>NW_027140940.1:4940472-5648445 GCF_036365525.1 Heterodontus francisci
GAAAAGGACTTGTGTGTACTTTAAAGCACACATGAACAACTGAAGAGGAACGCACAGGACCGTGAGGTGTGGCAAATTGTGCAGAGGACCTTCCTTGGGCAGATCACCATAACTGCACACTGCTGCCACAGTGTACTGGTGTTGGAGGAAGTGAATGTTTAAGGTGAGGGTGTGGTGTTGTATCCTGGATTCTGTCAAAATTCTTGACAGTTGTTGGAGCTACACTCATCGATGCATGTGGGGAGTATTCCATCACATTCTAGACTTGTGCTTGGCTCGGGGCACTGTTAGTTCCGGAGCACATCTTTGTATTGCAACCGTGATGTCATCACGGCCAGTAGCAGTTTCTGTATTGAATGCCTTCAGCAATTTTGTGATATCACATGGAGTGAATTGAATTGAATTGACTGAAAGCTAGCATCTCTGATGGTAGGGATCTCAGAAAGAGGCTGAGATGGATCATCCACTGGTTGAACATGAAATGCATATAAACGTTTGGGTGCTCTTTGAATTTACTTGCGAATATTTTCCATACCCTCTCTTTGTTTTCCCAATTTCCCTTTTAATTTCACCTTTCCCTATTTTATACTCCTCTAGATTTTCTTCAGTATTTAGCACTCAGTATCTGTCATAAGCTTCCCTTTTATCGTCTCCCTTAGACCATTTGACATCCACGCAGTTTTGGATGTATTATTCTTATGACCAGGTGAGAAAGGTGGCTGAGGGTCTCTTTCAGCCTTCACCTGATCTTATTGTAAGAGAATTTAAATTTGTAACGCACGCTGTTTGGATCTCCCCCTTTGGTGAACTCTTGTTCACCACTTTGCAATTATAAGGCAAAGAACTGAGCATAAAGAGGCTTTCTTAGGTTTAAAGAAGAAAAGTGAAAATTATTAAAATTTAAACTTAAACTGTGATTCGGTTAATGACTGGGATACATGCTGCACCCCATGTGAGCATGAATTTTCGATACACACATGCAAATAGAAACAGAAGAGAGCAGAGAAAAAATAAAGTGGAGAGGTTTGAGGCAATATCAGAAGAGTTTCTTGTTACTGTGCTTCGAGCTCACTGTAGTCCTTTTGTAGTTAGTTCTTGCTTGTGGGTAATTCCTGTTTTTCGTTGGGGTGCAGTATTCTTCTTAAACCTTGTTCACTGTAGGAGACTATTCTCTCTTGGTGTTCGTGTGTCTTCAATGAGTCTTTAGTTCCTTGAGAAAGAGATGGTAGCAGACAGGAGAGACATGCTCTCAGTCCAGGAGCAAATACCTTTCTGAGTTTTAAAACTCTGTGGCAAGTTAAAATTCAAAAAAGCTCCAACAGCCAGTTAGTCATGTGACTAAAAGGGTCTCACAACTTCTTCTGTGTATTGGGCAAGCAGGAACTTATTCCTTTGTTCCAACACTATCTGCTAGTATGCAAAAAAAGTCTTTCCGGCGAGAAGCCTGGCTATTCCTTATGATAGGCCCTCTTTTCTTCCCAGCAACAATTTTAAGTTTTAATGTTCATGTGGCAAAATAATGTGTGCCTCATTCTTGGCAGGTGGGAGCCTGCATGACAATTAGTCTCATACTTTTTTTTGAGGGAACATGCTTTCCATTAACCAACTCTTCCTTTGATAGCTCCCACTGATTCGGCGCGAATTTCCCTGGAAGTGGCAATTTCCAGTCCACCTGAGCTAATGCATATCTCAGATTAATGACATTGGCTTTTGTCCAAGTGATTGAACTTGTATTCCTGGTCTTTCTTTGTCCTTTTCCATAACTACGTTAAAATTAGCAGAATTATGATCACTTCCACAAAAGTGCTCGGCAGTTGATACACATTCCACCTGCCCAGCTTCATTGCTAAATTTATCCAGAACCATCACGCGTCTTGATGGGCTTGTTCTGCACTAAGCAAAAACAAACACTGAGTGCATTTTAAGAATTCTGCTCCCTCTGTGCCTTTCAGACGAATTCCATCCCAGTTAATTTTAGGGTAGTCGAAATACCTCATTAGTACTGTCCTATTCTTTTGTACTTCTCAGAGACGTGTCTATATATTTGCTGTGCTATCTCCCTCTGAATGTTTGCGGACCTATAGTACACTCCCAGTCGTGTGATTGCCCTTTTTAGCACTTCAGTTCAGCCCCTATGGCCTCATTTGATGATCCTCCTACAATATCATACCTCCTCACACCTACAACTGATCATTGTATTCATATTGTGACCGCCTTCTTTTTATCCCATCCAACACTATCTCATCTGAAAATCCAGCAATGTTGAGCTGTTATTCGTGCCTTTCTTTCAGCCATGTCTCAGTGATAACTATAATATCATACTCCCACTTGTCGATCTGTGCTCTCAGCTCATCTGCCTTATCCAGTAGATTTCTTGTTGAGCTTTGTTTCCCCTCCTTTCAAAGCACAATTGCTAATTGTCTGCTTTAATTCACCAACTTTTCTTCTCTCCCTTCCGAAACTACTCTTATGTTCCCATTTCCATGCGTAGCGATTTTAAACCCTTCACAAAAGCACTTATCACGCCCCCTGCGAGGATACTGATTCTAGCCCAGTCGATTTTCAATCCTCCCACTTTTACAGGCTCCATCTCTGCGAGAAGCGGACCCAATGCCTCAGAAATCTATAGCTGTCCTTCCTGATCCTTCTATGCAGCTAAGTATTTGTCAGCTCCATCTTCTTATTGGTATACTCAACGGCACGTGACACAAGGATTAATTCAGAGATAACTACCTTTGAGTTCCTGCTTTTCAATCTGTTTCCTAGCTCTCTGAACTCTGCCTTTAGTATCTCATTCCTCTTGCTTCCGATGCCATTAATGATGGCATGAACCACCAACCATGACTTTTCACCAGCACCCCTCAGAATGTCCTGCAGTCAATCAGTGGCATCCTTAACCCTGGCACCAGGAAGGTGGCATACCATCCTGGGCTCATGTCTGCAGCTGCACACGATTTAACCTATCAATCTCTTCTTTGGCCTCCTTGTCTCGGGAGACAATGGGTAAGCGCCTATAGGTGGTCAGTGGTTTGTGGAGCAGTGCCTGGAGTGGCTATAAAGGCCAATTCCAGAGTGACAGGCTCTTCCACAGGTGCTGCAGAAAAATTGGATTGTCGGGGGCTGTTACACAGTTGGCTCTCCCCTTGCACTTTTGTCTTTTTTCCTGCCAACTGCTAAGTCTCTTCGACTCGCCACACTTTAGCCCCGCCTTTAGGACTGCCCGCCAGCTCTGGCGAATGCTGGCCACGACTTGTGATCAATGTCACAGGACTTCATGTCACGTTTGCAGACGTCTTTGAAGCGGAGACATGGATGGCTGATGGGTCTGATACCAGTGGCGAGCTCGCTGTACAATGTGTCTTTGGGGATCCTGCCATCTTCCATGCAGCTCACATGGCCAAGCCATCTCAAGCGCCGCTGACTCAGTAGTGTGTATAAGCTGGGGATGTTGGCCGCCTCGAGGACTTCTGTGTTGGAGATACGGTCCTGCCACCTGATGCCAAGTATTCTCCGGAGGCAGCGAAGATGGAACGAATTGAGACGTCGCTGTTGGCTGACATACGCTGTCCAGGCCTCGCTGCCATAGAGCAAGGTGCTGAGGGCACAGGCTTGATACCTATCAATACCCCTTATAATTTTGTATACCTCAATCATGTCCTCCCTCAGGCTTCTCCGTTCTAAGGAAAACAACCCTAGACTTTTCAGTCTCTCTTCATAGCTGAAATGCTCCAGCCCAGGCAACATCCTGGTGAATCTCCTCTGCACCCGCTCCAATGCAATCACATCCTTCCTGTAGTGTGGTGCCCAGGACTATACATAGTACTCCAGATGTGGCCTAACAAGTGTTATTTGCAGCTTCATCATAACCTCCCTGCTCTTATATTCTATGTCTCGGCTGAAGAAGGCAGATATCCCATATGACTTCCTAACTACTTTATTTACCTGTGCTGTTGCCTTCTGTGATCTATGGACAAGTACACCAAGTTCCCTGTGACCCTCCTTTGTACGTCCTTGGGTCCTACATCTATTGTATATTCCCTTGCCTTGTTAGTACTCCCAAAAACATCACCTTCTGCCTCCTGCCACTAAGCCAATTTTGGATCCAATTTGCCAAATTGCCCTGGGTCCTATGGGCTCTTACCGTTTTATCCAATCTCCCTATCAAAAGCCTTACTGAAGTCTATGTAGACTACATCAACTGCTTTACCTGCAACTACACATCTAGTCACCACCTCGACAAATTCAATCAAGTTATTTAGACACGATCTCCCCCTGACAAAGTCATGCTGACTATCCCTGATTAATCCCTGCCTCTCCAAGTGGAGATTAATCCTATTCCTCAGAATCTTTCCCAATATTTTCCCAACCACTGATGTTAGACTCCACAGCTTGTAAATACCTGGTTTATTCCTACTAACCTTCTTGAATCAGGGTACCACTTTCGCTATCCTCCAGTCCTCTCGTTTCTCTACTGTGGCCAGAGAGGATTCGAAAATTTATGTTAGAGCCCCTGCTATCTCCTCCCTTGCCTTACACAACAGCCTGGGATATATCTCATCTGGGCCTGGGGATTTATCCACTTTTAAGTCCGCTAAAACAGCTAATACTTCCTCCCTTTCAATGCTAATATGTTCAAGTATATCACAATCCCCCTCCCTGATCTTTACACCTACATCGTTCTTCTCCATAGTGAACACAGATGCAAAGCAATCATTTAAAACCTCACCTATGTCCTCCAGCTCCACACACAGGTTGACACTTTAGTCCCTAATGGACCCCACTCTTTCCCTGGTTATCATCTTGTTCTCAATATACTTATAAAATGACTTAGGATTTTCCTTTATCTTGTCTGCCAGTGTTTTTTCATGTCCCCTCTTTGCTCTCCTAATTACTTTTGTTAGTACCCCCCTCCCTACACTTTCTATACTCCTCTAGTGCCTCTGCTGTTTTCAGCACTCCGTATCTGCCATAAGCCTCCTTTTTTCCTGATTCAATCCTCTATATCCCTTGACATCCAGGGTTCCCTGGACTTGTTGGTCCTACCCTTCACCTTAACGGGTACATGTTGGTTCTGGACCCTCACTATTTCCTCTTTGAATGACTCCTACTGGTCTGCTGTAGACTTTCCTACAAGTAGCTGCTCCCAGTCCACGTTGGCTAGATCCTGTCTAATCATATCAAAATCGGCCTTCAACCAATTCAGTGCCTTTACTTCTGGTCCCTCTTTGCCGTTTTTCATAACTATCTTAAATCTTACTGAGTTATGGTCACTATCCCCGAAATGCTTCCCAACTGACACTTCTACCACTTGTCCAGCTTCATTCCCTAGGATCAGGTCCAGTTCTGTCCCTTATCATGTCGGACTTTCTACATACTGGCTCAAAAAGCTCTCCTGTATTCATTTTAAGTATTCTGCCCCCTTTAAGACTTTTACACTGAGACTATCCCAGTTGATATTAGGTAAGTCGAAATCCCCTACTATTATTACCCTATTATTTTTGCATTTCTCTGAGATTTGCCTATATATCTGCTGCCCTATCTCTCCCTTACTTTTTGGAGGCCTATAGTTCACTCCCAGCCAAGTGATTGCCCCCTTTTTGTTTTTTAATTTCTACCCATATGGCCTCATTTGAAGAGCCTTCTAAGATATCATCCCTGCTTTCTGCAATAATTGACTCTTTGATTAACAGTACAATGCCACCTCCTCTTTTATCCCCTCCTCTTTCACGTATGAAGATTCTATACCCTGGAATATTGAGCTGCCAGCCCTGCCCCTCCCTCAACCATGTCTCTGTGATAGCAACAATATCATAATCCCATGTGCTAATCAACGCCCTCAATTCATCTGTTTTACTAGTACGACTCCTTGCATTAAAATAGATGCAATCGAGCCTTGTATTATTCACTTGTGCTTTAACAGGTCTATAATTGCTCTACGTTCCAGACTGACTCAATTTCTCTTCTATATCTGAATGTGCATCACCCCTTACTGTACCTCCACTCTGTATCCCATTCCCATGCCAAATTAGTTTAACCACGCCCCGCCCAACAGCACTACCAAACCTCCCAGCAAGGATGTTGGTCCCGTTCTGGTTCAGGTGCAACCCGTCCAACTTATACAGGTCTCACATTTGCCAGAAATGGACCCAGTGATCCAGGAAACTAAAGCCCTCCCTCTTGCACCATTTCTTCAGCCACGCATTCATCTTCTCTATCCTCCTATTCCTATACTCACTAACACGTGGCACAGGGAGTAATACAGAGATTACAACCTTTGAGGTCCTGCTTTTTCATCTGCTACCTAGCACCCTAAATTCTTGATGTAGGACATCATCCCTCTTTTTATCTATGTCGTTGGTACCAATGTGCACTACGACCTCTGACTGTTCACCCTCCCCCTTCAGAATGTCCTGCAGCTGCTCCGTGACATGCTTAACCCTAGCACCAGGAAGGCAACATACCATCCTGGAGTCATGTTTGTGGCCACAGAAACGTCCATCAGTACCGCATACGGTAGAATCCTCCATCACTATAGCTCTTCCACTTCTTTTCCTCCCCTGTTGTGCAGCAGAGCCATCCTTGCTGCCACGAACTTGGTTGTTGCTGCTTTCCCTTGGGAGCGCCCCCCCCCCACCCCGCCACAACAGTAACCAAAGCAGTGGATCTGCTTGAGAGGGGGATGGCCACAGGGGACTCCTGCACTACCTGCCTGCGGCTACTACTCCGCCTGGTGGTCACCCATCCCCTTTATGCCTTTACAGCCATTACCTGCTGTGTTATCACCTCGCTAAACGTGCTATCCACGACTTTCTGAGCATCTCAGATGCTCCACAGTGAATCCAGCCACTGCTCCAGCTCCGTAGTGCGGGTAGCCAGTAGCTATCATCGCTGCAATCATCCCTGATTTCCCGCAAAAAATTCATCAGAATTTAGTACCAGTTACAACAAACCCAATTCCCAATTGACCTACATTCCCTCACCTTACCCTCCTTTGCTTACTGACCACAGCACAAAATAATCATTACACTTCAAATTCATTAAGCAAATCATTCCATGTACTATATAAAGGTCAGCTAATCACCATTATGCATTGCATTAGTGCCTGTCTTCTGTATGCCTTTGTTTTTCCAATTGTTCCTATGCAGGGTTACCCCTAAGACTGCAGCATGCCTGGTGAAATGCGACTGAGTTTTACTTGGGGAGACTGAAGATGGCTTTGTTGAATGATCTCGATCATCTTAGATTTGCATCATTTAGGCATGGGCAGCAGCAGGCTGGGCAGGCTGGATGACAATCAACAGCAAATGCATTGGCAGTGTTACAGGTGTGGGAGAACAGATGCTGCCTTCTTGAGAGAGGGCGTCCACTTGGTGCTCGTGTTGCCATAGTCAATCCTCTGTAGTGGTGCTTCAGACATCCTTGTAATCTAGTGGTAGACGTACTGAAACTCTGATTGTAGTGTAGTGGTAATGTCACTGAATTAGCAATCCAGACTTCTAGCCACGCAATCTAATCCCGCCTTCCAACACTTGCAGGTTTCAACACTCCAGGTGCATGTCCAGGTGCCTTTTAAAAGAATTGAGGGTTACTGCCTCCACCACCGTTCCTGGAGTGAATTCCAGACACCCAACACCCTCTGATTGAAAAAGACTTTCATCATGTCCTCCATAATCCTTCTACCCATCACCTTGAATCTGCGCCCCCTGGTAATTGACCTCTCCACTAGGGGAAACAGGTCCTTCCTGTCTACTCTCTCTAGGCCCCTCTTAACCTTCTATACCTCAATTAAGTAACCCTTCCACCTCCTGTGTTCTACATTGCCAAGGACAATTAGATGTGGGCAACAAATGCTGGCATTGCCAGAGATGCCCACATCCCGTAAAACAATTTTTAAAATGTGAAGAATCATACAGCGTTTCTGAGAGCAAGGTAGGAAGTTTTGGAATCGAGATAAAGGGTGAGGGAGATTGCAGTGTGTGCTTTAAGGCAAAGTACGTGTGTGAGGCAGGCTGTACAAGAGTGAAGTAGAGTGTTACAGCCATTCAGAGTGTCTGTGATGGAGCATGATAATGAAGAGTGAAGCATGGTGTGCGAAAGCGAGACAGAGAATGGGCAAACGAGTCTGAGTGTGGACAGAGAGGCGGGTTGTGTTGGACGAAGGTAGAGTATGCGTTCATGAGGAAGGATGCGGGGAGAGAGTGAGACAGGGTGTGTGAAAGCAAATCGAAGTTAGAGATCGAGGCAAAGCGTGTGAGAGCAAGGCATGTGCGCGATGGAAGCAGGTCTGTGAGGACGAAGCAAAATGCATGAGTGCAAGGAAAAGTACCAGAGTCAGGCAGAGTGTGCGAGAGGGAGACATCGTGTGTGAGTGAGACAGACTGTGCAAGACAGAAGCAGGCTGTGAGATAGTGAGGCATGGTGCAAGAGCAAAGTGGGAGTTTGAGAGATTGAGGACAAGAGAGAGACACACAGCGCACGAGAGAGAGAGAGAGAGAGAAAGCGTCAAAACAAGGTTTTTAAAGAGCGAAGTTGAAAGAGTAGTTGTTTCATAGTTACAGTGTGCCGGTGAGATATAGCAATTGAACATATAGGAAGGAAAGCGAGAGGCAGCGATTAAGGCAGATAAATAGTGAGAGAGGTAATGAGTGTATGGGAGACTGTATGTATATGTGAAGAGGGAGTGTGCGTTAGAGAGAGTGAGAGACAGTGTGAGATGCAAAGTGAGGGAGAGGGATTGATGGATGGAGAGACGATGTGCCTGAAAGTTGTAGGGTGTGCGTCAGTGTGTATATTAGTGTGTGGGAGAGACAGAGATAGTGTCTGAGAAACAGTGTAAGACAGTATATGTGATTGAGAGTGTGTGAGAGTGTTTGCGAGTGAAAGTGTGTTAGTGAAATATTGAATCTGACAGAGACAATGCGTGTGAGAGTGAAAAGTTGTGAGACAGACAGAGGCACAATGATAAGCGGTGTGTGTGAGTGGGACAGTTTTGTGAGGGAGAGAAATGAGAATGAATGAGCAACTTGAGTGTGCACTTGAGTGTGTAACATAGTGAGGGCAATATAGCCAGCTTATGTAAGATCTTGTGTGTTCGTGAGAGACAGATCATGTGCATGAGCGAATGTGTGCGTGAGAGCTAGAGAGAAAGTGTGAGAGCAACTATGTGTGACAGAGAGACAGTATGAAAAGGAGTGTGTGCGTGATTGTGTGAGGTACAGTGAGCGAGGGGCATGTGTGAGGTGGCAGATTGTCTTCACGTGTGAGAGGGAATGTATTAGTGAGCAGATGTGCGATGGGGAGAGTGCCAGTTGTGAGAGAGATAGTGCTGGGGAGAAAACATTTGTCTTTGGGAATGAGTGAGAGTCAGTGATAATGTGTTTGAGAGACAAAGGGCGAAAGAGGGTGCAAAGGATATAGTATATAAGTAACACAGTTTTTCACTTGAGAGAGAGAGGGAGAGACAGACTGAAAACGGGAGCCATTTCTATGAGAGGGAGACAGTGCTAAAAGAGAGACTGTGCATGAGATAGACAGAGCATACATGATGGAGAAAAACAGATTGAGTGTGGCACAGTGTGTGGAGAAAAATGTGTGAGGAGATAAATGAAGAGAGACAGCATATCAGGGTACAGAGTATATGCGAGAACGGCAGTGTGTGAGCGAGAAACATTGCACGTAAGAGAGCAGCAAGATTCTCTAAATACGGTGGCAAGAAATGTGGTCCCAAAAAGTGTCCTCTCCGAGCCAGCCTGCCCAGGATCTGTGTTCTAATCATGCAAGACCAGCTCCGCTGGTTGGGACATGTCAATCACATGCCTGACGCCAGACTTCTAAAGCAGCTGTTCTACTCAGAACATGGTCGCGACATGAACCTCCTGGAAGGACAGCGGTGACACTTTAGAGATGTTCTCAAAGCATCTCTGAATAGATCAAACATCCCTCGTAAATCATGGGGGTCCCTGGCTCGTGACTATCATAGATGGAGAAAACTCATGCAGGATGGCATCGGACACATTGAAGGAACACATCAGGAACATGCAGAGATGATGTCAAGTTGCTGAAAGGAATGCACGAACCTTAATTTAATCATCTTCCTGACCGGTGAGGCACCACCTACCCTTCTTGTGGCAGAGTCTGCAGATAACGCATTAGACTTAACAACCATCTCAAACCACCAAACCAGAGTCGAAGCAATCCATCCTCAATCCCAAGCGACTGTTTAAGGAGAAGAGGTTGCATGTCGGAGAGTGAGAGACATTACATGTGATGGGAGAGAGTGAGAGAGGGATTGATGGAGAGGGAGAGAAACAGTGTGTGATGGAGAGAGCACGAGATACCGTGCGAGGAAGAGGTAAAATGGCAGGTGAGGGAGAGAGAGCTGACAAGTGGGGAAATCAGCATAACATGTGAGGGATAGTGGCAGCAAATGATAGAAATACAGAGATGCTGTGGGAGATAAAGCACTTGTGGATGCAAGACCGAGGGAAATGGACATAGGGTGCGAGACCCGCTCTTGGAATGTGAGCATCGGTGCCAATGCCAGAATTTATTACTATCCCTAGTTGCCCTTGAACAGAATGGCTTATTAGGCCTGTTTAGAGGGAAGTTAAGTGCCAGCAGCATTGCTGTGGGTCTGGAGTTTCATTTCGGCCAGACAGCATAATGATGCTAGATTTCCTCCACTCAACGGTATTTATGAACATAAATTCATAAAAATTCAGTATTTTAATGAATATTAATAATGAGGCTGGCATTCTATTCCAGATTTATCAGTTAATTGAATTTAAAGTCCCCCTGCTGACGTGGTGGAAGTTGAACTCATGTCTCTGGAGCAGTAGTCTGCGCCTCTGGATTGTTTGTGCTGTAACATTAGTACTATTGCTGGCGAGGAAAAAGCTGTAAAACAGTTTTCGAGGCAGAATGTGAGAGACAGAAGATGCGGAAGTGGGTGCATGACATGGCATGTGAGAGGCACAGGGTGAAAGGCAAAGGGTACAAGATAAAGGGTGAGTGGAAGAGGGTACAAGATAGAGAACACTAGTCAGAGCAATGGGGATGAAAGATAAAGGGTGTAAGTCAGATGGTGCAAAACAGCATGTGAGAGACTGAGCATGCGAATGAGAATGTGTGATGAGGAATGTGAGAGACAGAAAGTGCAAGACCAATGCTGTGAAAAAAATAAGATAGACCAAGTGTGTGAGAGAGTCTTTGAGACTGAGGGGGAACTCTCACCATTTTATACATAGAGGGGGATCTCCCTCCAGTTTATATGTAGAGGGGGAACTCCCTCGATTTTATACATAGAGAGGGTGTCCCACTATTTTCTGCACAGTCGTGTAGCTCTCTCCATTTTATACTTAGAGGGACAATTTCCTCCATTTTATACGTAGAAGAGGAGCTCCCTCCATTTTATATGTAGAGGGTGAGTTCTTTCTACTTTATGCATAGAGCGGAAGAGTGTGTGTTTCTGTCACTCGGCATCTTCTCTGAGAGTGATTGATGGGACAGGGTAGACATGGAGAAGTTATTCCTCTCCCTCGCTCTCTGCTGCCCACTCTCTCTCTCTCTGTCTGTATCTGTCTCTATCTCTCTCTCTTCTATCCTCTCTTTTCGTCTCTCTTTCCCTTTCCCTCCTTCTCTCTCTCTCTCTCTTTCCATTACACACTCTCTCTCTTTCTGTTAGATGAGGGGAGTGATGGCATGATAGATACATTTGCAGATGACACAAATATATGTAGAATTGTGTGTTGTGAAGAGAACATAAGGAGGTTGCAGACAGGTGTAGATAGGTTGAGTGAATGGGCAAAGATCTGGCAGATTCAGTATAATGTGGGAAAATGTGAAGTTGTTCACTTTGGAAGGAAGAATAATAAAGCAGAATATTACTTAAATGGAGAACTACTGCAGAATTCTGGGGTACCGAGGGATCGGGGTGTTCCAGTGCATGAATCACAAAATGGTTAGTTTGCAGGTGCATCAGTAAGAAAGAAAATTAATGGAATGCTATTCTTTATTACGAGGGGAATTGAAAATAAAAGAAATTATGTTTATGCTTCAGTTTTACAGGGCATTAGTGTGACAACATCTCGAATACTGTGTTCAGTTTTGGTCACTTTTTAAAGGAGTGATGTAAATGCGTTGGAGACGGTTCAAAGGAGGTTTACTAGATTGATCCTTGGAATAAGTGCGTTGTCTTATGAGGCTATGGGCCCTGACAATATTCCGACAATAGTGCTGAAGACCGGATCTCCAGGACTTGCCGTGCCCCTAGCCAAGCTGTTCCAGTACAGCTACAACACTGGCATCTACCCACCAATGTGGATACTTGCCTTGGTATGTCCTGCACGCAAAAAGCTGGACAAGTCCTATTCAGCCAATTACCGCCCCATCAGTCTACTCTCAATCATCAGTAAAGTGGGAGAAGGTGTCATCAACAGTGCCATCAAGCAGAATTTGCTTAGTAATAACCTGCTCAATGACGATCAGTCTGGGTTCCACCAAGGCCACTTAGCTCCTGATCTCATTACAGTCTTGGTTCAAACATGGATAAAATAGTTGAACTCAGGAGGTGAGGCGAGAGTGACTGCCCTTGACATCAAAGCAGCATTTCACCGAGTATGGCATCAAGGATCCCTAACAAAACTGAAGTCAATGGGAATCAGCGGGAAAAAGCTATGATGGTTTGAGTCATACCTAACGCAAAGGGAGATGGTTGTGGCTGTTTGAGGTCAATCATCTGAGCTCCAAGACATCATTGCAGAAATTCCTCATGGTAGTGTCCTTGGCCCAACCATCTTCAGCTGCTTTATCAATGGCTTTCCTCCAGTCATAAGGTCAGAAGTGGGGATGTTCGCTGATGATTGCACAATATTCAGAACATTTTGAGACTCCTCAGATACTGAAGGAGTCCATGTAGAAATGCAACACGACCTGGACGATGTCCAGGCTTGGGCTGATAAGTGGCAAGTAACATTCGCGCCACACAAGTGTCAGGAAATGACCATCTTCAACATGAGAGAATCTAACCATCTCCCCTTGACATTCAACGGCATTACCATTGCTGAATCCCCCACTATCAACATCCTAGGGGCTACCATTGACCAGAAACTGAACTGGAGCAGTCATATAAATACCGTGGCTACAGGAACAGGTCAGCGGCTAGGAATCCTGAGGCAAGTAACTCACCTCCTGACTCCCCAAGGCCAGTCCATCATCTACAAAGCACAAGTCAGGAGTGTGATGAAATACCCTCCACTTTCCTGGATGGGTGCAGCTCCAACAACACTCAAGAAACTCGACACCATCCAGGACAAAGCAGCCCGCTTGATTGGCACCCTATCCACAAACATTCACTCCCTCCACCACTGACGCACAGTGGCAGCAGTGTGTACCATCTACAAGATGCCCTGCAGCAATGCACCAAGCCTTCTTCGACAGCACCTTCCAAACCTGCGACCTCTACCAACTGGAAGGACAAGGGCAGCAAATTCATGGGAACACCACCAGCTGCAAGTTCCGCTCCAAGCCACACACCATCCTGACTTGGAACTACATCAGCGTTCCTTCACTGTCGCTGGGTCAAAATCCTGGAACTCCCTTCCGAACAGCACTGTCGATGTAACTACCTCACATGGACTGCAGCGGTCAAGAAGTCAACTCACCACCTTCTCAAGGGCAACTAGGGATGGGCAATAAATGCTGGCCGAGCCAGCGATGCCCACATCCCATGAATTAATAAGAAAAAACTGTTGGACGGATTGGGCTTGTTTTCAGTGGCGATTAGAAGAGTGAGGGGAGACTTGATGGCAGTTTCTAAGATCCTGAGCAGGCTTCACAAGGTGGATGTGGAAAGGATGTTTCCTCTTGTGGGTGAGTCCAGAACTAGGGGACACTATTTTAAAATTAGGCGTCGACCTTTTACGACAGAGATGAGGAGATTTTATTTTCTTTCAGAGGGTTGTGCAACTTTGGAATTCTCTGCCTCAGAAAGTGGTGGAGGCGGGGTAATTGAAAATTTTTAAAGCGGAGGTAGATAGATTTTTGGTAAACAAGGGAATCAAAGGTTATGGGGCGGGGGGCGCTGGTAGTGGTGGTGGTAGATGGGAGTTTGGAATTCGCGACACAAATAGATTAGCCAACATCCTGTTGAATGGTGAAACGGGCTAGAGGGGCCGAATGGCCTACTTTTGCTCCTTTTTTTGTATGTTCGTATGTTTCTAAATCTCCAGTCTTAAATGCAATCTTTTTTCTGGAGAGTCCTGTGAAGACCATCTCATCGATTAACAAATCAGGCATTCACAACATTAGTACACGAAATATGCTCACCATAAGCGAAACAATAAATTACCAAGAAAATTGAAAGTCAGGAGCAAGAAGGGAAATCAGGCTATTGTTTTCACCCAAAGGATGTTAAAGCGTGGTTCCGTTACAAGGCAGGACACTGAGGCTGTCGTATTAACTGGGATTTGGAGGGAAGTGAATGCATGTTTTGGTAAATGCATTGAGAGGAAGGGTAGGTGGGCTCCGTTCTGTAACAAGGACACACGTATTGGGGATAAAGGGGCTTTTCCTGTCCCTAATCAATCTAGGGTTACAATGTGTTTCAAAAATTGCAAACTGTTTTTCAGCAGTTTTACATATACATTCATTGAATATATTTTTATTCCGATCCAGTCATATCACCAATTAGATTCGTAAACAGAACTACTCCCCAGTTCACTCAGTATAATGTTCGAGTAGAACGCATTAGTAATTAATTTTAAATGCTCTACCATAATTATACTCCATTGTTTCATTTTGGTCTCAGTTTCCTGCAGGTTCAGCAAATTACTAACAGGCTTCTGTTCATCATTACATTAGTTCAGAATAATTTTTGCACCCAAAAGACTTCTTTTGAGCACAATAAGATTCTTTCTTTCACTCCATTAATAATCGAGCAAATAAGTTCACACTCACCCTGAACATTGTCATTTGTCAGGCTACGAGGCTAGATGGGATTGAGGTTCACAAGGAGGAGGTGTGAGCACTTTTGGAAAGTGTGAAAATAGATAAGTCCCCTGGGCCAGATGGGATTTATCCTAGGATTCTCTGGGAAGCTAGGGAGGAGATTGCAGAGCCTTTGTCCTTGATCTTTATGTCGTCATTGTCGACAGGAATAGTGCCGGAAGACTGGAGGATAGCAAATGTTGTCCCCTTGTTCAAGAAGGGGAGTAGAGACAGCCCTGGTAATTATAGACCTGTGAGCCTTACTTCGGTTGTGGGCAAAATGTTGGAAAAGGTTATAAGAGACAGGATTTATAATCATCTTGAAAAGAATAAGTTCATTAGAGATAGTCAGCACGGTTTTGTGAAGGGTAGGTCGTGCCTCACAAACCTTATTGAGTTTTTCAAGAAGGTGACCAAACAGGTGGATGAGGGTAAAGCAGTGGATGTGGTGTATATGGATTTCAGTAAGGCGTTTGATAAAGTTCCCCACGGTAGGCTATTGCAGAAAATACGGAAGTATGGGGTTGAAGGTGATTTCGAGCTTTGGATCAGAAATTGGCTAGCTGAAAGAAGACAGAGGGTGGTGGTTGATGGCAAATGTTCATCCTGGAGTTCAGTTACTAGTGGTGTACCGCAAGGATCTGTTTTGGGGCCACTGCTGTTTGTCATTTTTATAAATGACCTGGGAGAGGGTGTAGAAGGGTGGGTTAGTAAATTTGCAGATGACACTAAGGTCGGTGGAGTTGTGGATAGTGCCGAAGGATGTTGTAGGGTACAGAGGGACATAGATAGGCTGCAGAGCTGGGCTGAGAGATGGCAAATGGAGTTTAATGCGGAAAAGTGTGAGGTGATTCACTTTGGAAGGAGTAACAGGAATGCAGAGTACTGGGCTAATGGAAAGATTCTTGGTAGTGTAGATGAACAGAGAGATCTTGGTGTCCAGGTACATAAATCCCTGAAAGTTGCTGCCCAGGTTAATAGGGCTGTTAAGAAGGCATATGGTGTGTTAGCTTTTATTAGTAGGGGGTTCGAGTTTCGGAGCCACGAGGTCATGCTGCAGCTGTACAAAACTCTGGTGAGACCGCACCTGGAGTATTGCGTGCAGTTCTGGTCACCGCATTATAGGAAGGATGTGGAAGCTATGGAAAGGGTGCAGAGGAGATTTACTAGGATGTTGCCTGGTATGGAGGGAAGGTCTTACGAGGAAAGGCTGAGGGACTTGAGGTTGTTTTCGTTGGAGAGAAGGAGGAGGAGAGGTGACTTAATAGAGACATATAAGATAATCAGAGGGTTAGATAGGGTGGATAGTGAGCGTCTTTTTCCTCGGATGGTGATGGCAAACACGAGGGGACATAGCTTCAAGTTGGGGGGTGATAGATATAGGACAGATGTGAGAGGTAGTTTCTTTACTCAGAGAGTAGTAAGGGCGTGGAACGTCCTGCCTGCAGCAGTAGTAGACTCGCCAACTTTCAGGGCCTTTAAGTGGTCATTGGATAGACATATGGATGAAAATAGAATAGTGTAGGTCAGATGGTTTCACAGGTCGGCGCAACATCGAGGGCCGAAGGGTCTGTACTGCGCTGTAATGTTCTAATTCTAATTCTAATTTCCTCAAATTCCTTTAAAGATAACTGTGGTATGGTGTGGGCATCTGTACACCTTCTCAGTTCAAGTTAAACATATTCCAATGTCTGAAACAGCAATATTTTTATGTTCTGTATGTCTCCACCTTTTTTTCTTACACAGGACAGATTTTTGGTTTCGCTGTTAACCCTTAACATCGGGCATAATGCTTCACTGAAGTGCCCAGAGTGTCTCCGCAGCGTGGAGCGGTTTTGCTTTCGGATTCACTGTGCATCAGAGACATCAGCAGATGGTGATGGTGAGAGAGTGGAGTAACTGGGTGCAGTGAGACAGGGGCACCAGCAGATGGAGTTGGTGTGAGGGGGGAGTAACTGAGTGCAGTGTGACAGGGACACCAGCAGATGGAGATGGTGAAGTGGGAGCAACTGAGTGCAGTGAGACAGGGACAACAACAGATGGAGATGTTGAGAGGGTGGATTAACTGAGTGCGGTGAGACCGGGATACCAGCAGATGGCAATAGAACCATAGAAAAATACAGCCCAGAAGATGGCCATTCAGCCCATCCTGTCCATGCCGGCCGAAAACAACTAGCCAATCAATCTAGTTGCACATTCCAGCACCTGATCCGTAGCTTTGCAGGTTACAGCACTTCAGCTGCATGTCCAGACACCTTTTTAAAAGAATTGAGGATTATAGATGCTGAGCCATTACTGGTGGGGAGATTCTGTGATACTGAGAGCTTGAAAGTTTGCTATAAGTTGGAGGAATTTTAGCAGCTTGAGGCTGAGTGTGGATGCATTTCTGACTGATGGAATTGAAACCTCTATCTGTTGCCTGATTCTTGACTTAAATACTGTTGTTCGTCTGAATTCAGTTAACCAAGAATGTGCCAATGCAAACATTTCCCTCAGTTCATAATATCTAGATGCCAGTTGCATTTGCCGAGCCTGGGATTTATCGGGAAATGAAACCGCATGGAGTTTGGCATTTTAAACCTAAGGAAGAAGTGGAACTTTAAAAAAAGTGACTAATACAGAGGAAATTTGATCACAATCATCCAATAAAGCCCATTCATATGTCAAGTGCTAATACTAATGTTAATGTAACGCTTTCCATAGGGTTCCTGAGCATTGAAGTGAGGTTGCATAGATGTATTGATCCTGTAGTACATGCAATGGTATTTAAACATATAATTGAAAGATACAAACTACATTCACGCGGAATGATTGTTGTTTGGGGATTCAAACGTGTGACAGTTCCATTACAGTATGTTCGGCTCTAAAAAATTACAAATACTGATTGTAAATAGTTTATCCATTTTTTCAATTCCTCTAAGTGATAATCCACTTCATTCTGTATTGAACAATTATATAAAAGTTAAAATCGGCTTCATTTTAGGAGAATTTGACTTATTTTCCTTTATCAGGTATCCCAGTTTTCCTCAGGCCATTTTCCTAATGGCTGATGACATGCAATTCTGTTCCTGGATAACATATTCCTACCGCAAACACAGCAATGTCCCCAGATTATACAAACACGCAAACCATCCCAGCTCTTTCTAGCTATCTATCAATGGTTGGGGCCGGGGGCAGGTGGAGTGGGATGATCTGGAGGTGTTTGATTAGAATCTCGCCTGCATGTCCCGCTGTTCACGTGCTGACCAAGTTATCAAATAGATTTTTCTTAATGCTCAATACCAGCTAGTGCACAACCGTTTCCAACAGACAACTATAAGTATCGATTTATAGTACACTTTCCTGAGCTTTAATAGATTGTGCATCGATACCAGTTTAATACATTTTAGCTTGCCCTACCTGGGTGATTTAAGCTAAGCAGAACCCGGAAAGGAATGAGAAAAACAGGATGCTTCTATTAGTTGGAAATAATGGCCCTGGATTAAAAAGTAGATGTAAGAGAGTTAGAACTGATAACTGGAGACACCTCTTTACCTGGAGAGTTCGGAGGTAGTTGCATTAACAGATGTAACACTTACTTCAGTATTCAAGATTAGGTAGAAATGATATATTAAACAGCTTGAAGATACATTGAGTCATTTAGTTTTTGGAACTATTTACTCGATGGAGGGTAAATGCCTCTGAGGGCTGGGTAGATCCGATAATCTTTTCTCCTGTTATCACATTCCAATATTTTGATGCCCAGTTGAGATATTAAGCAAATATTTGTAAATAAAAATATATAATGTCACATTGAGGAGGCAAATTCCTGCCTCCATCATCAGGATCAGATGAGGAGGCAGGGCCCAGTTCCTTTGGTGTAGGAGACAATGGGGTGGAATTTGTTCAGATGAAAAGTGCCTGCAGCATTCACACCAAGATTTTAAAATCAATTACAAATAACTACGATTGTGACACATTGCTTCTACAATAAACTAACCTTTATTATTAATTAAGCAGACATATCTCATTCCAGTAGCTGCGAAGTAAGGCACTTAACGCAGGCATTCACATGTTTCACTCCACTGCTGAAGCTCAGGCAGAATCGTTCTCTTTCAATCTTGAACAGGAAACAATTAATGTCAGTCCACAAACACATGGCAAAAAGTGCAATAGATATTTTTGATGTGTGTTCATTTTAGTAACAACAATGGTCCTAACAAGAAAGCGTCTTTTCTAAAGGAAAACACGGGCTGTCATGGAGCTCTAGTTAACACAGGAAGGTATTTGTTTGATTATTCTTTTTTGTATCCAATGCAGTATAAATGTGCAAGGTAATTTCACCAGCTTCTTTAACGCTTCCCTGAATTTAATTTGTGTAGCTACATAAATACACGTGTTTGTACAGGAGCTGAAATGCATAAGCAGATACCCGCTTTCAGTGCCGATATAGGCAGGTTTTCCATGATCGCCTTTGTAATGCACGGTGTTTGCTAGTCTGTTAGTTAAAAAGCTCACGGCCGCTGTCAGCCACAACAGTATAAAACTGCTTGATACAGTGAACAGTAAAATGATGGATTTCTTTCGATTCTCCACTTCTGGGTCGCTCCGATTCCACTGTTGTGTCCCCAGAGATCTCTGCGGGCACCACTGTCTCCTAAAATACATTTTATTGTCAAACAATTAAACAGTAATATTAAAGCAAAGGGAATCTATGGAACGAAAATACTTTGTAATCAGAAATGCGCTGTGCCAGCAGGAGAATGAAAGAATTCCACACTGGCAAGGCAACCCCAGTGAACATTATTAATTTAAAGCAAAATACTGCAGATGCTGGAAATCTGAAACAAAGACAAGAAATGCTGGAATCACTCAGCAGGTCTGGCAGCATCTGTGGAAAGAAAAGCAGAGTTAACATTTCAGGTCAGTGACCCTTCTTCGGAACATTATTAATTATTCGCTTATGTTCAACGGCAAACCAAAAGGGGATATTCTCTAAGTAGATCAGGGCAGAGACAATTGTAATAACCATGGTAGATGTTCTCACTGTGCAATACTTTGTGTTAAAGTTCTGACAACATATAGCAACAAATCGGTCAAATGTAAATGACACTGTAAACCACACTGGCATATCCACAGTGGTACAATTCATGTAGACAATTGACTTACAAACGGCAGTGTAGGACAGGAATTATTGTGGAAAATAACAATGTAAAATGTGGTAAGTTACTGTATTGAAGATCATGACCAGCAGATCTGCTCTTGCCATGGCCGCCATGTAGACAGAGATACATTTGAACAGACTGCAACTTCCTCTGGAGAGAATCACAATGCTCATTATGTTTGCTGTAAGAAAAAAAGAATGAAAGGAGAAAAAACTCTTGCATTTATGTGGAGCCTGTTACAACAACCAAACGTCAATTTTTGAAATGAAGTCTCCCTGTTGTCATGTAGGAAAGAGAGAGAAGAGGTAAGTACAGGGACACACAGATAAATCTCGCAGCATTTTGTGAGCAATGTACGAATATGTTGCCAATTAGGGTGAGGCAGGGCGTTTTTTCTTTTATAATACAGCTAAATGATGAAAACGTTTCTGTTTAAAATAAAAAATACACTCAGGATAGGGACATTGAGAATCATCCTTCCTTCCAGTATATTTTCAGTCATACATTGTGATGTATTAAACACAATTTCATTACAAACACTCAAAGATATAAATTGAAATAAAATATTCATCTGCGATTAACACAGTCAAATTAAGTTGATAACCAATGTTACTTGTTTATAATTTCCCCGTGGCTCTGTATCAGAATAGGGTGGTGTAGAAACGCAGAGGCTCTTTGCAGTCAAAGGCAGGGTAACAGCTTCTGAGCGTCAATTATTTCTCAACATATCTTCCAAAGTACCCTGTTCGTTGAAGGTAGCTGCAGTCTGAGCAACTATCAAGTAAAAGTGAGCAGAGAGCAACAGTATTCATGAGGCACAAAACAACACATTCGTTAGTGATCTATTTACTGTTGCAGTGGTCGAGGGATGAAAGTTGCACAGCCGCTGCCCACAACCTACCAACCAGAGCCCCGATGCACTGACCGTGCAGACGTACATCTTACAGTCATACAGCACTGAAACAGGCCCTTCGGCCCACCGAGTCTGTGCTGACCATCAACCACCCATTTATACTAATCCTACATTAATCCCACACTTCCTACCATTCTCCTACTTACACTATGGGCAATTTACAATGGCCAATTTATCTTTCAATCTGCAAGTCTTTGGCGGTGGGAGGAAATTGGAACACCCAGTGGAAACCCACGCAGTCACAGGAAGAGCTTGCAAACTCCACAGAGGCAGTACCCAGAACTGAACTCGGGTCGCTGGAGCTGTGAGGCTGCGGTGCAAACCATTGTGCCACTGTGCCGCCCCAATGAAGAATTCTAGCCTCTCTCTCAGTGGATAAACGTTTCTGCAATGAGGATACTCTCAGAATCTTTTTATATTTATCATTACCTGTCAGATAGTAACCAGGTACAAAGCAAAATGGTATGTTGACTTACCAGGAACACCAAAGATTGCGAGAATGGGGTAGCTAATCTATTTTGTCTGTAGAATTGTTGGACGTACCATTTTTATGAAGAATGTGTGAATTTTGTCCAGCTTTAATGCTTCAACTGGAGCATGCCTGAGAAGGGAGCCGTGGTTTACTCAAGAAGTTGAAGCGCTTGTCAAGAGGAAGAGGGCGGCTTATGTTAGGATGAGACGTGAAGGCTCAGTTAGGGCGCTTGAGAGTTACAAGCTAGCCAGGAAGGATCTAAAGGGAGGGCTAAGAAGAGCAAGGAGAGGACACGAGAAGTCATTGGCGGATAGGATCAAAGAAAACCCTAAGGCTTTCTATAGGTATATCAGGAATAAACGAATGATAAGAGTTAGAACAGGGCCAATCAAGGATAGTAGTGGGAAGTTGTGTGCGGAATCAGAGGAGATAGGGGAAGCGTTAAATGAATATTTTTCGTCAGTATTTACAGTAGAGAAAGAAAATGTTGCCGAGGAGATTACTGAGATACAGCCTACTAGGCTAGATGGGATTGAGATTCACAAGGAGGAGGTGTTAGCAATTTTGGAAAGAGTGAAAATAGATAAGTCCCCTGGGCCAGATGGGATTTATCCTAGGATTCTCTGGGAAGCCAGGGAGGAGATTGCAGAGCCGTTGTTGTTGATCTTTAAGTCGTCATTGTCGACAGGAGTAGTGCCGGAGGACTGGAGGATAGCAAATGTTGTCCCCTTGTTCAAGAAGGGGAGTAGAGACAGCCCTGGTAATTATAGACCTGTGAGCCTTACTTCGGTTGTGGGTAAAATGTTGGAAAAGGTTATAAGAGACAGGATTTATAATCATCTTGAAAAGAATAAGTTCATTTGCGATAGTCAGCACGGTTTTGTGAAAGGTAGGTCGTGCCTCACAAACCGTATTGAGTTTTTCGAGAAGGTGACCAAACAGGTGGATGAGGGTAAAGCCGTGGATGTGGTGTATATGGATTTCAGTAAGGCGTTTGATAAGGTTCCCCACGGTAGGCTATTGCAGAAAATACGGAAGTATGGGGTTGAAGGTGATTTAGAGCTTTGGATCAGAAATTGGCTAGCTGAAAGAAGACAGAGGGTGGTGGTTGATGGCAAATGTTCATCCTGGAGTTTAGTTACTAGTGGTGTACCGCAAGGTTCTGTTTTGGGGCCACTGCTGTTTGTCATTTTTATAAACGACCTGGATGAGGGTGTAGAAGGGTGGGTTAGTAAATTTGCGGATGACACGAAGGTCGGTGGAGTTGTGGATAGTGTCGAAGGGTGTTGTAGGGTACAGAGGGACATAGATAGGCTGCAGAGCTGGGCTGAGAGATGGCAAATGGAGTTTCATGCGGAGAAGTGTGAGGTGATTCACTTTGGAAGGAGTAACAGCAATGCAGAGTACTGGGCTAATGGGAAGATTCTTGGTAGTGTAGATGAGCAGAGAGATCTTGGTATCCAGGTACATAAATCCCTGAAAGTTGCTACCCAGGTTAATAGGGCTGTTAAGAAGGCATATGGTGTGTTAGCCTTTATTAGTAGGGGGATCGAGTTTCAGAGCCACGGGGTCATGATGCAGCTGTACAAAACTCTGGTGAGGCCGCACCTGGAGTATTGCGTGCAGTTCTGGTCACCGCATTATAGGAAGGATGTCGAAGCTTTGGAAAGGGTGCAGAGGAGATTTACTAGGATGTTGCCTGGTATGGAAGGAAGGTCTTACGAGGAAAGGCTGAGGGACTTGGGGTTGTTTTCGTTAGAGAGAAGGAGGAGGAGAGGTGACTTAATAGAGACATACAAGATAATCAGAGGGTTAGATAGGGTGGATAGTGAGAGTCTTTTTCCTCGGATGAGGATGGCAAACACGAGGGGACATAGCTTTAAGTTGAGGGGTGAAAGATATAGGACAGATGTCAGAGGTAGTTTCTTTACGCAGAGAGTAGTAGGGGCGTGGAACGCCCTGCCTGCAACAGTAGTAGACTCGCCAACTTTAAGGGCATTTAAGTGGTCATTGGATAGACATATGGATGTAAATGGAATAGTGTAGGTCAGATGATCGGCGCAACATCGAGGGCCGAAGGGCCTGTACTGCGCTGTAATATTCTAATTCTAATTCTAACAGTAAATGCTTCCCCTTTAATAGTATAACTGGCGCCCCATGAGAAAAGCAGGTCATACCATAATTGATGTTATCATACCTACAGTCACTTAACAAACAAGACTAGGTTTACAATGACAATGCGCGCAGGATGCCAATGGGAAGCTTCCATGAAATTATGTTGATTAAATTAACGAGTGTTGAGTAATTCCTGAGAGAATATGCTTTATGCACGTCTTCTGCTCCTTGAAGGGAACATTCCTCCTAGACAGCATGTTAGGCTCTTTGGGTCACATATTAATTTGGTGAAACCCTCACTTAACCATTAAATAATAAACTGTGCTTTGTATTGTGATAATGCCTGGTGATGATGATAAACTAAAGTTACTGGTGATGACTGTGCTATAGTATTGCTGATAACGACACCTTTAAAAATCATGGATGATGAAATGACTCTAACATTGCTGGTAATGATCCACTATAACTTTACTGCTATTGATCCTATCCTAACATTACTAATGCTGACATTACACTCGCATTGCTGGTGGTGACCCTACTCTGACAGTGTAGGTGATCACCCTACTCTAATATTACTGAAGGTGAACATGCATCAAATTATTGCTTGTCATCCGACAGTAGCATTACTAGGGATGATCTTACTCTAACGATACTGATCAAGAGCCTACTCTAACATCATTGGTTTATCCCTGCATTGACATCAATGCTGTTGACCAAAATATAATTTCAATTGTGGTGTCCATGCTGCATCATTACTACTGATAACACTTTTCTGAAATAACTGCAGATGACACCACCCTAACATTACCGTCAATCCTATTTTAACATTGTCTCTGGTGACAATGCAGTAACATTATAAACATTGCTGGTGTTAATGGTGCTGTAAAATTACGGATGGCAACGCAACACTGGCGGTCTTAGCCTAATTTCACTGAAGCTTAATTACGCTAATACAACTAGGGGAAATTGCGCTGAATATACTACTGGTGATGCACCAGTAAAAACAATAATGGATACCTTACTATAATAATAGTGGTGGTATCACTTCTCTAACTTTACTGATGGTGATTCTTATCCAACATATCTGGAGACATATAAATAGTAAAAGGGTGGTAAAAGGAGGAGTGGGCCGGATTAGCGACCAGAAAGGGGATTTACACATGGAGGCAGATGGCATAGCCAAGGTATAAAATGAATACATTGCATCTGACTTTAGCAAGGAAGAAGATGCAACCCAAGCAATGTTGAAAGAAGAGGTAATTCAGACAATAGAGGAGTTTAAAATTGGCAAAGAAAAAGTATTTGATCGGCTGCCTGTACTTAAAGTGGATAAAACACCAGGGCCAGATGACATGCATTCAAGGATACTGAGGGTATTGAGAGTGGAAATCGCAGAGGCACTGGCCAGAATTTCTCTGCTTTCCTTAGACTCAGCGCTGGTGCCATAAGGGCCTGCTCAGGTCAGGGGGAAAAAACCCGACCCGAACCCGACAGAACCACATGGGATCCAAGCCTGATTCGGCCCAAGTTCCTCCACTTTTTTCTTCGCCCGACCTGATCCGAGCCTGGCCCAAACACCGGAATGTTACCTTTGACTACCTAGCAACTCTGAATGTGCAGGAAACTGCTGTATGAGCGTGTATGAGCCATAGAGAAGCTCACTCGCTCACTGCGCAGATATTTCAAAGACATTTGATACAATGCCAGATTTGAGAGCAAACTTGTAGCTCATGGAATAAAAGGGACTGTAACAACATGGATACGAAATTGGCTGAGTGGCAGGAAACAAAGAGTGGTGGTTCATGGATGTTTTTCGAGCTGAAGGAAGGTTTGTGGTGGAGCTCCCCAGGGATCAGTGTTGGGACGCTTGCTTTTCCTGATATATTTTAATGACCTAGACCTTGGTTTACAGGGCCCAATTTCAAAGTTTGCAGATGAAACGAAACATGGAAGCATTGTGAACTGTGAGGAGGATAGTGTAGAGCTTCAAAAGGAACATAGATAAGTGGTTGAATGGACAGACGGGTGGCTGATGAAGTTCAATGCAGGGAAATGTGAAGTGATTCATATTGGTAGGAAGAACATGGAGAGACAGTATACAATAAAGAAAACAATTCTAAAGCGGGTGCAGGAGCAGAGGGATCTGGGTGTATATGTGCATATGTCATTAAAGTTGGCAGGACAGTTTGAGAGAGCAGTTAATAAAGCACAGAGGCTTTATTAATAGGGGCATAGTGTATAAGGGCAAGGAAGTTATGTTGAACTTGTTTGGCCTCAGCTGGAGTAGTGTGTCCAATTCTGGGTGCTGCACTTGAGGAAGGACGCGAGGGCATTGGAGAGAGTACAGAAGTGATTCACGAGAATCGTTCACGTGATGAGGAATTTCAGTTATGAGTATTGATTGGAGAAATTAGGAGTGTTTTCCTTGAAGAAGAGAAGGCTGAGATGTGTTTGATAGAGGTAATCAAAATCATGAGGGGTCTGGATAGAGTAGATAGAGAGAAATCATTCCCACTCGTCAAAGGATCGAGAACGAGAGGGCACAGATTTAAAGCATTTGGTAAGAGAAGCAAAAATGACAAGGGGAAAAACTTTTTTTCATGCAGTGAATGGTTCAAGTTCTGGAATGCGCTTCCCGACAAAATGGTGGAGGCAGGTTCAACTGAAGCATTCCGAAGGGAGCTAGACAGCTTTATGAAAAGGAAGAATGTGCAGGGTTATGGGGAGAAGGCAGGGGAATGGGACTGACGGAGTTTCTCTTCCAGAGAGCCAGTTCTGACACGATGGCTGAATGTCCTTATGCGCTGGAACCAATCTGTGATTCTGTCTGCCTGCACTGATGTTAGTGGTGTTGATCTTACTGTAACATTACCTGTAGTGAACCAACTCAGACATTACCGGGTGGTGACGTTACATTTGTAATACTGCTGGTGATCCTACACAAATATTAATTGTGCTGACTCAGCAATATCATTACCAATGGTGAATCAATTAAAACTTTAATGGCTGTGACTGTACACTAACTTAACTGGTGGCGAATGCATCTTAACATTACTGCTGCTGAACCTACTCTGACTTTACTGCTGCTAGTTCTACATTGACATTACTGGTAGGGGCCCCTCCTCTATCTATGGCCTTTCATTCAAAATACCTCAATTGACAGAAGCATCTATGCTATTCTTAACATTCTCACTTTAAATCACCTGAGCATGACGCACCCAAAAAATTCAACTGCTAGCTTGGCATCAATTCAGAGTCAGGAAAATATAGTTCGGATAGTTAACTGATAGCATTCTCTTCACAAAAATTGCATCTCGTTTATATTGAACAATAATAGAAAACAATATATTTGACAGCTTGGCCACTGCCCGAGACCTCGGGACATTACCAAGGTGATTCTAATCAAATGCCCACAGACACCGCGATAATTGACAAATGGTCAGAAAGTGGAAAAAGTACGTATATCGATGTCTTCTGTTGCTTAACCTAGGGATACCATTGAGTTTGCAGAAGCAATGTGTTACACATGAAGCGTGCAATATCCATGACGAACATGCACGAGGAACAGGTCCAAGCCATGGACAAAGCTATCACATGAATTGCTTAATATGGTTCTGGAGATCTGCACAATGCAACAGATGGAGACAGCTATATGATGCTGATGACAAATTATTTAATATAAAGACAGAACATGCTGGAAATACTCAAAAGGTCTGGCAGCATCTATGGAGTGAGAAACAAAGTTAACATTTCAAGTCAATGATCTTTCAGCCCTGGCTCTGCTAAACCTGCTGGCATCCAGCTGCTGGGGAAGTGGTGATGAGTTCCGGGAATTTCTGGGTCAAAGACATATTCTCACTTAAGCTGATTCAGGCGATCATGATTATTTAAAGGATGAGTCAGGCAGACGGCAGAGATTTCAATTACATGATCAGCGATGCAGCTTCACCCAGCTTCAATCCTATAAAGATGATGCTTAATCAAACACATAATTCAATATCGACATTTAAATTATAAAGCAAATCAAATTAATGCAAATTCAATCCCATATGGTTGTGATTCTGTGCCTCCCATTACCAATTAAACAGTTGTGTTCCCTTGCATTCCTCGGTTTACAACTTCACAATCACTGTCTTGCCCTGTTTGCTATTTCTAAATACGTTTATGGCATTCAGTTGGTCCCCGTTTCTTCTCATAGGGTGGATTTAATTTGCTTAAATTCCTCTGCTTTACATTTCTGATCATAAGACTACTGTGTGCCCCCAAGGTTCCTCCATTCTCTATTTCTAAATAAAGAACCCCTGTGTTCTTTTAAATTTCGCTGCTCTCTATTTGAAAATAGCCATTTACAGGAGACCGGAGACAGACAGAGTGGGAGAGAGAGAGAGAGGAGCACCGCCGAAGGGAGGTTTAAAAGGTGCACCAAAAGTCCAGACTCGGCGACCGGAGACAGAGCGGGAGAGAGGCATCAGAGTGATGTCACAATCAATTGAGAGAACAGGGAAGAAGTTACCTGTTTGTTGAGCATCTGGCAAGTGATTAATTCTAACGTTTAAAATAATAAAGGAACTAGTGGTAAGCTTTATAAAATACATTAATAAAAGGAAAATAAAATAAATAATAAAATATAATAATTAAGTAGTTAATTAAAACACATTAAAGATGGCAGGACAGGTGATGTGTCAGGGCTGCAGCATGTGGGAGCTCCTGGATACCAGTATGATCCGGGTTAAAAAACATGTCTGCAGTAAGTGTTAGCGGCTCGAAGAGTTTCGGCTCAGACTCATTGAACTGGAGTCCGAGCTGCAGACACTGCGACACATCAGGGAGGGGGAAAGTTACCTGGACATTTTGTACCAGGAGACGGTGACACCCATTAGGATAGGGTCTTCTGATTTCGTCAGTGGTTAGGAACAGGAGAGTGGCTGCAGCTGAGGCAGGTAAGGAGACCCAGAGGGCAGAAGTGCAGGAGCCTCAGCCTTTGCGATTGGCGAACAGGTTTGAGGTTCTTTCAGCTTGTTTGGATGAGAGTGGGGGCTGCAGGGTGGATGAGCAACCTGACATTGGCACCATGGAACAGGAAAGCATTCAAGTGCAGGGAGAAAAATGGACTGTCGTGGTTATAGGGGACAGTATAGTTAAGGAGATTGACAGTGTTCTCTTCAGCAAAGAGCGAGAGTCCAGATAGCTGTGTTGCCTGCCTGGTGTCAGAGTTCGGGGCATCTGCTCAGGGCTGGAGAAGAACTTACAGTGGGAGGGGGAGGAACCAGCCATCGCGGTCCATGTCGGTTATCGGCAGGACAATGAAAGAGGTTCTTTATAGTCAGTATGAGAAACTAGGCTCCAAATTAAGAAGCAGAACCTCAAAGGTAATAATATCTGGATTACTACCTGAGCGATGCGCTAATTAGCATAGGGCCAATAAGATTAGAGAAATTAATGCATGGCACAAAGACTGGTGTGGTAGAAGTGGGTTCCGGTTCATGGGGCACTGGCACCAGTACGAGGGAAAGTGGCGGCTGTACCTTTGGGATGGTTTACATCTGAACCATGCTGGAGCCGGTGTTCTAGCGAGCCACTTAACTCAGGAAGCAGAGAGGGTTTAAAATTGATATTGGGGGGCGGGGCATGGGGTCTAATTTGGGAAGATGTGGTAAATCAAGGAGTAGCGACAAGGCAAGAAAGAAAGGTATTAATATGGGAAATGATAAAACAGACTGTGACAGGAAGGGACAGAGCGGACAAATCTATGAGTAAATCAACAGATAAGACTAGAGGTTACAAAATAATAAAAAGACACAACTAAAGGCAATTGAATGCACATAACATTTGAAACAAAACAGATGAACTGAGAGTGCAAATAGAAATAAATAAGTATGATAAGATAGCATTACAGAGATATGGCTGCAGGACGACATACATTGGGACCTGAATATTGAAGGGTACATGGCATTTAGGAAGGGCATACCGCTAGGAAAAGGTGGAGGGGGGCAGTATCTCTGTTAATTAATGACAGTATTAGTGCAATAGAGAGGGGTGACCTAAGTGCAGGAGACCAGGATATAGAAGCAGCTTGGCTAGAGATGAAAAATCATAAAAGCAAGAAGTCACTTGTGGGAGTGGTGTACAGGCCACCTCACATTAACCACACTATAGGACGGGGTATTAATGAAGAAATAATGGCAGCTTGTCAGAAAGGGACAGTGATAATTATGGGGGATTTTAACTTACATATAGACTGGAAAAATCAGATGGGCAGAGGTAGCCTGGATGAGGAGTACACAGAATGTTTTCGGGATAATTTCTTGGTACAATACTTTCTGGATCCAACCAGAGAGCAGGCTATACTGGACCTGGTATTGTGCAACGAGATAGGATTAATTAATGACCTCATCAGTAAGGCACCCCTAGGCAGCAGCGATCATAATATGACTGAATTTTACATTCAGTTTGAGGGAGAGAAGTGTGGGCCCAAGTCTAGTATTTTAAACTTAAATAAGAGCAATTATGAGGGTATGAAAGCATGGCTAGCAAAAGTGAAATGGCAAATCAGGTTAAGGGATAGGTCAATAGAGATGCAGTGGCAGACATTTAATGGGATATTCCATTATACACAGAATAGATACAGTTGAACGAGAAAGAAAAATTCTCAGGGTAGGACCCACCATCCGTTGTTAACTAAAAATGTTAAAGATAGTATCAAGCCTAAAGAAAAAAGCCTATAATTAAACAAAGATAGGAGGCAGGTCAGAAAATTGGACAGAATATAAAAAACAGCAAAGAATGACTAAACAATTGATAAGGAAGGTAAAGTTAGAGTGCAATAGAAATCCATTTAGGAATATAAAGACAGTTTGTATAGATTTTATATAGTAGTAGTTTCTATCGATTTTTTAAAAAGAAAAGTGATAACAAAGTGAGCGTTGTTCCTATAAAAAGTGAGTCTGGGGAATTAATAACGGTAAAAAAAAAAGGAGATGGCAGATGACTTGAACAGATATTTTGCAGCGGTCTTCACTATTGAGCTGCAGACGGATCTGGGTGTCCTAGTGCATGAATCGCAAAAGGTTAGTATGCAAGTACAGCACCGAACTAGGAAAGCTAATGGAATGTTATCGTTTATTGGGAGAAGCATTGAATACAAATGTAGGGAAGTGATGCTTCAGCTATACAGGGCATTGGTGAGACCACATCTGGAGTATTGCGTACAGTACTAGTCTCCTTATTTAAAGAAGGATGTAAATTAGTTGGAAGCAGTACAGAGAAGTTTTACTGGACTAATCCCTGCAATGAGTGGGCTGTCTTATGAGGAAAGATTGGACAGGCTAGACTTGTATCTGCTGGAGTTTGGAAGAGTAAGAGGCGACTTGATTGAAACATGTTATATCCTGAGGGCTCTTGACAGGGTGAATGTGGAAAGGATGTTTCTCCTTATGGGAGAACCTAGAACTAGGGGTCACTGTTGAAAAATAAGGTATCGCCTATTTAAGACAGAAATGAGGAGCATTTCTTTCTCTCAGAGCGTCGTGAGTCTTTGAAATTCTCTTCCTCAAAAGGCAGTGGTAGCAATCTTTGAAACATTTTAAGGCAGAAGTAGCTAGATTCTTGATAAGCAAGGGGGTGGAAGGTTATTGGGGGTAAGTGGAAATGTGGAGACATTAGTTCAGATATGAACTTATTAAATGGTGGAGTAGGCTCAAAGGGTCGAGTGGCCTTCTCCTGCTCCTAATTTGTATATTCGTATATTCTCTAAATTATCATGTCCTCTATTTTTAACCAAATAGTTCTTGAGTTTCACTATTCCCTGGCACTTTAATCCAATTTCGAATCTAAACTTGCAGAGAAGTTACAAATTATCCTGGTGTCCCAATTATGAACCGTTGGTACCGTTTTGGTATTTGCAAACCCCTGTATTGTTCTCTCCACTGTGGTTCCTTCCACTCTGTTCACCAGCGCAGTCTGGGTCTCTCTACTGTCCACTTCGGATTCGACCAGTGCACGCTGGGCTGGCTGCTCTGCTCAGTATCTCATTCCCGGCATGTTTGCCACCTGACACGTTGCAGTAACTTAATACCACCTATGATATGAGGTGATGCATTTTGGCAGAAGGTATAAGCTGAGGCAATATTGGCTCAATGGCACTTTTCTAAAGAGTGTGAAGGATCAGAGGGACCTGGGGGTGCAGATTCATCGATCTATGAAGGGAATAGGGAGCAGGGCTTCAAAAACAGACACATTGAGTACAAAGCAGAGAATTTACGCTGAAACTTTATAAAGCTCTGGTTAGCCTCCAACTGGAGAATGGCATCCAGTTTTGGTCACAACACTTTAGGAAAGATGTGAGCATCCTTGAAAGGGTGCAGTGAAGTTTTCCCTGAATGGTTCCAGGGGTAAGGAATTTTAGTCACAAAGTTATTTGGAAAGCTGGGGTCATTCTCCGGGCACAAAGGAGATTGAGGGGAGATCTTATCGAGCTGTACAAGATTATGGCCGGTTTTGGTAAGTCAAGCAGGAAGAACTGTTCTCATTAACAGATTTAACTGATTGTACAGGGACTTGGGGATACAAATTAAAAATGTTGGGCATGAGACAGGGGGAATGTGAGGCAGAACTTTTCTCACACAGCGAGTGGTAATATCCTGGAAATCGCTGCACACGAGGGTGGTGAACGCAGAGATAATCAATGGTTTAATAAGAAAATTGGACGGGCACTGCAGGAAATAAACTTGCAAGTTTACAGTCATCGAGCAGAGGAGTGTCATTGGATTGCTCGAGAGCTGTCATGGACTTGATGGGCCGTATGCTCTCCTTCTATGCCATAAATGGCTCTATTATTCTATGACTTTAAATAACCTTGTATACTTCTCTATTCAGGGGGCCTAATTTTCGAGTGCTAATATGTAGCCCTGTGGACACTGGTTTGCAATCTCGGACTAATAACAACGAAAAGTTGTGGATGAGAGAGGGGAGATGGAGAAGTTTATGTCTTTGGTGGGACTGTAAAACTAACGGTACAGAAGTAGGAAGAGTAGCCACTGCTGGAGATACTTTGGCTCTATTTGGACATGTAAGAATGGAATCAGAGGGAGCAGACTCCTTGTGTTATAATTTAAACTTACATCCACATGTGCAGCTGCTGAAACCACTGATTGTGGTTTCGTTGCTACTGACAATGTGGACAAACTGCTACAGAGTAGAGCTCTGACGCAGGTAATGTGCATGTCTTCTTGTCTGAGATGAGCATTGTGGATCACCACATAAACCAAGATGGATTCTTGCCTCATCAAATGCACGGTCTGAATGTGAGAACAGGAAGCAAGAAAACGAACATTTACTCTAACTTGCAGTCATGCACTTATTTGGTAACAATGTCATCTTCACACCACCTATTGACTGCTAATAGTCAATTTTATTTGTCAAACTAAAAAATCACATAAACTAAGCAGTAAAACTCAAAAGATGGTATGGTGCCATTATGAGAATGCCGACAATTGTATCCCAGCTAGAGAGCACACAGCCCAACTGTTTGCTGATTACTTGTGTGTTTTATGTATTGTAAACTGAGAGATCATTCGCTCTATGTTTGAGTAGTAAATGAAGCAAATTTAAACAGAAGCTTGCCATGTGGCTGAGATTAATGTGAGGCGGCGATGCAAAAGAATGGAAATAGTTCTTGAACAGTAGTGCGTGCAGTCTGAAGTCATTCATTCTGATTCCAATTTTAGTGTGGGGACCAATTTCTTCCTCTGAAAAGTTTAACATTCCAATAGAATCATTATCAGAGGAATTCCATACGGATGCACGAGGTGGTGGAGTGAGCGGAGAGTGATGGCGGTGAATTTGGGCTTGGGCCGGAATGGAAACTAAGGTAGAATCGCGACGTTGTATTTCACACAGAATTTAGTTTGTTTGGCTTCAATCGAATTGAGAATGATGGATGACCGAGAATAGCCCGGAAATGGGATTCCAGCTTCTTCTTTTTTTGCGTTTCACCACATGTTCTACTTCACCCCCAAATCATCTTGTCTCTGATAGGAGTAAATGTAATTTACAGACTCTCATTACACAGCAGTGATGTCTGTTTAAAATACCTGTTGCTCTGCTCAGAACTGAACTGTCTTGGACAATCCTAGAGAATATAAAGGGAATGGACTCATTTTGTGAGATGTAGGTGACCTAAAATACAAGAAAAGTATAACATAAGTTCAGACCAGTCAGCCCAATGAAACCATGTCTCAAAACTTGTGAACATTACCCAAACTGCCCCGGAATGCTAGCCAATCCTTTATCTCCTTTTCACCAGCTGTATTACCAGAGTGTCGCATCATAAAGACACTCGAAGTCCAAATCAAAGCGCATTGTAATGATCGGTGATCGATAACCACGGGTGAGTTACGCTGATGTTATATTCTACATCTACTTTCTTAAGCAAAGAGACATAGCTTTTGTTATTGATTATGAGAGTAATGAGCGATAGTGCACAATGTGTGTTATGGAATTTTCCTCCCGTTAACGTCTTGCTAGATTTTCTTTCCATTGAAGTCTATAGAAGGGAAATCTGTGTGTTGGTCTGGGGCGGGTGGGAGGCGGTGTGGGGGGGAGGCGGGAAAGGGGGGCGGTTGTTGGGAGCGTTTATTGCCCGTTGTACACCGTCGCTCCACATTGAAACTGTATAGAAATTTAATAAATTTTTTGCATAAATATGAAAGTATCTTCATGGGTTTCAGATGTCTTATGTCCGAAACTTTCAGAGACACTCATCTTAAAATATAATCCAACAATTACATAAAATGCCCAAGTGCACTGATGAGGTTTTTCAAGGCTAACAATTATTAATAAATTCTGAGCAGTGGGTGAACAACTCAGGATTGGTAATATAATGCAGTTACATACAGAGTTTTGAACGGGGTAATTTCACTCAAAAAACACACATTTTTGGATTTTTCTTGCTGACAGATTAAAGGGCAGGAGCGGTTCCTTGGACCGACTTGCCTGTTTCCTTTTGCTGGAACTTTTATTCAATTCTATTTATACAACTGATTGTTGGATGAATGGATTTGTAAGATCAGAAATAATTTAAGATACATGCTTGAGGTAATGTTGCATTTTTAAAAGAGAAGAGAACAAAGCTACCTGTACCAAAATCGATGTCTGTCAGCTAAACACAAGCCTAATGCCGTCATTAGGAAATTCTTCGAATCCATTAGTAAGGAAATAGTGGCAGGACATCAGCAAACTCATACTACAATCAAACAGAATCAACATGTTTCAATAAAAGGTATGTAGTATCAGACAAATTTATTAGATTTATGTGAGGATATAATAAGCTGGCTGGACAAAGGGAAACCAGTAGATGTAGTGTGTTTGGATTTCCAAAGGCATTCGATGAGGTACCGCATGAAAGGTTATTGCAAAGGTTAAGAGCTCATGGCGTAGGGGCAATATATTAGCATGAATAAAGGACTGGACTACTAACAGGCAACAAAGAGTGAGGAAAAATGGACCTTTTTCAGGTTGGCACACTGTAACTATTGGGTTGCCTCAGGGATCAGTACTGGGCCTCAATTATTTACAATCTATATTCATGACTTGGATGAAGGGACTGAGTTTATTGTAGCCACATTTGCTGACGATGCAAGGATAGGTAGGAAGCAAGATGTGAGAAGGTACAAAGAGTCTGCACGGGAATGCAGATAGGTTAATTGAATGTGCAATAAAAATGGCAGATGGAGAATAATGTGGGAAAGAAATATGAGGTTGTCCACTTTTGTGGGAAGAGCAGAAAAGCAGAACATTATTTAAAGGGAGCGAGACTACTTACCTGGAGTGCTGCATACAGTTTTGACATTCTTATTTAAGGAGGAATTTATTTGCATTGCAGGCAGTTCAGAAAAGATTCACCAGGTTAATTCCTGGAATGAAAGGGTTGCCTTATGAGGAAAGGTTAAGCAAGTTGGGCCTATATTCATTGGAGTTTATAAGAATAAGAGGTGATCTTATTGAAACATGTAAGGTTCGAGGAGGCTTGACTTGCAGATGTTGTGAGAATGTTTGCCGCCGTGGGGAAAACTTGAACTAGGGGGTTTTGTTCAAAATAAGAGTGTCCCAATTAGTATGAAGATGAGGAGGAATTTCTTTTCTCAGAGCTGTCGCTGAAGTTTGGAATTCTTTAGCACAGAGAGCTGTCGAGGTTGGGTCATTGAATATATTCAAGGTTGAGTGAGTCATATTTTTGATCTGCAAGGGAGTGCAGGGTAATTAGTGGGGGTGGGGTTTGTCACGGACAGGAAAGTGGTGTTAAGGCCACAATCAGATCTCCCATGATCTTATTGAATGGTGCAGCAGACTAGAGGGGCCAAATGGGCTACTTCAATTCCTATTTTTTATGTTCTTATCAACTTTCCCCGTCACTTTACTTCTAACAACTGACTATTACATTTTCATTAAACAGCATGTAGAATTTAATCAATTGTCCAGACTTGTATACGTTCAACTAAATAAGGACACTTTTTTTCAATTGATAGAATTAGATTCATTTTGAGATCAATGAACAGTTCAATCTTATACATTAATGCCTTGCTGGATTATGAACTATCATACTGTTAAATCTAGTGCAATCTCCAGTAAAACAAACCACTTGAGATTTCAAGATGGATACCAGGCAGGAAAGAACATGAAAATAAAAGCAAAATACTGCGGATGCTGGAAATCTGAAATAAAAACAAGATGCTGCCAGGCCTGCTGAGTGGTTCCATCATTTCTTGTTTTTATTTCAGATTTCCAGCATCCGCAGTATTTTGTTTTTATTTTAGTGTTTAATTCACTGCCACTTCTCTTCCAGGAATGCCTACCTTGAAGACGTTCTGCTCTTCTCTCCGACAGGATTTTCGTTTGTCTCTTTTACCTTGTTCACCTTCCCGAAGAAGGGTCACTGACCCGAAACGTTAACTCTGCTTCTCTTTCCACAGATGCTGCCAGACCTGCTGAGTGTTTCCAGCATTTCTTGTTTTTATTTAGGAAAGAACATGAGCACAGCAAGAATATTCTGTCGGATTGAGGTCCAAATGATTTCTTGTTGTAAATTTCAGGGCTGAGGAAGGATTCTATCCTCAAGGGTTCGTTTCTTTGGGCTTTTATGAACTGAAATATTAAAATCTTCAACAGGTGTTTGGTGAAAACGAAGCAATGTTGTACAAAAATAACTTAATGAACTAAATGCAAAGAAAAAAATAAAATCACCTTTAAAACTTCGATCAGATAATTTAATTCGAAATGCATGATTATAGATTGGGTAACAACAGAGTGATAATATCACAAATTGTCATTGTCAGACTGCAATATCATAACGAGCATTGTTTGGCAGCATGAAGCGAGATTTTGGCACATTAAATTCTGTGTCACTTCCTTCACATTCACTAAGGTTTAATTGCCCAGTCTTTATTTGCAGCATGGAGACTTCACTGAACATTGAACCGAGCGTCAGCACGCCCCATATTAGCCCAGAATCTGGGATAAGGGAGGATCCAGAGAATCAGGGAAGCTCCCAGACACAACCACCGAACCATCCAGGAATTCAGATGGGAAAACCGAAAGCACTGGGTGTAAGGTTAAACAATTTTTGTTATTTAACTTTTTATTCCTTCTCAAGAAGATCACAATTGTCATTGCTTACTTTCACGACCCCTTGAATAAAACTAGTTCTGGCCACTATGCATGAGCACATAATTAATTAACTGATCAAGATTAATGTCACTTGCTACTCCCAACAAATTTTATGTATTTAAGTCGAAAGTGAATCAGCACCTGGGAGAGAAAAGAACAGGACATGAAAATAGGCTGAGATGAAGGAGGATGGTGTGAGGTGTAAGTGCGGGAATAGACAATTTGAGCAGAATCCTCTGTGTCACTGATGCAGTTGCTGTTAATAGTGTGTTATGTGAATTGTATTCCCCTTCACTAAGGTCAAATGCACGATTTCGTGGGAGATACTAGCCGAGAAATACGCTCGTAAGATTTTATGAGTTGTTGAAATCTGTATCGGGATATGGAAATCTCTGGAAAGTCCTGAAATAATTGCCCATTCTTAGTTGCCGCTGAAAAGGTGGTGGGGGACCATCACCTTGAACTGGTGCATTCCGTATGTTGAAAGTACTTCCAAGATGCTGTTAGGTACGCGGTTCCTGGATTTTGATCCAGCGGCTGTCAAAGAACAATGATATATCCCCGTCAGGATGATGGGTGACTAGGATGTGATGGAATAAACATGCATCGACTGCTCTCGTCCTTCTGGATGACGGAGGACCCAGGTGTGACATAGACTGTCGAAGAAGCCTCGATGAGCTCCTGCAGTACATTCTGTATATAGTTCACACTGCAGGAGGGGATCGATGCTGATGGTGGACTCCGGGTAGATGTATTAATCTAGTGATTTCAATCATTTTTAAGGAAGCTTTATTTATCTAATTTCTTGATCTCTTTCTCACCTCCTCGCCCTCTGTCACACATTTATGCATGCATATGGTTCGAATTTATATATTTACCATGTTTTCACAGTACGATATTTCTTCTTTTCTAAGCTTTTTCAGATCGTGTTGGGAATATGTTTTATAATAGTCTGGACATCGTTACTTCTGAGTCCCGTATCAGTGAAAGGTGAATACAGAACACATTGGTGGATTGGGCTATCGGTATGTTTCGATCTAAAGTCCTTAACTGAACATTTTTGAAAGATATTTGTTCCTACTTTGTATTGAATAGATGAGTCAGTGGATGTTTTTGCCAATTTCATTTGCACGGAAGGCTTGTTATAATTTTTCTCTAATTACCGTTATTTCAGTGAGCCAAGTATTTTAAAACGAGGAAAGTCCTCGTTAAAGCAATGGGAAGATTGGATTTATCGATGTTCTTTATCTGAGCTATTTAATGTGTCCGGATTTTCCACATGTCTGAGTAAAATAAGATTCCTCTCAATGTCACTCGGATTTTTGTTGATAAACTCATATTTAGAACTGCTTGTTTTGGACTCCCCACAAGTGCAAACATCTACACTACATTTACACTATTGGAACTCTGCATAATTTTAAGGACATCAGTAGGTCACCCCTCAGTCGCATTATTTCTAGGTTTAAGAAACAAAGTCTGCTCAGTCTTTCCAGACAGTTATAAACACTTTGCTGTTGCATCATTGTTAATCTTGCTTTATACCTTCGCCAGAGCTGTAAAATACATTTTTTGAAATATGGAGACAAAACATTATACAGTATTCTAAGTGTGGTCTCACAAATGATCAATATAAGCTTTCTTCTTTTAAATTCAATTGATGTAGAAATAAACCCCATTGTTATATTTCCATTTTAGTTTCTTTGTTAAACTGCATCTCCACGTTTAATGTTTTGAGGATCGGTGCCCCTAGATCTCTTTACGCTTCTACCCTATCTACCCGATCCTGTTTTCCCAATGGGTATACGGCATCAGAGACCTCACACCAAGATATAACAGTTCACATTTAGCTATGTTGAAAGTAATCTCTTATTCCGACGGGCATTCTGCAAATGTATTCACCTTTTTTTGTATTTTGTCATAGTGTTCCTCAATATTATCCAAATGCCCAAACTGGATTTCAGTCTAGAATTTTGAAATTGTACTTCAGCATCCCGAGTGCAAATCATTCATATAAATCACTGTGGACATTGCGCACCAGTTTCATTTATTGGTGATTTCCTTGCATGAACGCCTAAATCTATAAGCTCTCCTACAATCTATACAGTATTATAATTTAGAAAATACACTGTCCCATTTTCAGGTCCATATTGACTTCAATCTGCCAAAGCTTCTGGAACTTACTGAATCTAGTAATATTCCTGTACAGCTTTCTGATCCGACATACACAATGTACTTGTCACCTACATTGCTGTCTTCAGCAAACTTCTGTATTTAGTTTTCTATGCCTTCATCTAATTCATTGATAGATATACTGAAAAATTGAGGCCTAAAGGACAGTATTAGTCATGGCCTGTGAGCATTCTTATATAAACATCTGCTTATTTGCTTAACGGAGTTATTAAATTGTACATCGGCTTCACATGGGAAATTGATGTGTCACTCTTTTTCAGTTTATACTTTGTGGGTGCATATGGTGTGCCCTGGAACAGATAACAGCTACAGTCCTTGTAAGTATCACAACAATGCTTCGCTATTTAAATAAAACTATGAATAGCAAGGAGCAATGCTTCAGTTTGGATATTTTCTACTGTGCTGATTATGTGCAGCTTCATTTTGTTACCTTCTGCTGGGATTCCTCAGCCTCTTACAATGTGGGTAGATCTTGACATTTTGTGATAGTGTATATATGGTGATCTCCAAGCAACATCCCACCTTACATTCCTCCCATTGGCTTCAATGGAAGGGGCGATCGGGCGGGGTTGTTAAATTGGTGGATAATTTATAATAACTTCTTTTACAACACAGTCCAGCGATACAATGACCCTTAATGGGGTATATGTTGACTTTGTGCGATGGTGTGAAGCCTGTAATAACGAGACTGTGGCAGGAGACATGTAGTTCACGTGTGTGACACCAGACTCCCGACCTAACTGCTCTACTCAGAAAGTGGTGGCAGCAGGAGACTCCCAGGAGGATATTGGAAACGCTTTAGAGATGTCCTCAAAGTATCCTGAAAAGATGAAACATCCCTGTCGAAACAAGTGAGTCCCTGATTCGAGACCATCCTAGATGGAGAAAGATGATTCCGGAAGGCATCATACACCTCGAGGGAATTTATTCGGAATGTGCAAAGGTGAAGTCGAGGCATGGTTGAAGTGCAGAAACCTCCAAACTGGTCATCTATCTGACCTTTCAAGCACCATCTGTCCCACATGTGACAGAGTCTGCAGATTATGCATTGGACTTATCAGTTACCTCAGACTCCAATGAATCAATGCAGAAGCAAGCCAATGATCCCGAGGAACCGCCAAAGAAGGAGCACGATTTACATCTCTTCCATTTTACATTTCCACAGATTTAATTCAGAAGCAAATAAGTTATGTTAAACTGATGCAAAACCGAGTTTGAACTTGACTTAGAGCATTATCCTCTTTTCCGATCTACATATTACTAAAGGGTCATCAATGCAATGCAAACAGTTCAAAAATGATTTACAGGGATGGTAGCAGAACAGAATAGTTATCGCTATGAGAAAGTATCGAGCAGGAATGAACTATTTTCTGTAAAAAAAAAAGATGACTGAGTGGCGATCTGATACAGGTCTTCAAATTTATGAAGGCTTTCGATATGGTACACATCGACAAACTGGGGCCAAATGCGGGGGAGTCAAAAACCTTAAATATAATACAGTCACGAATAAATCCAATGTGGAATTAAAGTAAAATTCATTTACGCGGAACGTAGGGAAAATATTTCATTTATGTGTGCCGTTCATGATATCCGGAGTTCTGAAAAAGCTTCACACACAACGAAGTACTTTTGAAGTGTAGCCACGAGTGCAATGTTCTTGCTACCACATAGAACTAGTTGAGGAGAATATTATAGAATTACGGAATAATCGACTTATAGGAACATAGGTAAAAGATTATCATCTTTCAATGAGGTCATGGTTATGGACTAACGCCATAACTGTGCCTTGGTCCCATATCCTATATAATCTACTTAGCTTAGCTTTAAAATGAAGATGTGATCTTCCATTATTTGCCAACCATGAAACAGCACAATAAAGATCATTCTCATATTGTGTCTATCGTGGCGCTTTGGTGGAGCTTTCTTCTGAATCCCATTCTTCTATTCTTTCCCCAAAGCCATGTATTTTTTTCAGTTCAAACATTTATCCAATTCTCCAATGAATGCATTTAAAGGGTAGCTGGATGAGCACTTGAGAGAATAAGGTAAAGTAGGATGTGCTGATAGGATGAGATGAAGGAAAGTGGGAGGGCGCTCGTGTGGAACATGAAAACTACCATGGAACAGTTGGGCCGAAAGACCCGTTAGTGCGGTGTAAAAGGCTCTGCAATTTTATGAAATGCATCCCTCCCGATGTCTTCGATGGAATTTTAAAATATGGGAAATGCAAATGCAAATGCGTCTGCTGATTATTTTACACAATTGCACAAGGTCAACATCATTCCCAATGTATTTTACCAACTAATAGCAGCTTTAATTCCAAACGCTTGCTCACATTGCCTCGTGGATTATATTAAAGATTGTCTGCAAGCTATTCTTCCATTGAATTACCTATTAACTGTTCATTCTGTTGATCAATGTACTTCCCCAGAAGTCACACAACCCATTTACTCCCTAGATATCCCTTTCCCTGACACATTAGAATCATGGAACCATACAGCACAGAAGGAGGTCATTCGTCCCATCGTGCCTGTTCTCGTTCTTTGTAAGAGCACTCGATTCGTTCCACAGCCTCGGTTTTCACCAGATAGTTGTGTTTGTTTCATCTGTAAATTTCGTTTGCACGTTAGTATTGAATCAGGGGAGTGCCTTCAGATTGCAACAAATTGCTGACTAAAAACAAATACTAATCTTCTCGACCTTTATTCCCAATTATCTTGAATAGGTGCCCTCTTGTGCCAATGAAAACATTTTCACCTAATCGACTCCAAACCCGGTATAACTTTGAACACTTCTATTAACTCACCTTTTAATCTAATCTTTCCAAAGGCAATAATGCTAACCTCCCCAATCTCTCGGAAACAATACATTCTGTCAATCCTGATAGCATTCTGGTGAAGATACCCTGAATACCCTCTCTGCTTTCAAATCCTTCCTAAAGTTTTGGGCCTAGAAATTAAATAGAGATAATTCTCAAGTCTACGATTTATATTTTATGCTAACCATATAGCCTGTCTTGTTTGTTAAAATGTCACACCCACAAATAAAATGAGTTTTATTGTGGCAACAAATCCATATTGGAGGCATGTCAAACTCTTACATCTCTTTAGATGGATGCTGTAAATGTGATTTTCTTTTTGCAAACATTGGTGTAAACATTGTGAAGTTATCAATGATACGGATCTCTGATCGAACTATTGCCTATTCTTCGAAGTTGGCGACATACCTGATGATGAATGTGACCATTGCCCTGATTGCGGTCGTGAGTCTGTTTCAGCTTTCCATTGACTTGCAAATTTGGACCTCCAGCATTATCTGTCCTTTAGGAAGTCTCTGCGATTCGTGGTCCATTACTTTGGCTGTAAGTAAAATCTGAACTCTTAATTAATGACTATCATCTTCAATCATCAAATCCCCATGTACATTTTTCAGGTATTTTTAAAGAGAATGTGCAGCACAGAAACAGACCATTTGACCCAACAGGTCAATGTGGTGTTTAGGCTCCTCACGATCCTCCTCACAACTTACTGCAGCTATCTCCATCAACATACACAGATTTCGTTTCTCCCTCATGTGCTTAAATTCACTTCCACTTAAAAATATCAAAGCGAATCTCCCCAATCTCTCCATGCAGCAGCGAGGTCCACATTGCCACAACACTACAAATAAAAAAAAAAGTTGTTCCGGAATTATTTATTTGTTTATTAGTGTCTAACATTTACTGGTGATCTGTAGATTTGGACTGCCCCACAAGAAGAAACATCTTCTCTACTCTTCCCAACGTTAATTTTAAATATCTCAATAGCGTCATCTCTCAGTTCTCTAATCGAGAGAAATAAGCCCCAGCCTGGGCTGTCTTTCACACAGTAAAACTAGTCTCCATTAAATTGCCAAAAGGCATTTTTCTTGAAATGCCGACATAAGCAATAGGAGAAGACTTAATAATAGTTTTCAAAGGAAATTAGGTAAATACCTGAAAAGGAAAACTGCATCTCTACGGGAAAAGAACTAGGTGGGAGTGGGAGAAATTGCATTGATATTTCAAAGATCCACACCGGTACGACAGGCTGAATAGTCACGTCTACACAGTATGATACGGTGCTTCACATCCGAGAACAATAATTCCCCATCCACCTATTTCGAACATCCCTTCATCTAAAGATTTATTCTTGACATCCTATAGCCTCTTATTGAAACAATGGCGGAGAAATTGATTGCTAGCAACTGTTTTCTTGGCCATTGAAGGCACTCCGAAAGTAAAGTCGGGAGGAGCGCAAAATTGGCAGTGCGACCGTGTTTTACGGATTTACAATTTCAATCCAATCTTAAATGTCGAGTTGAGTTTTTAGTTCAAATATGTTGTCGCTGGAAGTGCGATCATTCTCGGTGAAAAATGCATTCTTATGTCATATTGCCCTTAACATATCTTCCCACTGATTCACAGCGATACCGTTTAGGCCTCGTACTCGTTCTCTTCATCCTGGCACTGTTGGAACTGTCGATATCAATAGTCATTTCGGTTTCTGGATGCAAGGCATCATGGAAGAATTCTAAATTACAAGCCAATAAGGTTGGTTACTAGAAGTCAAAAATTACCAGTCAACATTTCTGCTTGTTCTAAATAGAAATAAAAGCGCTAGAAATTAATTTGGAATGGTGGCACACAATGACCGGAATCAGGCGTAGCGCCTGATATTCAGTTTCGTTGCAGGTGATGGGAATAAATATCCAGCACTGAATCGAAAGGAAGGCCGATACCTTGGCCCCGTTTTCCACCAACGCATGAGACCAAGTTCGAGCCGAAAGAGTCTTGGATTCATTTATGTAACCCTGTTAACGACCAGGGTGTGGTAGAGTGTTTTAAAGTGACCTGACAACGAACTTGGTCGTTCCGCCAGAAGGAATACCAGACAAATCGCCACCGAGGATTACAACATGGTCAATTTTCGTCCAATGAAGTACAGTGGGAGTAACATTGATCTTCGCCAATAGCTGGAAAGGAGCATTTCATGCTCCTCCCGAGCTTCATCTCCAACTGACTTCAATCATGAAGAAAATCAGTCGCGATGTGACAAGCGAATTTCACTGCAATTATTTCAATACGAGATGATAGGAAACCAAGGAAAAGTATTCAGAAGAAGGCATGTTAGGAAGGGGGATGGACTTAGTGGACACGAAAGAGAATCATAGAATCATTCAACACAGAAGTGGCCGTTCGGCCTTTCGTGCCTGTGGGGATGTTTGAAAGATCTACGCAATTAGTCCCATTCCCACTTAGCTCTTTCCCCAGAGACAGGAATTTTCCCTTTCCATTTACATCTAATTCTCGATGACAATTTGCTTTCAATACTGCTTCTACTGTCCTTTTAGGCATTTCAAGCAAGACGTTGTTGGCAATTTAATAGAAAATAGTTTTACAGTGTGTAGGAATGCAGGAAACTTGGCAGTCAATTTTCGCAGAGCAAGGTTGCATAAACAACAACTTTATAAATTACCCAATTGCCGATTTTCAGCTATTAGCTGAGAAACATATATTGGACCCCAAAACTGCGGAGAACTACCCTGTCTTTATTAGAAATTGTACTCTGGTGCCTTAACCCCTGTATGCCAGCGTGAACAAGGTCTTGGTTTATGTTCCCATCCAAAAAATAATACCCTCGACAGTCAAGCTCTCAGTCAAGCACTTCCTGACTGTCGACCGCACTAGGAATGTCATAAAAAAGAACACACGAATACAAGAGCAGGAATATGTTATCCAACCCCGCAAGCCTGCTCCGCCATGCGATAAAATCATGGCTGCTCCTCTTGTGGCCTCAACGCCATTTTTCTGTCTGACTCCTAAAACCCTTGACTTACCAGTCGATCAAAAGTCTATCTAACTCAACCTTGAGTATAACCAATGACCCAACCTCTACTGTTCTCTGGGGCAGAGAATTCCATATACTAACGACCTCCTGATAAAATAAGAATACAATTCTCCACATCTCAATCTTAGATGGGAGCCCCACATTTTGAAACTGTGTACTCTAGTTCTAGACTCCCCCACAAAGGGAAACGTCCTCTCAGCATCCACTTTGTCAAGTCTCCACATGATCTTACATGTTTCAGTTTGATTACTTTTGATTCTTTTAAACTCCAATTGGTATAGGCCCAATCTGCTCAAGCTTCCCTCATAAGATAACGCCTTCATCGCAGAAATCAGTCAAGTGACCCTTGCCTGAACTGCTTCTCATGCAATTATATCCTTTCTTAAGTAAGAAGACCAAAATTGTACACAGTACTCCCAAACAAGGTCTAACTAAGACCTTGAACAGCTGTAACAACAGTGCCCTACTTTTATACTTGAGACCCCTTACAATAAAGGCCAACATTCCATTTGCCTTCAGAATCAATTTCTGTACCTGTATACAAACGTTTTGTAAATCCTTTACCAGGACACCCAGATATCCCTGTACCGTATAGTTCTCCAGAACCTCTCCTTTCAAATAACATTATGCTTTCCTTTTCTTTCTGCCAAATTGGACAAGTTCACAATTTCTCAAATTATACACCACCTGTCAAAGTTGTGCCCACTCACTTAACCTATCTAAAATAATTTGTAAACTCTTCATGTCCTCTTGACAGCTTACTTTCCTCCTACCTTTGTGTCATCAGCAAATTTATCTATCATACAATCAGTCCCTTCATCCAATTATTGATATAGATTGAAAATAGTTGAGACCCCAGCAATGATCCCTGTGAAACTCCACTAGTTACAGCTTGCCAAACCTAAAATGACCCATTTATTCCTACTTTCTGCTTCCTGTTAGCTAACCTAACTACACCACATCTGTTTGTTCCTCTTTATCCACCTTTCTTGTTACTTCGTCAAATAACTCTAATATATGAGGCAAATATGATTTCACTTTCACAAAACTTGATTGTCATCTCAGATTCTGCTGCTGAAATTCAATCGTCTTCTGACTCAAAGGCGACAGCGCTACGTATTGAGTCAATGCTGTCACACTCAAGCTGTTTTAATAATTCAGCATTTGGTGTTCACCTCTCCAAAGCATTTCAATGCAGAATATCTTCAATGTCTACTGAAATTTTTTTTAAATTTAGGAATGTGACTTGTTTCACGGTGGAAATCACCATTATTTATATCAGTTTGTATATTTTCATAATTATCTATTCGTTTCTCTATTTATTTTCTATTTTGACATTAGTTTTGATTCCCTTCGCAGCCTCCAAACACGTCTACTGATCAGGTCAACAGGTCTCAAACACTGATACTGTAAGACACAACCTCCTGCTATCTGAAGCCTCTAACAGCGTTATAGAATGGATTTCTATTATACAATGGGAGATTTCGCAGGAAGAGGAATTGATGCTGAGGCAGCTAATCCAGTTCATGACTGATTTTTTTTTCCACCCGAAAATACATGCAAAACTAACGGCTTTCCCTAAAAGAAGCAACAAAAGAATCTGATAAAAACAGAATAAAGAGAAATGAAATTTGAGAAGTGAGCAATAAATAAATCATAGACTCTGATAGCCTAGAGAGAGGTAAATCAGCCCATCATGCCTGTGCTGTTTCTTTGATAGAGCCATCTAATTCATCGTCGGTTCTCTGAAGCCAACCGTATTCTCCCCTTCCAGTATATATCCAATTGCCTTTTGAAAGTTACTACAGAATCAGTTTCCGCCACCCTTTCAGATAGGGTACACTTGTAAATTCTAAATAAGAAATTAAACAGATACAGACAATGAGCGGAGACAGGACAAACAGTTCTTTGAAACTTCGTGGCCATTCAATAAGATCATCGAACAATAGAATAGTGTAGAAAAGAAGGAAACCATTCAATGCATCCCGTATACACTGGTCTTTCTAATAGCAATTGGGTTAGTACCACTCGCCTTCTCTTTGCCCATATCCCTGCAATCTTTTTTTCTCCTCCACGTATTGATGCAATTTCCTATTGAAGACTACAATAGAATCTTTTCCACCACACCATCTGGAAGTGCATTCCAAATTTTAACCACACATTGTGAAAAAAGTTTTTCCTCAAGTTGACGCTTTAAAAAAAAAAAATCCAACCAATTTAAATCTGTTCCCTCCCGCAATTGACTTCTCGTCCATTGGAAAATGGTCATCCTTATTTGGTTGATGGAAACGATTCATGGTTGTAAGCATATCGATCAAATCTCCTCTGAGCTTTTGCTCGCGACGAAAAACAGCTCCATCTTTCCCAGTTAACTATGTAACATCAGTACTTCATCCCTGGAGCTGTTCTAGTAATCTCTTCTGTATCCTCTCCAAAGCCTCCGTGCACTTCCTGAAGTATGGTGTCTAGAATTTGACGCAATACTCCATCTGGGACCGAACTATTGTTTTATAAAGGTTTAGCATCACTTTCTGGCTCTTTCACTCTGTGCAAACTCCAGGATCCCATATGCTTTACTAACTGTTTTGCTAATCTTTCCTGCCACATTAACGATCTGTGCACAAAGAATACACATCTCTCTGATTTTGCACCCCCGGTAAAATTTTACATGTTTTATGTTTTCTCCTCATTCTTCTTACTAGGATGCATCAAATCACACATCTCTGTTTTGCATTTCATCCGCAATGTGTCCGCCAATTCTCCAAGAACGTGTTCCCTCTTAAAGTCGCTTAACATCTCCATAACTGTTTGCTACACTGCCAAATTTCGTGTTACTGCAAATTTCAATTGTTCCCCGTGCACACAAGTGCTAGGCACTAAAATATATCAAAACTTCCGTGATGCTAGTACTGAATGTTGGGAAAATATACTGCCTACCTCCCTGAATTTAACAAAATAGTCATTCACCAGAGCTCTCTGTTTTCCATCGCTTAGCCAATCTTGAATGCTGTTTGTGCCCCTTTAAACCCCGGGTTCTGTATTTTTCTAATAAACAAAATATGTGGTATTATTAAAAATTCTTTTTTAATCAAAATTGGGATAGTTAATGTCTGGCATTAACGCTCTTCCATAGTTCTGGACATTTGTAATTTATTTGATACTCTTCTCTATCTCCTAAGATATTGACAAAACTTTTAAATCAACTCTACATTTCCCACTTATCTCCATATTCCCATAGTGTTCAAAAATATATTCAATTCTGTCTTGAATATAGCCATCCACATCTCTCTAATGCATCGATTTCCAATGGTTTAGCACTCCCTAAGTGAACACTTTTCTTCATACCTCAGTCCTAATTGACTTACGCCTGTGGCTGAGATGAAGACCCACAATTCCAGAACCTCCAGCAAGATAAAACAGTCACTCAGCTCCTAACCGGCCAAGCCCACAAAGAATTTATTTACGTTTTAGTGAGATCATCTCTCATTTTTCAAAACACCATAAACTATAGGTCACTTCTACTGAATATCACATCGTAGGACAAACCTCTGATCCCAATTATCAATCTACTGAAGGTTCACTGCACACCATCCGAGGAAAGTATATACTTACTTAAGTAAGTAGATAAAAACTGTACATAGTGCTCGAAGTGTGGACTCATCAGAGTCCTGCATCATTGCAGTACTTCTTCCTTTCACATCGACTGCAACTTCCTTGCTCTTAAGAATAGCACACAATTTACCTGCCTATATGCGTGCTCTGTTTGGGAGGCGATGGCGTTGTGATGTTGTCACTGGACTAGTAACCCAGAAACCCAGGGTATTGCTCTGGGGACATGTGTTCGAATCCCACCACTGCAGAAGTGGAATGTGAATTCAATTAATGATCTTTAATTAAAAGCTAGTCTAAACATGGCCATCAAACCATGATGGATTGTTGTAAAAACCCATCTGGTTCAACAATGACATTTAGGGAAGGAAATCTGCTGTCCTTACCTGGTGTGGCCGATATATGACTCCAGACACACAACAATGCTGTTGACTCTTAAATGTCCTCTGAAATGGCCCAGCAAGCCATTCAGTTACATTTAACTGCTACGAAATCAATAAAGAATGAAACCGGATGGACTACCCGGCATCCACTGAGGCACCAGAAATGACAATGGCAAACCCGACCCTGTAAGGTCCTCTTACTAACATCTGGGAGATTGTGCCAAAGTTGGAAGAGCTGTCCCATAGACTAGGCAAGCAACAGCCTGCCATAGTCATACTCACCGAATCATATCTTACAGAAAATGTCTCAGACACTGCCATCATCATCCCCGGATATGTCCTGTCCCACTGGCAGGACAGACCCACAAGAGGTGGTGACACAGTGGTATACAGTAGGGAGGGAGTTGCCCTGGGAGTCCTTCACATCGACTCTAGACCCCATGAAGTCTCATGACATCAAGTCAAGCATGGACAAGGAAACTTCCTGCTGCTGACCACCTACCACCCTCCCTCAGCTGAGGAATCAGTACTCCTCCATGTTGAACACCACTTGGAGGACGCATTGAGGGTGGCAAGGGCACAAAATCTATTCTGAGTGGCGGACTTCAATATGCATCACCAAGAGTGGGTCAATAGCACCCCTACTGACCGAGCTGGCCGAGTCCAAAAGGACATAGATGCTAGACTGGGTGTTGGGCAGGTGGTGACGGAACCAACAAGAGGGAAAACATACTTGACCTCGCCCTCATCAATCTGCCTGCCACAGTAGCATCTGTCCATGACTGTATTGGTAGGAGTGACCACCTCACAGGACTTGTGGAGACAAAGTCCCGCCTTCACATTGAGCATGCCCTCCATTGTGTTGTGTGACACTACCACCGTGCTAAATGGAATAGATTTCAGACAGATCCAACAATGCAAAACTGGGCATCCATGAGCCGCTGTGGGCCGTCAGCAGCAGCAGAATTATACTCAAGCACAATCTGTAATCTCATGGCCCGGCATATCCCCCACTCTACCATTACCATCAAGCCGGGAGACAAACCCTGGTTCAATGAAGAGTGCAGGAGGGCATACCAGGAGCAGCACAAAGCATACCTCAAAATGGGGATTCAACCTGTTGAAGCTACAACCCATGCAAAACTGTGTATGCAGCATGCGATAGACAGAGCTAAGCAATCCAATAAGCAATGGATCAGATCTAAGCTCTGTGGTCATGCCACGAACAACCGTGAATGGTGGTGGACAATTAAACAACTACCTACAGGAAATTGCTCCACAAATATCCCCATCCTCAATGATAGGGAGCCCAGCACATCAGTGCGAAAGATAAGGCTGAAGCATGTGCAAAAGTGCCGAGATGATGATCCATCTCGGCCTGTTGCTGAAGTCCCCAGCATCACTGATGCCAGTATTCAGCCAATTCGATTCACTCCACGTGATATCAAAAAACGACTGAAGGCACTGGATACTGCAGAGGCTTTAGGCCCTGACAATATTCCGGCAATAGTACTGAAGACCTGTGCTCGAGAACTTGCTGCGCCCCTAGCCAAGCTGTTACAGTACAGCTACAACACTGGCATCTACACGGCAATGTGGAAATTTGCCCAGGTATTTCCTGGACACAAAAAAGCAGGACAAATCCAACCTGGCAAATTACCACCCCATTCGGCTACCCTCAATCATAAGCAAAGTGTTGGAATGTGTCATCGACAGTGTTATGACGCAACACTTGCTTAGCAATAATCTGCTTAGTTTCGGGTTCCGCCAGAGTCACTCAACTCCTGACCTCATTGCAGCCTTGGTTCAAACATGGACAAAAGAGCGTGAGTTGAGAGTTACTGCCCTGAACATCAAGACAGCATTTGATCGAGTATGGCATCAAGAAGCTCTAGCAAAACTGGAGTCAATGGGAATCGGGGGTGGGGGCCGGTGGGTGGGGGGATACTTTCCGCTGGTTGCAGTCATACCTACCACAAAGGAAGATTATTGCGGTTGTTGGAGGTCAATCATCTCAGCTCCAGGACATCACTGCAGGAGTTCCTCAGGGTCGTGTCCCAGGCCCAACCATCTTCAGCTGCTTCATCAATGATCTTCCTTCAATTCTAAGGTCAGAAGTGGGGATGTTCGCTGATGATGGCACAATGTTCAGCACTATCCACAACTCCTCAGATACTGAAGCAGTCCATGTTGAAATGCAACAGGACCTGGACAATATCCAGGCTTGGGCTTAGAAGTGGCAAGTAACATTCGCGTCACACAAGTGCCAGGCAATGACCATCTCCAACAAGAGAGAATCTCCCCTTGGCATTCAATGACATTACCAACGCTGAATCCCCCACTATCAACATCCTATGGGCTACCATTGTCCAGAAACTGAACTGGAGTAGCCATATAAATACCGTGGCTGCAAGAGCAGCTCAGAGTCTGGGGCGAGTAACTCACCTCCTGACTCCCCAAAGCCTGTCCACCATCTACAAGGCACACGTCAGGAGTGTAATGGAATACTCTCCACTTGCCTGGATTGGTGCAGCTCCAACAACACTCAAGAAGCTTGTCACTATTCAGGACAAAACAGCCGACTTGATTGTCACCCCATCCACAAACATTTACTCTCTCAACCACCAATGCACAGTGGCAGCAGTGTGTACCAAATTCAAATCCTCTTACAATAAGATCAGGTGAAGCCTGAAAGAGGCCCCCAGTCACATTTCTCACCTGGTCATAAGACTAATACATCCAAAACTGCGTGGATGTCAGGTGGTCTAAGGGAGATGATAAAAGGGAAGCTTATGACAGATACAGAGTGTTAAATACTAGAGAAAACCTAAAGGAGTATAACATGGGGAAAGCTGAAATTAAAAGGGAAATTGGGAAAACAAAGAGAGGGCATGGCAAAATATTGCAAGTAAATTCAAAGAACATCCAAAGGTTGATATGCATTTCATGTTCAGTCAGTGGATGATTCATCTCGGCCTCTTTCTGAGGTCCCTACCTTCAGAGATGCTAGCCTTCAGTCAATTCAATTCACTCAATGTGATATCACACAAATGCTGAAGGCACTCAATACAGAAACTGCTACTGGCCGTGACGACATCACGGTTGCAATACAAAGATGTGCTCCGGAACTAGCAGTGCCCCGAGCCAAGCACAAGTCTAGAATGTGATGGAATTTTCCCCACATGCCTCGATGAGTGTAGCTCCAACAACTGTCAAGAATTTTGACATCATCCAGGATACAACACCCCACCCTCACCTTAAACATTCACTTCCTCCAACACCAGTACACTGTGGCAGCAGTGTGCAGTTATGGTTATCTGCCCAAGGAAGGTCCTCTGCACAATTTGCCACACCTCAAGGTCCTGTGCTTTCCTCGTCAGTTGTTCATGTGTGCTTTAAAGTAAACACAAGTCCTTTTCCCCAAAGTTCCTACTGCTGTAAGCAGCTGTTCTTCCTCGATGTTCGAGTGTATTTGCCATCACCACAGAAAATTCTGCCATGGATCGTAACGCTGATCACGTGATTCTTACCTGGGACTGGGGGGCTAACAAAAGAGCAGAGACGACCACCACACTGCCCTCTCAAATGACCTTGCTACCCCAGTGTGTGCCATCTACAAAATGTACCGCATCACCTTGCCAGGTCTCCTTCGACAGCACCTTCCATATAAATAACTTTGACCACCTTGAAGGACAAGGGCATCGGACGCATGGAGACAACAAGAATTGCAAGTTCCCGACCAAGGCAGACAGCAAACTGACTTGGAACAATATCACCTTTCCTTCACAGTCGCTGGGTCAAAATCCTGGAACTTCCTTCCTACTAGAACTGTGGGTGTACCTAAACTACAAGGTCTGCAGCTGTTCAAGAAGGCTGTGAGGTGATGCATTTTGGGAGAACTAGCAAGGCAAGGGAATATACAATGGAAAGTAGGACCCTAGGATGTACAGAGAATCAGAGGGACCTTGATGTACTTGTCCATAAATCCCTGAAGGCAGCAGCACAGGTAGATAATGTGGTTAGGAAGGCATATGGGATACTTGCCTTTATTAGCAGAGGCATCGAATATAAGAGCAGGGAGATTATGATGGAGCTGTATGAAACACTAGTTAGGCCACAGCTGGAGTACTGTTTCCAGTTCTGGGCACTCCACTATTGAAAGGATGTGATTGCACTGGAGGCGGTGCAGAGGAGATTCACCAGGATGTTGCCTGGGCTGGTGCATTGCAGCTATGAAGATAGATTGAAAGGGCTAGGATTGTTTTCCTTAGAGCAGAGAAGGTTGAGTGTAGATATGATTGAAGTATACAAAATTATGAGGGGCATTGATATGTTAGATAGGAAGAAACCTTTTCCCTTAGTGGAGGAGTCAATAACCAGAGGGCATAGATTTAAGGTAAGGTTCAGGAAGTTCAGAGGGGATTTGAGGAAAATAAAATCAACCAGAGGGTGGTTGGAATCTGGAACGCACTGCCTGAAGAGGTGGTAGAGGCAGGAATCCTCACAACATTTAAGAAGTATTTCGATGAGCACCTGAAAAGCCACAGCATACAAGGCTACGGGCCAAGTGCCAGAAAATGGGATTAGAATAGGTAGGTGCTTGATGGTCGGCACAGACACGATGAGCCGAAGGGCCTGTTTCTGTGCTGTATAACTCTATGACTCTATGACCTTCAACTTCGGAAAGACAATTAGGGATCTGCAATATATTCTGTCCTGTCCAGCGACTTTCACATCCCAGCAATGCAGTAAAAAGAAAGAGCGGGAGGAAAATTTTCACATTGGAGCGAAGAAGGATGAGAGGTGACTTGATAGAGGGGTACAAGATGATGAGAGGCACAGATAGAGTGGATAGTCAGACACATTTTCCCAGGGTGGAAAGGGCTATCACCAGGGGGCATAATTTTAAGGTGATTGGTGGAAGGTTTCAGGGAGATGTCAGAGGTAGGTTCTTTACACAGAGAGTGGTGGGTGCATGGAATGCGCTGCCAGCGGTGGTAGTAGAAGCAGATACATTAGGGGCATTTAAGCGACTCTTGGATAGGTACATGGATGATAGTAGAATGAAGGGTAGGCAGTTAGTTTGATCTTAGAGTAGGTTAAAGGTTCGGCACAACATCGTGGGCCGAAGGGCCTGTACTGTGCTGTACTGTTCTATGTTCTATGTTCTAAATAATAAGTACAGCCTATTAGGGATTATAAAGGAAGCATATGGCGAAGAACGTTGCTTGGCTCCTAATGAATAGTTTCTGTCTGTTTTCACAAAAATAGAGGCACATTACAGATATTGAAATCAGGGAGGAGGTGTGTAAAATAGTAGATGAAATTAACATAATGAGAGAAGAAGTATTTAAGGTTTTAACATCTTTGAAAATGGTTAAATCCCCACGGCCAAAAGTAACATGTCCTCAGCTTTCAAAGGAAGCAAGAGAAGAAATAGCAGAGGCTCTGACTACCATTTTTCAATCCTCTCTGGCTGCAGGTGTGTGGTGTCTGAGGACTGGAGGATAGCTAAAGTTGAACCACTATTTAAATGCAGAGAAAGGGATGGACAAAGTAATTAAAGACAAACCTCTGTGGTGGTTAAATTATTTGAAAATTCCTGAAGGACATGGACAAATCTTCATTTGATAAAAAGAAAGGTGCTGATCAGTCAAAGACAGTCGGCAATGATTTGTTAACTTTGTGTCTGACAAAAATTATCGATTTTTTTGAGGAACAAACATGGGAGGGTCTCTGAGGGTCGCGCATTTGATGTCGTCTATTTGGATTTTTGCAAGAGTTTTGTTCATGTCCCACACGGATGACTGGTCAGGAAAGTAAAAGCCCATGACATCCAAGACAAAGTGGCAAGTTGTATGCAAAATTGCTCAGAGGCAGGAAACAAAGGTTGTCCTTGTGACTTGAACGCTGTTTACAGTGGGGTGCTCATACAGTCATAGAGAGATACAGCACTGAAACAGGCCCTTCGGCCCACCGAGTCTGTGCCGACCAACAACCACCCATTTATACTAATCCTACATTAATCTCATATTCCCAACCATATCCCCACCATTCTCCTCCAACCTACCTTCACTAGGGGCAATTTACAATGGCCAATTTCTGCAGGTCTCAATACTATGTCCCTTGCATTGTGTGGTATGTATCAATAATTTGGAATAGCAGGTATGATAAAGAAGTCTTCTGACGATACATAAATTAGCCCTGTGGATGACAATGAAGAGAAAATCTGTAGACTGAACGAAGACATAAGTGGACTAGTCAGATCGGCAGAACGCTGGTAAATGGAGGTCAATCCGGAGATGTGTAAGATAAGGCATCTGAGGAAGACTAACAAGGCAAGGGAATGAATAATAACTGGTAGGTATTGAGAAGTGTAAAGGAACAGAAGGACCTTAGAGTCCGTATGCATAGATTCCGGAAGGTGGCTGCACAAGCAGAGAAGGTGGTCAAGAAGAAATACGGGATACATGTCTTTATTTGACGAGGCATAGTATATAAGAGCTTGGAGGTTATTCTGGAACTGTATAATTGAACAGTTAAGCCACAGCTGGAGTACTGCATGAAATTCTCTTCACCACATTATATGAAAGATGTGATTACTCCAGAGAAGGTACAGAGGAGATTTATGAGTATGCTGCTTGGATAGTAGAATGTCAATGAAGTGGAAAGATCGCATTCAAAGAATCACAGAATTATTACAGCACAGAAGGAGGCCATTGAATCCATCATGTCTGCACCAGCCTTCAAATAAGTAATTTACCTAGTGCCATTCCCCTGCCTTCGCCCCATAACCCTGCACATACTTCCTTTATAGATAACAGTCTAATTCTCTTTTGGATGTTTCGACTGAGCCTGCCATACTAAACTCTCAGGCCGTGCACTCCAGACCTGAATGACACACTGTGTAAGAAAAGTTTGTTCTCATGCTCTTTTGCTTATTTAGCCAATTAATTTAAATCTGTGCCTTCTCGTTCATAATCCTCTCACAAGTAGGAACGGTTTCTCCCTATCTGCTCTGTCCAGACCCATCACGCTTTTGCAGAACTCTATCAAGTCATCTCTCAGCCTGCTCTTCTCTCAACAAAGCAGTCCCAACGGGCGGCGTAGTGGTTAGCACTGCAGCCTCACAGCTGCAGCGACGCAGGTTTAATCCTGGATACTGTCTGTGCAGAGTTTGCAAGCTCTCCCTGTGACCATGTGGGTTTTCGCTGGGTGCTTTAATTCTTTAATTTTCTTTCTTTCTTTGCTCTGGTTTCCTCCCACAGCCAACGGCTTGCAGGTTAATAAGTAAATTGGCTGTTATAAATTGCCCCTAGTGTAGGTAGGGGAGTTGAGAGAAGATGGGGTAGGAATATGGGATTAATGTCGAATTAGTAAAAATGGGTGGTTGATGGTCGGTGCTGTATCACTAAATGAGTAAAAAAGCTTCTCCAGTCTATTTTCAAAAGTGAAATTCATCATACCTCAAACCAATCTCGTGTATCAGGAAGAGAAAAGTGTCAATGTCTGCAAGGTCGAGATACAGTGGATTGGAAGGCACTATGCAGTTACTTGCAGCGTCCATAACTAGAGGATTTTTTTCATCTGGAGGGTGGTTGGAATCTGTAACTTACATCTTGTCAACCAGAAAATGACCCATTTATGCCTACTCTCTGTTTCCTGTTAGATAGCCAATCTTCGATTACAAGACTTTGTTAAGGCAAATAGGATTTGTACATTCAAGGGAATCTTGACAAGTACTTAATTATGCTATTCTCAGGTTCAACATGTTCTGAGGCCCCCTCCTCTCCGTGGCTTCCAACTGTCACAGGCCCTCCAACTGACACAGCCCCTCCCACTGGCACAGATCCCGTAGGTGATACAGATCCTCCAACTAAGGCTTCCTCTAAATTCTCTCCTATTGCAGCACATTTCATTGACTAGACAAGTTGAAAAATGAATCCTTCAGTACTGGCATACTTGGAGGCGGGACATCCTGCATCAGAAGGCGCACATCACAACATCAGGCAATTAATTGCCTGAGCCACGCAAAATTGCGACATGGCATGCAGGGCCGTCGGGCCAGCGCCTCCTCATTAAATCCTGACCCCACAGTTTAACCACTCTCTTGATAAATACATTTCTCCTATATACTTAATTGGATTTGTTATTGTCTATCGCATATTCATGGTCCCTTGATTTGCAGTTCCCCACAGGGGAATAATTGTTCCATGTCGACGCACATCATCAAACCCTCAGTATCAATATCTTTAATATCATTCTGAAGGGGGAGGGTGAAGAGTTAGAAGTCGTGGTACACGTTGGTACTAACGACATAGGTAGAAAGAGTGATGAGGTCCTGCAACTAGAATTTAGGGCGCTCGGGAGCAGATTAAAAAGCAGGATCACAAAGGTTGTAATCTCTGGCATACTCCGCTGCCGCGTGTGAGTGAATACAGGAATAGGAGGATAGAGCAGATGGATGCGTGTCTGAGGAGATGGTGCAGGAAAGAGGGCATTAGTTTCCTGGATCACTGAGTCTGTTTCTGGCGAAGGTTGGACCTGTACAAGTTGGACGGGTTGTAATTGAACCGAAACAGGACCAACATCCGTGCTGGGAGGTTTGCTAGTGGTGTTGGGGGTGGGGGGGGGGGGTGTGGGTGCAGTGTGCAGAGGGCAGTTTAAGTAATTTGGCAGTGGGTGGGATACAGAGTAGAGGTACATTAGGGAGTGATGCATCGTCAAATATAGAAGAGAAAGGGAGTCAGTCTGGAAGGCAGAGCAACTATAGACCTGTTAAGGCACAAGTGAAAAATGCAAGGCTGGAATACATCTATTTTAATTCAAGGCGTTTTACTAGTAAGGCAGATGAATTGAGGGCGTTGATTAGCACATGGCATTATAATAGTATTGCTGTCACAGATACATGGTTGGGGAAGGGCAGCACTGGCAGCTCAATATTCCAGGTTATAGAATCTTCAGACAAGACAGGGGAGGGGTTAAAAGAGGAGGTGGCATTGCACTGCTGATCAAGGAGTCAATTACTGCAGTAAGGAGGGATGATATCTTAGAAGGTTCCTCAAATGAAGCTTTATGGGTAGAACGTAAAAACAGAAAGGGGACAATCACTTGGCAGGGAGTGTACTGCAGGCCTCCAAACAATCAGGGAGATATCGAGGAGCAGATTATGTGGACAAATCTCTGAGAAGTGTAAAAATAATAGGGTAATAATAGTAGGGAATTTCAGATTTCCCCATACCAACTGCAAAAGGCTTAAAGAGAGTGGAATTCTTAAAATGCATGCAGGATAGCTTTTTGAGCCACTACGTAGAAAGTCCTACAAGGGAAGGGGCGGTGCTGCATCTAATCCTAGGTAATGAAGCCGGACAAGTGGTAGAAGTTTTGGGGGTGTGGGGGTCATTTCGAGGATAATGACCATATCTCTGTATGATTTAAGGTAGCTATGGAAAAGGACAAAGAGGGACTGGAAATAAAGGTACTGAATTGGTGGAAGGCCAAAGATCTGGCCAAAGTGGAATGGGAGCAGCTACTTGTAGGAAAGTCTACATCAGACCATTGGGAGTTTGGCAAAGTGGAAATAGTGAGAGTTCAGAGCCAACATGCACCCGTTAAGGTGAAGGGTAGGACCAACAAGTTTAGGGAACCCTGGATGTCAAGAGATAGAAAGGATTGGATCAAGAAAAAAAGAGGCTTATGGCATATACAGAGGGCTGAAAACAGCGGAGGCACAAGAGGATTATAGAAAGTGTTTGGGTACTTAAAAAAGTAATTAGGAGAGCGAAGAGGGGACATGAAAAAACACCGGCAGGCAAGATAAAGGAAAATCTTTAGGCATTTTATAAATATATTAAGGGCAAGAGGATAACCAGGGAAAACTTAGGGCCCTTTCGGGACCAAAGTGGCAAACTGTGTGTGGAGCTGGAAGACTTGGTGAGGTTTCAAATGATTACTTTTTGCCTGTGTTCACTAGGGAGAATGACGGTGTAGGTGTAGAGATCATGGAGGAGGATTGTGATATACGTGAATACATTAGCATTGAAAGGGAGGAAGCATTAGCTGTTTTAGCGGGTTTAAAAGTGGATAAATCCCCAGGCCCAGATGAGATGTATCCAAGACTGTTATTGTGAGACAGGGGAGGAGATAACTGTGGCTCTGACTCAAATGTTCGAATCCTCTCTGGCCGCGGGAGAGGTACCAGAGGACTGGAGGACAGCAAATGTGGCACCATTATTCAAGAAGTGTAGCAGGGATAAACCAGGTAATTACAGGCTGGTGAGTCTAACATCAGTGATTGGGAAACTATAGGAAAAAATTCTGAGGGACACGATTGATCTCCACTTGGAGAGGCAGGGATTAATCAGGAATAATCAGCATGGCTTTGTCAGGGGGGGATCGTGTCTAACTAATTTGATTGAATTGTTGAAGGCGGTGACTTTATGTGTCGATGAGGGTAAAGCAGTAGATGTAGTCTACATGGACTTCAGTAAGGCTTTTGTTAGTTTCCGCATTGGAGTTTCGTTAAGAAGGTAAGAGCCCATTGGATCCATGGCAATTTTGAAAATTGGATCCAAAATTGTCTTGGTGGCAGAAGGCATAGGGTGATGGTCGAGGGTTATTTTTGTGAGTGGAAGCCTGTGACCAGTGGTGTATCACAGGGATCTATGCTGGAACTCTTGCTGTTTGTAAAGCACATTAATGATGTAGACGTCAACATAGGAGGCATGATCAGTAAGATCGCAGATGGCATGAAAATTGGTGGTATTGTAAGTAGTGAGGAGGAAAGCCCTAGGTTGCAGGACGATATAGATGGACTGGTGAGATGGGCGGAGCAGTGGCAAATGGAATTTAATCCTGAAAAGTTTGAGGTGATGCATTTTGGGAGGACTAACAATGCAAGGGAATATGCAATGAATGGTAGGACCCTAGGAAGTACAGAGGGTCGGGGGAATTTGGTGTACTTGTCCATGGATCACTGAAGGCAGCAACACAGGAAGATAAGGTGGTTAGGAAGGCATATGGGATACTTGCCTTTATTAGCTGAGTCATAGACTATAAGAGCAGGGAGGTTATGATGGAGCTGTATAAAATGCTGTTTAGGCCACAGCTGGAGTACTGTGTACAGTTTTGGTCGCCACACTATAGGAAGGATGTGCTTGCACTGGAGAGGACGCAGAGGAGATTCACTAGGATGTTTCCTAGGCTGGAGCATTTCAATGAAGAGAGACTAGATCGGCTAGGGTTGTTTTCCTTAGAGCAGAGAAGGCTGAGGGGGGACATGATTGAGGTGTACAAGATTATGAGGGGCATTGATATGTTAGATAGGAAGAAACATTTTCCCTTAGCAGTGGGGTCAATAACCAGGGGGCATAGATTTAAAGTAAGGGGCAGGAGGTTTAGAGGGGATTTGAGGAAAAATTGTTTCACTCAGTAGGTGGTTGAAATCTGGAACGCACTGCCTGACGAGGTGGTAGAGGCAGGAATCCTCACAACATGTAAGAAGTATTTAGATGAGCACTTGAAACGACACAACATCGAAGGCTACGGGCCAAGTGCTGGAAAATGAGTTAGAGTAGTTAGGGGTTTGATGGCCGGTACAGACACGATGGGTCAAAGGGCCTGTTTCTGTTCTGTATAACTCTATGACTCTATCGGACCACCCCTACACCTTCTATGATCTAACGAAATGAGCTCCCGCCTGCTCTGCCTTTCCTGATAGCTTGAACCTCTAAGTTATGCTCTCATCTTGTAAACTGTTTGCACATTTTCTGGAGCCTCACATTCAGTTTAAATAATATGGAGACCAGCATTGGACACAGTACTCTTAGTGTTGTCTAACCATTGTTCTGCAGAGTGTGGGGTCTGCTAAGACACCTACTATGTTCCTGATTTTCAATTATAACCACTACGAGTCTGAACTATCAAAGTGAACTGTTTAATACAATGCAGCATGGCACCAGGATTTTAACTCCATTGGGTACAGCGTCATATTCCGAGGCAGCCTCATACGTGTTGGCCTTGTTATTTTGCTCGTTTCACCACCAGATAACCTAATCTTCATGTCGAGATTTCCAAAAGGACCCTCTTATGCAACATTTGTTTAGTTAATTGCTTCTTCCTTCTGAATACCTCTCACTGGGTTGCATTTCAACAGTACCTGCAAAATCTGCGCCCTACAGCATCCAGAAGGGCAAGGGCAGCATATGCATGGGAACATCGTCATGTCCAAGTTCCCGCACTTGGGCATTTGATACTTTTCCTCGACACTGGATCAAAATCAAAATGTAAATCTCCACCGAGCAACACAGTGGTAATCCTTTTTGCACACGGACTGAAGCACTTCAAGTTGAATGCCCACCACAAGCTTCTCAATTGCAACGAAAGATGTTCAATAAGATTAGAGATACAGCACTGAAACAGGCCCTTCGGCCCACCGAGTCTGTGCCGAACATCAGCCACCCATTTATACTAATCCTCCGCTAATCCCATATTCCTACCAAACATCCCCACCTGTCCCTATATTTCCCTACCACCTACCTATACTAGTGACAATTTATAATGGCCAATTTACCTATCAACCTGCAAGTCTTTTTTTGGCTTGTGGGAGGAAACCGGAGCACCCGGAGAAAACCCACGCAGACACAGGGAGAACTTGCAAACTCCACACAGACAGTACCCGGAATCGAACCCGGGTCCGTGGAGCTGTGAGGGTGCGGTGCTAACCACTGCGCCACTGTGCTGCCCAATAAATGCTAGACTTGCCAGTGCCACACGTATCGCAGCATTTGCAATGCATAACAGTGCATAATTTAACAGAGATATGCACTCTTTGCATCAAGTTATGTCTAAACTGAATTAGCAGGAAAGTGAATTTCACACCAGCAATCCCCTTCTTTACCTGATATGCCAAAGTGAAAATTCAGCGTTAAATCTGGGGTTTGGAAATAAATCCTCTGCTGATTTTTTTTGTGCAACTTTGTTTGATTCAGTTAGTAAACGCCTCAGTCCTCCTCATGTGGGATTATCACTCGTCAATAAAAGCATTAACAATTGTCATTAAGTTGCCAGCATTTCACGGCATAACAAAACCAACAGAACAATTTCTAATTGACTGTTTCATTTATTTAACCTCGGATCCGCTAACAATGCCAATGCTATCACTTGATCAAATGGACTTTGGTTAAATTAGAAGAAGAGACAGTCACCATTACCTGTACTCTGAACAGAGAGAATCGGTGCCTGATCTACTTCCACAAAGATAATCAATGTCGGGACTCTTGCCAAATCGTTGCAAAGGACAACATTGGGACATTCACGGTAACCAGTACAAATCAAAGACAGCGGCATGAATGCCAATATAGAACTTCTATGCCTGTGAAGGCATCTGTAGCAGGAGAGTTGATGCAGAGCAGTAGCTGTTAATATGTCGATTAAACATTCTTGGTATAGTCAGAAAAGCATCCTTGTTTCAATGTAGCAGTGCTTGATTATTACGGATTGAGTCTTTGGGCATAGCTCTTTTCTGTAACGGTTGAATCTGAACAGACAGACTGACGTTTGACTGCCAGGGTCAGTATTAATCATGGAATCATAACATGATACAGCACAGCAGCAGACCATTCGGCCCATCATGCCTCTGTCGGTTGTTTGAAAGACTGAGTTTTTAATATCTGCCGATGTAAATGCATTCAGTATCTTCCCTTACGACTCACCCCATAACATCTCAACCGATTATATCTGAACTTTTTCACCGTTTTTGGTCTGAACAAAGAGCGTTGTAATCACGGCTAGCAACTGAACCCTGAGAAATCAAATGCCATGCCTGTTCCCGGCAGCAAGTTTTCCTGTTACATCTATTTGCAAAATCATGTGGAACTAGATTCAACCTTGAACAAAATCTGGCTTCACATTAAGTCAAAATAAACACTGTTTAAAATGGAGAATTCTCTTTTTCTCTATAAAACTGTAAATACAGACACATTTGTTGAATTGATGTGTGTGATCCTCTCCTAGTCAGAATCCAACATGAGCATCAATGAGCAGGTTATTTGCGAGTATATGCTACTTGACAGCTTTGTCGATGACTGCTTTCATCATTTTTGCTGATGATGAATAGGCTGATGATCTGGCAATAGAGAGAATCTTCCTGGGCAATTTTCTAACTCACCCGGTGGACGCCAGTTTTGTAGCTGTACTGGAATAGCTTGGCTAGGTGCACAGAAGTTCTGGAGTGCTAGTAACCAGTACTACAGCCGGGATGGTAACAGAGCCTAAAGCCTCTGCAGCATCCGGGGCCCTCAAGAGGGTAATAAATCGAACTGACGAAAGAATGGCAGCAGTGATGATGGAGACGTCAGGATGAAGCGACATCTACTCGGCAATTCTGGCTGAACATGGTTACAAATGCTCCAACCTTGTTTGTTGCATGGATGTGCTGGGTTCTGCCATCAGTGAGGATGGAATGGTCCGTAGCAGGCCTGCAGATCTTTGATATTATCCCTTGGTTGTGGAATCAGTTAGCTCTTTCTATACAATGTGTCATGGTCCTGTCGGGTTTTTTTTGGAAATATACGGTTTGCCTTTAAGGCTTGCAAGGGATCTGTATTGCTTTCTGAACCAGCAACCCTCAGGAGTTATAGAAAGCTGTATTTTCGGTTGCCATTGGAAACAGCCATTTGGAGACTGCGATTCATAGGGGTTAGAATTGAAATCAGGTGCCAACCAAGCAGAGATAATTGACGTAATAGCCGAACATCTGCATTCTCGTTACCATAGATACAGCCACTGGGAGTGAGTAACAAGTGATACATTTGTTGCAATTCAATTTTGAACTGGCTTTTAGTTGAAGACAGTTTGTTCTAACAAAACACACAGACAGAGGACACAGACAGCTATGGTGTTCAGCATACATAAAAACGAGCTCGCAACCATTTAAATCGAAGAATAGGATTTTTCTCTGTTTATTATTATCTCTCAAAATTCTAAAAAAAATGTCAAGCCAAACTAGAGATCTCTGGCAATTTAAATTCAAGACAGGGAAGTTAGACTGTGACAATCTTTTATCCCTCTGTTGAAAGTGTTTGCAAGTCGTTAATTGTTGAAATTCGCTGGAGAAGGAAAGCAACATTATGTGAGGACTTCAAGCAAAATTCTGTGAGGACTTCAAGCAACATTCTTTGAGGACTTCAAGCAGCATTGGACTGTAAATATGCAAGGGCTCTTTTGTATTCTATTTTAAATGTTGTTTATATCTTCATAGCGATTCAGAATTTAGTTCTTCTAATCAAAGCATTAATTTGTTGCTTTAAGGACACCTGGTTTGGTTAGCCTCATTCGGGGGTCAATAGATGGTACAATTTGGCAGGGTCCTTCTTTCATTTGGAAAGTTTTAAATGATCTGTTAGACGATCAGTGGAGTGACAGGATTGAATTATCAGTGCGTTTCTCCCACCACAATAAGCATTGTATATTTTGATTGGGGGCTTTGACTGGAGCGGTCAGTCATAACATATTTATTGGGGGCACGTCCCGAAATTTGAATAAAATTTAATTGGGTGCTCATTCGAGATTTGTATCACATATTTATTGGGTTTCTCGTCTGGGATTTGAATCATATTAATTAGGGTCTCTCTCAAGATTTGAATTACATATTAATTGGGTTTCTGGATTTGAATCATATCTTAATTGAGGGCTCGCTCACAGTTGCACCATATTTAATTTGGTGGCTCGCATCAGGGTTCAGAATCAGACTAATTTGGAGGGCTCACGTTTGGAATCATAGCAATTACTCGACTCTGGGATAACATATTTAAATCGGGGTCCTGCGTTTTGCATCAGATTAATTGTTACCGAGTCTGGGATCTTATCAATTAGAAACTTGATTGTTGGGATCTAAATCCGACGCTAATTACAAAGAAATTAAAAGAACCAGGTATCCTGTATAATAAGGCACAATCTATACCATTGTTATGGCATCAGTAGTTGCAGCAGAGGTTTTGGGAAAGTAGAATATTTCCCTGAGTGATTTGCTAATTTTAACAAAGAACAAATTAAATGAATTGGCAGCGCAACTGGGGCTAGAATTGAAGTCAGGTACAAAAAAAACAGAGATTGACATCATAGCCGAAAATCTGGAATTGGTGGAAGGAGATCATGATAGTAGTACAGAGGAAGGGCAACACGAGGAACAAGAAAGTGAATACGAAAGACATGATGGTAGTAGATCCGAAAGTGATGCAGAGGAATTGGCCAGGACTCAGTTAGAGAAGGAGAAAAAAACTGGAGCTTCAGCAGAAAAAAAGAAAAAGCAATCGCAATAAGAAAACTTGAATTGGAGGAAAGGGAGAAAGAGAGAGCATTTCGAAGAGAAAGTGAGAGAGAAGAGAGGGAATTTAGGTTAAAAGAGATGGAACTAAGACAAAGGGGTAAACTCAAATCCAGGGAAAATTCGGGTCAGGAAGATTCTGAATTTAGATCAGGACCCAGCGAGAAGTTTTTTTTTAAAATTTATGCAGGCACTTCCGAAGTTCGAGGAAAGGGATGTAGAGGCATTTTTTATAACTTTTGAAAAAAAATAGCCAAACAGATAAAATGGCCAAAGAAAGCTGGATATTACTCATGCAGGGCAGGCTGGCAGGCAGAGCTCATGAAGTTTATGTCACGCTTTCTGAACAGGATTCTGCAGGTTATGAGATGGCAAAAAAAAGGCTATTCTCTCTGCGTATGAGTTAGTCCCTGAAGCTTACCGTCAGACATTTAGGAACTTACGGAGATTGACTGGGTGGACATATTTAGAATTTGAGAGGGTGAAGCAAATGAATTTTGACCGTTGGATACGGGCATTAAAGATAGAAACCACATTTGAGAACCTTCGAGAATTGATTATCTCAGAAGAGTGTAAGAACTCCATTCCTTCAGTCGTGAAAACTCATATGGATAAGCTAAAAGAGCTAAACGTTTTGAAAGCTAGGCAAGTAGAGATGCTGATGCTTTTGCGCCTTTCAATAAGCCAATCAATTTTGTCCATCACCCCCATAAAACTGATAAAGAGAGGAAGTGGGAGAGTGAAAGGAACTCAAGTAGCCGGGGACAAGAAGGAACACCTGGGAATGTCCCAGCAGCACCTCCTCAGGTCAGAAAGGAAGTTGTTGGTGGTGGAACTGAGATTCGCAAGCCAAAGTGTGACCATTGCAACAAAACGGGTCATCTTCTTTCAGAGTGCTGGAGGTTGCGAGGTAAACTCATATGACCTGTTGGGGTATGCAAAGTTAATGCAACGGAAAAGACTCTGACTGAGATTATAGTAGACCAGGCTATAGCTTTAACGACAGCTATGAATGTGAAATCTGACACTAACTAAGATGAGTGTGGAGGTTAAGAACGAACTACCTGAGAGTTATATGGATTTTTGTCAAAGGGGAGAGTAACTCCGTATCCTGTAAGTGAGGCAGGGAAACCTATGATTACACGCAGGGATACAGGAGCGACCCAAACACGCTTGCTGGGGTAAGATATGAGGTTTCCATCAGAGAGTGCCGTGAATGGTAAAGTTTTAGTTCATGGAATTGGCGGGGCGTGTATACACGTAAACTTGTATTAAGTACACCGAAAGAGTGACTTAATAACTGGTGTAGTAACTGTAGGTGTTGTCCACTGTTTACCAGTCAAGGGAATTGAGCTACTCCGAGAAAATGATTGTGCGGGATCAAACATGTCAGTTTATCCTTTGGCTGCAGAAATGGAGCAACTACAGGAGCAAGTTCTGACAATATTTCCTGCATGTGTAGTTATCCGAGCAATGGCTAAACAGGACCCATTGTTGGAGGCAAAAGGGGCGCCACAAATAGATAATCAGGCATCTGAAACCTTATTTGGTGATTTAGATAATCCAAATAAGATGCTTAACTGATCGTCTATCATGCCAGCACAGCAAGCTGATCCAGAGATCTACCAAATAGCACAGACGGCTCTGTCAGAAGCTGAAGTAAAAGGAGTTCCAGAAGGCTATTATATGGCAAATGGGGTTATGAAGAGGAAATTGAGACCGCCTCATAGACCTGCCGACGAAGACTGGATAGTTGTTGAACAGATAGTGGTGCCACCTAAATATCAACAAGGATTATTAAGGTTAGCACACGACATTCCCTTTTGAGGACATAGGGGAGTTCGGAAGACCAAAACACATTTTAGCCAACATTATTACTGGACAGGTCTTACAAAGGATGTGACACAATAACCAGTGAAAGCACGGTTCAGTGGCCCATATAGAGTGATCAAAAGAGAGGTCAAGGTAGATTACTTGATTGACACCCCTGATCGCTGGATGAAGAACCGGTTGTGTCACATTAATTTGCTCAAACCTTATTACCATAGGGAGGAGGATAAGCCAGTACAGGTATGTCAGGTAATCGGGACTGTGGAGAAGGAAAAGGATAGTGAGGATGAGGCAGACGTAGTCCGAGGAAATTCTCAGATTGAACCTCCAACTATCCAATCAGCGAATGCAGAATGTCTAGGAAAATTAAACAATAGGCGTTTAAAATTAGAGACAAAACAGCGTGAAGTTCTAACCAGTGTTTTCACAATGTTTCAAAAGTTTGTAGGGAGAAGCCAGGATGTACAACCTTAGCCACAGATGATGTTGGTACAGGGGGAGCCATTCCTATAAAATGACATCCTTGTCACGTAAGTCCAGGCAGACAGGCCAAAGTGGAAGCAGAGGTACAATGCATGCTGAAGGGTAGCTTAGATGAACTTAGTCAGGACAGCTGGAATTCGCAGATGGTCTTGATGTCTAAACCTGGTGGGACGGCTCATAATTGCATATCTCTAGAAAAGTCACTGTGGTAATGAAGACAGATTCCAACCCAAATTCTCATTTAAATGACTGTCTGGACAGGGTAGGTAACACAATATGTGTTAAAGAGACAAATGTGTTGGATGGAGACTTTCAAATTCCTTTGACACCCCTGGGTAAGACAAAAATCCACTTCTGTTACAGCCGACAAGGTTTTCCAGTGTCAAGTGATGCCACATAGGCTAAGGGGTACTCGAGGAACTTCTCAGAGTATAGTGAACCCGGAAGTGGTCATTGCTCCTAGCTGTTCAGCTCACCTGGCTGAGGTGATGGCCAATAGGGATACTTGGAAGGAAAACACGAAACAGTTGGAAGACTATGTTTGTAAATTTGAAATGGGTTAATTGGAACAACTTTTTGTAAAGTTAAAGCCGAGATGTTCTGGTGGAACTTGCTGCTGTAGTCTAAACTTGTTTTTTAGAAATGTGTATCTCTGTAAATGCATGAAAACAATTTTCGTGCTTTTTAAATTTGTATTTCTTTACCCATTGTTATGACACGCATTTCAGAAATGGCGTTTCATTCCGCTAGGGGCAGAGGTGTCATGGTCCCGATGTTTTTTTTCTGGATATGCGATTTGCCTTTCAAGCATGCTTTTAGAACCAGCAAGTCTCAGGAATTATAGAAATCTGCATTTTCAGTTGCCGTTGGAAACAACCATTTGGAGATGGCGATTTAAAGGGTGCATTCTCGTTACCATAGATGCAGCCACTGGGAGTGAGCGGCAAGAAATATATTTGTTGCCATTTAAATTTGAACTGGCTTTTAGTGGTGTTCAGTAGACCTGAAAAAGAGCTCTCAACCATTTAAACTGAAGAATAGGATTTTTGTCGGTTTATTATTATCTCTCAAAATTCTAAAACAAAACGTCAAGCCAAAACAGAGATCTCTGGTAATTTAAATCTAAGAAAGGGAAGTTAGACTGTGACAATCATTTATCCCTCAAAAGCTCTAAAGTCAGATTGATTCAGTTGAAAGTGTTTGCAAGTCGTTAATTGTTGAAATTCACTGGAGAAGGAAAGCAACATTCTGTGAGGATGTCAAGCAACATTCTGTGAGAAATTGAAGCAACGTTCTGTGAGGACTTCAAACAACATTCTGTGAGGACCTCAAGCAACATTCTGTGAGGACTGCAAGCAACATTGGACTGGAAATTTGCAAATACTCTTTTTTTCTATTTCAAATGTTGTTTATATCTTCATACTGTTTAAGAATTTAGTTCTTATAATTAAAGAGTTAATTTGTTCATTTAAAGACAACGGGTTTGGTTAAGTAAAAACAAGAAATGCTCGAAATGCTCAGCAGGTCAGTCAGCTTCTGTGGAGACAGAATCAGAGTTAACTTTTTAGGTCAGTGACCCTTCTTCAGAACTGACAAATATTAGAAAAGTACAAGATTTTATGCAAGTAACGCGGGGGTGGGGCAAGAGATAACAAAAGGGAAGGTGTTGATAGGACAAGGTCACAGTGACTAGCTGACCAGAGGGTCATGGAGCAAAGGCAAAAGGTATGTTAATGGTGTGCTGAAAAACAAAGCATTAGTACAGAAAGGGTGTGAACAGACTGTAATGCGCAAAGCACTCCAATCAAAAACATTCTTTTTAAAACAAAATAGAAACATTGGGTAGGCACAGTACAAACAAACTAAACACACAAAAAACCTAAAATAAAATAACAAAATAAAAACGACCTAAATTAAATAATAAAATAGTGGGGTGGAAAGTGTGGACAAGGAGAAACCTGTCGCGGTTCTGGGAGGGAGGGGAAGGGGTGCGGGTAGAGGTGTGGGTAATGGGCTGGACATGGTTGAGGGCCCTGACAACCTCAGTGGTGGAGGGGGTGGGGGGGGAAATCCTAGGTTGAGGCAAATGGAAGACATATCAGAAGCACTTTCATGGAAGGTAGCATCATCAGAGCAGATGCGTCGGGATGGAGAAACGGGGAGTATGGAATGGAGTCCTTACAGGAGACAGGGTGTGAAGAAGTTTATTCTAGGTTGCTGTGGGAGTCGGTGGGCCTATAATGAATATTAGCAGGCAGCCTATCCCCAGAGATAGAGACAGAGAAGTCGAGGAAGGGAAGGGAAGTGTCGGATATGGACCATGTGAAGATGAGAGAAGGGTGGAAATTAGAAGCAAAGTTCATAAAGTATTCCAGTTCCGGGCGGGAGCAGGAAACGGTACCGATGCAGTCATCAATGTACTAGAAAAAAAGTTGGGGGAGGGTGCCTGAGTAAGACTGGAGCAAGAAATATTCAACATATCCCACAAAAAGACAGGCATAACTAGGACCCATGTGGGTACGCATAGCAAAACCTTTTACTTGAAGGAAGTGAATCGGGTTGAAGGGGAAGTTGTTCAATGTGAGAACAAGTTCAGCCAGGCAGAGGAGGGTAGTGCTGGAGGGACTGGCTGGGCTTCTGTTCAAGGAAGAAGTGGAGAGCCCTCAAACCGTCCTGGTGGGGGATGGAGGTGTGGAGAGACTGGACGTCCATAGTGAAGAAGAGGCAGTTAGGGCCAGGAAACTGGAAATTGTCAAAATGACGTAGGGCGTCAGAACAGTTACGGGTGTAGGTGGGAAGAGACTGGCCTAGGGGAGAAAATATAGAGTCAAGAAAGGAAGTAATATGTTTGCTGGGTCAGGAACAGGCTGAAACAATGGGTCTGCCGGGACAGTCCTGATTGTGGATTTTGGGAAGGAGGCAGAAGCGGGCTGTCTGGGGTTTCGGGACTATGAGGTTGGAAGCTTTAGAGGAAAGATTTCCAGAGGAGATGAGATCAATGACAGTCCTGTAGACAGTAGCTTGTTGTTCTGTGGTGGGGTCATGGTCCAGGGGGAAGTAGGAAGAAGCGTCTGAGAGTTGGTGCTGAGCCTCTGCAAGGTAGATGCAGGTATGCAACATAACAGCAGCACCCTTATCTGCAAGTTTGATGACAATGTCGAGGTTAGATCTGAGAGAACGGAATATGGCAAGTTCACAGGTGAGCAGGTTAGAGTGAGTGAGGGGGTCAGAGAAATTGAGATGACCGATGCCTCGCTGACAGTTTTCAATGAAAAGATGAAGACCATGTAAGAGGCCAGAGGGAGGGGTCCAGGTAGAGGGGGTATGCTGGAGGCGTTTGACTGGTTCAGTTTGTCGGGGGAGGACTCATGGTCAAAGAAGTGAGCCAGGAGGCGAAGGCGACGGAAGAAGTGCTCAACATCATGCTGAGGATGAAATTCTTTGAGGTGGGGGAGTGAGGGGATATAACTGAGTCCTTTTCTGTGTACAGAACGTTCAGCGTCAGAGAGGCGAAGGTCGGAGGGTATAGTGAATACACGGCAAGGGGTCAGATCAGATGGGGTGGTGTCAGAGAGAAATGAAGGGCAAGAAGGATCTGGAGGGGCATTAGTCACCATCAGATGCTGGAGCTTGCGTTCCTTAAGACTGAAAGGAAGAAAAAACGTTTTTTGTTAATGCATTGAACAAGACGAAGGATGAAATGAAACAGAGGAGTAGAACAGCTTTGAGATAAGGTGAGGTGGTGCTTCTGGAGAGAGAGGTCCAGTGTATACATATGTTGGCGCATGGCACTGACTGTGGATCTCAGGATGCGGCGAGAATAGCAGTCCGAGGAATGTTGTATTTCGTGGGGATATCTATAATTTTGGGTACTTTGGTTAGCCTCATTCGGGGCTTAACAGACGGTACAATTGGCTGGGTCTTTCTTTAATTTGAAAAGTTTTCAATGAAATGTTAGGCGATCTGTGGAGTGACAGGATTGAATTAGCAGTGCGCTTCTGTCATCACAATCAGAATCGTATATTTTGATTGCGGGTTTAACTGGAGCAGTCTGTCGTAACACATGCTACCGACAGGTTATGTGTTTATATCTGTTCGTGCTGAAATGGTATTGTAAGATGAAATTGATGGTTCTAATAGACAGAGGCACAGTATTAATTTGAGGTGTTTTTCAGATTGAACCTGCTGTATTAACATGAATGGTTGTATTAGTATGAAGGGCTGTATTATTTTGAGGGGCAGGATTAGTTTTAACTGCTGTATCAGTTTGAGAAGCTGCGCTATTTTCAAGGGGCTGTATATGATTGAGGATCCATGATATTTTGATCTGCGGTGTTATTTTATGGTTCTGTATTAGTTTGTACAGATTTGCTTATTTTCAAGTCTATTAATTTAAGGTCTGTATTAACTGGAGGTGCTGTATTCTTTGAGGTGCTTTGTTTGTTTGAGGAGCTCTATAATGTTGAGGTGCTGTATTAATTTGAGATGCTCGATTAGTTTTATGCTACTGATGTTTTATTACCACCTGATGAGCGTAAATTGACGCCAATGTAATATTGGGAAGACTGAATCCATTGTTTTCCTTCCGAACTCCAAAGTCCATTCCCTGCATACTGACACCATTACTCTCGCTGGCAACCATTTGAGTCCATCTGATTGCTTGCAACCTTGATGTCATATTTGACTCCGTGTTGAGCTTTTGACCACACGTTTATCACTCAGACAGCCTATTGGCTGCTCAAGCTCGCTTTGATGCCTTATTGACCTCCAGACTAGATTATTATAATGCACTCCTAGCTGGTTTTGCACATTCTATCCTTCAGCGTCTTGAGATCACCCAAATCTCTTCTTCTAGTCTCTTTACTCAGACGAAGTCCTGTTGACTTAACTGGCCGATGATCGCTGAACTCCATTGGCTCCAGGTCAAAGAATGTGTTCGATTCTAAATGTATCATCCTTGTTTTCAAATCTTTCCATGGTATTGCCTCTCCCCATTTCTGTAATCTCCTCCAGCCTCACAAACATCTGCGATGTCTGTGCTCAATTACATCTGGCCTCTTGAACAATCCCAAATTTAATTGGTGGTGTTTTTGTGGACGTATTTTCAGTTGACTCGGCTTTAAACTCTGGAATTCACTCCCTTCACCTCTGCACCTCTCTATCTCCCTTTACTCATTGAAGACAACACTTAAAACAAAACTATTGGACCCAGCATTTGTTCATCTTAACTAGTACCTCCTTATGTGGCTCAGTGTCAGTTATTATTTTGTAATGCTCCTTTGGAACTTCTTGGGACGTTTCATTACGTTTAAGGCGTTATGCAAATATAATTTGTTGTTTTGTTGATGTGCTCTAGTAGACTGACGTGTTATTTTAGTCTGACAACTGTATTAATGTGAGTAGCTCTGTTAGTTTACATAGGGGCCTAAGAAATAGGAGCAGGAGAATATGATACAGCGTTCAAACCTTCTCCATCATTGAATATTATCTTCTGACTCAACGCCACTTTACTGCCCTTTCCTCATATCCCTTTTTTCCTGTGAGACCAACAATCTCTCTATCTCAGTCATAACTATACTCAACGAAACATATAGATACATATGGAGTAGACGATACTGAAGATTCACAACCCTCTGAGTGCCTCCGTGTTCCAGATTCCCCAAGCCAGGGGAAACAACGTCTCCATATCTACAATACCAAGCCCCTTCAGAATTTGTATGTTTCAATGAGATCACTTCACAGTTTCTAAACTGCAAAGAGCATCAGCACAGTTTACTGAGGCACTCATCATATGACAAACGTTGCATCCCAGGAACCATCACTAGACTGCCTCCAAGGTAAGTATATACTGACTTAGATATTAAGACCAAAATGGAGCACAGTACTCCAGGTGTGGTCTCAACAAAGCCTTGTATAATTGCATCAAAACTTCCTTACTCTTTTACCCCAATGCCATTGCAATAAAGGCCAATATGCCAGTTGCTTTCCTAAGTGCTTGCTGTACCTGCATGGTAACTTTCGGTATTCCTTGTACGAGTCCAGCGAAGACTCTCTGAACAATAACATTTAGAAATGGTCATTCATATAAAACAAAAAATCTTCCATTGAGTTCTTACCACCAAAATGAATAAGCTCACACGCCACCACATTATTTTTCCTCTGTCACCTTGTCGGCCATTCACTTAAACTGCCTATATCTTTTTGCAGCCTCTTTGCCTCTTCCTCACAGATTGCATTCCTTTGTAAAGTGGTAGCCTCAATAAATTTAGGCAATCACTCTCAGTCTCTGCGTGTAAGTCATTAGTATAGATTGCGCTCTAGGTTTGAGGTGCTTTATTAGTTTAATCTGCTGTATCAGCATAAGCTGTTGTATTCGTGTGAGTTATTAAATGATATGAGGTCCTGTATCAGATTGAGATGCTATATCCGTATGAGATGTTGTATTAGTTTGAAGTGCTGCATTAGATTGCGTCACTATATGAATTTGAAATGCTGTAGTACTAATGGCGTTTCATTATTTCGAGGATTATTAATTTGATGTGCCATATTAACTTAAGGTACTGCATTAGTTCAGATGCTGTCATAGTTTGCCTTTCTTCATCAGATTGAGTGTCGACGTTGTTTTGAACGGTCTACGTTTGTTTAAGGGGTTGCATTAGCTTGCGGGGCTATTATAGTTGAGAGCTGTGTTATTTTAGTGACTGCATTACGTTGATGCGCTGTGATTTTTTTTGGTTTTAGTAGCTCTGGGGCTTAAATGATTTGTGGTGCTATGATAGTTTAAGATACCATATTAGATTGAGGGCTGTGCTCGATAGAAATACTGTCTTAGTTTGAGAGGCAGAAGTAGTTTGAAGTTCTGGAATAGTTTGTTGTGTTAGTTTGAGGTAAATTAATTCCGATGAAAGGGCATCGAACTGAAACGTTAACAGCTTTTTCTTTCTCCAGAGATGCTGCCTGACCTGCCGAGTATTTCCAACACGTTTTTTTTGCAGATTTCCAACATATGCAGTATTATACTTTTGTGTTGGTTTGAGGTGTTGCATTCATATGAATTGCTGTGGAAATGTTACGATGTTTCACTAGTTTGAGGTGTGGTCTTAGTTTGAGGAGCTACATTATTCTGAATGTCTGTAATGGTTTTTGATGCTGCATTTCTTTGAGCCGTTGTGTGATTTTGAGGGTCTATGTTTATTTGAAGTGCTGTGTTAGTTCGAGGTATGTATTAGTTCGAGATGCTCTGCTACTGAGAGGTGCTGTATTACCTTGAGGTTATGCATTCGTGTGAAGTGTTTTGTCAGGTTGAGCTGTTGTATTAGTTTTAAATGTTATATTAGATTAAAATGCTATCTATATATGTGCTGTGTTATCTTGAGAGCTGCATTAATTCAACTGGCTGTATTAGCTTTAGTTGCTGTGAAAGTTTCTGGATTTTATTTGTTTGAGGGGTGATACCTGCTTCTGCAATTATGATCGTTTGAAATGCTTTATTATATTGAGAACCTGTATGAGATAAAGGTGCATTATGGATTTGACGGACAGTATTAGTTTGAGACATTGTAATACTTTGAGGTGTTGTGTTAGACTGAGGTGTTGTAATAGTTTAAATGCTATATTATTTTTAGGTTCTGTATTGGTTTTAGGTTCTGTATTATTTTTATTGGCGCTGTTAGCTTGAGGATCTATTTTTGGTGTTTTCTTTGAATGGGTTGTATTGGTTTGAAGGTTTGTTGTATTGGGAGACTTTGTTGGTTTGAGCTGTTGCATTAGTTTGAAGGCAGCACTGTACGCGATTCTTTATCAGTTGAGGCGCTGTATTAGCTATGCAACAGTCTTAATTTGAGAGCTGGATTTGATTAAGTAGCTGTCTTAACTTGAGGGACTGTATTAGTTTTTTGTGATATATTTTAGGGATGTTCTTTGTTTGATGTGTCTCATTCGATGTATATGCTGTATTATTTTGAGGTGCTGTATTGTCTGGAGCTGACGTATTATTTGAAGATGATGCACTAGTTTGTGATGCTGTATTATTTTGAGTGACTGTATTAGTTTGAAGAGCAGTATTAGTTTGAGGTGGTGTAGCTGTTTGAGCTGCTGTTTCAGTTCGAGGAGCTTTATTAATTTGACGTGCTGTATTAGTTTATGTTTCCATATTAGTTTGATGTTCTGTGTTAATTTGGAATGCTGTATTAGCTGATGCAACGTATTGGTTTGAAGCGCTGCAATAATTGGAGGAAATGTGCTTGTTTGAGGGGCTGCAATAGTTTAGTTGCCTGTATTCGTTCGAGGGTTTTATTGGTTAGTGGCCGGGATTAATTCAATATGGTATATTTATTTGTGTTATTAGTTTGAGGCGCTGTGATAGTTTGAATGACTGTATTACTTTGAGGTACTGTATCATTTTTTTTGAGGTACTGTATCATTTTTAGGGGCTGTATTGAGTTGAGAGGCTGTATTAATCTGATTTGCCTCATTAGTTTGATCTGCTAAATTAGTTTGAGTGGCTGTTTATGTTTGAGGATTCTCTTAGTTTGGTGTGTAGGAATAGTTTGAGGGGATTTATTAGTGATGGGTTGTATCGGTTTAAGAGACTGTATTTGGTTTTGGGCCTTTTTAGCTTGAGGTGATGTATTAGTTTGAAATACTGTATAAGTTTGTGTTGTTGCTTTGGTTTGAGGTGATGTATTAGTTTGAGCTGTTGCACTCATTGAACGGCCGTGTTATTTTGAAGCATCATGTTGTTTTGAACTATTATTTCAGTTGGAGGCTTTGGATTATTTTAATGTACTGTATTTTGGAGTGGCGTTGTATTGGCTTGTGGTGATGTCTTACTTTGTGGTGAGTTGTTATCTTTTGGGCAAGTATTAGTTAGTGGACATCTATTAGTTTGAAAGTCAGTGATCGTGTGAGGTGATCAATTAGTTTGAAACAAATTCCCCACTTCAATTGTTTAACTGAATGACCACAGTTAAATAGGTCTGCCACATACCAGAGTACAGGAAAGCAGCCCGAAGATGGCACTTAAAATTTGAAATATAATTTCTGAATAAACATCACTGAAACAACATGCGATGTTGACATGCTTGAGGGAACAAACCTACTGTTGGGGGAAAAGGAATTTCAGTTTACGTTTGTTAATTAATGTGACAACACTTGTTCTGTCTTCGTATTTTACAATTGAATCTCAGCACAAAAGTATTCACTCACAACAGGAGCTTAACTATCCTATTCAATCGCACGCCTTGAGGATAGCACAGAAAAGGTGGGCCACTCGGCATACCTCAGCAAAATCGACCTTTTCAAAGGGTACTGGCAAGTCTCCATGACGCCCAAAGCGAGAGAACTCTCAACCTTTGTCACCGGATGGCCTATATCAGTGTAAGGTTATGCCCTTTGCTCTTAGAAATGCCCTAGCAACGTTTCAGAGTTTGACAAACCAGGTACTGGATGGACTTAGCAATTGTGCTATGTACCTGGACGATCTGATTATTTACAGCAACACATGGGAAGAGTATTTAAACCACCTGTAGGTTGTATTCCAGGGCCTAAAAAGGCAAACCTTGTGCTGAACTTGGATAAAAGTGAGTTCACTAAGGCCAGAGTGAATTGCCTGGATAGTGTAGTGGGATAGGGAACTGTGTTCTGCCGCAAAGCCAAAGTAGGTGGTCCAGCCGACTTCCCTAATCCTATGAAACAGTGGGAAATCAGGCGAATCCCTGGGATGTGTGGGTTTTACAGAAAGTTTGTCCCAAACTTTAACACCCTAGCAGCCCCACTAACAGAAGCACTGAAAATAAAAAAAACAAAGATAAAGGTGAGATGGACAGAGGTGTCCCAGAAGGCCTTTGCAAAGTTGAAAGCTATGCTGGTAAATCTGCCCGTATTAGCGGTTCCAGACTTCAGCAAAACTTTTAGAGTGACATTGATGCCAGCGACTTAGGAGTGGGAGTAGTCTCACTCCAGGAGGACGACTCTGGGGAACCTTGCACGGGGGTGGAATCTTCGGTCAGTCACTCCATTGAAGTCCATTCCTCCGTACACTTCAGTGGTTGATTAGTCCACTCCAGCTGCAGCCCCGAATGTTGGATGCTGTGCCGCTTTCATTCCAAATCCTGGCTCCATTTCAGCTTCTCCAGGTTTCCATTCAGACTTTCTGAAAACAAAGCTCCAACAGCCATGAGTCCTTATCAAATTCTTCTGACAGGCACTTCGAAATCGTTCAGGATGTTTGCATATCCTTCGATGGAGTCTCTCATGTGCCAAGAATTAAACTACTCTGTCCATCAATTAAACTCCATCTTCTGCCCCCACACCATAGTGGACCACTCCATGTGCAAGGTTATCCATTGTCCTGGCTTATAGTTCAAGGGTCATCGAATATCGTTTAAATTGACTTCCGTTTAAATAATAAGAAAACAATTGTTTAGCAGTACAGAACTTGAGTATTGCTGAAAATGGACAACATGTCTCGATTTTCAGCAAAACAAATGTTATTTTAAAGAAGCCAGAAACAGTAGTTTAGAGAAAACAACAGCAGTGCATGACCTGGCCTGACCAGCACGACAACAAAAGGAAGAAGTTCTTGTGAGAACACAAGTTCATAATTAATAATAAACAATTGATTACATAACTGATTAATGACCTGACTCTTGGCACACTCGCACTTAGTTTTAAATCAATGCCTACAAAATGCCCTTTAACAATTCACTACAGGTTTAATACAGTTTTTAAAAAAAATCAAACGCAAAGCACAAACCAAGCAGAAGTAACATGCAAAACTATAAAGAAAGTGCAAAAAGTAGTGGCTGCAGGCTTCAGGCTTACAGATCGGGATGTTGAAAATCACGAGGGGGTTAGGCAGAGCAGATAGGGAGAAAATGTCCCCATTGGCTGAAGGGACCAGAACTAGATGATACTGATTTTAAGCTGATAGACAAAAGAAGGAACAGCGACATGAGGAATATCTTTTTTTTTTACACAGCAAGCGGTTAGTGTCAGGAAGGCACTGCCTGAGAAAATAATGGAGGCAGATTCAATCGTGACTTTGGAAAGGGAATTGGGTAATTTGTTCATGGGATGTTTGTGTCGCGGGCAAGGTCAGTCGTTGTTACCCATCCCGAATTGCCTTTGATTTGAGTGGTTTCCGAGGCCAATTCAGAGGGCAGTTAAGAGTCAAACACGTTGCGGTGGGGCTGGAGTCACGTGTCGGCTAGACTAGGTAAGGAGGGCAGATTGTCTTCCCTAAAGGACAATAGAGAACGAGATGGGTTTTTACAACAATCGGTGATAGTTTCATGGCACCATTCATGAGGCTGGTTTCCAATTCCAGATTTTCTTATTGATTAATTGAATTAAAATTCTCCCAGCTGCCGTGGTGGAATTTGAACCTGTGTCCCAAAGAAATTAGCCTGGGCCTCTGGATTTCTTGCAGTTAGCTGTGGATGATAGGTGGTGGCTGGTGGGGGTTTGGGGGTGGGGAACATCCATTCTGCTTGGCGCTGAATGGATTAATTCGTCCAGACATATCCGACAATTCAGAAACTTAGAATGTCATAATACCACACATATATCCATTTTCATTTAGCAAGCTAATAGTTGCAGTGAGCTAAGCTGCTAGCAGAGAGGGTTAACTTCTCTGCTAGTTTTAAAAGGGGGAAGAGCTAAGCTCTCAGATGGGTATGATAAACATCATCCAAATCTGTCTTTTTAGGCAGGGCAACTCTGATCCTTTTGTATGTAAAAAAAAAGAGAAAATGGGAATTTTCAGAGAAAGTTGTTATCTTTATTGTGAAAACAAACTGCTGTAATTTGTATTTTAAAGGAGGGAGGGGCGGGGAGGATGTAGGACTGAGGCTTGCAGACACTTGTTTTTGAACTTTATAGTTTTGCATTTTGTTTCTGCCTTTCTTTTGCTTTGCTTTTGACTTAGAAAACCCTCTATTAAACCTATAGTGAATTTTAAAGGTTATTTTGTAGCCATTGATTTAAAACTAAGTGTGAGTGCATTCTGAACCAAGTAATCAATCAATTCTGTAATCAATGGTATATTGTTAATTGTGAACTTATGTTCTCATAAGAACATCTTCCTTTTGTTGTCATGTTGCTCAGGCCAGGCCAGGCACAGCTGTAATAAAAGCAAAATACTGCAGATACTGGAAATCTGAAATAAAAACAAGAAATGCTGGAAATACTCAGCAGGTCTGGCAGCATCTGTGGAAAGAGAAGCAAAGTTAACGTTTCGGGTCAGTGACCCAAAAAGTTCTGAAGAAGGGTCACTGACCCGAAACGTTATCTCTGCTTCTCTTTCCACAGATGCTGACAGACCTGCTGAGTATTTCCGGCATTTATTGCTTTTATTTCAGGCACAGCTGTTGTTTTGTTTAAACTACTGTTTCTAACTTCTTAAAAATAATAGTTGCTTTCTTATTGTTAAACAGAAGTCAGTTTAAATGATATTCAATGACCCTTGAACTACTAGCCAGGACAATGGATAACCATGCACATGGCGTGCTCCACTATGAGGTGGAGGCAGAAAATGGAGTTTAATTGATGAACAGTATAATCTAATTGATGGCAGGTGAGAGACTCAATCGAAGGATGTGCAAACAGCCTGAACGGCCTCGCAGTGCCCATGAGAATAATTTGACAAGGACTCATGGATGTTGGACATTTGTTTTGAAAAAGTCTGAATGTAATCCTCGCGAGGCTGGAATGGAACCACAAATTGGATTACAAGGACACAACATCCAGCGTTCAGGGCAGCAGCTGGAGTGGACTAATCAACAACTGAAGACAGCGGAGGAAGGGACGCAGTTGGAGTGATTGACCGAAGAGTCCATCCCCGTGCAAGGTTCATCAGAGACTTGGTGATATATGCACCAAAAGGGAACGGTACCATTTTAGCGAGCTGCCGTGAACCGACTAATGCGGTATAAGGTTTTTTTTGTCTATCTATTCGCTTTTCATTCTTTTTAAAAAAATAAAGTTTTCTTTCTTCTTTTTCATCATTAATAATTCGTTAATAATTACTCAATACAATTACTATTTTCACACATTATTTGGTGTAAAATCACTCATTCCTGTTACATCTAGAGTATGACTCCAAACATAAGTGAGACGCAGTAGGGGACTCACACACCCTATAATCAAATCTCCTCATAGTCTTTCCTTCTGCAAGGGGAACTGTCCCAGCTTCACCAGCCTATCCACTTAACTGAAGTTCCTCATCTCGAGAATGTTTTCGACATCCTCTCTGAAGTCTTCACATGATTCCAAAAGTATGGTGCCCACAACAGGACGCAATACTGCAGTTGAGGCTGGTTTATATATTTATAAAGCTCTGGATCCCACATGTTCTATATGCTTACTAAATCTGTGCTGCCACCTTAAACGATTTGCACACACATAGCCCCAGGTCCATCTGCTTCTGAACCCATTTAATTTGTTCCCTTTAATTAATATTGCCTCTCCTCACACATCCTACCAAAGTGAATCCCTTCATGCTTTCCTGTATTAAATTTCATCTGCCACGTGTAAGCCTATTGTGTCAGCTTGGTTAAGTCCTCTGAAACTTCATCTTTCGTTAAGGTTTCATATTTTGGCGTTAAGCTTGGGTTAGTGATAGAATCCCAGTTAGGTAGAGGGATTTGGATTTATGTTTACAGATTTTGAATTAGGTAATAAACTTAGGGATGGTACTTCAGGGTGCCAGTTGTGGTTTGAGGTTGGAGTAAGGGTGTCAAGGTTAAACTAGTGCTATGGTTAGGGTTTCAGTGAGGTTTAGGATTAGAGTTACTGCTTTTGTTAGGTTTACTTTTAGGTTTAGTGTTGGGGCTACATTTAAGGGATTGGACTCGGGTTAGGTTTGCAGTTATGGTTAGGGTTACATTTCAGACTCGGGTTATGTCTAGGTTTAGGCACATCCAGCTGTTGGTCACCTCTTGCTCATTGGTGAAAAATAATTACTACAATCACGGACATAAAACAATGGGACACACCTCTGGGCTGCTCTCAGTTGGACCTTTTATTCATTAATTGAATAATTGATGTAATTGGATATTTTCCCATGTTCTTGATCTGCTCTCTGAACTTGGACTGAGTCACCCCATAAATAAATGCGCTTGTGCAGCAACTTAAAGTCAGCAACATAAATCCGACTTCTCGAAATATAAATTCAGACTCGCTGTAATCCCTGGAATCTGTTACTGAAATGATATAATATAAAAATTCTATAACATACACCAGCCACAGAAGTATGAAGTTGCCGGATACAGCAAAGAGTAAAATCACAGACTTCCTTCTGCTCTCCATCTCTGAGTCTTTGCAATTCTTTCCTTTGCTCTGACCCCGCAGTCCCTTACGAACTCGACTGGCCACTAGAATGTGCCTGACTGTCAGAGCGTTGAGCAATAGTATTAAAGCAAATGGGAGAAATGGTGTTAAAATGTTATCAAACCAATCAAATCCCACCCATCCAGGCTCAGTATAATAACTTGGAATTAGATAACACTTCCATGCCACATTGTCAATTATTTCTACAGTTTCATATGCAAAGTAGAAGGGGATGTTTTTCAAACAGAGCAGAATGCAGGTTGTTGCTAGAACCACAGCTGCAGTTTTCTCGGTGCAATATTTTGTTTTCAGCTTCAGGCAACAAATGGCCACAAATCGATCAAAGGTGAAAGTGACAGTGAACCAGACTGAATAGTCTGTGGCTATAATAATCAAGGCAGGAAGAAAACTACATACAGAGGTGATGCCCAGGAAAGATCCAGGGAAATAATAATAAATTATCACATACATTATGACCCGAGAGATAATTGACAGTAGATCCGCCATTGCCATGGCCAACAGGTAGCGAGTGGTGCAGGTGGAGAGGTCGCACTTTCCCCGGGACAGGATCACAATTGCCAGTAAATTAGCTGCAAGAGGGAAAAGGCAAGAGAGAATGGAAATTACATATCAAACATTCTCTGTGTCTGACTCAGAAGCTTAAGGCATGATTTTAGCATCAAAAACACGTGTTTTTAAAATTCCTTTTCATGGGATGTGGGTGTTGCCAGCTATTCCAACATCTATTGTCCATCCGTAATTGCCCTTGTGAAGGTGGTGGTGAGTCATTGATATTTAATTTAAAAATCTCAACACCGACCTCAAACCACCTCCAACCCGCCCACCTCCAGGTTTGATGGATTTGCGACAGGGACGGGCAGTCAACCATTCCCAGGAGGTTTATTGGCAATTTAACGATTTGAATTAGATTAAAAGTCTCTGATTTAATCTGTTTTACAAGTTTAACTCTGGCTGGCCAAGTTTCCCCATTCGAACCCATGCCACATGCAAAAGCACCTGGCATAGACATTTGAAATAATCATCTTCTCCATGATCTGACTTCTCATCGGGACATAGAAGCATAAGTGCAGGAGTAGGCCATTTAATATGATCATGGTTGACCATCCACTTCAATGCCTTATACCCGCACTATGATCATATCAAGACATCTCTCAATCTCTGCTTTAAACATACTCAATGACTGAGCTTCCACAGCCCTCTGGGGTAGATAATTCCAAAGATTCACAACCCTCTCAGTCGGAATTGGAGCCCCCACCCCTAGATCTGACTGCACACTCACAGATTGGATATCATCACCCCAGGGATTGGAACCACAGCCAGCATGATCGGACTGCCCACGCTCCCAAGCACTGGATCCGAATCACCTCCCTGCATCAAACTCTCCTAAGTGCTTGAATTTTTCCCACATTTGGAAAGCTTGGTGGCCCACATAGTGTCTTAGATCAAACAACCTCCTGCCCCCATACCCTAATAGGCCTCAGACCACGCGCCAGGATAAGACAACCCCTCCCTGTGGTTGGCTATCGACAGCCCAGTGATCGGAGATGTCAGTATTCTGAGCCCCTCTGGAGTTGGGGGTTAGATACTGGGCAATATCAGGCAGCTCGCCCAAAACCCCGAGGTCGTGCTTCACGCCACCCTGGTCCTGAGGCCTGATCCACTGTCCTCCCTGCCTGACTAGAAGCCAAGTTGTCAATTAGGCTTAATTCAGAGCAGGGAACCTGTCAAGGATAAAGGAGGCAGTCTGCGGAGTTAAAGCTCTGAAACACCGCTCCCCACATATCTCCCTCACCCCTGTTCATACCCAAGCTTAAACATTGGAGTATAAGCAAAATACTGTAAATCTGATAAAAATTAGGAAAATATTGAACACACACAGCAGGCCAGGCAGCATCTGTGGAGATAAAAACAAGACTTTACCTTTCAAGCTGATAACTTTTCATCGGAGCTGTAAGATATTAAAGCAATGACAGAGCCAGTGAAAAGTGGGGTACAGGGAAAGAAAATAAAAAGGGTTGGGTCTGTGATCAGGTGCAGGGCACGAGTGATTCCACGACAAATCGGATGATGGTGCAAGACGAACGGGATAATGAAAGAAACAGAGGAGGGTCCAAAGGAGGGGTCTCGTTTATAGCAGAATGACAGAGAGGGGAGCATGGGAAATCTGGCAAAGAAAAGGCACCACCCGTCCAGAGAAGTGAGAGACATTAGTGGGTAGACTCCAGGTGTGTGGACCAGCCTACTAGCTGTGTACCAGTAGAATAATCCCCACCGCAAGAACTAGCCTACACCGCCTCCACGCTATGTGACTGTGCTTTAACCATCCTCCATTGTGAGCACCGACCAGAAAACGAAATGGCAGCTGCAGATATAATCTGAAGTGTTTATTCGCAGTTTTGAGTCCAACAGGCAATAAAAAGCCGAGCTGAAAAAAATCAACACTGTTGCTCACTGAGCTTCAGTGGAATAGGAGTTCGAGGACAGAGTGGGAGTGGGATGTAGAATTAAAGTGACCAGGGTCACACTTGCAGACTGAATGGAAGAGTCCCACAAAGGAAGCACTCAATCTGCATGTGCTGCTCTCCCAATGTACAGAAGACTCCATTGTGAGCGGTGAATAATGTCAATAAATTGTAAGAAGTACAAGTAAATCACTGTATCACCAAGGATGAATGTTTGGGCCTTGGACCATAGGAAAGGAGGAGGCGAAAGGTCAGGTGTTACATCTCCTGCACTTGCACAGGACGGTGCTAGAGGAAGGGAGGGGGCTTTGCTGTTAACTGAGGAGGGGACAATGATGTCACAAAGAGATGGATGTGAAGAGCAGGATACGAGCAGAATTTATGGTAGGTGATGGACTTAGCTGGATTTGGGAGAAGTATGGGAGGATGTTCCATTGAATGTGATGGTTATTGAGATGGAAGATGAGGACAAGAGGGAAAATAATTGTGGTGCTGGAAAAGAGGGGAAGGAGTGAAGGCAGTCATCAGCGTAATGGGATGGAAATGGTCGAGTGCCCTGTTAACCACAGTGGAGGGAAATCTTCAGCTGAAGAATAATGAAGACATTTCAGAAGCATTGGTGTGGAAGGTAGCATCATTGGAACAGATGGAACAGAGGTTGAAAAACTGTGAGAATGGAGCAGAGACTTTCCAAGAAGTGGGGTGGAAGGAAGGTTAATCAAGTTAGCTTTGAGAGTCGGTGGGTTATAGCAGATATTGGTGGACAGCCACTTCCCTGAAATGGTGTTCGAGACGTCGAGGGAGAGAAGGGAATGGTTAGAGATAGACCATGTGTATACAAGGAGGAGGTGGGAATGAGAAGAAAAGTTGATGAAATTTTCCAGTTTAACGCAAAAGAGTGAACGACATCGGCACAGTCATCAAATTATCAGAAGAAAATGTGGATGAGGAGTAGGATTGATCAAAGAATGGTCCACGTATTTAACACGAAAGCAGCATAGCTAGGATCATATAGCTCCCTTAGCGACACCACATGATTGTGGAATATCACAATGTTTAAACTTGAGGTCCACACACAAATGCTTTACACAGGGATCAGGATCTGGAACCTATGAAGGGTGCATTCCCATACCAGAACCAGAGGGAAGATCTGGGGAATGGCTAGTGAATGAAAGAAAATAAATTCATAATAAATGGGGCCCTTGAATGTACCAAGGGGAAGGCCAACTATACCAAAATTCGGCAGGAGCTGGGGAATGTAGATTGGGAGCAGCTGTTTGAAGGTAAATCCGCATTTGATATGTGGGAGGCTTTTAAAGAGAGGTTGATTAGCGCGCAGGAGAGACATGTTCCTGTGAAAATGAGGGATAGAAATGGCAAGATTAGGGAACCATGGATGACAGGTGAAATTGTGAGACTAGCTAAGAGGAAAAAGGAAACATACATAAGGTCCAGGCTGCTGAAAAAAGACGAAGCTTTGGAAGAATATCGGGAATGTCGGACCAACCTGAAACGAGGAATTAAGAGGGCAAAAAGGGGTCATGAAATATCTTTAGCAAACAGGGTTAAGGAAAATCCCAAAGCCTTTTATTCATATATAAGGAGCAAGAGGGTAACGAGAGAAAGGATTGGCCCACTCAAGGACAAAGGAGGAAAGTTATGCGTGGAGTCAGAGAAAATGGGTGAGATTCTAAATGAGTACTTTGCATCGGTATTCACCGAGGAGAGGGACATGACGGATGTTGAGGTTAGGGACAGATGTTTGATTACTCTAGGTCAAGTCGGCATAAGGAGGGAGGAACTACTGGGTATTCTAAAAGGCATTAAGGTGGACAAGTCCCCAGGTCCGGATGGGATCTATCCCAGGTTACTGTGGGAAGCAAGAGAGGAAATAGCTGGGGCCTTAACAGATATCTTTGCAGCATCCTTAAACATGGGTGAGGTCCCGGAGGACTGGAGAATTGCTAATGTTGTCCCCTTGTTTAAGAAGGGTAGCAGGGATAATCCAGGTAATTATAGACCGGTGAGCCTGACGTCAGTGGTAGGGAAGCTGCTGGAGAAGATACTGAGGGATAGGATCTATTCCCATTTGGAAGAAAATGGGCTTATCAGTGATAGGCAACATGGTTTTGTGCAGGGAAGGTCATGTCTTACCAACTTAATAGAATTCTTTGAGGAAGTGACAAAGTTGATTGATGAGGGAAGGGCTGTAGATGTCATATACATGGACTTCAGTAAGGCGTTTGATAAGGTTCCCCATGGTAGGCTGATGGAGAAAGTGAAGTCGCATGGGGTCCAGGGTGTACTAGCTAGATGGATAAAGAACTGGCTGGGCAACAGGAGACAGAGAGTAGCAGTGGAAGGGAGTTTCTCAAAATGGAGACGTGTGACCAGTGGTGTTCCACAGGGATCCGTGCTGGGACCACTGTTGTTTGTGATATACATAAATGATTTGGAGGAAAGTATAGGTGGTCTGATTAGCAAGTTTGCAGACGACACTAAGATTGGTGGAGTAGCAGATAGTGAAGGGGACTGTCAGAGAATACAGCAGAATATAGATAGATTGGAGAGTTGGGCAGAGAAATGGCAGATGGAGGTCAATCAGGGTAAATGTGAGGTGATGCATTTTGGAAGATCCAATTCAAGAGTGAACTATACAGTAAATGGAAAAGTCCTGGGGAAAATTGATGTACAGAGAGGTTTGGGTGTTCAGGTCCATTGTTCCCTGAAGGTGGCAACGCAGGTAAATAGAGTGGTCAAGAAGCAATACGGCATGCTTTCCTTCATCGGACGGGGTATTGAGTGCAAGAGTTGGCAGGTCATGTTACAGTTGTATAGGACTTTGGTTCGGCCTCATTTGGAATACTGCGTGCACTTTTGTTCGCCACATTACCAAAAGGATGTGCATGCTTTGGAGAGGGTGCAGAGGAGGTTCACCAGGGTGTTGTATGGTATGGAGGGCGCTAGCTATGAAGAGAGGTTGAGTAGATTAGGATTATTTTCATTAGAAAGGCGGAGGTTGAGGGGGGACCTGATTGAGGTGCACAAAATCATGAGAGGTATAGACAGGGTGGATAGCAAGAAGCTTTTTCCCAGAGTGGGGATTCAAATACGAGGGGTCACGAGTTCAAAGTGAGGGGGGGGGGAAAGTTTAGGGGGGATATGCGTGGAAAGTTCTTAACGCAGAGGGTGGTGGGTGCCTGGAACGTGTTGCCAGTGGAGGTGGTAGATGCGAACACGATAGCGTCTTTTAAGATGTATCTAGACAGATACATGAATGAGCAGGAAGCAGAGAGATACAGACCCTTACAAAATAGGCGACATGTTTTTAAGTACAGGATCTGGATCGGCGCAGGCTTGGAGGGCCGACCGGCCTGTTCCTGTGCTGTAATTTTCTTTGTTCTTTGCTCTTTGTTCTACCAGCAGATGATGCTGAAGGCAAATTGGTCGGGAAATGGCCAGGGGTCGGCAACATGTCCGTACACTGACACCAATGACCGTGGAAATGCATTCGGTTGTCCGTACTGGTAATTTCATGGAAAGTAAATTTCCTCTTGGCTTCTTCTTTCAGACCAGTCCGACTTTTAAAAAAATCATGGCCATCAGTTTCACAGCTCACAGGTGCTTTGAGGAGAAACAGCATGTTTGAACCTCAGCCAATTTCGTGGTTTCTGGCGGGTTCCAATTCCTTTTTTTAAAGTCTGCGGAAATCAACGGAGTATCTGAAGTTTGGAAGCACAGTCTCTGTTCAAAGCACCTATCAGCTGCGAAACTGACAGCAGCGACTTTTTTATGATGAAGGATCAACCACATAACACTCAGCTAAGAGGTCCTGCTTTCGGCAACTGTCGGGGTGGCGGTGGGGGGGTGGGGGGGGGAGGTGGTTGTGGCGCTGCAGACAGAGAGAGAGGGACAGATTTGGAAAAAGAAGGGACAGGCGGAAAGAGAAGGGACAGGCAGAGAGAGGGCAAAGAGAGAGGGGGTAGAAAGAGACTTATGGAGGGGCAGAGAGAGAGAGGGGAGGCAGAAAGACAGAAAGAGTGGTCAGAGAGGGAACAGGCAGAGAACGAGCATTGGACAGAGAGAGAGGGAGGCAAGAAGAGATAGGAGTGGACAGAGAACGAGATAGAGGGACCAAGGGGTCAGAAAGAGAGAGGCACAGAGAGAGGGGGTGGGAGGGAGAGAGGGAGGCAGTGAGAAAGGTGACACAGAGAGGTGATGGGGACATGTGAGGGATAAGACACAGGGAGGGGGGATGACAGAGAGGAGTGGACACTGTAGAGACGGGTTACCACAGAGAGAAGAGAACACAGAGAGGGGGAACAGAGAGATAGGAGTAAACAAACAGGGAGGGGAACAGAGAGAGAGACAGAGAGAGAGTCAGGCACAGGGAGAGAGAAAGAGGAGGGAGAGTGATCATGATCACTCCTGACAGATAGACATCTGTCCGGATACTCTGCATCACGACAACAAGTGTGAGGGCAAACAGTGACTACTTCTGCAAGCAAAAACATTCATTTGAAACTTCTTCATAAAACTGCACGTGTTGTTGTTTGATTAACAGTCAGATACACTTTAATGCCTTTATCTTCACAAAATTATATCATCCGCCCCCCAATAAGACAAAAATAGCAATGCGGCCCCCATGCGAAAAAGTTGATACCCCTGCTTCAAACCTTTAACATTTTGTTGGTAAAAAAACTAGCGGCTAGGTTATTTTATGACTCACGTTTAAAGGCTTGTGTGATATAAACTCACTGTAAAATGGTAAAATTCACTTCGGGCATGTCACGATTTCTGTGCCTGGGCCACAAGCTGAATGACATGTTGAATGTTGCTGGACTTTTACTTCTGTATGAATGTCACAATTCCGCTGCTATTCATCTGGAATCACATTGTTCCAGAACTTGTATTGAGCGGAAAACAGACAAGAAATCCAAGGAATCTCCAGAAGTCAACACGCTAAATTCCTCATGAGTACAACAGTACATTGTAATGGGACTAAGCGATAATGGCACCAAAGGAGCTGCTGACCCATTTACAGTAGTTAGTAAATACAATATAACGGATAGTTTTAACAAACCTTCATCGAGGATGAACTGTCTATGATTCTGAACAAATTATATATGTTGCATTTGAAGTTTTAAAATCTGTCGAGGAAGGCATAATACAAATTTATTATGTTTCTGTGATCATGTTGGAACCATTCATGAACTGATTATTTTTGCTGTCAGTTGGACTAAAGGACACGTTTTGCATGTATGCCAAATTTCAGTAACTGCACTGTGCACCATTTACTATCCATTTTGAGGGCAGGTATCCTGAATTGCCAACGTCATTTGAAAGTTTTCTGCATTATATAATTGCATGACGTTAAAAGTGCTCCGTTGTTAACAGGTAATAGGTTTGGTTTATGCATAAATTAAAATCTTACTGATACTGACTAAACATTTTGTAACCGAATAATACATGCAAAAATAAAAGCTCATTTTTTGCAGAATAGCTTTTTTTTAATAATTATCTTGTCAAAGCTGAATAGGAATTGACAGTGATATATTGAGATATGGAGGTAATTGAATTTCAGAGAATCACTTTTTTTGAGGAACTGAAGGGCGCGCTTCACTTGTAATTGTATTTATCAAATTTTGTCAGCAGCTTTGATGAGCAAATGACAGTTTGTTTACGGGCGACTGCTATTTCTGTATATTACACTCAAGGACCTGGTTTAGCAGACTTTCGAGATGAATAAACTATCCTTGGCTACCTATCATTAATCTTGCTGTCCCTTCCTGTCCCAATCTGCTTTTCTGTTTTACACGACTCATCTGAAGCACTATTTGCTTCGCCTGATAAAATTTGCCTGATTTGGAGATCTCTGCCTTTTTTGTTGGCTGTCCTGTCTTCAGACAAGCAGCTGGAGATGTTGTACAAACAGAGATTATCACGGGGTAAAATGACTTGTGACAACACTAGTTTGAGAAATGGTATATCTCCCTATTGCTGATTTTTCTACTGCCTCACCTCAATGACAATGATAACAATCCTCTCCTTGAGTTTCGTGATGCATTGGATGAATTTGCACTCTTGACACAGTGTAAATCCACAATGGTCATCCAATAAGTTCTGTCTATAACCCCGTGACATGTTGTGGCTAACTATATGATTTCAAAAAAGAAATTAGCATTGACATAGCATGCTATTTCGCCTGCTTTCTAGCTAATGCAGTTGTGTTACTCTCCATTGATGTTTGTATCCTTAGCTAAGTTATTTATAGGGAAAATTAGTTTCAATCCCGATTGTGTTTTGATGGCATCAGATTCGCTATAAACTTTAAATTCAGATTAATTGCTCCCATGTCCGTGGCTGGGTCAATAATTTTGTCAAATTTAGTGGGGCAACATGTCGGTGCCAATCCCTGGAAACGGCCTCATGGTGTCTTTCCGGCAGATCCCATCAAGTGTGATTTAAGGACAGCTCGTGGTAATGGCCTTTTGAGTAAAGAGGGGCAGACTGACATGCACAGAAATTGAAATAGAATTTTGAATCACAGCTCCGAGCACAGAAGGAAGGAGGTGTCGTGTGTTGTGGGAGTGTCGGGGCAGAATGAACCAGTGGATGAAAATTCAGAGCCTGAAGAAGTGAGCAAAATCTCTGAGGGGAGGAGCCAACCTGTCAAATAATAGTCAATAAATTCAATGAAATAGTTTAAGGCACTAAAGGTAGCAGGGGACAGATATTTGATGAAGTGATTAAAGAGAGGATAAACTCTCTGGTTCAGATGGATTATATCCACACATACTAAAAAGAGAAAGGTAGAGAAGCAGAGACACGATAATCTGTTCATTCATAATCATCAGAATAGGGAGTAGAGCAAAAGGACTGACGGACAGATAAAGTGATTCTTGTATTTAAAACTGAAGATTGAACAAATCCAAGGAACTATATACCAGATAGCATAACCTCAGTGGTAGGAAAGATAATGTAACCCTTATTCAAAAATGTACCTGAAAAACTGAATGAAGAGTCATAATATATTCCAAAAGGAATGTCCTACTTGACCAATCTTAAAGAATACTTTTAATAACATCAGAAAGACATAATACAGTTGATGAAATATACATTGATTTTCTAAAAGAACCACGCAGCAGAATCGTGACGAATCGCGCAGCAAATGGAGTTAGGGGACAAGCAATAGAATGGACAGCAAGTTGGCTACAGTAACAGAAAACTGGGAGTAGGGATAAAAAGTATTCACTCATTTTGGTGGGAAGTGAGAAATCGTGATACACTCGGTTCAGTTCTGGGAACACTGTCGATCACCATTTAAATAAAAGATTCGGATTCGGGAAGCAGAAGCAATATTTCAACATTTACAAGGAAATCCAAATTGAGAGAACAGTTAATATAGAGGAAAAATGCAGCAACAAACCTGAAGGTATTGTTAATGATAATTAATACACTTGCATAATGTAATTTAAATGGTAAATTATTTTCAATATATCTAAGCGTGAGTTGCTGAATTTTGGTCAAAGATAAAGCTTCCCAAATACTCCTTCGAAAGTAAGTCTGTGAATGAGGAAGAGGGGAAAGGGGGTTCAGAGGGCTGATTCACAAATCATTGAAAGTAGCAACAGAGGTTAATAGGGCAATACATGTGCAAATAAAACACTGGAGTTCATTTCTAGAGGAATGGAAACTAAAAAGCAAAGAGGTAAAAGCATATCGTGTACAATTCTGGTCCCCATTTTACAAAAAAAGAGAAAGCGGAGGAGGTGCAATTATTCTAACCAGGATAATACCAGGACTGAGAGAAGATTACTATTTATTTCAGCAGTAAGAGTTCACTAATGTTATTATTTACTGTCCTCAGTCTGATCTCTGCATGATGAACGAAAATAGTGTTCCTCAATTATAGATGTCGCTTTTCGCAGGCATGCATCTCAAAGAGCTCAGATTGGTGTAGGTTACATGTGTCACGATTCAGAATCATAGATAGGAACTAGTCCATCCAAATGTAATCAGTTACAGAAGTGGATGATTCAAATAACAGAGTCCAATATTCAATCTGTGTATCAGCAAGATTATAAAATTCATCATCATGAGCAACAGATTCTTAGGACCGTGTTGCAGGAAGGGGATTAATCAACATTAAAATAAAGTGCTTACAGTAGTTATACTCAGAATATGTCATTATATGGAGGATTTCAATACTGTAAGTGCTGTCCTGATTTTTCTTTTAACTGTCAGTAAATATTTTATCTCTGTTTCTGTTGGAGGAGCTCAATAGGAAACAAAGAAATATCAATGCAATTGAGTTTATACACTTATTACCAAACATCAACAAATATCTTCCACTGTGAAGGGGAGATCGTGAGTTACTAATTTGATTGAGTTTTTTGAGGAAGTGACGAAGATGATTGATGAGGGAAGGGCGGTGGATGTTGTCTATATGGACTTTAGTAAAGCCTTTGACAAGGTCCCGCATGGCAGACTGATGCAAAATGTGAAGTCACACGGGATCAGAGGTGAGCTGGCAAGATGGATACAGAACTGGCTCAGTCACAGAAGACAGAGGGTAAGAGTGGATGGATGTTTTTCTGAATGGAGGGATGTGACTAGTGGTGTTCTGCAGGGATCAGTGCTGGGACCTTTGCTGTTTGTAATATATATAAATGATTTGGAGGAAAATGTAGCTGGTCTGATTAGTAAGTTTGCGGACGACACAAAGGTTGGTGGAGTTGCGGATAGTGATGAGGATTGTCAGAGGATACAGCAGGATATAGATCGGTTGGAGACTTGGGCGGAGAAATGGCAGATGGAGTTTAATCCGGACAAATGTGAGGTAATGCATTTTTGAAGGTATAATGCAGGTGGGAGGAATACATTAAAAGGCAGAACCCTGAGGAGGATTGACAGGCAGAGAGATCTGGGCATACAGGCCCACAGGTCACTGAAAGTGGCAACGCAGGTGGATAAGGTAGTCAAGAAGGCATTCGGCATGCTTGCCTTCATTGGTCGGGGCATAGAGTATAAAAATTGGCAAGTCATGTTGCAGCTGTACAGAACCTTAGTTAGGCCACACTTAGAATATTGCGTGCAATTCTGGTCGCCACACTACCAGAAGGACGTGGAGACTTTGGCGAGGGTACAGAGGAGGCTTACCAGGATGTTGCCTGGTCTGGAGGGCATTAGCTATGAGGAGAGGTTGGAAAAACTCGGACTGTTTTCACTGGAACGACGGAGGTGGAGGGGCGACATGATAGAGGATTACAAAGTTATGAATGGCATGGGCAGAGTGGATAGTCAGAATCTTTTTCCCAGGGTGGAAGAGTCAGTTACTAGGGGGCATAGGTTTAAGGTGCGAGGGGCAAAGTTTAGAGGGGATGTGCGAGGCAAGTGTTTTACACAGAGGGTGGTGAGAGCCTGAAACATGCTGCCAGGGGAGGTGGTGGAAGCAGATACGATAGCGATGTTTAAGAGACATCTTGACAAATATATGAATAGGAAGGGAATAGAGGGATATGGGCCCCGGAAGTGCTGCAGGTGTTAGTTTTGGCAGGCATCAAGATCGGCGCAGGCTTGGAGGGCCGAATGGCCTGTTCGTGTACTGTACTGTTCTTTGTTTGTTCTTTGTTCTTTACAACCAATTGCACAGTGGTGCAGTGGTTAGCACCGCAGCCTCACAGCTCCAGCGACCCGGGTTCAATTCTGGGTACTGCCTGTGTGGAGTTTGCAAGTTCTCCCTGTGTCTGCGTGGGTTTCCTCCGGGTGCTCCGGTTTCCTCCCACATGCCAAGGACTTGCAAGTTGATAGGTAAATTGGCCATTATAAATTGCCCCGAGTATAGGTAGGTGGTAGGGAAATATAGGGACAGGTGGGGATGTGGTAGGAATATGGAATTAGTGTAGGATTAGTATAAATGGGTGGTTGATAGTCGGCACAGACTCGGTGGGCCGAAGGGCCTGTTGCAGTGCTGTATCTCTAAATAAAAATAAATAAATAAAAATAAAATAACACGGAGATAGCTCAATGGAGTGGAGACATCAGTTACTTGAAACAATTATTTCAAAATAGAATGGACTGGACACCTATACTCAGGACAATCCAATAGTGACAGAATCTCCCAGTAATACATAGTCACTGCCGTCAGGTGTTCCACTCAGCCCAGTGACCCACACTCATTACAGTTCTACAGTGACGGATGCTCCAATAATGCATGGTCATTGGGGTCAGATGTTCCCCTCCAGTTCGTGAAGCACACTGATTTTGACTTTACAGTAACTGATACTCCCACTAGTGTCTTCAATAAGAGAGTTGATTTCACCGGGGACTAATTCAATATCACTGCATTCCACCAAATGCAACAACGTGATAATTCAGAGAGTCTGTCAGTTACAAACTGAAGTTTATTATCAGTTGAGACAATGGAATGAAACCACAGAGAAATTCAAGATATTTGACTTAAAATGATGTCACTGATCAGTTGTCTGTATAATAGTGACTACTGGATCAGCATATAACATTATCAGTCACAGAGTAAAACCAAACAGCAGCTTACATACAGTTTTAAACATTATCTCTAATTATACTCACTTACCAGGTACACCAAAGACGGCAAGAAATATGTAATAATTTTTTTTGATACTGTCAATTGGATGATCCATTTTCTCTCAGTGATCTGTCAGTTCGTGCTGCAGGCAATCTTTGTGGATTAATCTCTGAAGCAATACATTCCCAGACACTGTAATTTATACCCTGTGGAATCTCCATGGGGATCCCGATGTTGCCACATTGTTCAAACTTTCCCCCCCTAATTGAACAGATTACGACATCAAGTTCAGTCCATGTTGTGATAGAATATATTAATTTATGAGTTTAACTAGAAAACTCCAAAGACTGCATAATTCTGATTACATTAATTGACTGATTGAAACTCGAAGCTGTTTTCTCCCAGCAATGAGGTTGTTCTTTTAAACACCATCAGTTCCATCTTTCGACCTCAAGCTGTTTCATTGATATCTCTCACTCGATTGCAGTTTGGCCAGTAAAGAGCAGATTGCAGCCATCATCTGTCTGTGCCTTGAGCTGCACGTGCTCATTGTGAAGCATTGAGAATTGAGATTGGAGGCAGCGAAAATCCAGGAATCTTTCACCGTCTCATTGGCAAGTGTTTTCAGATGTTCCTTGGAAGTGCAGAGTGGGGAGTAGACACCAGAAAAGGACAGGTAAACCAGAGAGAGAAATACACTATCTCACACCTTATCTGACCAATCAGAGTAAATTCAGCAACAGGAGCCTATTGAGCTCCTCCAGCCTGTTACACAGACACAGGAGGCGGCCATTCAGCCCTTCAAGTATCCTAGAGAGGAACAGGAGGAGGCCACTAAAATCTCTCGAACCTGTTCCACAGGAACAATAGGAGGCCTATCCATCTCCTCGAGTCTGTTAGAGGAACAGGAGGAGGCCTTTCAGCCCACTCGAACCTTTAACACAGAAACAGGTGGAGACCATTCTACCCCCTTTAGCCTGTTAGACGGAAACTGGAGGTGGTCATTCAGTTACTCGGCCCTGTTACACAAAAACAGGAGGTGGCCATTCAGCTGCTCGTGCCTGTTACACATGAACAGGAGAAGCACTATTCAGACACACAAGCCTTTTACAGATGACAGGGAGGAGGCCATTCAGCCCACTCGAACCTACTGTACAGGAAATGAGGAGGCCATTTAGTCCCTGCGAGTCTACCGCACAGGAAATGGAGGAGACCATTCAGCCCCTCCAGCCTGTTACTGAAGAATACAGGAGGCTATTCATCCCCACGAGCCTGTTATACAGGTTCAACAGATAAACATATAACCCCTGGAGCCTGCTCCATCTGTTGATGGAAGCTGCCGGGGGAAAGGAAGAAATTGCGGGATAGATGAGTGTTCTAATGCGACAGACAGTCTCACGGCAGGAAGGAGTGGCCGTGGATTTTTTTTGCCGCCTTCTGCGAGGGCAAACCCGACTTTGGTATAATCCCTCAGTACTGACACACTGACAGAGAGGTGTTCCCTCAGTGCTGCATCTTTGACAGTGCAGCACTCCCTCAATACTGACACTCCGACAGTGCAGAATTCCCTCAGTACCGACACTCCAATAGTGCAACACACCCTCAGCATTGACCGCATACAGTGCAGCACTCCCTAAGTTCTGCCCTTTGCTGATACAGCTCTCCCTCTGCGTTGATCCTCCGACATTGTAATTTTCCCTCAGTGATGAACCTCCAACTATGAAGCACTCCTTCAGTACAGACCCTCCTTCAGTGCATCACTCCCACGTTACTAACCCTCTGACAGTGTGGGACACCCTCAGTATTAATAATAACAGTAAAACTAAAACTGGAGATATTTCTCCACAATACTTTGAATGTGGCAGGCCAGGTTGAGAGGGCTTCTTAAAATGCATACTGGATCCTGAGATTCATAAATAGAGCAACACCTTGTGAAAAGATGAAAATTATACTAAACATTGATGAAGCACTGATTATGTCCCGCTGGATTATTGTATCCACGTTAGGAAGGATGTCAAATTCATGGAGAGAGTGCGAGACGAGATTGGCCAGAATGATTCCAAGGATGAGAACGCAGTGGTTAGCATCGCAGCCTCACAGCTCCAGCGACCTGGGTTCAATTCTGGGTACTGCCTGTGTGGAGTTTGCAAGTTCTCCCTGTGTCTGCGTGGGTTTCCTCTGGGTGCTCCGGTTTCCTCCCACAGCCAAAAGACTTGCAGGTTGATAGGTAAATTGGCCATTATAAATTGCCACTAGTATAGGTAGGTGGTAGGGGAATATAGGGTCAGGTGAGGATGTGATAGGAATATGGGATTAGTGTAGGATTAGTAGAAGTGGGTGGTTAATGATTGGCACAGACTCGGTGGGCTGAAGGGCCTGTTTCAGTGCTGTATCTCTAAATAAAAAATAAAATAAAATTCAGTTAATATAGAGAGACTGGACACTACTGGACTGTTCTCCTTAGTAGAGATGGTTAAGAGGAGATTTAATGGAGGCTTACAAAATCATGAGGGGTTTTGACAGAGTAAATAAGGATAAACTGTTTCCAGTGAAAGGATGGTCAGTAACCAAAGGACACAGATTTACGATAATTGGCAAAAGAACCAGAGGGGGAGATGAGGAGAATTCTTTTATGGCGAATTGTTGTGATCATGAATGCATCGCCTCAACGGGTGGTGGAAATAGATTCAGTAGTAACTTTCAAAAGAGGAATTGGATAAAGTTGAATGGGAAAAATCTACAATGCTATGGTGGGAAACCATTGGAAGTGTGAGAGGAACTGGATAGCTCTTTCAAAGAACCAGCACAGGCTCGCAGGGCTCAATAAGGTATGATTCTGCTTTTGGGTATATTAATAAGCATGAGAGAGAACTCTGGGTTCAAAGTGACACACCCAAGGCAGGGATCAGTGGAGGACTCAATTTTGAGTGACACACTAGTTGTATATGGTGAGATCGGGCAGAGGTGAATATTAAAGTGGAGGATTACCAGTGCAAACGCCTTCGGAATCACTGAACCCGCAGAGCCACTGAACAAACCATGCAATCTCTCACTCCACGCACCCTCCCAAAATTCTGCAGTACCCATAATTAGTAATACTTCATTGCATTGATGGTCACAGTTGCACCAGACAAATTACTATCCCAAGTAAGCATTGTAACCGTTCAGATTCGAAAGTGGGATCTGTACAAGTCGGACGGATTGCACCTGAACAGGAACGGGACCAACATCTGTGCAGGGAGGTCTGCTAGTGCTGTTAGTGGTGGGGTGGGGTGGGGGGCAGTGGGTTAAACTAATTTGACAGGGGAATGGGATACAGAGTGGAGGCACAGTAGGGGGTGATTCACAGTCAAACATAGAGGAAATACCAGGTCATTCTGGAAGGCAGAGAAAATATAGACTTGTGAAGGCACAAGCGAATAATGCAAGGCTGGATTGCATCTATTTTAACGCAACGAGTATTTCAGGTAAGGCAGATGAATTGAGGGTGTTGATTAACATATCGGAATATGATATTATTGTTATCACAAGACATGGTTGAAGGAAGGGCAACTCTGGAAGCCCAAGTTCCAGGGAATAGAATCTTCAGGCGTGATGGGGGGTGGGGGTGTAAAAGAGGAGGCGGCATTACACTATTGATCAAGAAGTCAATTACTGCAGCAAAGAGGGATGATATCTCAGAAGGTTCCTCAAATGAGGGGTAGAACTTAAAAACAAAAATGGGGCAATCACTTTTCTGGGAGTATACTACAGGCCTCCGAACAGTCAGGGAGAGATAGAGGAGCAGATATGTAGGCAAATCTCAGAGAGGTGTAAAAATAATTGGGCAATAATAGTAGGAGAGTTCAACTTCCCCAATATCAACTGGGAGAGTCTTAGTGCAAAAGATTTAAAGGGGGCAGAATTCTTAAAGTGCATTCAGGAGAGCTTTTTGAGCCTGCACGTAGTAAGTCCTACAAAAGATGGGGCAGTACTGGACCAAATCTTTGGAAATGAAGCTGGACAAGTGATAGAAATGCCAGTGGGAGGAGGGAATTTTGGGGAATACAATTTAATGAATAAATCTGGAATTAAAAGCAAGTCTAATTATGCCCATGAAACCATTGTCGATTGTTGTAAAAACCCATCTCGTTCACTAATGTCCTTTAGGGAAGGAAATCTGCTGTCCTGGACTGGTCCACACGTGACTCCAGACCGACAGCAATGTGCTGAACTTTTACCTGTCCTCTGATTTGGCCGAACAAGCCACTCAGTTGTACCTAACTGCTACGAAGCCAATAAAAAGGAATGAAACTGGACGGATCACCCAGCATCTATCCAGGCACCAGAAACGACAACAGCAAACCCAGCCCTGTCGACCCTGCAAAGTCCTCCTTACTAACATCTCGGGGCTTGTGCCAAAGTTGGGAGAGCTGTCCCATAGACCTGTCAAGCAACAGCCAGACATAGACATACTCAAGGAATCATACCTTACAGACAATGTCCCAGACACTGCAATCACTATTCCTGGATATGTCCTGTCCCACCGGCAGGACAGACCCAGCAGAGGTGGCGGGACAGTGGTCTACAGTAGGGAGGGAGTTGCCCTGGGAGTCCTCAACATCGACTCCGGACCCCGTGATGTCTCATGGCATCAGGTCAAACATGGGCAAGTTAACCTCCTGCTGATTACCACCTACAGTCTGCCCTCAGCTGATGAATCAGTACTCCTCCATGTTGAACACCATTTAGAGGAAACACTGAGGGTGGCAAGGACACAAAATTAACTCTGGGTGGGGGACATCAATGTCCATCAGCAAGAGTGGCTCGGTAGCACCACTACTGACCAAGCTGGCCGAGTACTAAAGGACATAGCTGCTAGACTGGGTCTGCAGCAGGTGGTGGGGGAACCAACACGAGGGAAAAACATACTTGACCCCCTTGTCCTCATCAATCTGCCTGCTGCAGATGCTTCCATCCATGATTGTATCGGTAGGAGTGACCACCACCTAGACCTTGTGGAGACAAAGTCCTGCCTTTACTTTGATGATACCGGCCATCGTGTTGTGTGGCACTGTCACCGTGCTAAATGGGATAGATTTCGAACAGAACTAGCAATGCAAAACTGAGCATCCATGAAGCTCTGTGGATCACCAGCAGCAGCGGAATTGTACTCAACCACAATCTGTAACCTCATGGTCCGGTCTATCCCCCACTCTACCATTACCATCAAACCAGGAGAGTGGTTCAATGAACAGTGTAGGAGGGTATTCCAGGAGCAGCACCAGGCAAAGCTCAAAATGAGGTGTCAACCTGGTGAAGCAACAACCCAGGACTACTTGAATGCCAAACTGCACAAGCAGCAGGCAATGGACAGAGCTAAGCGATCGCATAACCAACGGATCAGATCTAAGCTCTGCAGTCCTGCCACATCTAGCCATGAATGGTGGTGAACAATTAAACAACTAACTGGAGGAGGTGGCTCCACAAATATCCCCATCCTCAATGATGGGGGAGTCCATCACATCAGTGCGAAAGACAATCTTCAGCCAGAAGTGCCGAGTTGATGATCCATCTCGGCCTCCTCCTGAAGTCCCCAGCAGTACAGATGCCAGAATTCAGCCAAATCGATTCATTCTGCATGATATCAAGAAACGACTGAAGGCACAGGATACTGCAAAGACTATGGGTTCTGACAATATTCCGGCACTGCAGAACTGTGCTCTCGAACTTGCTGCACCCTAGCCAAGCTGTTCCAGTACAGCTACAACACTGGCATCTACCCAGCAATGTGGAAAATTGCCCAGGTATGTCCTGTACACAAAAAGCAGAACAAGTCCAATCCGGCCAATTACTGCCCCATCAGTCTACTCTCAATCATCAGTAAAGTGATGGAAGGTGTCATCAACACGGCCATCAAACAGCACTTGCTAAGCAATAACCTGCTCAGTGATGTTCAGTTTGGGTTCCGCGAGGGCCACTCAGCTCCTGACCTCATTACAGCCTTGGTTCAAACATGGACAAAAGAGCTGAACTCAAGAGGTGAGGTGAGAGTGACTGCCCTGGACATCAAGGCAGCATTTGTCCAAGTATGGCAGCAAGGAGCCCTCGCAAAACTGAGGTCAATGGGAATCAGGGGAAAACAATCTGCTGGTTGGAGTCAAACCTAGTGCAAAGGAAGATGGCTGTGGTTGCCATCTCAATCATCTGAGCTCCAGGACATCACTGCAGGAGATCCTCAGGGTAGTATCCTAGGCACAGCCATCTTCAGCTGCTTCATCAGTGACCTTCCTTCAATCATAAGGTCAGAACTGGGGATGTTTGCTAATGATTGCACAATGTTCAGCATCATTCATGACTCCTCCAATACTGGCGCAGTCCGTGTAGAAATGCAGCAAGACCTGGACAATATCCAGGCTGATAAGTGGCAAGTAAACTTCGTGCCACACAATTGACAGGCAATGAACATCTCCAACAAGAGAAAATCTAACCATTTCCCCTTGGCATTCAATGGCATTGCCATCGCTGAAACCCCACCATCAGTATCGTAGGGGCTACCATTGACCATAAACTGAACTGGAGTAGCCATATAAATACAGTGACGACAAGAGCAGGTCGGAGGCTAGGAATCCTGTGGCGACTAACTCACTTCCTGATTCCCAAAGCCTGTCCATAATCTACAAGGCACAAGTGAGGAGTGTGACAGAATACTCTCCACTTGCCTGGATGGGTGCAGCTCCAACATCACTCAAGATGCTCGACACCATCCAGAACCAAGCAGCCTCCTTGCTTCGCGCATCATCCACTAATATTCACTCCCTCCACCACCGACGCACAGTGGCAGCAGTGTGTACCATCTACAAGATACATTGCAGCAACGCACCAAGGCCACTTAGACAGGATCTTCCAAACTCGCAACCTCGACCACTTCGAAGCACAAGAACAGCTGATGCATGAGAACATCACCACCTGCAAGTTCCCTTCCAAGTCACACAGCATCCTGACTTGGAACTATATCGCCGTTCCTTCACTGTCGCTGGGTCAATATCCTGGAACTCCCTTCATAACAGCACTGTGGGTGTACCTACCTCACATGGACTATAGCAGTTGAAGAAGGGAGCTCACCACCACCTTCTTAAGGGCAATGAGGGATGGGCAATAAATGGCATAGCCAGTGAAGCCCACATCCCATGAATGAATTAAAAAAGGCTAGTGACCATCGTGCTGTAAGATTTAAGGTAATTAGTGAAAAGGACAAAGATGGACCGGAAATAAAGGTATTGAATTGGGGGAGGCCGAATTCAATATGAGAAAACAGGATCGGGCCAAAGTCGACTTGCAGCAGCTACTTGTAGCGAAATCTACATCAAACCAGTGGGAGTCATTCAAAAAGAAAATAGTGAGAAATCAGAGTCTATATGTTCCTGTAAAGTTGGAGGGTATGACCAACATGTCCAGGGAATGCTGGATTTCAAGGAGTATAGAGGATTGGATAAGGAAAAGAAAGGAGGCTAATGACAGATTCTGCTGGCGAATAACTGTGGAGGCCCTAGAGGAGTATAGGAAGTGTGCGTGTGTTGGGGGGAGGTACTCAAAAAAGAAATTAGGAGAGCAAAGAGGGGTCATGATAAAACAATGGTGGACAAGATAAAGAAAAATCTCAAAGCGTTTTATAAGTATCTTAAAGGCAACTGGATAACCAGGGAAAGAGTAGGGCCCATTAGGGATCAAAGTGACAACCTGTGTGTGGAGCCAGAGGACGTAGGTGAGGTTTTAAATTATTACTTTTCATCTGTGTTCATTTTGGTGAAGGACGATGTAGGTATAGAGATCAGGGAGGGGAGTTGTGATATATTTGAACCAATTAGCATTGAAAGGGAGGAGGTATTAGCGGTTTTAGCGGGCTGAAAAGTGGATAAATCCCCATTCCCAGATGAAATTTATCCCAAGCTGCTTTGTAAGGCAAGGGAGGAGATTGCAGGGGCTCTGACACAAAGTTTCAAATCCTCTCTGGCCACAGGATAGGTGCTAGAGGACTGGAGGGCAGCGATTGTGGTACTGTTATTCAAGAAGGGTAGTAGGTATAAACGTGGCAATTGCAGGCCAGTGAGTCCAACATCAGTGGTTGGGAAACGATTGGAAATAATTCTGAGGGACAGGACTAATCTCCATCTGGAGAGGTTGGAATTAATCAAGAATGGTCAGCAAGGTTTTGTCAGGGGGATATCATGTCTAACAAATTTGATTGAATTTTTCGAGGAGGTGATTAGTGTGCAGATGAGGGTAAAGTGGTTGACGTAGTTTACATGGACTTCAGTAAGGCTTTTGCTAAGGGCACGCATGGAGATTGGTTATGAATGTATGAGTCCATGGGAACCAGGGCAATTTGGCAAATTGGATCCAAAATTGGCTTCGTGGCAGGAGGCAGAGGGTGACAGTCGAGGTTTTTTTTTTGATTGGAAGCCTGTGAACAATGGTGTGTGCAAGGAACAGTGCTGGGACCCTTACTGTTTGTAGTGTACATTAATGCTTTCGACGTGAATATAGGAGGTATGATTTATAAGTTCACAGATGACACAATAATTTGTGGTGTCATAAATAGTGAGGAGGAAAGCCTTAGATTACATACAAAATAGATGGGCTGGTAAGATGGGCGGAGCAGTGGCAAATGGAATTTAATCTTGAGAAGTGTGAGGTAATACATTTTGATAGGACTAACAATTCAAGGAAATATACAATGGATGGTGGGACCCTAGGAAGAACAGCGAGTCAGAGGGACCTTGGTGTACTTTTCCATACATCACTAAATGCAGCAGCACAGGTAGTTAAGGTGGTTATGAAGGCATATGGGATACTTGCCTTTATTAGCCGAGGCTTAGAATATAAGAGAGGAGAGGTTATGATGGAGCTGTATAAAATGCTAGTTGGGCCAGAGCTGTAGTACTGTGTACAGTTCTGGTCGCCAAACTGTCGGAAGGATTTGATCACACTGGAGACAGTGCAGAGGATATTCACCAGGATGTTGCCTGGTTTGGAGTATTTCAGCTATGAAGAGAGACTGGATCGGCTAGCGTTGTTTTCTTTAGAGCAGGGAAGGCAGAGCGAGGACCTGATTGAGTCATATACAAAATTATGAGGGGCATAGATATGATAGATAGGAAGAAACTTTTTTCCCTTAGCGGAGGTGTCAATAACTAGGGTGAAAAATTTAAGGTAAAGGACAGGAGGTTTAGAGGAGATTTGACGAAAGCAGTTTTCACACAAAGGGTGGCTGGAATCTGGAACACACTACCTGAGGGGTGGTAGAGGCAGGAACTCTCACAACATTTAAAATGTCTTTAGATGGGCATTTGAAACATCATAGCCCACAAGGCTACGCGCCACGTGCTGGAAAATGGGATTAAAATAGATAGGTGCTTGATGCCCGACACGGACACGATGGGCCGAAGGGCCAGCTTCTGTGCTGGATAACTCCATGACTCTTTGACTCTAATTTCCGCTGGAGCAGGAAATAGAGAGAGAGAGAGGGAGAGAGAGAGAGTCACAATAAGACCATCTTTCCCCTTTTTTGATGGAGACAGCGTAGAGGGAGCTTAACTCTGCATGTAACCGTTTTTTAAATTTCTGTCCCTGCCCCAAAAGTGGTTGATGGTACAGTGTGGAGGGAGCATTATTCTGTTGTTATGAAAGTTTATCTATTTTTTTTGAGGATTCCTGTGTTAGAATTTTGGACATTTGTTTATTTGGGAAAACTGAAAAGACTCCATTGATTTTTTTTAAACAAAGGTCACTTGTTTGAAAACAAACCTTTTTACTGGATATTTCATGCCTTAAGTTCAATAAACAACAGAAAGCTTAGTAATTTTGGGAGAGAGGTTTACCAAGAAGTGACGTGCCAAGATTTAGAGTGGTCAGGAAGTTCTGTCTTGCTGTTTGGGATTTTTCTTCTGTGATATGTTTCATTCAGTGGCGTTGTGGACAGTGCTTGAAGGCAGTTGGAAATCTGTCTGCTGAACAGATAAGAAGCAAGTTCATCTTTCTCTAACTCTTCAAAAATCTGTGGATCCACAGTGGGATAATTGAAACCCCTGATGCCACAGTTCTCCTGGAAAGACTACGAGACTACTTCTAGAACTCTCCAGAATGAACTGCTCCAGACATGAATCTACTGATTAGTCCCAGTACATCCTGACGCCAGACCAAAAGGAATACCTGACATCCTTCCATATCTTTTCTTTGTTTCTTCAAGAATTAGCAGGTATTTGGCCAAAGATTATTTCTTGTACAAGAGACCTGCACAGAAAATGTCTTTATTTCTCAGTTAACAGGTGTACCTGTGTGTGTGAGGGGTTCAGGGAAATAAAAAAGAACTTTCACATTTCAATCTATGTGTGAATGCTTTGCTTCATGACTGGATAAGCCTTGCTTTGCAATAAACAGATAATTTTGTTGTTTATTAAAGAAACCTGGTTGGTGTATTTTATTCAGCGATAAAGAGTAGTGCAAATGATTGACCATATCAGTAACTGGGTAAAAATCGACATATATGTTTTAACCTGTGGAGAAGTGGAATTAGAAAAGGCACTGCACTCCTCCCGCCCTGGTTATAACATATAGTTGGCGGCTCTGTGCTGGACAACCCAAAGCCGACGACATTCCATTGTGAGTGGGGTAACAATAGTTGAATAGAAGAAATGTTAAAAACCACATTTTTTGTGCATTAAAGTTTTCACAAACACAATGTATTTGGCAGTTGCCTCGACCTTGCTGGGGAAGGAACATTTATCCCTGTGTTGTTTCACAAATTTAACCAAGGATAGGTGAAAGAAATTGACGGAAATGTTGATGTTGGAGCTAAAATCAGGGTCTAAGAAAGCAGACATGATTGAGGTAATGGCTCAACATTTGAAATTGGAAGAAGGAAAAGGCAATCCTGATGGTAGTTTAGTTGAACTAGCTAAAATTCTGATGCAAATTTTTTCTTTTATTCATCTGGAGGACGTGGGTGTCGCTGGTTAGGCCAGAATTTATTGCCCATTCCTAATTGCACTTGAGAAGATGGTGGTGAGCTGCCTTCTTGAACCGCAACAGTCCTTGTGGTGTACTATTGGGAAGGGAGTTCCAGGATTTTGACTCAGCAACAGTAAAGGAACGGCGATATAGTTCCAAGTCAGTATGGTGTGTGGCGTGGATGGAAACTCACACTGGTGGTTTCCCCATGCATCTTCTGCTCTTGTCCTTTTAGGTGGTAGAAGTTGCGGATTTGTGAGGTGTTGTTAAATGAGTCTTGCTGAGTTCTGCAGTGCATCTTTTAGATGGTACACACTCTTGCAAATGCCTGTAGTGGAGCGAGTGACTGGTGAAGGTGGTGGATGTGGTGAAAACCAAGTGGACTGCTTTATCCTGGACGGTGTCGACCTTCTTGAGTGTTGTTGGAGTTGCATCCATCCAGAAAAGTAAAGAGTATTCCATCACACTCATGACTTGTGCCTTGCAGATGATTGACGGGCATTGGGGAGACAGGAGGTGAGTTACTCGCCAATTAATTCCCAGTCACTGACCTGCTCTTGTAGCCATAGCATTTATGTGTCTGGTCCAGTTCGGTTTCTGTTCAATAGTGACCCCCAGGATGTTGAGAGTGGGGGTTTGGCGATGGTAATGTCATTGAACATCCAGGGGAGAGGGTTAGATACTCTCTTGTTTGAGATGATCATTGCGTGGCACTTGTCTGGCATGAATGTTATTTGCAACATATCAGCCCAAGCCAAGGTCTCGCTGCATATGGACACGGGCTGCTTCAATATCTGAGGAGTGGTGAATGGTGCTGAACATTGTGCAATCATCAGCGAACATCCCCACTTCTGACCTTATGACTGAAGGAAGGTTATTGATGAAGCAGCTGAAGATAGTTGGGCCGAGGACACGACCCTGAGCAACTCCTTCAGTGATATCCTGGAACGGAAATGATTGGCTTCCAACAGCTACAACCATCTTCATTTGTGCTGGATATGCTCCAACCAGCTGAGAGTATTCTCCTTGATTCCCATTGACTCCATTTTAGCTCTGGCTCCTTGATGACATTTTCGATGAAATGTTGCCTTGATGTCAAGGATAGTAACTCTCACCTCACTTCCACATTTTGGTGAGCAGGACTTTGCTGGTAGGGTCGAGTTTGCCATTGTCATTGCTGAGTTTGCCATTGTCCTTTCCAGTGATGAAGTCGATGCTGGGTGTTCCATCCAGTTTCATTCCTTATTGACTTCATAGCGGTTAGATACAACTGAATGTCTTTCTAGGCCATTTCGGAGGCTGTTAAGAGGCATCCACATTGCTGTGGATCTGGAGACACATGTAGGCTATACCAGGTGAGGGCAGAAGATTTCTTTCCCTGAAGGACATTAGTGAACCAGATGGGTTTTACAACAATTGGCAGTGGTTTCATGACTAGCTTTTTAATTCCTGATTTATGATTTGAATTCAAGTACCACCTTCTGCCGCGGTGGGATTCGAACCCATGACCTCAGAGTTATAATCTGGGTATCTGGATTACTAATCCAGTGACAACAGCACTTCGCCATCACCACCCCTTGTTGTTGACCATTCAGTGAAAGGACGCTGGTATGTTGTTTAGAAACAGCCTTACAAGAAGCCATGTGCTTTGAGCAATAAACAACAGAAAACTTGGTGACCTGGGGAAGATATTTTACAGCGAAGTGACAGTTCAAGATTAATAGGAGTTGGGGGCTTGACTCTTTAGACATTCTTTTTTATTTGTTTAGGTTTGGACTGTGTTTTGGCGTGTGAACTGTTCTGAAGACACTTGTAGAAAAGCTGCCAGGAGAGCTGCCGCTATCCGTTCACCTCTTCCATCTCTTTGAGATCTTTCTGAAAATCAAGTGCAAGAAATAGAGAAAAAGATGCTGCATTTCTCCCGGAAAGCCTGCCAAACTGGTTGTCAAAGTTGCCTGAAAGGAACTGCTTTAGAAAGAACCCAGGGACAGCAGTATATGCACAATGAATTAGCAAGTATTTGGTCAAAGTATTTGGCCGAAGTATTATTTTCTGTAACAGACCTCTTCAGGCAGAATCTTTGTATTTTGTAAGTGTGTGTGTGAGTTTGTGTTTGGGGAATTTAAAAGGGAATTTTCATATTTCAATCTGTGTGTTTATGCTTTGCTTCGTAACTGGTTAAGTCTTATTTTATAATAAACTGATAATTTTGTTGTTGATGAAGTAAACCTAATTGGTGTATTTTATTCTGGGATAAAGAGCAGAGACCACATCGGTACGTTTTGACCTGTGGACCAATGGAACTAGAAAAGGCAGTGCACTCCTCCTGTCTCGATCCTAACAGCACAGAGATGCAGGGTCAGCTGCTCGGGCATACAGAATCAGACACATAGAGATCGAGTTATGCACATAAATACACGGTTAAATGCACTGGGATAGAGGGTAAGCGGCACTCGAATACAAAGTAATGCACACTGGAATACAGAGGCAGATACATCAACACACTTAGTCAGACACACAGGGATACAGTGTCAGACCTACTTGGTTACAAATCTAGGGCTACCGCGTCCGGCTCAAGGCATTAAATAGACTGGCTGGGCTGCTGACGCAGACACGCATGAATAAATAGTCAGAAATACTGAGAGACAGTGTCATTGACAGGTGAATACACAATCAGATGTACCATGATACAAAGACAGACACATAGCGATAGAGTCACATAGACAGGTACAACAAGAGTCAGGCACAAAGAGAGAGAGAGTCAGGCTCACTGGGACACAGAGTCAAACACACTGAGATACAGTCAGGCGCACTGGGTACAGAGTCAGCTATGCTGGATGCAGAGTCACCTACATCAGTGCACGGAGTCAGAAACTCAGAGACAGTGTCAGACTCTTGAGATAAAGCTTCAGACGTACTAGGCTAAAACGTCAGACACATAGCGAAACAGAGTCAGACAGATTGGGATCCAGATTCAGATAAACGGGATACAGAGTCAGGTACACATGATGCACAGTAGGCACAACATATTGAGTATCCTGACACAAAGCTTGACAGAGGCAATCACTCACAGATAGAGACTGACATTGGCATGGAAGAGATACTCATAGATACAGAGACATACATATAAGTACAAAGTCATACATATGGGGTAAAGATTCAGTAAAATTATATGCAAATTTCAGATACCTAGGAATGCAGAAACTGACACACAGGGATGCAGAGTCATGCAGACAGGAATACAAGTGGAAGGCGGGCATGGATACACAGTCAGATACACAGGGACAGGGTTAAGCACACATGGATGGAGGAGCAGAGACAGAGAATACAGTCAGACACATGGGTTATAAAGTCACACCCAGTTCAATGCGCTGCATGAATACTGATCCATCAGCCAGTACCTGACGAAGTGACAATCACTTAAACCATCACGCATTCACTAACCAAACATCCAGAAACTGAGAAAGTGATGAGCTCTAACTCAGCGCAAGCTAAGTTTCTGAGCCTGAATAAAATGACTAGGTATCCATGACCTAGCCCTACAACAGGAAGCAGATCCATTTCCGCAAACTGACCATGTGTGACCATTCAATAATCCAGCAGAAATAAACAGTCTAATCAACTGGAAACTGAACAAGCCACCGATATCGAACCCAAAATACTTAAACTGATGCATCATAAAGAAACTGACGAAGTGACAATCACCAAACTCAACACTTATAAACTGATCCACAGCAAACACACTGACCAAGTGGCAATCACCTAACCCAATACACATAAATTAATTCATCACCCAGGAAGATACCAAGTAACGATAATCTAACCAAGAACAGGTGAACTAACAAAGCATTTAGGAACTGATCAAGTGACCATCAACGAACGAAACACTTATCAACTAGCCAAGTCACCAGAAACTCAGAGAGCGGGAAACAGAGAAAGTGGAGTGAGCAGGAGTCCAGGCAAGCCAGAGTTTGAAAACAAAGTGAACAGTGACATCAAAGGAAAGCTGCAAGGTGATTGGTTGGTGAGTAACTCTGTTCGGGAGTATCAGTAAATAGCTCGGTTAGTACACGAAAGTTAGAGTGCGTGTATAAATAGCTGGGTTATAGCGTCTCAACAACTAGCAGGCTACAAAAGAGTATAAATTAAGTATTAATAATAGGGAACAAGTGAGTAGCTGGTGAGTGTTTTTATTGAATATGGTATACTTTAACGAGTGAACTGTATTGATTTTTAGTAGGATTTATCAGTACTAGTAAGGTTTTATTAATAATTCTAAGGTGTTGTAGAGTTGGTAAGTTTTTTTTTAACAGTAGAAAACTGTCAACTAATAGATAAGGAATGGCAGTGTACTTCAACTTGGGAAATACACCTCCTGTGCTTTGTGGGAGCTCAAGGATGCCTCCCCTATCCTGGAGAACCATTTATGGAGGAAGTGTTGCCTATTTCAGCAGCTTGAGCTCTGGGTTTTGGAACTTGAGCGGCAGCTGGCGACACTGTGGTGCATTCGTGAGAATGAGAACTACGTGAATAGCATGTTTATAGATGTGGCTACCCCACAGTTTAAGAATATGGAGGAAGAGAGGGAATGGGCGACCACCAGGCAGTCAAAAAGCATCAGGCAGGTCGTGCCGTGAGTGCATCTCACGCTCCATCAGGTATTAACTCTTGAATGCTGAGGACAGTCATGCTTTACCTGAGGAGTGCAACCAGAGCCAATTACATGGCTTCACGGGTGGCTCAGCTGCACAGTGCGGTACAGAGAACACTGGAAGATCCATAGTGATAGGTGATTAATAGTCAGGAGAACAGACAGGCGTTTCGGCTGCCGCAGACATGGACCCAGGATGGTGTGTTTCCTCCCTGGTGCCAGGGTCAAGCATGTCACTGAGCGGCTGCAGAGAATCCTGAACGGGGAGGGTGAACCACCAGAGGTTGTGGTCCACATCAGAACCAACGACATAGGTAGAAAGGGGGAAGTGGTCATGCATCATAATTTAGGGAGCTAGGTAGGAAGTTAGCAAGTAAGACCCCAAAAGTAGTCATCTACTGATTACTCCCAGTGCCACGTGTAAGTGAGTATAGAAATAGAAGGATAAGGCAGATGAATGCGTGGTTGAAAAGATGGTGCAATAAGGAGGGCTTTAGATTCCTGAGACATTGCGACTCGCTTTGGCAGACAGGGGACCTAAAAAATCTGGAGGGGTTGCACCTGAACAGAGTCGGTACTGAGTTCCTTGTGGGACATTTTGTTGGTGCTATGGGGGGTGTGGGGGCGGGGGTAGATTTACACTAGTTTGGCAGGGGATGGAGAGCTGAGGGTAGACTCAGTTGGGAAAGCATCAGAAATTAAAATGGATAGCAGAAAATAAATCGATGAATCTGGAAGACAGAGGAAACAAAGGTTAGAAAATTTAAAGAAAAGTGTTTGGCAGTGCTCAAGCGTATCTATTTCAATGCAAGAAGTACAGAAAATAAAGCAGATGAGCTGAAGGCACAGATAGACACGTGACAGTATGATCTCATAGCTATTACAGAAACATGGCTTAAGGAGGTACAGGAGTGGCAGCTCAATGTTCCTGGTTACAGGGTTTTCAGACGTGATAGGGAGGGAGATACGAAAGGGAGGGGAGTGGCAATTTTGGTCAAGGAAACTATTACAGCTGTGGGGAGGGATGATATGTTGGGTGGTACATCAAATGAAGCCATATGGATCGAACTAAGGAACAAAATGATTTGGATGTAAATGAAGGGGGCATGATCAAGAGATTTGCAGACGACACAAAGATTGACCATGTGGTAGATTCCGAGTAGGATAGCTGTAGGCTATCAGGTCTGATCAGCTGGGCAGAAAATTGGCAAATGGAACTTAACTTAGAAAATTGTGAGGTGATGCATTTGGGAAGGTCAAACAAGGCAAAAGGCAAAAGAATACACGATTAATGGGAAAATACTGAGAAGTGTAGAGGAATGAGGGACCTTGGAGTGAATGTATACAGATCCCTAAAAGTAGCAGCATAGGTCGATAAGGTGGTTAAGAAGGCATATAGAATCACTTCCTTTATTAGCCGAGGTGTAGAATATAAGCGGTTACGCTGGAACTGTGTACCTTATAGTTTAGGCCACAACTTACGTACCGTGTGCAGCTTTGGTGACTGCTTTCGAGAAAGGAGGTAATTTCACGAGAGAGCGTAAAGAGGAGATCTAAGAGGATGTTGCCAGGACTGGAAAATGCAACTATGAGGAAAGATTGGATAGGCTGGCATTGTTCTGCTTGGAACAGAGAAGGTTGAGGGCAGGCCTGATTGAAATGTACAAAATTTTGAGGCTGAATAGAGTGGAGGTGAATGGTCTATTCACCTCAACAGAGAGGTCAGTGATGAGAGGGCATAGTAAAGTGATAGGTAGAAAAATTAGAGGGGAGATGAGGAATAACCTTTTCACCCAGAGGGTGCTGGGATCTGGACCTCACTGCCTGAAAGGATAATTGAGGAACAAACACACGACTTATTCAAAAGAAGTCTGGATATGCACCTGAAGTGCCATAACCTGATGAGCTCCGGACCAAATACTGGAAGGGATTAGAATAGGTGGATTTTTTTTTCGGCTGGCACAGACACGATGGACCAATTGGCCACTTTCTGTGCCTTAATCTTTCTAAAACTGACCAAATGATAATCGCCTAACCCAGTACAGGGAAAGCAACCCGGATTCCTGAAACTGAACAGGTCATATTACTTTATCCAAGTATATGGAAAGCAACCCAGCTCCTGCAAACGGAGAAGGAGATATTAATGGAACTCAGAATATGGAAAGCAACCCAGACCTTGGTACTGGCCTGGTGATTTTCACTTAGCCCAGCACACGGAACTGGCAGTGCACCTCTTCTACCTCAGCTCATTTGCTGCTGAAAGCTCACTCGTCCATTTGCTTTTATCTCTAGACTATTCCTACGCACTTCTGGCTTCCAAATCTTAGAATCCAGACATCTGAAGGCCAATGGTGGAATATTGCAATTAGATCGTGGGGGTGGGGGCGTTGGTGGTGCTCATGTGTAAGAGGCTGGAATTGGACGTATACAGAGAGCTCACAGGACTGTCGGGTTGGAAAAGGTTACAGAGATCGGGAGGTTTGTAGAGGCTGGAGGAAGTTACAGAGTTAGGGACTGTTGTAAGAGCAGGAGTTGGTTACAGAGATAGGGAGGATTGTAGGGACTGAATAAGGTGACAGAGAGAGTGAATGTTGAAGGGGATGGTGGAGGTTACAGAGATTTGCAGGCATGGAGGAGGTTGCTGAGGTAGGGAGGGTGTGGGCTCATGGAGGGATTCAAACACAAAGATGACAATTTTAGAATTAGTTGCTAACACATGGAGAGCCAATGTAGGTTTGTGAACGTCAGCAAGATGGATGAACAGGACTTACTGCTTCTGGGAACAAATGGCCACAAATAGATCAAAGGAGAAAGTGACAGTGAACCAGACAGAACAATCTGTGGCTGCACGAGTCAGGACTGTAATAACACTACACACAGGCCTGATATTCAAGAAATATCCTGGAAATAATAAAAACTGATCTGCCATAGTATGACCTGAGTGGTAATGACCAGTAGATCCGTAGTTGCCATTTCCACCAGGTAGAGAGTGGTGCAGGGGGGGAGGCCGCACTTCCTCCAGCATCAGATCACAGTTTCCAGTAAATTAACTGAAGACAGAGAAAGGAAAAGAGATGGAAAATTCTGATCAAACATTCTCCATGTCCAATCCAAACAGTAGGGACAGGGTTTTAGCACAAAAAACAGGTGGATTTGTGGGTGAGTAAGAGGTTAAAATTAAAATTTTCAACCCTCAACCAACAATGCTCCCACTTCTAGATTCAGTGGAGTTGGGACAGGAGGCAGGCAGACTATCGCACCCAGGAGGTGGGTTGGCAAGTTAAATATTTTAATGAGACTAGAAGTCTCTGATTTAATCTGTTTCACCTGTTTAACTCTGGCCGACTGGGTTTCCCTGTTATAACCCACAGAACATACAAAGGTCATGCTTGCAGACTGAATGGAGGTGCTTAGCAAAGTAATCACCAAATCGGTGTTTGGTCCTCTCCCACACAGAATAGACTTCAATTACAGTTACTAAATTGCAAGAAGTACAAGTCAATTTCTGTGTCAACAGGAAGGAGAGTTTGAGGCACTCAACACTGAGAAGGAAGGAGGGGAAAGAGGTATCTCTGGCGCCTGCATAGGAAGGTGCTGGGGGAAGGGAGTGTTGGAGGTGAGGACCAGGGTGACACGAGGTGTGGGTGATGGGAGGGGAGGAATTATTTGGTGGTGGCCTTAGCTGGAAACGTTGGAGGATGCCGCTTTGCATGTGGAGGCTGTTCAGGTGGAATGTGAGGACATGGGGAATCTTTTTGTGGTTCAGGAAGGAATGGGAAGAGGTGAAGGTGGCAATGTGGGAAATGAGATGGACGTGGTCGAGGGCCCTGTTAACCATAGTGGAGGAGAATCCTCGGCTGAGGAATAATGAAGTCATTTCAAGCACTGATGTGAAAGGTAGCAACGTTGGAACAGATAGAACAAAGGTTGAAAATCAGTGAGAATGGAACAGAATCTTTCCCAAAATGGGGAGGGAGGAAGCATTATCAACGTAGCAGTGGGAGACAGTGGAATTCTAGTAGATATTGGTGGACAGCCAGTCCCCTGAACTGGCCGTAGAGAAGTCGAGGAAGGGAAGGGAAGTGTCAGAGTCGCACCATGTGAAGGCAAGGGAGGGGTAGGATTGAGAAGCAATGTTTATTACATTTTCGTGTTCAAGGCAAAAGAAGGAAATGCCACCAGAACAATCATCAAAGTATCAGAAAAAATATGTGAATGCGGAGACCAGAGTTGGATTGAAACAAGAAATGGTCCATATATCCTAAAAAAGATGCTGCATAACTAGGACCCAAATGGGCTCCCATAGCGACATCATTTCGGTGTGAAATATCTCATTGTTTGCACTCGAGGTTATCACACCTATACTTTAGAACAAGGTCCTTGCACAGGGGTCAGGATTAGGAACTTGTGAGGGTTTACATTCCAGATCAGAGGAAAAGAGGAGAGCCAATGAGAATGGCGAGAGAATCAAACAAAAGAAATCCATTTCAAATGCGACCCTCAGAAAGTACCAGCTGGAGATGATGGAGGGAAATTGGCTGGGAAACAGCCTCATGGTGTCTTACAGGCCACATCCCATCAACTGTGAGTTTAAGAATAGCTCGGGTTTACTAAAATGTGGATCAGGCAGGGGCAGACTGACCTAGACAGAAATATAAATGGAATTCTGGATCGCAGCTCCGAGATCAGAAGGAGGGAATTCTCATGTGTTCTAGAACAGTCGAGACAGAATGACCCAGTGGATGTGGATTCAGAGACTGAAGAAAGGAAATAAATCTCTGAGAGGAGGAACGAAACTGTCGAGTAATAATGAATACATTCAACAAAACAGTTTCAAGACATTTAAGATAGAAAGGGGGGAAGAGAATATTTGATGAAGTAATGAACGAGAACGTAAACTCTCTGATTTGGATGAATTGCATCCATACATACGAACAAGCGATAAAGATTATTTGTTCATTAATTATTATCAGAATAGGGAATTGTGCCAGAAACTGATGGATGGCTAATTTGATTCATTTATTTAAAACAGAAGATGCAACGACTCCAAGGAACAATAGGCCAGTTAGCATCATTTCAGTGGTCGGAAAGGTAATGCAATCCTTATTCAGAGATGCAACACAAAAACATCCGGGAACACAGAATACAATAAAGAGTAGTCAGCACATGTTCCAAAAGGAAGCTCATACTTGACCAACTTTGGAGAATACTTTGAATAATACCAGAAATAGTAGTTCAGACTAATAGAGTAGATGTAATAGATACTGATTTTCTGAAAGCCTTCGATAAGGTGCTACACAGCAGACTCATGACTAATCTCAGAGCAAGTGGAGTTAGGGGACAAGCAGCAGAATGGATATCAAGCTGGCGACGAAAACAGAAAACACGGAGTAGGGGTTAAAGGTATTTCTTCAGTTTGGCAGAAGGTGGGAAGTGGTGTTCCACAAGGATGAGCACTGTGAACTCTTCGTTCATCATTAACATAAACAATATGGTACCGGGAAGAAGAAGAACAATTTCAAAATTTGCAGACAAATCCACATTGAGAGTACAGTTAATACAGACGAAGAATTCAACAAAATATCTGAGGACATTATTGATAATAATTAATAAACTGGCACACTGGGCAGTCAAATGACAATGAATTTCAGTATATATATGTGCGATTGCCTGAATTTTGGTAAGAAGAATAAGCTTCCCAAGTACTCCTTGGAATATCAATTTCTGAACAGGGCCAAGCGGAAGAGGGATTCAGGGGCAATTATTCACAAATCATTTCAAGTGGAAAGACAGGTTAACGGGGCCACAAATACAAACAAAGTGCTGGAGTTCATTTCTATAGAAATGGAATGGATAAAGCAGTAAACTGTTTTTAAAATCTTGGTTACACAACACTTAATGTACTGTGTACAGTTCTGTTCTTCACATTACAAAAAGAATGTTGATGCACTGGAGAAGGTGTAATTATTTTAACCAGGATGATACCAGAACTGAAAGAACAGTGATATTTATTTTACCACTAACAGTGTGCTGATATTATTATATTGCCCATGTCTCATTTTGTATAATTAAAAACTGAAATGTATGTTTCTCAGTTCTTGATGTCTCTCCTCACAGTAACACATCTCATTGAGCTAAGGGCGGAAATTGGTACAGGTTGCATATGTAAAGATTCCGAATCATAGATATGAACAAAATCTTAATCAGTTACAGAAGTGGACGATTCAATAAACACTGCCCAATGTTCATCCTTTGTACTACACAGAGGGTAAAGTTCACCAGTAGTGGCCCAGATTCTCAACTCAAAAAAACTGAAGTGTTTATAGTTCCTGTAAGTCATGATAAAGAGGATTGAAATGCTGTAACAATGCAGTCCTTCTGTTTAACCATCAGTATGTAGAAAATATCACTTTCTACTGGAGCAGTTAAATAGGAAACAGAGCAATATCAGTACACTTCAATACATTTCAATTTATACACTTATTACCAAACATCAGAAAATATATTTCACTTTGCAATCAAGTCGATTCTTAAATAACAGAGCCAACTCCATGGAATGGAGAGATCAGTCCCTTGAAATAATGATTTCAAAACGGAACTGGTTTGGACAATTACACTCAACACAATTCTACATTGACAAATACTCCCAGTAATACATGGACAATAGGATCAGGTGTTCCACTCCGGTTAGTGATCCACTCTCATTACAATTCTACAGTGAAAGATACTCACAGTAATACATGGCCACTGTGATCAGGTGTTCCACTCAATTTAGTGACTCACACTCAGTATAATACTACAGTGAAAGATACTCACAGTAATACATGGTCACTGGGGTCAGTTATTCCACTTTGGTTGTGACTCAGACTTTTGATTTTACTCTAACCGAAACTCCCAGTAATACCTTCACTCAGAGAGTTGCTTTCACGAAGGTCTTATTCAACATTACATGAAATTTCACAAATTGCAATGGCTTGGTAAATCTGAGAGCCTGCCTGTTAGAAATGGAGGTTTATTATCAGTTGGGGGAATAGAACAAAAGCACGGAGATAATTCAGAATATTTGGCATAAGAAAATTATATTACTGATCGTGTGCCTGTATATTGGTGACCACTAGATCACCATGTATCATTATCAGTTGCAGAGTAAAACCAGAGACCAGCTCACACACAGATTTACACAACTTCAATGGTTATAGTGACTTACCAGGTACACCAATGAAGGCAAGGGTTGTATAATATATTTTCGTGATACTGTAAAATGTTTCTTGCATTTTTTGTTTGAAGTGATCTGTCTCTTCTGGCTGCAGGCAATCTTTCTCTATTAAACTCTGAAGCCATACATTTCCAGAGCCTGCAATTTATAGCGTGTGGGATCTCCCCAGGGATATTGAGATTGCCACAATGTTCAAACTTTTTTTTTATTTGAGCAAACAGATTACGACATCAGATTTAGCCCATGTGATAGAATATATTTATTTCTGAGTTTGAATTGGAAAAATCTATGGATTGGGCAATTCTTATCACATGAATTCATTAATGAAACTTGGAAGCTGTATTCTTTCAACAATGAGGTTCTTCTGTCAAATACCATCAGTTACATCTTTAGATTCCATGTTGTTTCATTGATGTCCTTAACTAAATTATGACCATTCAGTAATTAAAATCGAAATGTGAGAGGGTTTCTCTCAGGGTTGTCCACTGCACCACGGAATGTGGCTGTCTTTTTTATTTGTGGAAATTCAGTAAGTACACTCCAAATGTTGGAGTGTCTCTCTCAGGGCTGCTCTACTGCCCTCTTAGATGTGGCTGTACTCTCTAACTGTGGACATGTAGCTAAGTGATTAAAGTGGGTTCTTTAGGACAGTGCATAGCAGAATTCAACTAATCCAGCATCAGTAACTAATTCAACAGCACAATCTGCTGCAGCATCTCAGCATCTTAAACTTTAACCCCAAAAGAACACGTCAAGTAATACACCCCTTCACCCGATACAGACCCTCCAACCAATACAGTCCCTCCAACCAGCACAGACCCTACCACAGATAAAAACCCTCCAACTAATGCAGTCCCTCTAACCAATTCATACCCTTCAACCAATGTAGACCCTGCAACCGATACAGCTCCTTTGACCGATACAGCTCCTCTAACCAATACAGCCCTTCCATCTGATGCAGCTCCTCCAGCCAACACAGATCCTACAACTGATAAAACTCCTTCAAGCAATGCATCCCCTTTCTCTGATACAGGCCCTCCAACTGATACAGAGCTTTCAACCAATGTAGTCCCTCAAATGATAGAATCCATCCAACCGGTACAGCCCCTCTAACAGATAGAGACCTTCCAACCATTATAACCTCCCAATAAAAGCAGCCTCTCCAATAGATACAGCCACTTAAACCAATGCAGACCTTCTGGCTGAAACATCTCAAACTAATACAGCAACTAAAAATAATAGATCCCTCAAACTACAACAAAACTCAAACTAATCCGTCACCTCAAAATGAATTACAGTCAAAATAATAAATTAACACAATGTGATGCTGCACCTCAAGCTAAAACAGAAGGCACATCTCGCATAGCATAGAATAATAAAGTCATTTAAATTTACAGCTCGGAAAAAGGCCATTCGGCCCACCATGTCAGTGTGGGTAAAGGAAAAAGTTATTTAACCTAATCCCATGTACCAGCCGTTGGTATATAGCCCTGTAACATACAAAACCTCACATGCGTATCCACGTGTGAACAATATTGACCTTTGATCTTAACCAACAGATACCATGTTCTTGCAGCCTTGCAAGGTCTGCAGGCTGTGTGAACAAACTCAAGATGGCTCTGTAGTACAGGCTGCCAATAGAGTGAGGGAGTGAAGAACAACATGGTAGTGATAGGGAGCAGTCCAATTATCTAGTAATAACTACTGTTCTTTGCAGCAAGTACCGGCAGTTCCAAAAGTTGTACTACCTGCCTGATGCCAGCGTTGAGCACACCTCCTCATGGCTGGAGAAGAAATTGAAATGGGAGGAAGAGGATACAGTTATTGTGACCCTCATAGGAACTGACAACACAGGTGGTACGAGGAATAGGCTGCTGCTGAGAGAATTTGAGCAACTAGGGTTGAAATTAAAACATAGAACGTCAGAGATAACATTCTCTGGATTATTACCTGAGATATAGCATAGGTTAAAGCTGATTAGAGAACTAAGATTACAGAAGGAGTAGCGTGGGAGACAAAGTTTTCAATTCAAGGGGCATTGGCTCCAGTACTAGGGAAAGAGGAAACTGTTCCATTGGCAGGAGTTCAATTTAATTGTGCCGGGAGCAGCATTCAGGCAAAACGCATAACTAGGTCTCCAAATAGATATTTGCACTACAAAATGGGCAGCGTTCAAATATGGAGAAATTTATAAATCTAAAGGGAACAACCAAGGCCACAGAGCAGTAGGACAGTATGACGAATGTCCAACAGGAAAAGACACCTACGTCCACCTCCATAAGATCTCCAGCCTCCACCCCTGCCACAGACCATCAGGCATTGAAACCCTCAGTAACACATTGGACAGCTCTAGACTTTCTGTTCTCTCCTTCAATCCGTCAGCTCTTCATTCCTATGATAGTGGTTAGCAGCTTTAATTTTAGGTAGGAAAAAGATACAAATACATTTTTACTGTCAGTTGTTTTTTGTCTGCTAATCTGTTCCGCTTGCAAATTGCTCTGTATGCCGAAGGAAGAAATCAAGATTTTGTAACTGCAATCATCGACCGACGTTGTGACTACTCAACAGAACATCACAAAGTTTGTGTTACTAACAGTTATCAAGCCTAATATAACATCTAACTGTAAGATTATTTCCCGTTATGATAGTTAGAATTTCTAACTTAACAATTACTTGTAGATGTGCTCCCCATGTACTTGATATCAAGGATAATTTAAAAATAAATTAAACTTAATAGCTAATATATTCGTTATATTCAACTGATCACTTAACTGTAACACTATTCATCTGTGTATTGGTTATCAAGCTTAACGTAGCAATTAACTGTAAAGTTAGCCCCGATTCTAGAACATAGAACATTACAGTGCAGTACAGGCCCTTCAGCCCTCAATGTTGCGCCGACCTGTGAAACCATCTGATATACACTATTCCATTTTCATCCATATGTCTATCCAATGACCACTTAAATGCCCTTAAAGTTGGCGAGTCTACTACTGTTGCAGGCAGGGCGTTCCACGCCCCTACTACTCTCTGAGTAAAGAAACTACCTCTGACATCTGTCCTATATCTATCACCCCTCAACTTACAGCTATGTCCCCACGTGTTTGCCATCACCATCCGAGGAAAAAGACTCTCACTATCCACCCTATCTAACCGTCTGATTATCTTATATGTCTCTATTAAGTCACCTCTCCTTCTCCTTCTTTCCAACGAAAACAACCTCAAGTCCCTCAGCCTTTCCTCGTAAGACCTTCCCTCCATACCAGGCAACATCCTAGTAAATCTCCTCTGCACCTTTTCCAAAGCTTCCACATCCTTCCTATAATGCGGTGACCAGAACGGCACGCAATACTCCAGGTGCGGCCGCACCAGAGTTCTGTACAGCTGCAGCATGACCTCGTGGCTCCTAAACTCGATCCCCCTACTAATAAAAGATAACACACCATATGCCTTCTTAACAGCTCTATTAACCTGGGTGGCAACTTTCAGGGATTTATGTACCTGGACATCAAGATCTCTCTGCTCATCTACACTACCAAGAATCTTCCCATTAGCCCAGTATTCTGCAATCCTGTTACTCCTTCCGAAGTGAATCACCTCACACTTTTCCACATTAAACTCCATTTGCCATCTCTCAGCCCAGCTCTGCAGCCTATCTATGTCCCTCTGTAACCTACAACATCCTTCGGCACTATCCACAACTCCACCGACCTTCGTGTCATCCGCAACTTTACTAACCCACCCTTCTACACCCTCATCCAGGTCATTTATAAAAATGACAAACAGCAGTGGCCCCAAAGCAGATCCTTGCGGTACACCACTAGAAACTATACTCCAGGATGAACATTTACCATCAACCACCACCCTCTGTCTTCTTTCAGCTAGCCAATTTCTGATCCAAAGCACTAATTCACCTTCAATCCCATACTTCCGTATTTTCTACAATAGCCTACCATGGGGAACTTTATCAAACGCCTTACTGAAATCCATATAGACCACATCCACGGCTTTACTCTCATCCACCTGTTTGGTCACCTTCTCGAAAAACTCAATAAGGTTTGTGAGGCACGTCCTACCCTTCACAAAACCGTGCTGACTATCTCTAATGAACTTATTCTTTTCAAGATGATTATAAATCCTATCTCTTACAACCTTTTGCAACATTTTACCCACAACCGAAGTAAGGCTCACAGGTCTATAATTACCAGGGCTGTCTCTACTCCCCTTCTTGAACAAGGGGACAACATTTGCTCTCCTCCAGTCTTCCAGCACTATTCCTGTCGACAATGCCGACATAAAAATCAAGGACTAAGGCTCTGCAATCTCCTCCCTGGCTTCCCAGTGAATCCTAGGATAAATCCCATCTGGCCCAGGGGACTTATCTATTTTCACACTTTCCAAAATTGCTAACACCTCCTAATTGTGAACCTCAATCCCATCTAGCCAGTCGTCTGAATCTCAGTATTCTCCTCGATAACATTTTCTTTCTCCACTGTAAATACTGACGAAAAATATTCATTTAACACTTCCCCTATCTCCTCCGATTCCACACACAACTTCCCACTACTATCCTTGATTGGCCCTAACCTATCTCTAGTCATTCTTTTATTCCTGATATACCTTTAGAAAGCCTTAGGGTTTTCTTTGATCCTATCCGCCAATGACTTCTCGTGTCTTCTCCTTGCTCTTCTTCTCTCCCCTTAGATCCTTCCTGTCTAGCTTGTAACTCTCAAGCGCCCTAACTGAGCCTTCACGTCTCATCCTAACATAAGCCTTCTTCTTCCTCTTGACAAGCTCTTCAACTTCTTTAGTAAACCACGGCTCCCTCGCACGACAACTTCCTCCCTGCCTCACAGGTACATATTTATCAAGGACACGCAGTAGCTGCTCCTTGAATAAGCTCCACATTTCGATTGTGCCCATCCCCTGCAGTTTCTTTCCCCATCCTACGCATCCTAAATCTTGCCTAATGGCATCATAATTTCCTTTCCCCCAGCAATAATTCTTGCCCTGCTGTATATGCCTGTCCCTGCCCATCGCTAAGGTAAACCTAACCGAATTGTGATCACTATCACCAAAGTGCTCACCAACTTCTAAATCTAACACCTGGCCGGGTTCATTACCCAGTACCAATTCCAATGTGGCATCGCCCCTGGTTGGCCTGTCTACATCCTGTGTCAGAAAACCCTCCTGCACACACTGGACAAAAACAGACCCATCTAAAGTACTCGAACTATTGTATTTCCAGTCAATATTTGGAAAGTTAAAGTCCCCCATAACCACTACCCTGTTACTCTCACTCCTGTCAAGAATCATCTTTGCTGTCCTTTCCTCTACATCTCTGGAAGTATTTGGAGGTCTATAGAAAACTCCCAACAGGATGACCTCTCCTCTCCTGTTTCTAACCTCGGCCCAGACTACCTCAGTAGACGAGTCCTCAAACGTCCTTTCTGCCGCTGAAATACTTTCCTTGATTAACAATGCCACCCCGCCCCCCCCCCCCCTTTTACAATCTTCTCTGTTCTTAGTGAAATATCTAAATCCCGGAACCCACAACATCCATTCGTGTCCCTGCTCTACCCATGTCTCTGAAATGGCCACAACATCGAGATCCCAGGTACCAACCCATGCTGCAAGCTCACCCACCTTATTCCGGATGCTCCTGGCGTTGAAGTAGACACATTTTAAACCAAGTTCTTGCTTGCCAGTGCCCTCTTGTGTCCATATAACCTTATCCCTGACCTCACTACTCTCAACATCCTGCACACTGGAACTACAATTTAGGTTCCCATCCCCCTGCTGAATTAGTTTAAACCCCCCGAAGAGCACTAGCAAATCTCCCCCCCAGGCTATTGGTACCCCTCTGGTTCAGGTGAAGACCTATTCTATTAGGTATCATTTCTAGTAGAACAACAACTGCTCGTTTTGTACACATACACTCAATATTTAGAACAATTTAAGAATTAACCATCACTTCCTTCCATGTGTATTGATTATCAAGCAGAACATTGCAATTGACAGTACCTTTTAACCCACGTCGCTCTTTATCTTCTTTCTTCAGTTATTCTTGGGAGGTTGGTGTTCCTGGCTATGCAGCTCAATACTAGACATCCAAGAGGCATTGTGGGTCATCATCAGCAGCAGAATTTTTTTCTATTCTTTCATGGGCGTCGCTGATTGGGCCAGGATTTATTGTCCATCCCTAACTTCCCTTGTGAATGTGATGGTGAGCTACTTTCTTGAACTTCTGCAGTCTGTGTGGGGTAATAGACCCACAGTGCTGTTCGCATTGGAGTTCCAGCATTTTGACTCAGTGACAGTGAAAGTACTGTGATATAGTTCCAAGCCAGGATGGTGGGTGCCTTGGAGGGGAAATTGCATGTGGTGGTGTTCCCATGCATTTGCTGCCCTTGTTCTCCAGGTGATAGAGGTCGTGGGTTTGGAAGGTGCTTCAAGTCGATATTGCTGCAGTGCATCTTGTAGCTGGTATACACTGCTGCCATTGCGCGCCAGTGGTGGAGGGAGTGAACGTTTTTGAATGGGGTGACATTCAAGCGGGCTGCTTTGTCCTGGATGGTGTCGAGCTTCTTGAGTGTTGTTGGAGCTGCAGCTATTCAGACAAATGGAGAGTATGTCATCGCACTCCTGACTTATGCCTTGGAGATGTTGAACAGGATCTGGGTAGTCAAGAGGTGGGTTACTCACCACAAGACTCCTAGCCTCTGCCCTGCTCTTGTAGCCATGGTATTTAGGTGGCTATGATAGTTCATTTACTGCTCAATGACAATCCCTGGGATGTTGATAGTGGGCAATTCAGCAATCGTAATGCCATTGGATATCAAAGGGAGATGGTAAGCTTCGCTATTGTTGGAGATGGTCATTGCCTGACACTGTGTGGTGCAAATGATACTTGCCACTTATCAGTCCAAGCCTGGATATTGTTGAGGTCTTGTTGTTATTTGTTCACGGATCACTTCAGTATCTGAAAAATCACGAATGGTGCTGAATGTTGTGCACTCATCAGCGAACATACCACGTCTGACCTTATGATTGAAGGAAGGTTATTGATGAAGCAGCTGAAGATGGTTGGGCCTAGGACACTACCCTGAAGAACTCCTGCAGTGATGTCTTGGTGCTGAGATGATTGACCTCCAGCAACCACAACTATCTTCTTTTGTGCTAGGTACTATTCCAACCCACGGAGAGTTTACCCCTGATTCCCAATGACTCCAGTTGGCTAGGACTCCTTGATGCCTTGCCTGGTCAAATTCTGCCTTTGATGTCAAAGGCAGACACTCTCACCTCACCTCTTGAGTTCAGCTCTTTTGTCCATGTGTGAACCAAGGCTGTAATGAGGTCAGGAGCTGAATGCTTCTGGCAGAACCCAAACTGAGCATCACTGAATAGGTTATTGTGAAGCAAGTGCCGCTTGATTGTACTGCTAATGACACCTTGCATCACTTTACTGATGGTGGAGAGTAGACTAATGGGATGGTAAATGGCCAGGTTGGATTTACTCTGCTTTTTGCGTACAGAAGATACCTGGGCAATTTTCCACATTGCCGGATAGATGCCAGTGTTGTAGCTGTACTGGAACAGCTTGAGTAAGAGTGCAGCAGGTTAAGGAGCAGTGGTCCTCAGCACTATTGCTGGAATGTTGTCAGGGCCCGTAACCTTTGCAATATCCACTGCCTTCCGTCGTTCCTTGATATCACATGTAATGAATCGAATTGGCTGAAGACAGGCATCTGTGATGCTGGGGATGGCAAGAAGAAGCCGAGATGGATCATCTATTCGACATTTCTGACTGAAGATTGTTGGAAACGCCTCAGCCTTACATTTTTCACTGATGTGCTCGGCTCCCCCATCTCTGTGGATGAGGATATTTGTGGAGCCACCTCCTTCTGTTAGTTGTTTAATTGTCCATCACCATCCACGACTGGATTTGGCAGGACTGCAGGGTTTGGAGCTGATCCATTGTTTTGTGGGATCACTTAACTCTGTCTATCGCATGCTGCTTATGCAGTTTCGCATGCAAGTAGTCCTGTGTTGTAGCTTCACCAGGTTGACACCTCATTGTGAGGTATGCATGGTGCTGCTCCTGGCATGCCCTCCTGCACTCTTCATTGAACCAGAGTTGATTCCGTGGCTTGATGGTAATGGTAGAGAGGGAGATATGCCGGTCCATGAGGTTACAGATTGTGGTTGAGTACAATTCGGGTGCTGCTGATGGCCCACAGCACCTCATGCATGCCCAGTTTTGCATTGATAGATCTGTTCGAACTCTATCCCATTTGTCAGGGTGGTAGTGCCACACGATACGATGGAGGGTACCCTCAATGTGAAGATGGGACTGCGTCTCCACAACGACTGTGCGGTGGTAAATCCTGTTATGGACCGATGCCTCTGAGGCATCTAGATTGGTGTGGATGAGGTCAAGTGTGTTTTCCCTCTTGTTGGTTCCCTCAACACTTGCCACTTACCCAGTCTAGCAGCTATATCATTTAGGATTCAGCCAGCTCTGTCGGTAGTGGTGCTACCGAGCCACTCTTGGCGTTGGACATTGAAGTCCTCCACCCATAGTACATTCTGCGTCCTTGCCACCCTCAGTGCTTCCTCCAAGTGGTGTTCAACATGCAGGAGTACTGATTGATCAAGGGGGGGGGTGGTGGTGGTGGTGGTGGGGGAGGGCAGCTGCAGGTAGTAATCAGCAGGAGGTTTCCTTGCCCATGTTTGACCTGATGGGTGAGGTGTGCTAAAGGGAATACTGTGGCTTGTAGGGATAGATGGGCTGACGGGAATACTGTCGATAGGTGGGTTAAATGGACTGACAGGAACTCTGTTGATAGGAATGTTGGATAGACTGAAGATAATATTTTGAATAAATGAGTTAGATGTATTGAAGGCAATACTGCTGGTAGGTGGGCTCCATAGGCTTAAAGGATAACTTTAAAGAGGTGGGCTAGATGAGATGAAAGGAAATCCATGGATATATGGGCTTGATGGGACTAAGGGAATGTTGTGGAATAGTGGACTGGATAGGCTAAAAGATAACTGTAGAGGGGTGCACTTAGTGGGATGAAGGGATTGCCATGGATATCTGGGCCTGATGGGACGAAGGAAACACTATGGATAGTTTGGTTAGATGGGCTGAAAGGAATACTGTAAATTGCTGGGCTAGGTCAAGGAAACACTGTGCATAGGTGCGCTTGATAGGATGAATAGTACATTATGTATAGGTGGCCTAAATAGACTGAAGGGAACACAGTAAACAATTGGGATAGAAGTGCTGACTGGAAGACAGTGGATGGGTAGGCTAGATGGGCTGAAGGAAATATTGTGGGTTGATGGATCAGATGGGTTGATGGGAACATTGTGCATAGGTGACCCAGATGCTCCCGAGGTAATACTGTCGATATATGGAATAGATGGGCTGTATGTAAACCTAATTGGCTGAAGGGAATACAGTGGCTAGATGGCCTAGATCCACTGGAGAGAATATCATGGTTACGTGGCGTTGATGGGCTTGATGGATTGCAGTGATTAGGGCTGAAGCGAATACTGTGGATAAGTGGGTTAGATTATTTGAATGTAGACCTAGGTGGTCTGAAGGATTTCTCCTGCCTCAAACCACTATGTCATTATGTCAACTCTGTTCCCAGTTTACAGGATGCAATTCCAGGAATTTGACCACTTATGATGAAGGATCCGCGCTATAACTCCATGTCAGGATACTGCGTAACTTGAAGAGAAATGCTCAAATTAATTTGGAAAGCAAGCCCGCACAGTAAAATATTCACACATCTGCATGCAGTGTATCTGAATCTGAATATTGACTGAAAAGAGTGCATGTTCATTTAATAATATAACGATGACAGCACCTGCTGTGCTATCAGCAGAGCTCTATTTGTTTTATCATTTCTGAATAAATGTCAAAACAATGGTATGGCCATTTGTTTGGTAATAGTCCTTAAAATAGATTCTACTTCACAATAAGCTTCGGAATAAAAGTGTTTAGTTGACTGTTTGTTCATACCATTGTCACTAATATAATGTATTATGCAACCAGGCTAATTGCCTCACTAGAGATTTCACTCCAATATAAATATCATGTAGTGATATTTGTCAGGCAGAATCACTGAATCCCCACCAACAGACTTTTCTGAAGAAAATGAATTACCCAGTGATCTTCCATATTGAGCGTATTTACTACCCAATTCTTGCAGCTGTTGGTGTTACTGGTAAGACTTTGGATCCAGTACTATACGTGCAACCCAATGTCTAAGTACTACTGCTCTCTCTCCTAGCCGTGCACTGTAGCTAACTCGTCTTGCTCGCTGTGTTACATAGTCAAATGCTCAGTATTCATTCAATTAACAGTATTTTTGTTGTTTGCTGAAGCGGGTTTAGTAATTAAAATTCTGAAGTTTCTTTAGTCTCCAATATAAGTTAATGTTGCTGGATTCTTCCCCTTTATTGAATGTTGTGCAATTTCAGTTCCAGAGCAAATACGAGAGTCAGAAAATATATATTTATTAATGGTTTTATGCCTCTTTCTATAAATATAATGGGAAGTGAATTAAATGTTTAATATAGAACCGTAAAGTTTCAATTTTAGTTATAATCTAACTTTTATCTTGACTGATTGCTATGAATTAATATTTAATTTGAATTCATGGCAACGTGCGATCGAGTGACTTTCTCCCATTTATTGTGGCTTGACTGATTATGGTCTGAGAACACTGAAATGTAAGATAGTACAACATTGTATTGTGTCATCCTACATTGTAGCACCGAGGGACTTAATTTCATTCTTAACTTAGAGATGAGAACAAGCATCTTAGCATTTCCAGTAATGTTAATATAATTACTGAAATCATGGGATGTGTGTTATATTATTTTCCATGAAAGTTATGCTCCATGATTTCTGCCACTGTGGACTGTGTAATTCTCATCTCTGAGGTGCAGAAATTCGTCTTGAATGGTGACGCAAATGGGGCTATTTTGGATCAACCACCCGTTATGCACAGTTTCTGACATTCAGTTCCATTGCAATCAATGTAATTAAATGTTAGGCGTTGTGTATAACAACGGTTGATCAGATACCACCTCTCCGCCAACTTTTTTTCAACACTGCCCAAGATGAATTTCTACCAATCAGTATTTAGCATGGCAAAAAAAAAATCGGTTTCTGTTGAAATAGAGAAAAGGCAAGAGACAATTCAGCGAATATATTTATCTAACTTCCTATAACATAAATTGTAAATCAATTGAAAGAAAAATAAAATTTACATCAAGGATCAATATAGTGGATACACCCACTCAAAATGTTGACTAATGGAGACAAGGAAACTTAAGGCAAGATGTGAATAAGTTGTTTGTAGTCCGACACTCCAGGATGTAGCTAACGACTGGGACGGAATATTCCTGTCCTTTACATGCGTCTATATTTTACATTTGATGCTTCAATTGCAAATCATCAGTTTGCACCATGAAATAAATAATTCTAAGTAAATCCTGCAACAATGACTTCTTACTCCAGCACCTTCGTCCCTATTAATAGAAACCTGCACTTCTTTATCCTCACTTTGGGTCGACCTCTGAAATAGTGTTTGACACTGCACCTCGCCTGAGATTCTCAGTACTAGTAAATATTTCTTCCAATTATTACCTGAATCTAATTCATAATGAAACCCTTTAGTTTTGTAATCAAATGCTGAACAGTTTTAATGCTGAGCTAATACACCAACCAGGATTAATAAAGATTAAAAAGATTACCTGGCTTCAAAAACAACTTGCTGGATTCATTTGCTAATTAAATAAGAACATAAGTTAATTAATAATTTGATTAACGTGTATGTATTCGTTATTGGGATGTATGTATCCCTGGAAGGATCAAGATTTATTTCTCATTCCTAGTTCCACTTGTAAAGATGGTGGTGGGTCTTCTTAAACTACTGAAAGCCCAACGATGAAGGTGATCCCATTGTTCTGCTTCTTATTGATTGTCACAACTGAATGACTTGCTTGGTCACTTTAGAGGTTAACAGTCAACCGGACTGGGTAAGGGTGGCAGACTTCCTTCCATAAAAGACATTAGTGAACCAGTTGGAATTACATGACAATCCAACAGCATCATGGTCACTTTTCGTGATAGCAGTTATGTTGCTGATTTCATTGAATCATATAACACAGAAGGAGGCCATTTAGCCCATCTTTCGAATGCCTGTGACGGACCTTTCAATTAGTTCCACTCTCCTGCAATGCTTTCACTTTGTAAGCAGAGATTCAAATCAGTTTTGAAAGTTTCAATTGAATATGCTTCCTCAACTCTTTAGGCAATGTATTTCAGATCACAACTCTCCAAGGAAAAAAAAGTCCCTCGTCTCCTCGTTTTTTTTTTGCCGATTATCTAAAACTCTTCATTTTAGTTACTACTGACTTTGCGACGGTCACATGGTAAGGTTTGGGTGGTTCCCACTGTTCAAACTCCACCTGACTGCAACAACTGTGGTTTTTTATTAGAGTTTAGCCTCTTGGTGTTTTACTTGCCGAATAAACGGATAGCGGCAGATTTTCTTGCAGGTTTAAAACAGAAAATAAATTATTTATTGATCACTATGTCTTATCCCAGAATTGTTGCAACTGCATCCACAGATGCATTTACATGCTCACAAAAACACACACACAAACAGACGCACATGCAGTATCCATTGATGCATTTGTTTGTACTCACATACACACAAACACACACACACAAAAGAGAGGAAAAGGTGGTAAGCGATTATAATCGGTGGTAGGTTTTGGGGAAGGTCACAATAACCTTGTTGAATTTTCTTGGAAATCAATGTCTCATTGATTGGAAGCCTGAAGTGATTGCAGATTTCTCTCTTGGTTGAACTTTAAGTCAGTGGATCACTTCTAGCTCACTGATTTATAGTATGGATGTAGGATTCTGCAGCATTCTGTTTTTCTGGTGACAAGCTTCTTAGATGCGCCTTTTTTGGGTGTCCGTCTCCAGACATCTATTTAAGGTAAAGCTGTGTTTCATCTTGCCGGCTGTAGGAGACATTTTGTTTGCACCATGGTGATCGCACAATAGACCAGGACGTGACCACTTCACACCTTCCTGGTTTCAGAAGTAGAACCCATTCAATTCTGAAATGTTTTATGATGGGTGTGGGATGGGTGGAATTTATTCATCTTAGCTTTCAAGATTTCCTTTGTCCCTGTCAGATAGTTTGAATACACAAAGGCATATTCTCTTTGGTGGCTATTTTGGAGCATTGTTCACTTTTTAAAAGAAAGGTCCATTTTTTAAAACAGAAAGTAAATTTTTATAACTCTTCAGATTTTGTCATAGTTTTTGCATCATCGAACCTCTTGTCCACGTAGCATTGTCTTACCACTGAAAGCAGTTTCTCTTCATCCGTTCTATCAAAACTCGACATAATTTTGAACCTCTCTTATTTGTCTCCTTTTAACATTCTCAGCCGCAAGGAGAACAAGCCCAGATTCACCTGCCTTGACACATAACTGGAGTCTTTCATTCCTAGTACCATTCCAATTCATCTCCTCTGTACACTGTCCTTGGATTTGTTGACATATCTGCTGAAGTGTATTGCCCAGCATTGCACACTGTACACGAGCTGATGTCTAACTGGAGATTTATAAAGTCTTCACATAATTTACTTATTTTTGTTCTCAATGCCTCGACTTAGGAATACCAAATATCCTTTATGCATTTATGATAGTTTTCTCAACTTGAGTTGTCACCTTCAATGACTTGTTTACGTACACCCTCAGGACGCTCCACCCCTGTATCTGCTTTACAATCATTTCATTTAATTTATACTGCTTCTCATATTTTTTCCTTCCAAGATGGATCATTTCACAGTTCTCTGCATTTACATTCACCTGCCATTTTTCTACACATTTCGGCAGTCTGAATTTGTCCTTCTAAAGTTTATTTTACAATCTTCTTAACTGTTTACTGAATTTCCAAGCTTTTTGTCATTTGCAATCTTTGAAATTATGCCATGTATACCCATCAGAACAGTGCTCTGAAAAGCGAGCCCTGGGAGACATCACTGTTTACTTTCCTCCATTCTGAGAAACAATATTTTGCGATTATTCTCTGTTTAATGGCTCATCGACAATTTCTATTCAAGCCAGCATTGTTCCTTTAATCCCTTGATCTTCAGATTTACGAACCAGCATTACTGTTAAACTGACTTCAAATGTTAATTTAAACTCAGGCTAGTCCAGTAGTACGATTACTGCACTACTGTACTTGTTATAAATTATCATCAATTCTGAGATCCCCAACAGCAGCACTGTTCAGCGGCATCTGCTCTTTTCCAAGCTCATATCTGTCCCCGCTTCCAATTAGGAACATAGAAGCAGGAGTAGGCCATTCAGCCTATCAACTCTGTTCTGCCATTCAATTGTATCATGGCTCGTCATCTACCTGAACGCCAGTTTCACACGCTATCCCTAATCCCGAGGTTACATTAGTATCCAGAAATCTATCAATTCCTGTCTTGGACATGCTCAATGGTTGAGCTTCCACAGCCCTCTCGGTAGAGAATTACAAAGATTCACCACCGTCTGAGTGAAGAAGTGCATCCTCATCTTAGTCTTTCATGGCCTAGCTCTTATTCTGAGACTATGTCCACTGGTTCTTGACTCACCAGCCCGGGAAACATCCTGTCTACATCCACCTTGTCAATCCCTATAAGAATTTTGTAAGTTTCAATGAGATCGCCTCTCATTCTTCGAAACTAACCAATGCAGGTCCAGTTTCCTCAATCTTTCCTCATAAGACAACCCCACCATCCCAGGAATTGGTCGGGTGAACCTTCGTTGCACTCTTTCTGTGTCAAATATATCCTTCCTTAGATAAGGAGACCAAAACTGTACACAAAATTTCCACGTGCGGTCACACCAAGGCAATTGCAGCAAGACATTTTTACACCTGTATTAAAATCGCCTTGCGATGGAAACCAACATACTTATTTGCTGTACCTGCATGCTAGTTTTTAGTGACTCATGAACAAAGACACCCAGGTTCCTTTAGACATCAACATTTCTTAATCTCTCACCATTTAAGAAATGTTCTGATTTTTTGTTTTGTTCTACCAAAGTGATTAACTTCATACTTATTCACATTATATTCCATCTGCCACATTCTTTTCCACTCACGTAGCTTACCCAAGTCCCCTTGAAGCCTCCTTGCATCCTTCCTACAACTTACATTCCCAGCTGGTTTTGTGTCATTAGTAAATTTGGCAAAATAACATTTGGTTCCACATCCACATTGTGAACAGCTGTAGCCTCAGCACTGATCCTTACGGTACCCCACTAGTAACAGCCTGCTTTGCTGAGACTGACCCATTTATTACTACTCTCTGTTTTCTGTCTGTTTACCAATTCTCAATCCATGCCAGTGCATTACGCCCAATTATATGCGTTCTAATTTTGTTTACTAACCTCCTGTCTGGTACCTTAGCAAAAGCCTTCTGAAAATCCAAATGCTCCACATCTACTGGATGCCCCCTATTTATGTTACAAGTAACATCCTCAAAAATCTCCAGCAGGCTTGTAAAAGATGATCTCCCTTTCATAAATCCATGTTTTCTCTTCTCAATCATATTATTATTTTCTAAGTGTCTAATTATCACATGCTTCACAATAGATTCTAACATTTTCTGTACTGCTAATGACAAACTAACAGGTCTGTAGTTCTCCATTTTCTCTCCTTCTCTTCTTAAATAGCGAGGTTACATATGCTACTTTCTAGTCTGCAGGAACCTTTCCACAATCCATAGAAATTGGAAAGATAACTACCAATGCATCCATTATTTCTACAGCCACCTTCTTCAACGCTCTGGGATGTAGCACATTTGGTACAGGGGATTTATCAACCTTAAATCCAGTTAAATTTTCGAGTACTACCTCTTTATTGATACTAATTTGTTTCATTCTCTCATTTTCACAAGTCCCTTGGTTCCCAAGCATTTCTGGGAGAGTTTCCATATCTTCCTCCATGATGACAGACACACAATAATTATTTAGTTTCTCCACGATTTCCCTACTCTCCATTATAAATTCTCCTGTCTCCGCCCATAATGGACCCAGACTTGTCCTTGCTAATCTTTTCCTTTTGAGATCATAAGAAAAAATCGTCCCCTCAAGCCTGCCCTGCCGTTCAATAAGATCATGGCTGATCTGCCCCAGACCTCAACTCCTCTTTCATACCAGGTCCCCATAGCCCTCAACCTGCTGAAATTTCAAAATTCTACCTATCTCCTTTTTAAATACTTTTAGTGATCCATCCTTCACAACTCTTCCAGACATTCACTACCCTCTGCCAGAAGACATTCCTTCGCATCTCAGTTTTAAGTGAGTGTCCCCTTATTGTTTAACTATGTCCCATAGTTCGATATTCCCTGACTAGTGGAAATATCTTCTTAACATCCATCCTGTCAAGCCCCCTCAGAATCTTGTACGTTTCAATAAGATAACCCCTCATTCTTCTAAACTCTGATCAATAAAGGTTTAACCTGTTTAGCCGTTCTTGATAAGTCAAACCCTTCATCCCAGGAATCAGCCTAGTGAATCTCTTTTGAACTGCCTCCAATGTCAGTATATCCTTTCTTAAATACCGGGACCAAAACTGTACACAGTACCTCAGGTGCGGCCTCGCCAACCCCCTGTACAGTTATAACAAGACTTCTCTCTTTTTAAACTCCAACCCCACCAATAAAGGCCAAAGTTCCATTTGCCTTCTTAATTGCTTGCTGCATCTGCATGCTAACTTTTTGTGTTTCATGCACAAATCACCCAGATCCCTCTGTGCTGTGCTTTTTTGGAGTCTCTCTCTATTTAAATATTAGTTTGCCTTTTGATTCTTCCTAGCAAAGTGCATGACCTCACGATTTCCTGCATTAAACCCCATCTGCCAAGTTTTTTCCCACAAACTCAACATATATATATCCCCTTGCAGATTCCTTGTGTCCACATCACAACATGCCCTCCCACCTATTTTTGTAATGTCAGCAAATTTCTATATATCTCACTCTGCTCCCTTCTCCAAGCCATTGATATAGATAGTAAACAATTGAGGCACTAGGACTGTGGCATTCCACTAGTTACGTCTTTCCAACCTGAAAAGACCCACCAATCCAGAATTCCTCTCTTCTATGAGTTCACCAATCCTCAATCCATGCTAATATATTACCCCCAATTCTGTGAGTTCCTATCTTGTGCAATAATCTTTTATGTGACACCTTATTGAATGCCTTCTAGAAATCTAAATACACTACATCGACCAGTTCCCCGGTATCAACTCTGCTTGTTATACCCTCAAAGAAGTCTAGCAAATTTGTCAAACATGATTTCCCTTTCACAAAACCATATTGACTCTGTTTGATTGCATTAAGCTTTTCTACATGTCCTGCTATTTCTTCCTTAATAATGGACTCTAGCATTTTCCCAACAACGAATGTTAGGCTGACTGGCCTATAGTTTCCTGCTTTTTGTTTCCCTCCCTTCTTGAACAGGGGCGTAACATTAGTGGTTTTCCAATCCGCTGAGACCCTCCCGTAATCCAGTGAGTTCTGGAATATTTCGGCTAATGCCTCTACTATCTCTGCAGCCACTTCCATTAAAGAAGATTTTACAGTCAACCTTTATGTTTCTCGCAAGGTCGCATTCATATTCTCTTTTCGCTTTCTTTATCAGGTTGCTGAGCATCATTTGATGGATTATAAATTGCTCCCAATCCTCGGGCTTACCAATTTTTCTGGCAACCTTATATGCCATTTCCTTTGGTCTAATGCAATATTTAACTTACTTTGTGAGCCATTTTTTATTCATCTTTCCTATTGGTATTTTGTGTCTTAGAGGAATGTGTATTTGTTGTAGACAATGTAATTCTTCTTTAAATACCAGCCAGTGCCTGTCTACTGTCAAATATGTTAGTGTATTTTCCCAATCCAACATCGTCAATTTTCCCCTCATACCTACATTGTTTCCTTTGTTCAGACCTAAGACCCGAGTTTCAGAATGAACTTGCAAGCTAAATGTAAAATTCTGTCATGTTATGGTCACTATTTCCCAGAGGCTCCTTAAGAGCAAGGTTATTAATTAGCTCTTTCTCATTCCATGTAACTAAATCTAAAATAGTCCAAAACCTAGTTTTTTGTTCAGCATACTGCTCCAGAAACCCATCTCGTACACAGTCCAGGAATTCATCCTCCACAGCAATAGTGCTGGTTAGGTTTACCCAGTCTATATGTAAATTGCAGGCGCCCATTATTACTGTATTATCCATGTTACAAGCACCTCTAATTACCTGATTTATACTGTGCCCAACATTACCACTACGGTGTGGTGGTCTATAAACAACTACCACCATTGTTTGCTGCTCCTTGCTCTTTTTAGTTCTGCCTAAACTGGTTCTATATCTTGATCCTTTAATCTAGGATCCTATCTCACTGATGTACCAATCTCGTCCCTTATTACGAGCATGCCCCACCTTCTTTTTCCTATTTGTCTATCCTTCCTAAATGACGAATATCCTTGAATATTCAGTTCCCAGTCTTGTTCACCCTGTAATCACGTCTCTGTAATGGCAATTAAATCATACACATTTACCTCTATTTGTGCCTTCAAATCATGTGAATGCTAGAGTGCCCTTAACTTTGACTGTTATTTGACATTATTCCGCATTCTGATTCTGTTGATGGTTGTCTTTACTTCATCTACCTTCTAATTTTGCTTGCTGCTTTCTACTTACCAGTTTTTCTTTCCTCCAATCTCACCTCCCTCTTAGTTTCCCATCCCCTTGTCAATCTAGTTCAAACCCTCCCCAATAGCACTCGCAAATCTCCCTGCGATCATGTTAGTTCCAGTGCTTATATGATGCAATCCATACATCTTGGGTACAAGTGCCACCTGTCCAAAACCCATCCCAATGCCTCAGAAATCTGATGCCCTCCCTCCTACACCAATTCCCTCGCCACGCGTTGAAATGCTGAATCCTCCTGTTCCTCTGCTCAGCAGAACGTGGCACTGGGAGTAATCCTGAGATTGCTGCTTTTCAGGTACTACTTTTAAGCTCTTTACTATCTCCCGAAAATCAGTTTTCTGGACCTCATCCCTCTTCCTAGCTATGTCATTGGTACCAATGTGGGACACGACCTCTGCCTGTTCACCCTCCCCCAGAAGCATATCCTTCAGCCACTCTGTGACATCCTTGACCCTGGCACCAGAGAGGCAACAAACCATCCTGGAGTCGCATATACAGCTACAGAACCACCTGTTTGTTCTCCTAACTAACAAATCCCCCTATCAATGTCGGTCTTCCAATTGTCTCCAGTAACCTGTGCCCATGCCTCGCTGTCATTAGCAGATGTGAGAAAGAGTGGGATCCAGAGACCATGACTAATGACACAGAAGCTAAACCCCAAAACTCGAAATTCCTCCCTCCCTATTCAAAGCACATGATTATGTTCATTCTTGTGCCAAGATGCTGGTTTGTCCATTAGTTCACTCTACCCAGCTTGAATCGTGCCTTCACCCTCCATGGTTTCTATTACATCTTTGCTCTTCTTATAATTAATTCCCCGTTATAATCTTCCCTTCATTAAATTTAAAAAATAACTGTTTACTATTCAATTAACCACAATTCCCATATTGATTTTGATCTTTTTTTTAGTTCCTCATTTATTCCTTAATTATAATTTAAGATTTTTTCGAATGTTTTGCCCCTATTGTGTCGCTCGATTCTGGGCAAAATATTTCATCCAATGATGGTCAGTCATTGGCGACAGTAGAGGAACAAAGCCAATACGGAGCTTCAGGTATCTCAGCTGTGTGGACAGATGGAAAAGTCATTGAGTATCTACTTTGGAGAAGAGAAGATAAGGGAATGATTATTAATGTATTCATCTTGTTTAAATAAATAGTTAAACTGAACCCTGGTAATGTAGTGTTACAGCCGAGGCGGGAGGAGTGCCCTGTCTTTTCTAATTCCACTTCTCCACCGGTCAAAACATATATTTAAATGTTTATCCAGTTACCAATACAGTAAACATAGATTCTATTTTTATTTAAGAATAAAATCCACCAACTAGTTTTGTGGAATAAACAACCACATTTTTAAAATAAAACAAGACTTATTTAACAAAGATGAAAAGCTTTCACATACAGTTTGAAATATGACAGAAAATATGGTTTATATATATATATATATATATATATATATATATATATACAGTCCCCTCTAAATACACACACACACACACATGGGTTAAAAGAAAAAAAAGCCGATGCTTTGACCAAAGTACTTGTCAATTCTTGCAAGAAAGAAGATTTGGAATGATATTGGTTCTCCCTTTATGCTGGCGCTCCAAATATGTGTAGGCAGCTGTTACTGGGAACCTTCTGGAGCAGTTCTTTTCAGGCAATGTTGAGGATCAGTCTGGCAGGCTTTCCAGGAGAAATGTGGCATCGGGGGATTCTGGCAGACTTTCCAACAGCCGTTTCTCTATTTTGTAAACTTGATTCTCAGGGCTTCTCAGAGAGATGGATAAGGATGAACTGATGGTGGCTGCTCACTTCGCAGGCTTATTTCCAACTGCTTTGTAACACTGTCCACACGCCAATTGACAAGGACAATATCTCAGAAGCGAAAAACAACTCCTGACCCTCATGAATCTTGCCTTGTCACTTCTCTGTGTAAACATTTCCCTCACATCACCAAGGTTTCTGTTGTTTATTTATCTTAAGGTATATGACTTCTAGTCAAGGTTGTTTTCATAACAGCATCTCAATCGTCCTCTCAGCGAACTTAAAAAAAGATTCCAGCAACTATGAAATCTTCAGCCTTCAACAAAACTGAATCTATTTCCACAATTTAACGATAGCCCTAAAAAAAAATCAACAAAAAATGTAGGTACTTTAAAACAATAGCAACAAATGAAAATACCATGGATGTTGGAAATCTAATTTTTTCAAAGATCATGGGATGTGGGTATCACTTACAAGGCATTTGTTGTTCAGTTCTAATTTCCTTTCATAAAGTGGCAATGAATTATTTTCTTGAACTGCTGCAGTCCATCTGTTGGTACGCACACTGTGCTGTTATGGAGGGAATTCCACGATATTGATTCAACTACAGTGAAGAAACAGCGATTTATTTCCAAGTTAGGATGGTGTCTGACTTTGTGGGGAACTTGGGAACGGTGGTGTTCCCATGCATCTGCTGCCTTCCTCCTTCCAGGTTGAAGGGTTCTCGAGTTTGGAACGTACTTTTGAAGAAATAGTGCTGAGTTGCTGCAGTGCATCTTGCATTTGGTACATACTGCTACCACTGTGCATCGGTGGTAGAGGGAGTGAATGTTTAAGCTGGTGGTTGAGGTGGCAATCAAGCAGGCTGCTTTGCCTCGGATGGTGTCGAGATTCCTGAGTATTGTTGGAGCCGCACTCATCCAGGCAAGTCGAGAGTATTCCATCACACTCCTGACTTGTGCCTCGTAGATGGTGGAAAAGCTTTGTGGAGCCAGGAGGTGCATGACTTGCGCCAGAATTCACAGCTTCTGACCTGCTCTTGTCACCACAGTATTTATGTGACTGATCCAGTTCAGTTTCTGGTCAATTGTAATCCGAGGATGTTGATAATGGGGGGAAACGCGATGGTAACGTCGTTTAATGTCAAGGGGAGCTGGTTGGATTCTCTCGTTTTGGAAATCATCATTGCCTGGCATTTGTGTGGTGCAAATGTTACTTGCCGCTTTTCAGCCCAAACCTAAATGTTGTCCAGATCTTGCTGCAAATGGACAGGGACTGCTTGACTAGCTGAGAAGTTGAAAATCGCACTGGACATGGTACAATCACCCATGAACACCAGTTTTATGATGAGGGAGGGTCATTGATGAAGCAGCTGAAGATCGTTTGGCCAAGGAAACCACCCTGAGGAACACATGCAGCGATGGCCTGGGGCTGAGATGATTGTCCTTCAACAACCAAAGCCATCTTCCTTTGTACTAAGTATGACACCAACCAGTGGAGAGTTGTCCCACTGTTTGTCATTGACTTCAATTTGCATAGGGCTACTGATGCCACAATTGGCCAAATGTTGTCTTGATATCAATGGCAATAATTCTCACGCCACAGCTTGAGTTCAGTTCTTTTGTCCATGTTTGGACCAAGGCTGTAATGAGGTCAGGAGTCAAGTGTCCCTGGTAGAGCCCAAACTGAGCATTGGAGACCAGGGCGTTGCTGTTTAAGTGGGCTTGATAACACTGTCGATGACAACTTCCAACGCTTTGCTAATGATCGAGAGCAGACTGATGGACAGCAATAGGCTAGATTGGATTTGTCCTGCTTTTTTGTGGACAGGACACACCTGGACAATTTCTGCATTGTCGAGTAGATGCCAGTGTTGTAGCTGTACTGGAACAGCTTGGCTGGAGGTGTGGTTAGTTCTGGAGCACAGGTCTTCAATATTGCATCTGGGATATTGTTAGAGCCCCAAACTTTGCAGTAAACAGTGCCTTCAGCAATTTCTGGATATTATGTGGACTAATTGGAATTGGTTGAAGACTGGCATCTGTGATGCTGGGGACCTCAGAAGGAGGCAGAAATTAATCATCCACTCATTCCTTCTGGCTGGAGATTGTCACAAATGCTTCACGCTTTTCTTTTGCAATGGTGTGCTGGGCCCCTCCATCTTTAAGAATGGCGACGTCAGTGGAGCCTCCTCCTTGGTTAGTTGTTCAATTGTCCCCTAACATTTACAATGTGACAAGAATACAGATCTTTGATCTGATCCTTTTTTTGTGGAATCGCTTAGCTCTGTCTCTTGCTTGCAGCTCCCGTTGTTTGGCATTCAAGTAGTCCTATGTCGTAGCTTCACCAGATTGACACCTTGTTTTTAAGTGTGCTTGTTTCTGCTCCTGGCGTGTTTTACTGCACTTTTTATTAAACCAGAGTTAATCCCTTGGCGTTATGGTAATACTGAAGTGAGGGACATGCCGGGTCATCAGATTACAGATTGTAGTTGAATATAGTTCTGCTGCTGCTGATGGGCCACAGAGCCCCATGGATGCCCAGTGTAGAGCTACTAGGTCTGTTCTGAATCTATCAATTTAGCACGGTGGTAGTGCCAAACAAGAAAATGGATGGTATACTCAGTGTGAAGATGGGACTATTTTTTCACAAGGATTGTGTGGTGGTCACCCCTGCAAATAATGGTATGAATAGATGCTTCTGCAACAGATAGATTGGTAACGATAAGATCTACTAGGTGTCTCACTCGCCACCTGCCTCAGTCCAAGTCTGGCAGATATGATCTTCAAGATACATCCAGCTCGGTCAGCAGTAGTGCTATCAAGTCATTCTTGGTGATGGATATTGTGGTACCCACCCAGAGCACATTCTGTGCTTCTTTCAATTGGTGTTCAACATGGAAGAATACTGAGTCATCATCAGGAGGTTTCCTTGCCAATGTTCGACCTGATGCCATGAGACTTCATGGGGTCTGCAGTCAATGTTGAGGACTCCAAAGGCAAATCCCTTCTGACTGTATGACACTGTACCACCACCTCCGGTGATTCTGTCCTTCCGTTGCTACAGGACATACCCAGGAATGGTGATGGTGGCGTCAGGGACATTAGATGTAATGTGTGTTACGGTGACTATGACTATGCCAGGCTTTTGCGTTTGGCTGTGGGACAGCTCTCCCAATTTTGGCACAAGCCCCCAGCTGTTGGTAAGGGGAAACTTTGCATGGTCGTCAGGGCTGTGTTTGCCATTGTCATTTCCGGTGCCTAGATCGATACCAGCTGTTCTGTCCCAGTTTATTCCTTTTCAATGTTTGTTTTCTACAACTGAATGGCTTATTATGCCTGTTCAAAGGGCAGTTAAGAATCAACCACGTTGCTGTTGGTCTGGAGTCTGGAGTCATATGTCGGCCAGATGACGTAAGGATGGCAGATTTCCTTCCTTCAAGGGCATGATTGAATAAGATGGATTTTTACGACAATCGTTGACAGTTTCATGGTTGCCATACTTTCACTTCCAGATTTTAAAAAATTAATTGAATTCAAATTCGGCTATCAGCTGTTGTGGGATTTCAACCCGTGTACCCAAAGTATTAGCCTAGCTCTCTGAACATTACCACTACGCCACCGTCTGCCCTTGTAATGCTGGCAACACTCAACAGGTCAGGCAAAATCTGTTTCGAGAGAAACAGAAATAACGTTTCAGGACTGGGTCCTTTTATTAGGACTAGGAAACAGAAATGCAACATGTTTTAAGCAACTATATAGCCAAGGAAAGTAAGGACGTGGCAAACAACAAAAAGGATGATGTGCAATAGCCTGGAAAGCAGGAGAGATTAAATGACAAAAGGAACAAGGCTGAAGCAGCAGCTGTTGTTGACGATTTACGTTTCCAATCACCTCTTTTAAAAGTATCTTGTATTTCATTACTTATCCCATGTCCTTTTGCCTTTCATCATCACGACCAATCATCGACCAAAATCATTAACCCTGATAAATGGCTTGAAGTCGTCAATTCAGGTAGGTCGACCAGTTCCTGTCTTTGAGGAAATAACTGAACTAGTTGGATTTTTGTGTTTACCAGTCAGTTTTCATGTTTGCTTCTGGTTCCAGTCCACAAATTAGCAGCTTTATTGAATTAAGGTTCACAAATTACCCCAGTGTGAATTAAAATCACAACCCTGAGCTTTGGCGATGGTACCGTTCCATTAAAATCTTTCAAATCATTATATATTTTGCTATTTTTATCTCCTTACTCTATCGATTCACTAATATACTTTATTACACGCCTTATTTTTTCATTAATTTCATTGTTGAACTGATTGCTATTTGAAAATATTACTAGTCATTATATTGATCTCGGTGATGGTGCTAAACTAGTTTCAATTGATGCAGTTGTAATTAAGCACGAACCCTGCAAAAAGTGTGCTTTTTCTGTGAATACGGTTCCTAAGATATTCATATTTTATTTTATTTCTTTCAGTTAACTTAATGGCAATTGTGATCCTGACTCGAGGGAATTGCGGCCTCTCAAAATGCATCACTCAATACCTGGTGGCAATTTCAGCAGCAGATCTACTGCTCGTTATCATTAATGTCATACTGAATCGAATTAATAACATTTATTTCCCTGTTAGTTTCTTGTTCATCACTCCTGTATGTGCTCTCAGGGTTGTCTTGCTTGGTGCAATCCTGGACTGTTCTGTTTGGTTCACAGTCACTTTCACCTTCGATCGGTTTGTCGCCATTTGTTGTCAGAAGCTAAAACCAAGGTATTGCACCAAGAAAACTGCAGCTGTGGTTATAGCAACTGTAAGTGTCGTCAGCTGTTTAAGGTCCATTCCATGGTACTTTCTATTTGTTCCTTCAATTATTATTGACAATGTATCGTGGTTTTGCATTCAATCACCAGACTATTATACTTCATCCTTATGGACAGCGTATGAGTGGATCGACAGTATTCTAACACCGCTGCTTCCAATTGTTTTGATTTTGGCGTTCAATGCTCTGACTGTTAGGAACATTATAACAGCTAGTCGACTCCGGAAAAAGCTCCGAGGCCACAGCAATAACGAGAAACATATTGATCCAGAAATGGAAAACCGAAGGAAATCCATCATTTTGCTCTTTGCTTTGTCTGCCAACTTTATACTGCTGTGGATTACAAATGTTGTGCATTCTTTAAACTGGCATGTTATAAACTATAATTATACCGACAAAAAAATTAGTGATCCAGTATATGTCGCCCAGCAATTTGGATTCATGCTACGGCTTCTCAGTTCATGTACCAACACCTGCATTTATACACTAACCCAGACTAAATTCAGAGAGGCTTTAAAGAATGGGGTTAAATTTCCATTCACTCTACTTTTTAAATTATTTAAATAAAAGCGTAAAAGGAACCTGCCATATGAACTGCATTTCCAGCATTACAACTCAGTTCCATTTCAGATTCCACTCCATACACTACATATACGACATATTTGCTACAGTCTATAATTACTGTGACCATAGTAGATTTCCCATTCTCAGCCCCTACAACCTCTCTACAGTCTTGGAAACCATCCACGGTTAACAGCTCTCCTCCACTACCCAGCTCAGTGAAGCTGCCCTCGCCTAGTTCCACTCTTACATATCCAATCAGAGTGAACTCATCTCCAACAATGGTTTCACTTTTCACTCCTGTGCTGTGAGGTCTGGAGGCATGCGAAGATCTATCTTTGAACACCACTTCTTCCTCATTACACTCTGCCCCTTGACCATATCATCCCTAGACATGGGATTAGATTCATATATGCACTGACGTTGCGCAGTTCTACCTCTCCACCCTTTTGCACCAACTCATAAATTGCCTCTTTGTTGCCAGAGTGTTTTTTTTAAAATCCAGTTCTATATGAGCCACTATTTCTTCTAGTTAAACACTGTGAATTACAAAGCCATCAGTCTTGCTCCCTGTCACAAACTCTATAACCTTGCCACCGACTCCATCTTTCTTCATGGATACTGTCACACACTGATCCATGCTATTAGCCCTGCCCAGAGTTTGTGACCTCCTTATTGTCTCCATCACATAGAAAGCCTACAAGTAGATGTCGTTGGTACTTTCTCAGTCCAGCTGTGGCTAAAGATCTCATCCATGGGTTTGTCACCTGCAGAACACTCTAGTGTCAAAACTGTCTGCAGCTTTTAACACAGTTGACTACACTATCCACCTCCAACGCCTCTGCACTGTTGTCCAGCTGGGAAAAAGTGCTGTAAATTAGTTCCATTCTTATCTATCTAATTGCAGCCAGAGATTAACTTGCAATAATTTATCTTACTCTTACTCGTTACCTCTGCTCTCCCCCAAGAGTCTATCTTTGACTGCCTTCTATTTCACATCTACATACTGCCCCTCGGCAGTACAGCATTAGTTTACACATGTATGCTGACGATACTCAGCCCTATCTCGCCATTACTTCTCTTGTCACCTCTAATGTTGCTGAATTATCAGACTGCTTATCTGACACACAGTACTGGATCAGCAGGTATTTTCTCCAATTAAATATTGGGAAGAATGAAGCCATTGTTTTGGTCCCCGCTCCAAACTCCATTCTCCAGGTACCAATTGCATTCCTCTTCCTGGCAATAGTCTGAAATTAAGCTAGTCTGGTCTCAACCGTGTTATCACATGTGATCCTGAGATGAGCTTCCAAGCTCATATCCGTGCCATCATTCAAACTGTCCATTTTCATCTCCATAACATCACATACATTTGACGCGCCACACAAGTGCCAGGCAATGACCATCTCCAACAAGAGAAAATCTAACCATCTCCCCTTGACATTCAACAGCATTACCATCGCTGTATCCCCCACTATCAACATCCTACGGGCTGCCATTGACCAGAAACTGAACTGGAGTAGCCATATAAATACCATGGCTGCAAGAGCAGGTCAGAGGCGAGGAATCCTGAGCGGAGTAACTCACCTCCTGACTCCCCAAAGCCTGTCCACCATCTACAAGGCACAAGTCAGGAGTCTGATGGAATACTCTCCACTTGCCTGGATGGGTGCAGCTCCAACAACACTCAAGAAGCTCGACACCATCCAGGACAAAGCAACCCGCTTTATTGGCACCCCCTCTGCAAACATTCACTCCCTCCACCACTGACGCACAGTGGCAGCAGTGCGTACCATCTACAAGATGCACTGGAGCAATGCACCAAGGCTCATTAGACAGCACCTTCCAAACCCGCGACCTCTACCAACTAGAAGGGCAAGGGCAGCAAATACATGGGAACACCACCACCTGCAAGTTCCCCTCCAAGCCACACACCATCCTGACTTGGAACTATATCGCCGTTCCTTCACTGTCGCTGGGTCAAAATTCTGGAACTCCCTTCCTAACAGCACTGTGGCTATACCTACCCCAAATGGACCACAGCGGTTCAAGAAGGCAGCTCACTACCACCTTCTCCAGGGCAATTAGGGATGGGCAATAAATGCTGGTTTGTCCAGCGTCGCCCACATCCCATGAATGAATAAAAAATAAAATTAATTTGCCCCTGCCTCAGCTCATCCGCTGCTCGAAACCTCATTCATGTCTTTGTTACCTCAAGAATTGACTATTCCAATACACTCCTGGCTGGTTTCCACAGTTTACTCCTCTAAACTTCAGGTCATCCAAAACTCTCCTGCCCATGTCGTAAATTGCACGAGGTCCCATTCCCTTATCACCCCTCTGCTTGTTGACCTATATTGGCCCTCAGTCAAGCAGTTTGTTGATTTTAAAATTTTCATTTTTGTTAACAAATCCCTCTGTGGCTTCGCCTCCTTCCTATCTCTGCAATCTCCTCCAGTCCTACAACCCTCCGACATATCTGTACTCCTCTAATTTTGGCCTCTTAGCATCCCTGATCTTAATTGCTCCACCATTTGTGGTCGTGACCTCAGTGGCCGAGGCCTCAAGCTCTAGAATACCCTCCCGACTCCTCTCCGCCTCTCCACCTCGCTTTCCACCTTCAAGGCACTCCTTAAAACCTACCCTTTTACCAGACTTTTTGTCATCTGATCTAATATTTCCTTTTGTGACTTGGTGTCATACTATGTCTTATAGGTGTGCTGCAAAGCATCTTGGGACGTTGTATTACATCAAAGGATCTAAATAAATATAGGTAGGTGGTAGGGAATTTTGGGATTACTGCAGGGTTAGTATAAATGGTTGATTGTTGGTCGGCACAGACTCGTTGGGCCGAAGGGTCTGTTTCAGTGCTGTATCTCGAAATAAATGAATCAGGCAGGGCATAATTAGAGAAGACGAATGCATTTGGGTGACACAGTGGTTAGCACCGCAGCCTCCCAGCTCCAGCGACCCGGGTTCAATTCTGGGTACTGCCTGTGTGGAGTTTGCAAGTTCTCCCTGTGTCTGCGTGGGCTTTCTCCGGGTGCTCCAGTTTTCTCCTACAGCCAAAGACTTGCAGGTTGATAGGTAAATTGGCCATTATAAATTGCCCCCCGTATAGGTAGGTGGTAGGGGAATATAGGGACAGTTGGGGATCTGGTAGGAATATGGGATTAGTGTAGGATTACTATAAATGGTTAATGGTAGGCACAGACTCGGTGGGCTGAAGGACCTGTTTCAGTATCTCTAAATAAAAAAAAAATGAAAAAAGAAACTGCTTGTTGTTGTTACAGTTGTTATTGCTCGCTAGTTGGACATTTTCCACAACCAGGTTCGATTCATCAATCGTTCATCGCCTTTCTGTTCTACATTAGCTTCTAGTGCACATAACGTCTCCGATACTCTTATCATCATGGTTAAATTTCTCATGGGTCTCCAACCATCCCCTATCTCTGGAACATCCTCCAGTCCTACAAAACTGCCTCCACGATAAATCCCTGTTCCTTTGACTCTCGCCTCTTGTCTATTTACAGCTTTCCCCCCACCCCCACCCTCCCCCCTCACCCCCACCCCCACCCCCCAACCCCCCCACACACACACACACACGCACTTTTTTTTCGTTTGTGGGTTGTGGGTATCGCTGGCTATTCCAGCATTTATATCCCATCCCTAATTGTCCTTGAGAAGGTGGTGGTGAATTGCTTTCTTGAACCGCTGCTGTCCATGTAGGTTTGGTACACCCAATTTGCTGTTTGGGACTTCCAGGATTTTGACCCAGCGACAGTGAAGAAATGGCGACATAATTCCATTTCAGGATGATGTACGGCTTGGAGGGGAATTTGCAGGTACTGGTATTCCCATGCATCTGCGGCCCTTGTCCCTCAAGTTGGAAGAGGTCGCGAGTTTGGAAGGTGCTGTCGAAGGAGGCTTGGTGAGTTGCTGCAGTGAATCGTGTATTTGGTACATACTGCTGCCACTGTGCATTTGTGGTGGGGGGAGTGAATGCTGCAGGTGGTGGATGGGGCGCCAATCAAATGGACTGTTTTATCCTGGATGCTGTCGAGCTTCTTGAGTGTTGTTGCAGCTGCACCCAGCCAGGCAAGTGGGAAGATTTCCATCACATTCCTGGCTTGTGCCTTGGAGATCTGGACAGGTACTGGGGAGATAGCAGGTGAGATACATAGAACATAGAACATAGAACAGTACAGCACAGTACAGGCCCTTCGGCCCACGATGTTGTGCCGAACCTTTAGCCTACTCTAAGATCAAACTAACTACCTACCCTTCATTCTACTATCATCCATGTACCAATCCAAGAGTCGCTTAAATGCGCCTAATGTATCTGCTTCTACTACCACCGCTGGCAGCGCACACCACGCACCCACCACTCTCTGTGTAAAGAACCGACCTCTGACATCTCCCCGAAACCTTCCTCCAATCACCTTGAAATTATGCCCCCTGGTGATAGCCCTTTCCACCCTGGGAAAAAGTCTCTGACTATCCACTCTATCTATGCCTCTCATCATCTTGTACCCCTCTATCAAGTCACCTCTCATCCTTCTTCGCTCCAATAAGAAAAGCCCTAGCTCCCTCAATCTTTCTTCGTAGGACATGCCCCTCCATCCAGGCAGCATCCTGGCAAATCTCCTCTGCACCCTCTCTAAAGCTTCCACATCCTTCCTATAATGAGGTGACCAGATCTGAACACAATATTCCAAGTGTGGTCGAACCAGGGCCTTATAGAGCTGCAGCATAACCTCACAGCTCTTAAACTCATTCCCCCTGTTAATGAAAGCCAACACACCATACGCCTTCTTAACAACCCTATCAACTTGTGTGGCAACTTTGAGCGATCTATGGACATGGACCCCAAGATCCCTCAGTTCCTCCACACTACCAAGAATCCTGTCTTTAAGCCTGTATTCCGCATTCAAATTCGACCTTCCAAAATGAATCACTTCACATTTTTCCAGGTTGAACTCCATCTGTCACTTCTCAGCCCAGCTCTGCATCCTGTCAATGTCCCGTTGCAACCTACAACAGCCTTCCACACTATCCACAACTCAAGCAACCTTCATGTCATTGGCAAACTTGCTAACCCAGCCTTCCACTTCCTCATCCAAGTCATTTATAAAAATCACAAAGAGCAGAGGTCCCACAACAGATCCTTCTGGAACACCACTGGTCACCGAGCTCCATGCTGAATACTTTCCATCTACTACCACCCGATGTCTTCTATGGGACAGCCAATTTTGTATCCAGACAGCCAACTTTCCCTGAATCCCATGCCTCCTTACTTTCTGAATGAGCCTACCATGGGGAACCTTATCAAACGCCTTGCTAAAATCCATATACACCACATCCACTGCTCTTCCTTCATCAATGTGTTTTGTCACATCTTCAAAGAATTCAATAAGGCTTGTGAGGCATGACCTGCCCTTCCAAAGCCAAGCTGACTGTCTCTAATCAAACCATGCTTTTCCAAATAATCATAAATCCTGTCTCTCAGAATCCTCTCCAATAATTTGCCCACTACCGACGTAAGACTGACTGGTCTATAATTCCCAGGGTTATCCCTATTCCCTTTCTTGAACAAGGGAACAGCATTTGCCACCCTCCAATCATCCGGCACTACTCCAGTGGACAGTGAAGACGCAAAGATCATCGCCAAAGGCGCAGCAATCTCTTCCCTCGCTTCCCATAATATCCTTGGATATATCCCGTCTGGCCCCGGGGACTTATCTATCCTCATATCATTCAAAATATCCAGCACATCCTCCCTCTTAACCTCAACCTGTTCGAGCATATCAACCTGTTCCACGCTGTCCTCACAAACGACCAGGTCCCTCTCACTGGTGAATACTGAAGCAAAGTATTCATTTAGGATCTCCCCTACCTCCTCAGACTCCAGGCACAAGTTCCCTCCACTATCCCTGATCGGCCCTACCCTCACTCTGGCCATCCTCTTGTTCCTCACATAAGTGTAGAACGCCTTGGGATTTTCCTTAATCCTACCCGCCATCTCTTTTTCATGTCCCCTTCTAGTTCTCCTAAGTCCATTCTTCAGTTCCTTCCTGGCTACCTTGTAACCCTCTAGAGCCCTGTCTGATCCTTGCTTCCTCAACCTTAAGTAAGCTTTCTTCTTCCTCTTGACTAGCTGTTCCACATCTCTTGTCATCCAAGGTTCCTTCACCCTACCATCCCTTCCCTGCCTCATCGGGACAAACCTTTGTGCTTACACAAAATATAACCATCAGAAGCTGGATTGAGTGAAATGATGCGGCATCTGCATATTTGCTGGAAAAGTCCGAAATTATATTTGGAATCTGTGCAGAATATTGATTACCAATTCAAAGAAAATTCAATTCTGTTTCCCTAACATTTGAACATCTGGTTCTCAAAGTGTGAGAACCTCTAAACTAAGCCTCTGATTTTCAGAAGTATAATGTGTTTCTGGCAAATAAGTATATTGTCATCACTTACTTTCTCCTCTGTAACACTGTCGGACCCTGTCTGTGCCTCAGCTGATCTGACATTCAAACTTGAACCATGTCTTTATGATCTCTCGACTTGGATAGTTCAACACACTCCTGACTGACCTCCCAACTTCCACCCTCAATATCCGTAAGCATGCCCCAATCTCTGCTGCCTGTACCCCAAATCTCAGCAACATCGTTTCGTCCATCACCACTTGACTCACAGTTAAATATTGGCTTCCTCTTGCGTAATGCCTCGATTTTAAGACTCTCATCTTTGTTTTCAAATTCCTCCATGGCTTCACTGCACATTACCTCTGGTTAACCTTTGAATCCTACAACGCTCTGAAATATCTGGGATGCTCCAATTTGTGCACATCTCCAATTTTAATCGCTCAACCTTTGGTGACCCTGTCTTCAGCTAAGCTCTAGAATTCGTTCTCTGAAGTTGTCACCTGTCCATCTCTCTTTTCCTCCTTTAAGACAATCCTTAAATCTGACCTCTTTGACTAAGCTTTCCTTCATCCACCCTAGGATCTCCTTACATGGATCGGTGTCAACTGTTGCTTGACAACGCTCCTTCTTTGAGTGCCTTGGGGTGTTTTACTACGTTAAATAAGATACAGAAATGCAAATTGTTGCTGTTCAAAATCACCATTTCATCATTTACCTTCTATGTGACTGCGTATTTTGGATAAACCTCCGACGATGTTTACGTCATCAAATGGATGAGAACTTGTTTATATCTTTGAGACTTTGTGAAATAAGATCTGTGTAATATTATTGTGAAATTTACATTGTTTAAATACTAATTTTAATTCTGTCTGTGATTTCACCGTACCGAGTTCCTGCATTTTTCTCAGTATTTTATCCAACTTAATTGCATTTTAACAAAGGATTGCCACATCACTCTGGGCCGAAATCTTTTCTCCATCAACAGATTTAGGAAACGTTTGGAACTATCCACCCAGTTTCCCTTCGCTGCAAGCTCAGTGACATTCTGTGAAGAATAATAATGGATATATTAAGGAGCGGAGTGAAAGACAAACACTGAGAATGAGAAGCAAAGGATCTGCTCAGTGACAGCATCTCAGACTATTTTTTCACTACAGAAAGCCATCACAGGGCCGGGTACTGACCAATTCTGAACGTGAGCTGAATTTTCGCTAAGCATTTTGATTCAGTCATTAAGGACAATAAATCAGGTAAAACGAAAACAGAAAACAGAAATATAAACAGAAAAAGTTGGAAATACTCAGCAGGCCAGACAGCATCTGTGCAGCGAGAGAGAGACAGAGCTCACGTTTCAGGTCTGTGATCTTTCATCAGAAGTAGAAACCGTTCCAGATGGAACAGGTGTTCAACAATGACAGCGACAGATAAAAGGGCTGGAGGCGGGGAAGGAAGAAATGGAAGGTCTATGATGTTGTGGAAAATAGATAGAACTCAGAAATCTTATTCTCGGAGAGTGAGGAATCACTGAAAATCTGCAAAAATTTTAATGTGATTAATTTTCTCCATCCTTCTTTGTTCACCAGGACATCCAGTTACGCATTGAGAATGTGATCCACTTGTTACTCACATTTACGTCCTGCTGTCACACATTGTGATTTACTTAGATTTGAAAGAGCAGCTAATCAGAACTCAAGAGCAGGAAAGAACGAAAATGAAATCAGGGAAGCAGCAAGAAAACTGTCTGTGAAGTTACGACTGGATAATTGAAACAGCCAATGGTCATTTATTATTCAGAAGAATCGACAAGAATAATGCAAATCCAAGAACTTGCCCCTCGGGAATAGAAATATCTGACACCCATTGGCTTGAATTCCCATTGCAGGCCTGAAAACACTGAAACCCGAAGCATACATTCAGCAATTGGGCTTGTGTAGTCAGGACTTTCATCGAGAGTACCTTACATTTATACATGGTTTTTAACATAGTAAAACGTTTCAGGGCGTTTCACAGAGAATGCATCAGATTATGGATCCGAGACAAAGCATGATATTTACCATAGGTGAACAAAAGTCAGAGGAAAAGTAAGTTTTAAAGATGAGAGGAGGGTGGGGATGCGGTATGTTTATAGAATTCACTTCAGAGCATGGGACTTTAGATGATTAAACACTCGGCCAGGATCGGCGTGAAGGAGGAGATCAATCCATAATTACAGTAGCATGGAGGGTTGTCGGACTGAACATAGGAACATAGGAGCAGGAGTAGGCCATTCAGCCCATCGAGTCTGCCACGCCATTCAACATGATCATGGCTTATCCTCCATCTCAATGCCTTTTCCCCCACACTATCCTCATATCCCCTTATATCATTTGTTTTTAGAAATCTGTCAATCTCTGCTTTAAACATACTCAATGACTGAGCTTCCACAGCCCTCTGGGGTCGAACATTCCAAAGATTCACAACCCTCTGAGTAAAGAAATTTCTCCTCACCTCTGTGAAGGATGTTACAGAGAGGAGACACCCTGATGGTAATTAAACAGAATGATTGGAATTTTGAATTTGGAGGCCTTCGGAAACTGGAAGGCATGTAGGCAAACAAGTACACGAATGAGAGCTGAGCAGGCCTTGCACATTTCAGGGAGCTAAGTTTTGACATAACTGAAGCTTACAGAGCGTGAAAACTGGGAAGCCAGCAAGGCGAGCATTGGAATAGTCGAGCGTGGAGTTGACAAAGGCATGGATGAATGTTTAGCAGCAGCTGGGCTAAGGCAGGGCTGGAGACGGGCAATATTGTGAGGATAGAGGCAGGTGATAATTTGATGGAGAGCATACGGGGCAGGGAGTTCAGCTCGATGTTGGATGATGCCATTGTGGACTGTCTGGTTCAGCCTCAAAACAACGGCTGGGGAGGGAAATGGAATCAAGTGACAGGTGGGCAAAGTTTGAGGTGGTGGTAGAACACGTTGGCTTTAATTTTCGCATGCTTAACTGGAGGAAAATTCAGCCTAAATCAACAGCAGGGCTGATAAATAAAACTGAGTACAAACAGTGTTTTAAAAAAAGTAATTAACTATTAATATTTCATCCACAGCCGTTCCGTCCATAAGCAGAATGGAGTGGAAATTCATTGACTAATGTTAATTAACCTGAAATTACTTACTAAATGAGTTCAATTTCCCAAGGTTGCACTGGGGAGTGATATTCTGCACCAAAAACACTGGGGCAGTTGTACGTGATTTTGAACCCCTAATAAAGGGATGTAGTTTGTTTTAATGGAAAAAATGCCCTGCAGTTTCTCTTGAATGTTGTCAAAGATGGTGAGTTAGTACCATGGAGGTGTTTGAGAATTCTGTGCTCATATCTCTGGTGTTGGGAGCATTAAATGACGAATTCATGGAAGTCTTCAAGATTCTGAAAGCTTATGAAAAAATAAATGCTAACCGATAGTTTCCTGTATTTGTTCAAAAGCCACAAATTTAGGCGAATTTGAAGTGTTTCGGATGTGGCTGGATAAATTTATTTCAGTACATGGTGGTTAGAAAACATAATTTACTCTACTTTATTTGTCTATAATATAGTCTATATTATTTGCCCTGTCGAGGTCTCACACATTTTCACCATTTGAGTACTTTATTTTAAAATATGTTCTGTTTAACCCGCAGGAGATTATTTTTGACATCCAACGGTTCCCCAATTTGCTATTAGGTAGCATTCTGGTCAGTTACCTTATACATTCTCTCTAATCCATGTCTCCAGGTCTGGTCCCTTTCCCCAGTCTCATTCAAGTCATTTTCATTTGTTTTCAGTCCACAAAAGAGCTATACCCGAGCTACTCCCTTGTCTTTTGTACAGCCGCTGACAGATCCAATGGATATTTGCATTTGCCCGACTCTATTCGGTAAGATTCTACCTATTTAAGAACAGATACTGCAGCAATTCTCAGTGGCATTATGGAAAGCAACTCAGATTTTAGGCAGAATTGACAGTTCGATATTGCGCCAAAATAGTGCCATAATTTTTTCACTTCATAAATCATTGGCGTGACTTCACTTCGAATACTGTACTGATCTGGATGCTTCAATACAGCAAGGTTAATGCAGCTATGGCAGAGAACAATTAGAATCTTACAATGGATAGAGGAGTTAGATTAGGAACTACCGTGTAAATTGAACATTTATTTCACTGGGAAAAGAAGTGTGGGAGGTGAGATGACTGCTGCTTCACTTTGCCACTGCAGTAGAAACAGAGGAGACGGCTTTCACTTCAAGGGAGGAAAGTTCAAATGTGCAGAATGAGTAATTCAGTGAGTGAGTGATCAACCTGTGGGACACCTCCCGAGGGAGACGGTGGCAGCTGTTATACTAATTCATTGAAATGCAAATCAGGTAGCTTGTATCGAAAAAAATAATATTTTCAGATACAGTATATAAGTAATTTGAAATATGACACCTGGTAAGTGCATTATGCTTGGAAGGAATACATGACTTTGTATCCATGGTATCTCAGCAGCTCGGTTGAGACGAGCAACATTGTAACAATTTATAGTCATTCATGGGATGATGTGGGCATCGCAGGCAAGACCAGGACTTATTGCTGATCCCTAATTGGCTTTGAGAAGGTGATGGTGAGCTGCCTTATTGAAACACTGCACTGCACATGATGACGAGGTACTCCCATAGCACTGTTAGGTAGGACGTTATAAGATTTGGTCCTTGCGATGATGACAGAATTGTGATATACTTCCAAGATGATATCTAAACTGGAGGGGAATGTTGAGGTGGCGGTGTAGCCTTGCACCTGTATCCTTATAGGTGATAGAATTCACGGCTTTGTGAGGTGTAGTAGAAGAAGCCTGAGCCTTTTTTGCAGTGCATCTTGTACACTGGGTGCAGTTACTGGTGGAAAGATTGAATGTTTAAAGTGGTGGGGGGTAGGACAATCAGGCGGGCTGCTTTGTCCTGAATAGCGTCATGTTTCTTGAGTGTTGCTGGAACTACAGTCATCCAGGCAAGTGCAAAGTATTCCAAAACACTCCTGATGTGTACCTTGGAGATGGTGGAAAGCTGTGGGGAGTCAGAAGGTGGGCCCTCGCCACAGAATACTCAGCCTTTGACATTTCTTGTAGCCGTACTATTTAACTAGCTGGCCCCGTTAAGTTTCTGGTCAGTGTTATCTCCCAGAATATTGATGGTGGGTTATTAGAAGATTGTTACACCATTGAGTGTCAACGGTGATGATTAGAATTTCTCTTGTTGGAGATGGTCATTGCAAATGTTACCTACCACTTTTCAGCCCAAGATATAATCTTATCCAGGTTTTGCTGCATGTGTGCACAGAATGCTTCATTGTATGAGGAATTGAGAATGGAATTGCACACTGAGCAGTCATCAGGAAACATCACCAGTTATGACCATATATTGGAGGGACACGCATTGATGAAGCAGCTGAAAATGGTTGGGCCTTGGACACTGCCCTGAGTAACACCTGCAGCAATGCCTGGGGCTACAATGATTGCTTAATAGTCATACAGATAAACCATATTTATTATTCAGATTTCCATTCTCCTTGATATACCATTCCACTAGCATGATACACCTATCTGCAGTGATACACAGTGATATATACACTTGACTGAGTGTGACCATGAATGTCCTCAACTTTGACTCAGGTCCCCATGAAATCGCATCGGTTCAGTTCAAACGTGCACAAGGAAAATTCCTGTTGATTGTTACCTTCTACCATCCCACAACTGATAAATCAGTACTCCTCCATGCGCAACATTACTTGGAGGAGGTACTGAGCGTGGCAAGTGCACAGAACGCACTGTAGGTGGAAGACACTTCCAACCAATTCGATTTACTAAATATGACATCAAAAATGACTGACTTCATTGCATACAGGAAAGACCATGTGTTCCGACAGAATTGTGGCTGTAGAATTAAAGACTTATACTCTAGAACTAGCTGTGGCTCAAGCTAAGTTGCTCAAGTACAACCAAAACACTGGCATCTACCTGACAATGTACAGAATTACCCAGGTATGTCCTGTATATAAAAAGCAGCACAAATCTAACATGATCAATTACCGTCCCAGCAGCCTACTCTCAATCATCAACAAGGTGATGGAAAGGGTCTAAAATCATGTTATCAAGCAGCACTTACTCATCAATAATTTCCTCATCAATACTCAATTTCAGTTCCACCAGTAACAAACGTCTCCAGTCCTCATTACAGCCTTGATCAAAACATGGAAAAAAGAACTGAATTCGAGAGGTGATGTGAGCATGACTCCCCTTGACATCAAGGCCGGCGTTGAACGACTCTGGTATCAGGGAATGCAAATAAACTGAAGTCAATAGGAATCATGAAGAAAGTTTGACAGTGGCTGCAGTCATAATATATACAAAGGCTGTGGTTACTGAAGGCCATTCAGCTCAACCTGAGGACATTGTTGAAGGAGTTTCTTGGTGCAGTGTCCTAGGCCCAACATCTGGAACCACATTGAGCAAAACCTGAACAACTCCTGGGTTGGGCTGGTGAATGTTCAATAATATTAAAGACACAGAAGTGCCAAACAATTACCATCTCCAACAAAAGATAGTCTAACCACCTTCCTTTGTCATTCAGTCGCATCACAATCACCAAACACCCGCAGGCATACTTAAGCTAATCTAACCTCTGCCACCGATCTAGCTCAACAACATTCTAAGGTAAAGCGGGTGGGATACAGTGGAATGGATGCATAAGAGGCCAAAATCATGAGGAGAGAAGAATTCCAGTTAGACCGCAGAGCTGTAGAACAGGGACCGATTATAGAGTTATGCAAGGTTCAGGTCATGAAGGGATTTAAATTTGAGGAAGGGAGTTTGAAGACAATGATCCACAATAATTGAGCGAGTACACAGGTGAAGTCAGAGTGGAACCGAGGCAGGACAGGGTACATGTGACGTAGGAAGAAAGGCAAGCTAGTGAATTATTTAAATAGTCGTTTCTGAGGGTGCCAAATAAATGGATGAGGGTTTCAGCAGCAGATGGTCTAAGATAGGAATGGAGACCGGCAATGTATGGAAGCGGGTTGTATTTTTGATGACAGAATTTGTGATCAAAAGCTCCAAACGAGACCAAAAAAAAAATGATGTGGAGATTTTTTACAGTTTCAGCGTCAGAGAATGGGAGGCGAGGGGCATGAAATAAAGTTGCAAAGAAACAGAGCTTATGGTGGGTGCAGAAGAAGTTGAACCTGTTGAGACAAGTTGGAAGCCAGCGACAGCAGAGACAAAAGAGTGCCTTTGTAAAAATTGCTGTTCTACCTGTGAGAATTGAACTAACAATTATCACTGGCTTCAACCTGAAGAGGACTGCCAGAAGACTGCAACAATCCAGCTGTTACCAGAAAATCAGCAACCAAGCCTGCAACTATACCATTCAACTTCCAAGAGGATCCCAGTTTTCTCCTGATGCAACAAACTTTTATACCCTGAACTCTTACTATTAACTTTCTATCTATCTTCTCTTGAGTGTGCATGTGAGAGTGAATGCATGCATAAGTTGTGAACATTTTGGGTAACGATTTTTTTTTTAAATAAATAGTTAAGCTTCTGTTTTAAGCTTACAAGAAAACACATGAATATTTGTCTATTTGACAATTAAATCACTAGTAAAAGAAAATCACTGTCTGTGGTCAGTTTGCAGGTGAAGAGTGGAAACCAGCCATGCCACCACCCACCTGTTCATAGCAAACTGGCGGCTCATCTGGGATAGCAACATCGGAGGGAACATAGGACAATTGACATCTAAAGCTGGAAAAATAAAAGAAAACAGGTGCTTTTTCTTTGCATTCTTCTGTTTTCCTTTATGGTGATGGAAACAAAGGACATAGCCACCTTTAATGCGAAGGTATTTGTAGAGCAGGGAGACAAATCCCATGATAAATTAAATGGCCCAAAGTTTACCCAGATGAGAGTCACATTCAAACAAAAGCAAATGAACCTGAAGAGTCCAGCTATCCATTTTAAACTTACCGCTAAACTCGAAGAAAAAAACATAGAATTTGAGTCTGAGAAAATAGTCCGAGCTAAAATTCAATAGCAAAGGGAAGAAATGCAACTAGAAGGAGAGGGAATGTATTTTTTAAAACGAAAAGGAGGAGGAAGAGTTTCAGCTTCAAAAGGAAAAGGAAGAGACAGAGATTTTCAGCTTTGGAAAGCAAAGGGAGAGAGATTCAGCTTCAAAAAGAAAGAAAAGAAAGAGAGTTTCATTTGAAAATAGAGGAAGTGCAACTGCAGAGAGTTGAGTTAGAAAGGCTGGAAAACCCAAAATGTGAATGCCAGCAATTCAAACTGTGTCCCCAATTTGGAACAAAACGGTGATATTACGAGACACTCAAGACTCGTGGCAACATTTTGAAGAAGAGATTGAGTCATATTTTATCTCGTTTGAAAATAACTAGTTAAGAGACTAAAATAGCCAAAAACAAATTGGGCTATCCTCCTGCAAGGCGAATTTCTGGGCAGAGCTCACAACATTTCTTCCCCTGTTATCAGAAGAGAGTTCTTCTGACTATGAACAAACAAAAGCAGCAATTATAAATGCATATGAGTTGATACCTGAAGCCTATCAACAGAAATTCAGACACACTAGGAAAAGACCTGCCCAGTCTTACATTGAATTTGAAACAACTATACACGTGGCTTTTGATCGTTGGATACAATCTCTCAAGCTAGAATACTCCCATGGAAATCTGACAGAGATGATTCGAATTGATGAATTTAAAAATAGCATCCAAGTTAATATAAGAACCCATATTTAGGATCAAATAATTACTGGGGTGAGAGAAGCCACAGCAAAGGCCCCCAACTCTGAGCTTGCTAATAAACCTTTTTCTTAAGAAAATGTTTTCCAAAGTAATTTCCAGTGGTTCGGAAGAGATGGAAAATAGTTAAGTGATAAAAAGATGGAGTGTTAGTGATGGGGAAAGAGAAAGTGAGCATGCAAGAAGCCGCTCATCAGTAAGGAAAGAAAATGCAAAGGGCTGGAATGTATACCACAGGCCTGTGTGTTCCCATTGCACCAAAGCAGGGCGTGTGAAAGCTGACTGCTGAAAGCTAAAGGGAAAAGCAGTTAATTTTGTATGGACGAATATGGTTAGCAAAGAAATGGATACCAGGCAGGTAACAGGGAAGATCCGCTTGTTGCCCTGACCATGGCAAAATACCCTTCAAGGAATGCCATCGTAGGTATGGCAGAAAAAGAAGGCTATCAGTATCTTGTTTCGAAAGGAAAGTTGTCTCCATACCTTTCTAGGGAGGCAGAAAACCCCATTGTCCTGCTTTGAGACACGGGGCCACTCAATCCCTTATACTGAGTAAAGGAACGAACTTACTGCAAGACAGCATGCTAAAAGCGAAGGTTGTGGTAAAATGGATTGAAGATCGATCCATGTCTGTACCCCCGTATCGGTTCCACTTGCAATCCAACTTTGTTTATGGCCCGGTTACTGTTGGGATTGGCCCTAGTCTACCTGTGGCCGGCATAGACTTGCTGATCGGTAATGATTTGGCTGGAGGGATGGTGGTAGCAGCCCCAGTGGTCTTAGACCAGACAGATGAGGCCAAGAAGACAGAACAAATGTAGGAGGAATTCACTGGAATATTTCCTGCTTGTGTAGTAACCAGGGCCATGGTCAAGCAAGCTCCACAAAGAGAGAGCTGAGCCAATAAGTTAGTCAGATGACTCAGAGGTCTGGCAGTCCGAAGAATTTATTCTGAATTTAGGGGAGCAAACGGAAGTATACAGTAAACCTTCTTTAATTGAAGTCCAAAAGGAAGAACCTGATTTAACAGGAATAACACAGACGCTGTACTCTGAGGGAGAAGCAGAAAGGCTGCCTGAGTGCTGCTATATTGAAAATGAAATTTTAATGAGGAAGTGGGCATCCCCACAGTGACCCTCGGAGGAGGAGTGGACAGTAATTCACCCAATTGTGCTTCCACTAAATATTGCAGAGATATTCCGTGAATTTCCTATGAAATCTCTCTGCTGGTCCACTGGGTATACAGAAGACCCAGGGACAGATTAGTCGACAGTTTTACTGGTCATAAATCCAGAAGGATGTGGTTAAAATTTGTCAGACCTTCCATCACTGCCAGATTGTTGGGAAACTCCAAATTGCAATTAAATCTGCACCACTGATCCCCATTCCTGCTTTCGAGGAACCTTTCAGTAGAGCTCTAATCAATTTGGTTGGACCCCTACCCAAAACCAAGACAGGTTATCAGTAATTTTTAAATACAATCGATTTGGCCACCAGATTCCCATAAGCCATATCCTGGAGGAAAATTACTACCAAAGCCATAGTCGAGCAGTTAACCCAGTCTTTCATCTGACAAGAACTTTCTAGAGAAATACTGTCCAATCAGGGAACCAAATGTTCCAGGAGGTCATACACCTGATAACATCTTTAGAGTATTACCCACAAACACAATGGAATCTGGAACGGTACCATCAGACCTTAAAAAACTATGCTCTGAGCATACTGTAGTGAATACCCCTACGACTGGGACAATGGGGTAATGTATTGTTGTTTTGCTACCAGAGATACTCGCAATGAATCCACAGGTTTTACCCCCTTCGAATTGATCTTCGGATATGAGGTGAGAGGCCTCCTAAAATTCATAAAGAAAAATTGCTAGGACAAGTGGAGGAAATCTCAATACTAAATTATGTGCTCATCTGCCGGGAAAGACTTTTCTAGGTCCATGAGGTAACAAAGGAACACCGCAAAACCTCAGAAAAAACCTTGAAAAGGCAGGCATATACGAGCACTGCAGTCCATGAGTTCAAACCAGTTGACTAAATTCTGGTGTTATAATCCTTGCATGGCAAACGTTTAAAAGTCAGGTTTAATGGTTCATATAGTGCACAGAAAAAGGTAGACTAAAGGTAAACGAATTAATTAATACACCCGACAGAAAGATTTAAAAAACTGTGTCATATTAACATGAATGGAAAGATACTGCAGTCAGGAACCAGAGAGATCACTAAGTGTGTGCCAAGCAGTAAAAGTGATAAAGCAGTAGTGAGAAAGAACTTGACGAGGACAAGAACAATGAAAATTCTAAAATTTATTCCTGATTGCCAATTTGGAAAACACCCACATTTCAAAGAGGTTCGATACAACGCTGGACTATCTCTCTGAACAACAAAGACAGGACCTAACCACATTACGAAAGGAGTTCCAGGAAGTCTGAAGGGATAAATAAGGTTGCAAACCATTAACAGTACACGATATGGCGGTAGGAAATTCCCACCAATAAAACAGTATCCCAATAGATTGAATCCAATAAGCTAGCTCAGGTCCACCTGGAAATACAGTACATGTTGGAAAATGATTTATTTGGACCCAGCCAGAGTAACTGGAGCACACCTATACCGTTAGTTCCCAAACCAGACTCTGTAGTAATTATCAGAAGGTCAATACAATTACAAAAACAGATATTGAATGCCCCGTATTGAACACTGCACAGACCAAGTAGGAAACGCCACCTTAATCAGCAAAATAAACTTATTAAAAGGATACTGGCAAGTTCCAATGACCCAGCAGGCAAAGGGAATCTGAGCCTTTGTCAACCCCAATGGCTTATTGCAGTACACAGTAATGTCTTTCAGTGTGAAAGAGGCCCCAGCCACGCTTCAAATATTAATGAATCTGGTGGTAGCTGCGTGAAATAATTGCGTTGTTTACTTCGAAGACCTGCCAGTTTTCAGCAACACCTGGGAAGACCATTTAAACAATGGAAGGGAACGTCTCAAAGGTCTACAGATGGCACAACTAATGGATAACTTGGCAAAAAGCGAATTTTCCAAAGCCAACGTAAAACTATTTAGGCCACATTGTAGGCCAATGTCGAGTGTTGCCAAGGACAGCCAAGTGCAAGAAATGTTAGACTTCCCCATTCCAAAAATCAAGAAGGAAAGCATGTATTTCCGAGGAATGTATGGGTTCTGCTGAAAATTTGCTCTCAATTTCAGCACCTTAGCTGCTCCCTAAGAGAGCTGTTATAGAAAAGAGCAAAAGTGGTGTAGTCAGAGCAGTGCCAGCTAACTTTCGAAATGATGAAGACATTTTCACAAACGACCCAGTATTGGCAGCCCCCAATTTCAACAAAACTTTTAAAATGACCATTGATGTCAGTGATGTTGGAGTAGGCACAATTTTACTCGAAGATGATGATTCAAGCTTTGAAAGAGAACTTGGCTATTTATAAGACAAAAACTGAACAAACATCAAAATAAATATTGCACTCGAGAAAAAGAAGCATCGAAATTCCTCCTATCTGTTCAGCATTTCGAGGTCTACACGAATAATGGACACAAAGAGATTACAATTTGCACAGACCACAATCCGTTAACATACCTAGAAAAAAAATCGAGTTAGAGATGCCTGGCTTTTTCGATGGAGTTTACTCCCCCAGCTACTCAACCTCACAACTACAAACATAGCGGGGGGAGCTCGGGGGGCGGAGGCGGGAGCAATGTAAGCCAATGTAATGTCCAGGATGTAAGAAAAAACACTGTATCAAGAACCGCTTGGACTAGGCTCAGGGCTGGAAGCCTGAGGAGTGTATGAAATGAATGTGTTAGTGGTGTGACCATATAACTTATTTTTTTCCTTTCTTTCTAGACCAAGAAACAATCATTAAAAAATGAAATCCAGCCTGTATCCAATACAAAATCAAACTGAAAAGTTATAAAACTTGCAGGAAATTTGAAAGATTTGGTTATTGGCTGCCAATAAAATGGAGCACAAGTCATGATTCATACCACCTCCTGCATTGTAATCCAAATCCAATGTGTACTAAGACTGAAAAACAATCAACTCTGTCTGCATGGAAATAAGGCAGAGAATTAAAAATGGATGTGAGCTATACTTAAACAAACTAAGGGAAATGCCTTCCCCAGACGTTTCTTCTGCAACAAACATTCACTACAATGAGGTGTGAACAGTCCGCTTCTCCGCAAAACGCGGCCATCAAATGTCATAGTGCAGCCCAGCAAGAAAGGAACCGAAAGTCATATGGGTAAAACGGACACTTGTCATTTCACATCAAATGTTTTTGAGGATCAAAGGTCGGGGGGTGGGGGACGTGGGGGGTGGGGATGGGGGGGTGAGTGGTGGAGCTGGATCAGACTGACTTATCCTCAGCCACAGAGAAAAATAACCAGCTGAAACCACCTTGAATGCCAGCAAGTGTGAGGCAGATGGAAAGAGAGAGAGAGAGCTCTGATCCAGCTAACCCAGTTGAAACCTGCTGAGATAGGTTGAAAGCTTCTACCTGTGAGAATTGAACTAAGGCATCAGCCCGAAGAGGACTTCCAGAAGGTTGCAACAGCCCAGCAGTAACCGAAGAACCAGCAACCAGGCCTGCAACTGTAATATCCACCTTCTGAGAGGATCACACAGTTTTTTCCCCTAAAACAACAAACTTTTACCCCTGAACTCTTACCCTTTGTCTTCTATCCATCTGCTCTAAAGAGTGCATGTGACGGTGAATGCGTGTGTTATGGGCTTTGTGAACATTTCAAGTCATGAATATTCTCTAATAATTAAATAATATCAATAATATAATTAATAAATAATTATTCTCTATTAAACTTGCATGAATACCTGTCACTGTCTGTTTATTTGGTGAGTAAAATTCAGGGGTTCAAACACCAATAACACAAAAACACTGTCTACAGTCAGTTGGAAGGTCAACAGTGGAAACCAACCATGTCATCATCCACCTTTCCATCACACTAATGAAAGAAGCAAAACAAAATGAATTAGAAAGTTGGAGACAGGTTGGTCTTTATTCTGAGGTACCAAATAAGGGACAGCCAGCATTCTCACAATGATGGATTTGACCGGGAAATAATGTCCTTGTGAATAGGACTTTGTAAGAGTTAAATGAGCTCGCTGGGAGAAAACGGGACGATACAGATGTTAGAGTGGACTGTCCCACAACTGGAAAAGTAACCATAAAATATTTTTAGCTCTGTTGGAAACATTCATGGGAGAGTAGATTGTTATGACTGAGGCAGGAGGAGTGCAATGTCATTCTAGTCCCACTTCTCCACCAGTCACAACATATATTTAAATTTTCCCACTTACTGATAAGGGTTAATCAAAAACTCTGTTTTTCCAAGAGTAAAACACACCACCCAGATTTCTTGAATAAGCAACACAATTATCAGTTTATTATAAAACAAGTCGCAATCAGTAATGAAGTGAAACATAAACATACAGATTGAAATATTACAGTTCCCTTTTTATCTCATCCCCTCACACTTACACATACACACGTACACACGTACACCAGTTAAACGGAAAACTGAAGGGGATTTTTGTTTAGTGCTCAGTTACAGCTACAAAAACACTTGCGCTGAATACTTGCTCATTCCTGAAAAAAACAGCACAGGAGATATGTTGTGTTCCAAAATGACATACATTCTGGTCTCCGAGTATACTCAGATGGGTTACTGGGATCTGTTAGAACAGTTCTTTTCAAGCGGCGTTGAGAATTAATTTAGTAGGCTTTTCTTGAACCTGAAGAGCTCCCAATAGCCCTGATAACAGGGTTGCAGGTGTTCAGTTACATACGAACATAAAAATTAGAAGCACGAGTCGGTCACTTGACCCATCCAGCCGACTCCACCATCCAAAACGATCATGGCTGGTCTGATTGCAATCTCAATTCCACATTCCCGGCTACCCCCGATAACCGGATTTTTTTATGCATTCATGTGGATATGGGCGTCGCTGGTCAGGCCATCATTCATTGCCCATCCTTAATTGCCTTTGAGAAGGTGGTGGTGAGCTGCATTCTTGAACCGCTGCAGTCCATGTTGGGTAGATGCACCCACAGTGCTGTTATGAAGGGAGTTCCATGATTTTGACCCAGCGACAGTAAAGGAACGGCAATATAGTTCCATGTCAGGATGGCTTGGAGGGGAAATTGAAGGTTCCGATACATTTGCAGCCCCTGTCTTTCTAGGTGGTAGAGGTCGCAGGTTTGGAAGGTGATGTCTAAGGAGCCTTGGTGCTTAGCTAGAGTGCATTTTGTCGATGGTACAAACTGCTGCCAATGTACATCGGTGGTGGAGGGAGTGAATGTTTGTGAATCTGGTGTCAATCAAGTGGGCTGCTCTTTCCTGGATGGTGTTAAGCTTCTTGAGTGTTGTTGGAGCTGCATCCATCCAGGAAAGCGGAGAGTATTCCACCACACTCCTGACTTTTGCCTTGTAGATTGTGGACAGGCTTTGGGGAGACAGTAGGTTAGCTATTTGCCGCAGGATTCCTAGCCTCTGACCTGCTCTTGCAGCCACGGTATTTATATGTCTACTCCAGTTCAGTTTCTGGTCAATGGTAACCCTTAGTACGTTGATAGTGGGGGATTCAGCGATCATAATGCCATTGAATGTCAAGGGGTGATGGTCACATTCTCTCTTGTTGGAGATGGTCATTGCCTGGCACTTGTGTGGCACGAATGTTACTTGCCACTTATCAGCCTAAGCCTGGATATTGTCCAGGTCTTGCTGTATTTCTGGACGGACTGCTTCAGTATCTGAGGAGTCACGAATGATGCTGAATATTGTGCTATCGTTAGCGAACTACACCACTTCTGACCTTATGATTGAAGGAAGATCATTAATGAAGCAGCTGAAGATGTCGGGCCTGGGAAACTACCCTGAGGAACTCCTGCAGTGATGTCCTGAACCAACAACCACAACCATCTTCCTTTGCAATAGGTTTGAATCCAACCAGCGGACAATCTTCCCATTGATTCCCATGGACGCCAGTTTTTCTAGGGCTCCTTGATGCCATGCTCACTCAAATGCTGCCTTGATGTTAGGGCAGTTGCTTTTACCTCACCTCCTGAGTTCAACTCTTCAGTCGATGTTTCAATCAGGGCTGTAATGAGGTCTGGAGCTGAGTGGCCGTGGCGGAATCCAAACTGAGTGTCACCGAGCAGATTATGACTGTGCAAGTGTCGCTTGATGCCACTGTCACTGACACTTTCCATCACTTTACTGATGTTTGAGAGTAGACTAATTGGGCGGTAATTGGCCGGGTTTGATTTGTCCTGCTTCTTATGCACAGGACATACCTGGGCAATTTTCCATGTTGTAGGGTAGATGCCAGTGTTGTAGCTGTGCTGGAACAGCTTGGCGAGGGGCATAGCAAGTTGTGGAGCACAGGTTTTCAGCACAATTGCCGGAATACTGTCAGGGCCCATAGCCTTTGCAGTATCCAGTGCCTTCAGTCGTTTCGTGATTTCACGTGGAATGAATCGAATTAGCTCAATTCCGACATCTGTGATGCTGGGGACTTCAGGAGGAGGCCGAGATGGATCATCAACTCAGCACTTCTAGCTAATGATTGTTGCAAATACTTCAGCCTTAACTTTTGCACTGATGTGCTGGGCTCCCCCATCATTGAGGATGGGGATATTTGTGGAGCCACCTCCTCCAGTAAGTTGTTTAATTGTCCACCACCATTCACGGCTGGATGTGGCAGGACTACAGATCTTAGATCTGATCCGTTGGTTATGGGATCACTTAACTCTGTCTGTCGCATGCTACTGAGGCTGTTTGGCACGCAATTAGTCCTGGGTTGTAGCTTCACCAGGTTGACACCTCATTTTGAGGTATGCCTGGTGCTGCTCCTGGCATTCCCTCCTGCACTCTTCATTGAACCAGGGTTGGTCTCCTGGCTTGATGATAATGGCAGAATGGAGGATATGCTGGGCCATGAGGTTGTGCTTGAGTACTACCCTGCTGCTGCTGATGGCCCACAATGCCTCATGGAAGCCTAGTTTTGCATTGTTCGATCTGTTCGAAATCTATTCAATTTAACATGGTGGTAGTGCCACACAACACGATGGAGGGTATCCTTAATGTGAAGGCGGGATTTCGTCTCCACAAGGACTGTGCGGTGGTCAATCCTACCAATACTCTCATGGACAGGTGCATCTGCGGCAGGCAGATTGGTGAGGATGAAGTCAAGTATGTTTTTCCCTCTTGTTGGTTCCTGCACTGGCTGACGCATACCCAGTCTAGCAGCTATGTCCTTTAGGACTCGGACAACTCGGTCAGTAGTGGTGCTACCGAGCCACTCTTGATGATGAACATTGAAGTTCCCTACCCAGAGTACATTCTGCACCCTTGCCACCCTCAGTGCTTCCTCCAAGTGATGTTCAACATGGAGGAGCACTGCTTCATCAGCTGAGGGAGGGCTGTTGGTGATAATCAGTCGGCGGTTACCTTGCCCATGTTTGACCTGATGCCATGAGATTTCATGGGATCAGGAGTCAATGCTGATGACTCCCAGGGCAACACCATCCCGACTGTATACCACTGTGCCGCTACCTCTGCTGGGTCTTTACTGCCGGTAGGACAGGCCATATCCAGGGATGTTGATAGCGGTGTCTGGGACATTGTCTGTAAGGTATGGTTCAATGAGTATAGATATGTCAGATGTTGCTTGACTAGTGTGTGGGACAGCTCTCCCAACTTTGGCACAAGACATCAAATGTTAATAAAGAGGACTTTGAAGGATCGACAGGGCTGGGTTTGCTGTTGTCGTTTCTGGTGCCTAGGTCGATGCCGGCTGGTCCATCTGGTTTCATTCTTTATTGACGTCGTAGCAGTTAGATACAATGGAGTGGCTTGCTAAGCCATTTCGGAGGGCATTTAAGAGTCAACCCCCTTGCTGTGGATCTGGAGTCACACGTAGGTCAGATCAGGTAAGGACAGCAGATTTCCTTCCCTAAAGGGCATTAGTGAACCAGATGAGTTTTTACAATAATTGACGGTGGTGTCATGGCCATCATTAGACTCGCTTTATGGGGGGGGGGGGTATTTTTTGGATTGGTAGAGCCACAGTTGAAGGGATGAAGGAACGCGTGTGGGGTTTGGCTTTTGAGCCTCGGGTTGATCAGAAACATTAAAAGATGGCGAGGAAAGGGTGAAGTTACTCACAATTAATAAACAAAGCGCATTCCCAATGGAAGAATTATGTTTATGTAAGGTTCTCAATAAGGTTTCTGAACACTGTGATGAGATGTCACGGGTTTGTTGAACACGCACTACATACAGTATTTAAACATAGACTTGAAACTTACAAATTTCAGCCACTAATGTTGCTTTTTTACCGATTGAAACGTGTTACTGTTCTGAGCTTTGTATCTTAGGCTTTGAACAAATTTAAATACTTATTACAAGCATTTCCCTGTCATACATCCCTCTTCATCAACCTAGTGGTGTTTTAAATTAACTTGTACTTCCTTGCTTAACAAGAACGGGCTAAACGATAATATTTCTACAATCTAAAAAGAAGCCAACAAATGAGAACATTATCAAATGCCAGAACAAATCTGATTAACGCATTCCTCATAGCCAATGATCCCTCCCCCACTTATTGGCGTATTTTTTATCAGGCTAACTTTATCAACATCCGATCAGGGTCATCTATCTATTTAGTTCTACTGGAGGGCACAGATCTCATCCATTTGTTTTTCATACCATTTCATTCTCCAGAGTCATATTAACCATTTAATCTCAGGGTGGTACAGCGTGAATGATCATATTCTGGGCCCGTTCTTCAGGGCATCTTCATCATGCATATCACTTGTTCTTTCATGCTCAATATGTCACTTCTCCAGACACAGCAATATCCCAAAATCAGAAACACGAGATTTCTTATGCAGGCTACAGCTGCACTTTCTGGTTATCTATCTGCTATTAGAGATAGAGATAAGCAAAAGAAAACAATCTTTCACTTTGCTTCGTATCAGTAATGATTCAATTAGTTCCAAGGAAACACTATCAATTAATTGGCGTGAGTGCATTTTCCTGGTTTTCATTTGATTTTGTAATGATATTATATTGAGATATTTTGGCCAGTCGTGTTCAGGTGATTAAGGCCAAGATGTGATGGGGCAGGATCGATAGAGGCTGATTGTTCCATTAGCTGAAAGATCAAGAATTAACGGCCACAGAAAATATAATAATGTAAAAGAATTAGGACAACGGATAAGAGAAACCCCTTTAAACGGTCATGGTTGAGGCAATGAAAGTAACGGTGGTAGAAACAACGTCATTATTAAATATTAAATTGAAAAGACCCATAAATTAAAATATATTGAAGGCATGATGAGGTGGGCTGTTACAATGATTGGAAGTAATTGTTAGTGCCGAATATAATTTCCGCAAATAAAAACAAGAAATGCTGGAACCACTCAGCAGGTCTGGCAGCATCTGTGGAAAGAGAAGCAGAGTTAACGTTTCGGGTCAGTGACCCTTCTTCGGAACTGACAAATATTAGAAAAGTCACAGGTTATAAGCAAGTGAGGTGGGGGTGGGGCAAGAGATAACAAAGGAGGTCTAGATTGGACCAGGCCACATATCTGACCAAAAGGTCACGGAGCAAAGGCAAACAATATGTTAATGGTGTGTTGAAAGACAAAGCATGAGCACAGATTAGGTGTTAATACACTGAATATTGAACAACAGCAAGTGCAAACCTGAAAAAAAAGTGGGTAAGCAAACTGAACAAACTAAAATGAAATGAAATAAATGGAAAAAAAAGATTGTAAAAAATGTAAAAAGGAATGTAATAAAAAAGGAAGAAAAAATAACTAAAAATGAAAGTAAAATGGAGAGCTGTCATGCTCTGAAATTATTGAACTCAATGTTCAGTCCGGCAGGCTGACGTGTGCCTAATCGGTAGATGAGATGCTGTTCCTTGAGCTTGCAATTTCCGCAAAGACTGGACAAGCACAACCGTCTATTTCCCAGATAAAACATGAAAACATTTTGATGCCCAGTTGAGATTGAAAGAAATGCTGCCTCAAGGGTCAGAAACTGATCAGGATACAGGCCTGTTTATTTGATGCAGGAGTCAATTGGGGCTTGGGGAAGACGAAGACGAATGGGAACGTCAGCGCCTGCAACATTCACAACAAGAATACAGAAAAATAACAAGGAACCATCTTTATTGTTCCGAGACTAAAGGACACTTCATCTGTTAATTTGGTGTTTGCTTCCAATATCTGCATCTTCTATTAAACCGCCGAAACACAATCGTGACTAAAATCTTTGAATATTGAGCGGGGAGCGCGCTGTTTCATCAGGAAATGGTGATGTTCACCCCGGGAAAGTAGCAGACATTCATCGCCTGGCAGGAAGTGGAAGAAATATTTTTCTGATACCTGTTCATTCTAACTAAACAATCAAATTCCGTCCTAACGGAAAGTCTGCCTTTTCTAAAATGGAACACAGACTGCAATTGAGTGCTACTTAAAACAGGAAGCTTTGGTTTCAGTTTTCATTTTTAAAATCCATTTTAGAATAAATGCCCAAGGAGCTGTCAGCAGTTTCTTCAGCTTTTCTCTGAATTTAGTTTGTGTAGCTGCATAAATACACGTGTTTGTACATGAACTCATGTTCATGAGCATGTATCCAGTTTCAGTGGCGATGTATTCAGGAGCGGCATAGTCACCTCTGTAATGTGCTGTGTTTGCCAGACTTTCTTTCTTTTGGGCCTCCTTATCTCGAGAGACAATGGATACGCGCCTGGAGGTGGTCAGTGGTTTGTGAAGCAGCGCCTGGAGTGGCTATAAAGGCCAATTCTGGAGTGATAGGCTCCAGAATTGCCAGACTGGTAGCTATAAAACTCACCGCTGATGTCAGCCACAGCAGTATAAAACTGCCCGATACTGTGAACAGTAAAATAATGGACTTCCTTCTGTTCTCCATCTCAGGATCGCTCTGATTATCATCGATGTGAGTCCGGAATCCCCTGCGAACTCTGCTGGCCACTAAAATACATTTGACTGTCAAACAATTAAACAATAATATCAAAACAAAAGGAAGCCATGGAATTAACACCGTTTGCAACCAGGAATAGGCAACACCTGCTGGCGATGAAAAAAAATCCATTCTTGGGTGACAACCCCAATGAATATTATTTATTATTTGTTCAGGCTAATATGCAAAGAAGAACGGAAGTGTCTGTAAACATAACAGGGCAGAGACCATTGTTACAACCGTGGTCGCAGTTCTCACAGTGCAATACTTTGTTTTAAACTTCTCACAACATATCGCTACAAATCGGTCAAATGTGAAAGAGACAGTAAACCACACTGATATACGCAGGGTGACAGAATTCATGTACAGAATAAACTTACAAACGGCAGTGTAGGATAGGAAAGAATGTGGGAAGTGATATGTAAAAATGTGATAAACTATTACATTGAAGATCATGACCATTAGATCTGCTGTTGCCATGGCCACCATGAAGAGCGAAATACATTTGGAAAGACCGCAATTTCCTCCGGACAGAATCACTATTGTCAACAGGTTTGCTGCACGAAAGAGGGAGAAGAGTTAAATAAAGAGGACAATCGATAACAGTTGGCATGCTATTCTACTTAGGGTTATGGACAGTGATTTGTAATGTTTTAGAGGAGTTGTGACGACATGATGTTCGAAAGAAAGAAACCATTAAACACAATATAGAGAGACTGGAAGGCCGCCGTCCTTCCAGCATACTTCAATCAGATATTGTCAGAGTAGTGAGGGGAGGGTTACTCGGAATCAGTCTTATTAATGGTGAGAGAAAACAATTCCACTACTGCCGACACCCAGGCACTGATGACTGAGTGTGGATACAATGCACTTTGGGCGGTATAATAAATATGACGACATTATATCAGTCATGTGTCATACGTCTCTGTCAGTTTAATCTCAATGACTATCACCTCGGATACTAGTTTGAGGCTTCATTTACCCTATAATGTGCGGTCCTGGCCAAGCCAGGGAAACTCGCAGAAATGGTGTAGTTCTGGAGAAAACCCGCTTAAAGCAAAACTTTGACTTGTTCGATGACTTGTTAATTTTCACCGTCAATATACAAACCGGTTCCCGAACATAAATGCAAATATATAGTTCATTGCAGTGTTGAACACTAAAACCATCTGACACGAGACTTGGCCCATTCAAGACACCGACCCCCTTTTATAAGTTAACATTGCGGCGCCATGGACCAATACATGTTTGAAATTTCCATTTAATTCCTTTCTTCATTTGGAGAGCGGAATCTCTGGATCGGCATCAAATTAGAGTCATAGAGAGATACAGCACTGAAACAGGCCAACTACGGGCCACCGAGTCCGTGCCGACCATCAGCCACCCATTGATACCGATCCTGTATTAATCCCATTTTTCGCTCTCACATCCCCACAATTCTCCTACCATTTACCTACACTAGGGGCATTTCCTTTTTACAATGGCCAATTTACCTACCAACCCACAAATCTTGGGCACGTAGGAGGAAACCGGAGCAACCCCACGCGGTCACAGGTAGAACTTGTGAACTCTGCACAGGCAGTACTCAGAACCGAACCCAAGTCGCTGGAGCTGTGAGGCTGTGGTGCTAGCCACTGTGCCGCCCTTAGTATTATTCAATACAATTTCAAAATAATTGCTGCAAAGATATGAATTCAACTAAAACATTCAGCTCAGACAGAACATTCAATTTATTCAAAAGTCTGTGCTTTTTCTATTCATAATCTGCCCGATGGAACTGCTCAGGAACTGAGTTTAACCGCAAAAGCTCTTTGTAGCCAAGGGGAGAGAAGCAGCTTCTTCAGCCGCAATTATTTCTCAAAATATCTTTCAAAGTCCCTGTTAGGTGGAGCAAGCTGCAAGCCCAGGAATTAGCAACTGTAAATAGACAAGACGCAACCATACCAGTGAGATAAATGTCATGGCCAGTCAATAAAGCATTCTTTCATGATTTATGCACCGTTTGAAGGGCGAGAAAGCAGCATCGCCCTCCCTCAGTACAGGATAAGACAGCTGATCACCCCGTGCGAGCAAGTACTGACCAGAACAGAGACTCACCAGCCACGCAGACCAGTAGGATTCCCATTGATATTCACCCACATATCCCTTCAGATATATGACTCAGCAATGAGGGCATTCACAGCATCTGTTATGTAACCATTAACAGTTATGTTGTCAACAGCTATTGGACAACAGGATATATCGACTTACCAGGAGCACCCAAGACTGTGAGAATAGACTAGTAAATGTCCCTTATCAGTAGAATCATTGGCGGTAACATTTTTAGTGTGAATTCTGGAACTCTTTCCAGTTTTACGTTTCCAACACCCGTTTGGCTGAAATCATTAACGTTACCCTTTTATAGAAAATTCATGCCCTGTTGGGTAAGCAAAGTTGCACAATTAGGAACGTTAGTTACAGTCACTGAACAAACAAGGAGCTGCTGTCCGTTTCAGTACGCCCTGAAAGCCAAAGATGGTGTTGCTCAGTCCATGAAACTCCTGCCCTAGAAATTCATAATGGAAAGTTACCCCAACTGGTAGGTGCGCTGTGTCTGCCCCCTGAACTCTGAAGGTAGCATACCTTCCTGACACTGCGTTAGGTTCTTGGGGCCCCATAATAATTCAGTGAAATATTCACATCCATTGTAAATTTAAATTGTTATATACTGTGATGATAACAGTGATTACGTTCTAACACCACTGGTGACGCTTCTCTTACCTTACTGGTGATGATTCAGTTCTAGTATCACTAGTGATGACTGTACTTTAGCATGTCTGCAGATAATCCTGTTCTATAATTATCAGTAACGGCCTTATTCTACCATTACTGAGGATGAACCTACTTTGACATTACTGGGGTGATCCTCTTCTAACATTACCGTTAGTCACCCTGTTCTAACATTACTGGTGAGGAGCATACTGGATCATTGCTGAAGAAGTGCACACTTTGAAATTACTTGTGTTAACCCGACTCTAATATTGCTGTTGGTAAATATACACGACCATTAATCGCAAATTGTCGCAAATATATGCGACAATTATTCGAACATTATTGTTGGCGGCCATAGTATAGCATCACTGGTGGTGATCCTACTCTCGCATTATTTGTGCTGTTATTTCTCTAATATTACTGATGATGTCACTGCTCTAAAATACTGGCGCTATCTCTGCCCTAATCTTTATGGATTCTAACTTTTACCAGAAGCTAAAATTATTGGTACATCCTATTTTAACTTTACTTCTGAAGACATAGCACGAATTTAAATAGTGGTGACCCGACCGTAACATCAGTGATGCTGACTACCCGAATTCTGCCGCTGATGACATGAGACAAACGTTCATGTTGGTGAGCCTTCTCGAAGATTACTGCTGGTGATGCTACTCTAATATTGCTGGTGCAATCTTATCCTGATATTACTGATGAGGAACTTATACTAACATTTTAGTGGCGACCTGCTCAAATGTAAATGGTGGAGACACTACTTTATCACTGCTTGTGGGAACTCTAACATTACTGGGAAGAAACCGAGTCCAACTTTATAGGTGTTAACCCCACTGTAAAATTATTGGTGAGGCGACAACTCTAACAGCAATGTTGGTGACTGTACACAAACATTACTGCTGTTGATCCAACTCTAACATTATTGATTTTTTTTTATTTAGAGAAACAGCACTGAAACAGGCCCTTCGGCCCACCAAGTCTGTGCCGACCATCAACCACCCATTTATACTAATCCTACACTAATTCCATATTCCTCCCACGTCCCGATATTGCCCTATCACCTACCTATATTAGGGGCAATTTATAATGGCCAATTTACCCATCAACCTGCAAGTCTTTTTGGCATGTGGGAGGAAACCGGAGCACCCAGAGGAAACCCACGCAGACACAGGGAGAGCTTGCAAACTCCACACAGGCAGGACCCAGAATTGAACCCGGGTCGCTGGAGCTGTGAGGCTGCGGTGCTAACCACTGCGCCACTGTGTCATTATCTGTGGATGCTGTACTTTAATATTGCTAGGAACATAGAAGCAGGTGTAGGCCATTCAACCAGTCGAGCCTGCTCCCCATTCAATTAGATCTTGGCTGATCATCTACCTCAAAGCCAATTTCCCGCGGTATCCCAATATTCCTTGATGTCATTAGTATCTCGATATCTATCGATTTCGGTCTTGAACATGCTCAATGATGCAACTCTTGGGCAGAGAATTAGAAAGATTCACCACCCTCTGCGTTAAGAAATTCTTCCTCATCTCAGTCTTAAATGGCCTACCTCTTACTCTGAGACCATGTCCCCAAATCATCTGTATAGATTTTGAACAGCTGTGGCCCCAGCACTGATCTTGTGGTACCTCACTAGTAACAGCCTGCAATGCTGAGAATGACCTATTTATTCCTGCTGTCTGTATTTTGTCTGTTCACCAATTCTCAATCCATACCAGTATATTACCCCAACCCCATGTGCTCAAATTTTGTTGATTAACCTCTTGTGTGGGGCCATATCAAAAGCCTCCTGAAAATCTAAATACACCACACCCACTGCTTCACCTTTATCTGTTTCTCATAAAATTCCTCATAGAACTCCAACAGCTTTTTTAAACTAGATTTCCCTTTTAATAAATCCATGTTGGTTCTGTATTCTGCTGGTGAGGATTTTACTCGTGCGTGATTGGTTGTTATATTATTCTAACATTACAAACTGTAACCCTGCTTTAACTTTATTAGTGAGGATTATAAACTAACCTTAGTGGTTACAAACCCACTTTAACGTTGCTTGCGTTGACTTTATTATAACGTTCTTGGTGGTGACATTAATCTAATATTACTGGCAACACTACTGTACCATTACTGGTGAGGCCCCTACACTAAAATTCTGGTGATCTTACTCTACCTTTCCTGCTGGTTACCTTACATTAATAGAAATGCTGTTGATCCTACTCTAACATTGCTGGTGGTGACCCGACAGTAATATTGCTCCTGGTGACACTTATCTAATATTGGGTGTAGTGAACGTACTCTAACACTACCAGTGATCACGAAACATGAATATTTTTGGTGCTGATTTTACTCAAACATTGCTTGGCGTGATAGGTATTGTAATATTTCTTGTTATAACCTGCTATTACATGACTGGTCGTAAAACTACTCTATCATGACTGTTGGGACACTACTGTAATATTACTGGTGATGGACCTGTTGCAACACTACTGGTAACCGTACGGTATCATTACTAAGAAGGACCCTTCTGCAACCTGTTGGTGATGACCATACACTAACATTATTGCTGTGGATTGCATATAATATTACTGATGATAATACTACTCGAACAGTACTTGTGAGGGCGCCATTCCATCATTACAGGAGATGAAACTACTTTATCAGTACTGGTGATGACTGTATCCTAACATTACTGATGAAGACCAGATTGCAATATCACTATGGCAACCCTACCATAACGTTTCTGGTCGTGGTTCTGTTCTAACATTCCTGGTGTTGCTTCTGTTCGGACATTACAATTTGTGCCACGTCTCTAACGTTGTTGTTAGTTAATTCTACTGTATTATTACTTGTGATGACCATCCGCTATAATTACTGGTCCGATCCAACCTACCATTCCTAGTGGTAAGCCTACTCTAACCTTCTTGGTGGTGACCTCAGTTAACATTACTAGAGAAGACACTTTCTATCATTGTTGGTAGTAAGCTTACTCTAACATTACTGATAAGCATTCCAGTCTAACATTAAAGGTGATAAAGCAACTCTAACATTACTTGTGATGGTGTTAGTCTATCATTATTGTTGCTGATCTAACTCTTAAATAATTAGTGATGACTGTACAGTAGAATTATTTGTGAGGACCCTATTCCAACATTACCTCAGATAACCCTACTAAAATACTGCTGGTGGTGCTCCTGTTCCATAATAAGGCTTGTGATCCTACTCGAACACTCTTCTTTAATATTGATGTTTGACACTCTACGCTAGCATTACTCCTTTACAGTATTGGTGATCACTCCACTCTAATATTGCTGGTGGTACTACTATTCTAACATTACTGAATGCTATGCTACAGTAACATGAATAATGTTGTCATATTGCTAGCGCTGACCATACTCTAACATTGCGTGAGATAACCTGACTCGAACATTACTACTGACGAACTTTACTTCTGTTGATTCTATGCATACTGTAACATTCTGTGTGCTGACGCTGCTCTAATAGCACTGGTGATGTGCTTGCTGACGGAGTACTGGTGGTGACACTACTTTATCATTATCGGTGCGAACCTACTGTAATATTACTGGTGATAACCCCACTCTAACAGAGCTGATGATGGACCTGCTGTATCATTACTGGTGGTAACATGAATCGATCATTACTGGTGGACCGTGGTGTAACATTACATGTGATAACCCCACTCTAACATAACTGGCGCTGGACCTACTATAACATTACTGGCGGTAACCCGACTCTAACTTAACTGGTGATGGATCTACTGCAATATTACTGGTGGTAACACTGCACGATCAGTGAGACCAAATGTAACATTACTGGTGATAATCCAACTCCAACACAACTGGTTCTGTACCTACTGTAAAAATACTGGTGCTAACACTACACTATCATTACTGGTGAGACCCTACTGTAACGTTACTTGTGATATTCCCACTCTAACATGACTGCTGGCGGGCATTACTGTAACATTGCTGGTGGTGAACCTCGTCTGACATTACTGGTGGTGACTCGATTCTAACATTGCTAGTGATTGACCTACTGCAGGAATTATTGTCCGTAACCCTTCTGTAACACTACTGGTGAGACCCTGCTATTATCATCATTATTGATGATGACCGTACTCCAATATTAATGGTGATGACTGTACTCCATCACTACTGCTGATGACTGTACTCCATCACTACTGGTGATGGTCATAACTCTAACATTAATGGTGATGACTGTTCTCCATCACTACTGATGATGACTGTACTCCATCACTACTGGTGATGACTGTACTCCATCATTACTGGTGATCACTGTACTCCATCACAACTGGTGATGGTCATAACTCTAACATTAATGGTGATGGCTGTACTCCATCATTAGTGGTGATGACCGTACTTCATCACTATTGGTGATGACTTTACTCCATCATTACTGTTGATGGTCATACTCTAACATTAATGGTGATGACCATACTCCATCATTACTGGTGATGACTGTACTCCATCACTGGTGACCACTGTACTTCATCATTACTGGTAATGACTGTACTCAATCACTGCTGCTGACGACTGTACTCGATCATCACTGGTGATGATCGTACTCCAATATTAATGGTGATGACCGTTCTTTTTGGGCCTCCTTATCTCGAGAGACAATGGATACGCGCCTGGAGGTGGTCAGTGGTTTGTGAAGCAGCGCCTGGAGTGGCTATAAAGGCCAATTCTGGAGTGACAGGCTCTTCCACAGGTGCTGCAGAGAAATTTGTTTGTTGGGGCTGTTGCACAGTTGGCTCTCCCCTTGCGCCTCTGTCTTTTTTCCTGCCAACTACTAAGTCTCTTCGACTCGCCACAATTTAGCCCTGTCTTTATGGCTGCCCGCCAGCTCTGGCGAATGCTGGCAACTGACTCCCACGACTTGTGATCAATGTCACACGATTTCATGTCGCGTTTGCAGACGTCTTTATAACGGAGACATGGACGGCCGGTGGGTCTGATACCAGTGGCGAGCTCGCTGTACAATGTGTCTTTGGGGCTCCTGCCATCTTCCATGCGGCTCACATGGCCAAGCCATCTCAAGCGCCGCTGACTCAGTAGTGTGTATAAGCTGGGGATGTTGGCCGCTTCAAGGACTTCTGTGTTGGAGATATAGTCCTGCCACCTGATGCCAAGTATTCTCCGAAGGCAGCGAAGATGGAATGAATTGAGACGTCGCTCTTGGCTGGCATACGTTGTCCAGGCCTCGCTGCCGTAGAGCAAGGTACTGAGGACACAGGCCTGATACACTCGGACTTTTGTGTTCCGTGTCAGTGCGCCATTTTCCCACACTCTCTTGGCCAGTCTGAACATAGCAGTGGAAGCCTTACCCATGCGCTTGTTGATTTCTGCATCTAGAGACAGGTTACTGGTGATAGTTGAGCCTAGGTAGGTGAACTATTGAACCACTTCCAGAGCGTGGTCGCCAATATTGATGGATGGAGCATTTCTGACATCCTGCCCCATGATGTTCGTTTTCTTGAGGCTGATGGTTAGGCCAAATTCATTGCAGGCAGACGCAAACCTGTCGATGAGACTCTGCAGGCATTCTTCAGTGTGAGATGTTAAAGCAGCATCGTCAGCAAAGAGGAGTTCTCTGATGAGGACTTTCCGTACTTTGGACTTCGCTCTTAGACGGGCAAGGTTGAACAACCTGCCCCCTGATCTTGTGTGGAGGAAAATTCCTTCTTCAGAGGATTTGAACGCATGTGAAAGCAGCAGGGAGAAGAAAATCCCAAACAGTGTGGGTGCGAGAACACAGCCCTGTTTCACACCACTCAGGATAGGAAAGGGCTCTGATGAGGAGCCACCATGTTGAATTGTGCCTTTCATATTGTCATGGAATGAGGTGATGATACTTAGTAGCTTTGGTGGACATCCGATCTTTTCTAGTAGTCTGAAGAGACCACGTCTGCTGACGAGGTCAAAGGCTTTGGTGAGATCAATGAAAGCAATGTAGAGGGGCATCTGTTGTTCACGGCATTTCTCCTGTATCTGATGAAGGGAGAACAGCATGTCAATAGTCGATCTCTCTGCACGAAAGCCACACTGTGCCTCAGGGTAGACGCGCTCGGCCAGCTTCTGGAGCCTGTTCAGAGCGACTCGAGCAAAGACTTTCCCCACTATGCTGAGCAGGGAGATTCCACGGTAGTTGTTGCAGTCACCGCGGTCACCTTTGTTTTTATAGAGGGTGATGATGTTGGCATCGCGCATGTCCTGGGGTACTGCTCCCTCGTCCCAGCACAGGCATAGCAGTTCATGTAGTGCTGAGAGTATAGCAGGCTTGGCACTCTTGATTATTTCAGGGGTAATGCTGTCCTTCCCAGGGGCTTTTCCGCTGGCTAGGGAATCAATGGCATCACTGAGTTCCGATTTGGTTGGCTGTATGTCCAGCTCATCCATGACTGGTAGAGGCTGGGCTGCATTGAGGGCAGTCTCAGTGACAGCATTCTCCCTGGAGTACAGTTCTAGGCAGTGCTCAACCCAGCGGTCCATCTGTTTGCGTTGGTCAGTGATTATGTCCCCCGCTTTAGATTTGAGGGGGGTGATCTTCTTGATGGTTGGCCCAAGAGCTCTCTTCATGCCATCATACATTCCTCTGATGTTTCCGGTGTCTGAGGCCAGCTGAATATGACTGCATAGGTGTTGCCAGTACTCGTTTGCGCAACGCCTAGCTGTTCTTTGTGCAGTACTTCTGGCTGCTTTAAGTGCTGCGGATGTTAAATCGCTGGGGGCTTTCTTGTAGTTCAAAAGTGCAATGCGCTTAGCGGCTATGACAGGTTCCAGCTCTTCATTATGAGATTGAAACCAGTCTGCATTTCTCTTCGCACTTTTGCCGTAGGTGGTCAAAGCTGACTCATAGATGGCGTCTCTGATGTGGGCCCACTTGGTCTCAGCATCCCCTGTGGGAGTGTTTTGAAGGGCTGTTACAAGTGAATTTAGAAATTTTTGTAACAGCTGTGGGTGAGAAATTCTGCTCGTGTTGATGCGCGGGTGGCCCTTCTGCTTGGAATGATGCAACTTCTTTGGTCTGAGTCTAACCTTGCTGCACACCAGGGAATGGTCGGTGTCGCAGTCCGCACTGTGGAAGCTGCGTGTGATTTGAACACTGTTTAAGGCGGCTCGCCTTGTGACAATGAGGTCTAGCTGGTGCCAACGACGTGATCTTGGGTGCCTCCATGAAACCTGGTGACAGGGTTTAGTGTGAAAGAACGAGTTGGTGATGCAGAGGTTATGATAGGTACACAACTCAAGCAGTCTCTGCCCGTTCTCATTCATCCTTCCAACGCCATAGCGCCCAAGGCAGGAGGGCCATGAGTCATGGTCGGCCCCAACCCTGGCATTAAAGTCCCCCAGCAGGAATAGGTGTTCGGTGTTGGGGATGCTGCTAATGATGTTATGGAGTTGTTCATAGAACTGGTCTTTAGCTTCATGTGCGGAACAGAGTGTTGGAGCATAGATGCTGAGTAGGTGTACTGGACCAGAGGTGGTGAGCAGTCGGATGGACAGTATGCGTTCCGAGCCATTTGAGGGAGGCTCTATCATGCTGAGCAAGGAGTTTCTGATGGCGAAGCCCACTCCATGCTGTCTTGGTTCTTCAGGATCCCTGCCCTGCCAGAAGAAGGTGTAGTCTTGCTCTGCTAGAGAGCCACTCGCGGGGAGGCGAGTCTCCTGAAGTGCTGCAATGTCCACATTGAGTCTACTGAGCTCGTTGTTAATGATGGCGGTCTTCCGAGAATCGTTGATTTGTGTAAGGTCTTCCGACAGGCCAGGACACATAGTTCTGACGTTCCAGCTTGCAAAGCGAAGGGCTGGTACCTTCTTTCCTTTTTTCATGTTGTTTGGTGCGGTGTATCAGTCCACCTTTCGGGCAATGACCCTGAGCTCCAAGCACCCATTGAAGCAGGCAGACTGTGGCGGGACAGAACCTTATTGTCCGGGGGCTGCCCGGTTTGAGGCGGGCGGTAGCTGTCCAGTGAGGTGCAATGACCTCTCCCACCGACAAAGGCAACCCGTGGCGCCCAGTTTCTACGCCAATTTATCTGGACTTATAACCCGTAACTGCTGCCTTCCGTGTTGTTTCAGTCGTTGTGAGGCAACTATGGAGTGACCTCTCCATGGCGCATGCCTGGGCAAATTTATGGAGGTTGAGAGTTGCCCAGTCGTCAAAACCCCCCTCTCGGCCTTTCTGGTGGGGTCCAAAGGAGTGCAGGACACGACGTTTGGCACCAGTATGGCTGCAGGAACTGCCGGAAACATGCCAAAGGTGACACATGACCGCCCACGGGGTTCCGCTCCGGATTTTCTGTTAGGGTTTACTCCCTTAGCCTTGGTCTCTCCCGAGACGCCCACAAGGCAGTGGGGTTGTTGGGGCCCCTACACAGGTGTAGGATGGTGCCGGTGGGAGGAGGGGATGCAAGGGGGAGGGGTAGAGGGAGGGGGTGGGGGGGGGTGCAGGGGAAGGGGGTGCGGGGTGAAGATGGTGCGAGGGGGGTGGCGGGCTGGGACGGGGTTGTGAGGGGGTGAGCTGAGAGGGTGGAGCAGGGAAGGGGACGGGGGTGGGGGGGGTGGAAGAGGGGTAAAGGGGGGGAGGGGGGGTGGAATCTGGTGCAGGTAATAAGCCATTTCCTCAGTGCCCACCATCGACGTCCGGAAAGCTCATCCACGTCCTTCGGGAGGTGAAGCATCATTTGGCAGACTTAGAGGTGATTACATTTGTTAAGGGTTTTTTTTTGCAGTGGTTTAAATAAAGGCATGCAGCATTGCCGACAGTGCGCTGCAGATGCTCTCCGAGCCATCTCCCGCGGGCGCTTTGAAGTTGCGGCCGGGGGGGCCGTTCGTGGATGTTTTGGGTGTTCGGGGCACCTTTTCCCAGGACTTCTCTCGGGTCCCGCAGCTCCTTCTTCACCTCAATGGACTTACCGCATGCCGTGGCTGCAGACACTCTGGACTGTGAAGACAGCAGGATCGGAGATTAAAGTATCGGCAGCTGTTCTCGTCAGTTTCATCTGGATCAATTTCATTGAGAAAACAAAGAGCAGGTGTGGCTGGGGGAGGGCAGTGGGCCCAGGTAACATACACTAAACTAACTGTTAACTTTTAGATAGGGCTAAAATGAACTGATTTAAAGAGCCAGGGGAATTTAAACAGTTTAAGAGGGCAGATTGGGGGAGAAAACGTTAGGGATGGGAGCAGATGGCCATGGATAGAGTTGAACAGCAAGGGAGCTTCCTAGGGAGCTTCCAGCCCAGGAGCCATCTGATGACCGTACTCCATCATTATTGGTGATGACTTTACTCCATCATTATTGGTGATGACTGTACTCGATCATCACTGGTGATGACCGTACTCCAATATTAATGGTGATGACTGCACTCCATCAGTACTGATGATGACTGTACTCCAATATTAATGGTGAAGACCGTACTTCATCACTATTGGTAATGACTGTACTTCATCATTACTGTTGATGGTCATACCCTAACATTACTGGTGATGATCGTACTCCATCACTACTGCTGATGACAGTATTCTATCACTGGTGATCACTGTACTCCATAATTACTGGTGATGACTGTACTCAATCATTACTGCTGATGACTGTACTCCATCACTGGTGATCACTGTACTCCATCTTTACTGGTGATAACTGTACACAATACTGCTGATAACTGTACTCCATCACTGGTGATCACTGTACTCCATTATTACTGGTGATGACCGTACTCCAGTATTACTGGTGTTGACTGCACTCTATCATTGCTGGTCATGGTCATACTCGAACATTAACGATGATGACTGAACTCTGACATAAGCTTTGCTGATCCTACTATAATGTTAGTTATGGTGATTTTATTTAAACTGTCCTCCTGAAGTCTCTGAACGTTTCTCATAATAAACTTCTTAAAACATATTCACGATCAGCCCAGTGCTGGCCGTCTCACTGGCCTGTCTAATCCTATTGCCTTGACAACAGTCAAGGTCATCTCTGATCATTCCAGGTGTCTTTTATACTCACACTCCTCATCTCCTTTTCTGCTGAAATAAACTCCAGCTGAGGTAATACATAATTACACTTTCAGCTGCCAACCCTTTAGCCATTGAGGCATTGGACATAATTTGTCAGTCTTCTTTAGACTCGGGGGTAGTGACAGAGGATTGGAGAATTGCAAACGGTAGACCCTTATTCAAAAAGAAGGTGTAAAGATACAACACCTACAGGCAAGTCAGTTTAACTTCGGTGGTGAATAAAATTCTAGAAAGAATAGTTCGGACAAAATTAATAGTCACATGGACAAATTTGAGTTAATTGAAGAAAGTCAGCATGGATTTCGTAAGGGAAAACTTATCTAACGAACTTGCTGGAGTATTTTAAAGAGATAACAGAGAGGGTTGATAATGATAATGTAGCTGATGTGGTCTACATGGTCTTCCAAAAGGCATTTGATACAGTGTCACATAACAGACTTATGAGGGAAATTGTAGCTCATGGAATAAACTGGACAGCAGCAACATTGATATGGAATTGACTGAGTGATAGAAAACAAAGAGCAGTGGGTAATTGATGTTTTTGGGCTGTAGGAAGGTTTACAGTGGAGTTCCCAGCGATCAGTGTTGGGGCCCTGAAATATTAATGACCTAGACCTTGGTGTACAGGGCACAATTTCAAAGTTGATGGATGATATGAACCGTGGAAGCATTGTGAACTGTAAAGACGAAAGTGTAAAACTTCAAAAGGTCATAGACAAATTGGTGGAATGGGCAGACAGGTGGCAGATGAAGCTCAATGCAGAGAAATGTGAATTGACACATTTTGTTAGGAAGGGTATGGAGAGGCGACACAAAATAAAGGATACAATGCTAAATGGGGTGCAGCAGCAGAGGGCTCTGGATGTGTATGTGTGTTAGTTCATTGAAGGTGGCTGGACAGATTGAGAAAGTGGTTCATAAAGCATGCAGTATCCTAGGCTTTATTAACAGAGGCAGAGGGTACAAGAGCAAGGAGGTTATGTTGAACTTGTACAAGACACTAGTTCAGCCTCAGCTGGCATATTGCATCCAATTCTGGGTTCCACGCTTTAAGAAAGATGTGAAGGCTTTAGAGAAGTGCAGAAAAGATTCTCCAGAATGGTTCCAGGGATGCGGAACTTCAGTTATGAAGGTAGATTGGAGAAGTTGGAACTGTTTTTTATCTTGGAGAAGAGAAGGTTGAGAGGAATTTTGTTACAGGTATTCAAAATCATGAGGGGTCTGGACAGAGCAGACAGCGAAAAACTCATGAAAGGTTCAAGAATAAGAGGGCACAGATTTAAAATAATTGGTAAAAGAAGCAGAAGCCAAATGAGGAAAAACTTTTTCACGCAGCGAGTGGTTAAGGTCTGGAATGCACTGCCTGAAAGTGTTGTGAAGGTAGGTTCAACTGAAGCATTCAAAAGGTAATTCCACTGTTCTATGAAAAGGAAGAATGTGTAGGCTTACGGGGAGAAGGTGGGGAGTGGCACTCGGTGAAATGCTCATTCAGCCAGCCGGTTGGCCGAATGGCCTCCTTCTGCACTGAAACAATTCTGTAATCCATCTGTTGCTGTCAATATGCCGCGGCCCCTTTGACAATGTAGACTGCAGTAAATTCCTTACTCTCTCCTACTAATGTTCCTTCTGCTAACCCTGCCCTAACTTTGCCTTTATCATTCCAAGCCTAAAACACATAAAGGTATGTAGTCAACAACTGCTTCAACCATCCATCGGCATACCTGGCTGAACAGCATCAAACAGCACCAGGCCCTGTTCTCCTCCGCCAAACCTGCTCACTATTCCAGCATCATTCTGAAATGTAACACACAATTGCAGGAGCAAATTAATCTCTGTAAACTCAGTTCCTCCTCTACCACTGGTCTCACCTCCAACAAAGAATGCTCTTTGACACCGTGTCGATACTTGTCTTATTAGGCTTCAGTGAAGCCCCTTTGACCATTTCATTGTGTTAACGATGTGATATAAATGCACGTTGCTCTGTTTGAACTTTTGACCGCTGTTCTTGATATTCTTGGAAATATCCTGAAATGAATGGACCAGGCCGACCCAGTGAATCATGGTCCAACTTCACCATTCCCGCAAAATAGACCCAGAGTCCTATTCCATTCCTTCACTTGGAGTATTCAGATGACCAGCCTGCTTTAGAAACTTGATTTTCATTGAAACGTATTGAACCCCGGGATACTCGGCTTAGAGCATCGAGGGAGTCCCAAGAGGAAGGAGCTGGGACAGGAGTACGCTCATCTCACTGCCGACCAGCAGCTTCACTTCAAGATCCAACTCCCAGCTTTATAGCTGCAACACCTGAAATACCGACTATTACAAATGGAATTACCCGGGTTGTTCGCCCTAGATTTATCCTCCAATAGATCTTCATTAAGGATTTACTGACAGATCAGAGAATAAAAGGCAAAAGGCACAGGCAAGGCTGTGCCACACCAGCCCGAGAGCCAGAGCAACGTGAAAATGTCCTGTGATAACGGTGCAGGGAGAAAGGATGCAGCATGGAACAGCGAGAGCAATAACCTCACACATAATCCCTCTTACAACTTTGGGGAGCAAATGTTTTACTTTTAATTTCTTCACAAAGACGTGGCAATGCCTTCATTTGCTGCCAACATCTTATTGTTTCTCTGCCAGTAGAGACATTTTATTTTGCTCTGTGTTTATTCTGCAGCAAAATGGATTTCTCTGAGATGCTCCCAGAATTCACTCTCTGGTCATTTAACGAAAGAATCCTGTTGAAGCTCCTGAGTCAGACGCATCGAATCACAAACATTCAGGGAACAGAAAGAGGCCCCTTGGGCAATCATGTCTTCGTTGGCTGCAAAATGAGACACCCAGCCTAATCCAACCTTCCAACATTTGGGCCATAGCCCGGCAGGTTATGGTACTTGAGGTGTATATCCAGACACCTTTAAAATGAATTGGGGGTTTCTAACTCTACTACCCATTCAGGCAGTGAGTTCCAGACCTCCACCACCCTCAGGGTGAAACTTGTTTGCCTCGTCTCACCTCCAATGTTTCTATCAATCACGTTAAATCTATACCCGTTAGTCACTGACCTCTCTGCTAAGATAGATGGGCCCTTAACATGCACTCTGTTCGGGCCTCTCACAATTTTATACATCTCAATCATATCTCCCCTCAGCCTTCTCACTGGCTTGGCCAGCATTTATTGCCCATCCCTAATTGCCCTTGAGAAGGTGGTGGTGAGCTGCCTTCTTGAACTGCTGTAGTCCATGTGAGGTAGGTATTCCCACAGTGCTGCTCGGAAGGGAGTTCAAGGATTTTGACCCAGTGACAGTGAAGGAACGGCAATATAGTTTCAAGACAGGATGGTGTGTGACTTGAAGGGGAACTTGCAGGTGGTGGTGTTCCCATGCATTTTCTGCCCTTGTCCTTCTGGTAGGAAGAGGTCGCGGGTCTGGAAGGTGCTGTCTAAGGATCCTTGGAGTTTTGCTGCAGTGCATCTTGTAGATGGTCCACACTGCTGCCACTGTGCGTCGATGGTGGAGGGAGTGAATGGTTGTGGATGGGGTGCCAATAAAGCAGGTTGTTTTGTCCTGGATAGTGTCCCCAAACCCCTAGGATGTTGATAGACCCTCATCGCTGGTGCCATTCTAGTAATTCTCTTCTGCACCTCATCTAAGGCCTTGACATTCTCCCTAAAGAGTGATGTCCAGAATTTAATACAATATTCAAGCTGAAGCCGAACCAGAATTTTATAAGTGATTAACATAATTTCCTTGGTTGTGCACTCTATTCCTCTGTTAATAAAGCGAATGATCCTATATGTTTTGTAACAGCCTTGCTAAGTTATCCTGTAATCTTTTAATATACATACGCCTCCTGAAATCTCTGACTCTGTAACACCTTTAAAGCCGTACCATTCTGATCATATTGTCTCCCCTTGTAATTTCTACTAAAATGTATTACTTCACGCATCTCTATATTAGGTTTCTTCTGTCATGTGTCTGGCATTTCACCAGTGTCTTTGTTCTCTTAAAGTCTGTTCCTATCCTCCTCATTGCTTGAATACCACTAGTGGAATCAGTACAGCCCAACTCCACTGATCACTGTAAATTGACGGAACAAGTGAGAAGCATGTGGCTGTTGGGACGTGCCAATGAGAGCTGTTCATTGCAAAAGAGTTAATACTGCAAGTCCAACCCCATTGGTCACTGTAAATTCACTAGCTCTTCTAGATTCATATAGGCGAGAGGACTGGCATGAATGGCTGTTCATTACACCAACAACAACTTTCATCTATGTAGCGCCATAAACTTAAGAAAATGCCGCAAAGCACTTCACATGAGCGTAAAAAAATGCAGGGAGGGAAACTGAGCCAAAGAAAGTGATATTAGGTCAGTTGACCAAAAGAATGGACAAAGCCATAGGTTTTAAGGAGAATTTACCAAAGGCGAATGAGGTAGAACGCTTTAGGGAGGAATTTCAGAGGTTGGAGAATGCACAGCTGAAGGTCAAGCTTCCCATGGCGGGGCAAAGAAATTTTCTCATGCACAAGAGATCGGACTTCTCTGAAGTTTATTGGACTGCATAATGTCACAGAGGTCTGCAGGGTCTATGTCTTGCAGGGATTTAAACACGAGGATGGATTTTTAAATCTATACGTTGCTGTGCTGAGAGCCAATGCAGTTCAATGGGTACAGGAGTGATGCGTGAATGGGACTTCATGCCGGTTACTTTCTAAGCAGCAACTTTTGGTAATATCATGTCCAGTAGAGAGATATTATATTGTTACTTTTAAGATACGAACTTTATTCGAGGTGGACTATTTTATAATTGACTTTACCTTTTGAAAAATGTGGGGCAATGTTGCAAAAACAGCCGCTGGTGATCAGCCGACCTGGCCTCTGTATAAAAAGATACATTTCGGGCTAAGAAATGTCTACTACACCATTCCTGAAACATCAAGGGATATTCCTGAATTGAATGGATACTTCTGAATCACAAACGCTGTGAAGTTGCCCCTGAATTTTACCCAAGCACACATTAATTGATGGCCATGATTTCTACATCCTGGTGCATTGTGTGGTCACAACATGGGAGAAGGCCATGCAACTCCTGACGGAAGCTAACGTGAGAGGATTTATCTTAAAAGGTAGTTCTCTGGACAGAGAGCGAGGGGAGATCAAAGCAACATCACAGAAGGTAGTCGAGCCAGGGGGCTGTGAAATGATATAACCAAAACAAAGAAGGAACCCTGCTGTGAATTCTATACTTCAACTTGGTGCAGCAGAGAACTGAAAGTGACCCATCACAATCAATCTGAAATCCTAATCACCAGAAATGAACAACACCTCAGCAAGTCAAGACAACAAACAAGCCAGGCCTACATTTTTAAATGAGTCTGTTCTACTTAGAAGATTCAGCAGGTTTACCATAAACCACACGTAGCTACCACACCTTGAAACTCACCCTTGATGTTCTGTATATCTTCTCTCAAGAGCGCATGTGAGAGTGAATGCTTGCGTGAATGTTATTGCAACTATTTCGGGGAATGAATGTTGCTCATTAAATACTTAAACTTCTGTTTAAAACTTACAAGAAAACCTGTCTCTCTCTGTTTAGTTGGCGAGTAAAACACTCAGGGACTAATTCATTATTTTAAATAAAACACGATTGCGGTCAGTTGGGAAGTGAACTGTGCAAACCACTCATACCCCTGACCACCTGGCCAGAACTGTAATTCCAATTGTATGGAGAGTGGAAGATGGGAGATCGGATAGAATAACATTGGAAGTCAAGTCTGGTGGAATCATAATTCTAGATTCTAGACAATTGCCAAGGACTAAATAATAACAAAGACATTCTGGTTAGTTGAAAAAAATAGAAGAGAGAAAATGGGGAACTAGTTAGCCTGATATCAGTCATAGGAAAAATGCTGGAATCTACTTGAAGGAATGTGGTAACAGGGATTTTGGGAAATCATAATATGATTATGCAGAGTCAACACGGATTAATGAAATGGAAATTGCGTTTGACAACCCTGTTTGAATTTTTTGAGGATGTAACTCCTAAGATGGTTTACAGGGAATCAGCAGATGTAGTTTTTATATATTTGCAAGAATCAATCCATAAGGTGCCATACATGAGTTTATTGCACAAAATTAGGACCCATGGGAATGGACGTATTATATGAGCATGGATTTAGAATTCGTTAATCTACAAAAAAGAAAGGAGCAATAAACAGGACTTTATGTGTTGGCAGGTTGTATTTAGTGGGGCACTGCAAGGATCAGTATTTGAGCCTCAGCTATTTGCAATCTATACCGATGACTTGGATGAAAGGTCTGAGTGTAAGGTACACAAGTGTGCTGACAATACAAAGTTGGGTGGGAAAGTAAGCAGTGAGGAGGATGCAAAGAGGCTGCAAAGGAATGTAGACAGAGTTGTTGAGTGGGCAAGAACATGATAGATGTAATATAATGTGGCAAAGTGTACGGTTATCCAGTTTGATAAGACAAATAATTTTAAATAAGACAGATTAATGTTTGAATGGCAAAGGACTGGAAAATATTTGCATTCAGATGTACCTGAATGCTCTTGAATATAAAATCAAAGAATCAAAGAAAGGTTACAGCAGAGGAGGCCATTTGACCCGTCAGGTCCGTGCTGGCTCTCTGCAAGAGCGAATAACATAAGTCCCACTCCCCATCTTTTCCCTGTAGCCACTTATTATTTTTCTCTTCAGATAACTATCCAGTTCTCTTTTGAAGGCCTCGATTGAATTTGCCTCCACCACAATCTCAGGCAGTTCATTCCAGATCCTAACCACTCGCGGTGGATAAATGTTTTTCCTCATGCCACAGTAGCTCCTTTTGCCAATCATCTTAAATCCGTGCCCTCTGGTTCTGGATCATTCGGCCAGTGGGGACACATTCTCCCTATCTAATCTGTCCAGATATCTCATGATTTCGAACAACTTTCGATCAACTTTCCTCTTAATCTTCTTTTCACAGAGAACAGACGCAGCATCTCCAACTTTTATACGTCACAGAACTTCCTCATCCCTGGAATCATTCTCGTGAATTGTTTTTGCGCCTTCTCCAATGCCTTAATATCTTTCCAAAAATGCGCTGTCCAGAATTGGACACAATACTCCAGGTGACTCCAAACAAGTGTTTCTTCATGTTTATCACAACCTCTTTGCTTTTTTATACTGTATGCCCCTATTTATAAAGCCCAGGATCACATATGCTTTCTCAACTTGCCCTGCAACCTTCAATATTTATCCCCAAGGTCCGTCTGGTCTGACACCCCGTTATAATTCTATCCTTTAATTTATATTGTCTCTCCTCATTCTTTGTACCAAAATGAATCACTTCACACTTTTCTGCATTAACTTTCATCTGCCACTTGTTCACCCATTCCACCACCCGATATCCTTTTGAAGTTTATCACTATCATCCTCACAATTGGCACTAATTCAACGTTTTATTTCATCCACATATTTTGAAGCTGTACACTGTGTACCCAATCTAGGCCTTAAATCTGTATCAAAAAAGCAGGGGTCCCAACAACAATCGCTGGTGAACCCCACTGTATATATTTCTGCCCCACTGAATGTATTTCTTTTTCGCTTGACTCTATATTTCTCCCCTTGTCCAGTCTCTTCCAACTTACATCCGTGATTCTTCTGATGGCCTACACCATTGCACAAATTTCATACTTCCTGGATGTAACTCTTCCTTTTGGAAGTCCAGTCTCTCTACACCTCCATCTCCCACAAGGACGGCTTGGGACCACTTGGTTTCCTCCTTGAACAGAGGCCCAAACAGCCCTCATCCACCGCCACCCTCCTCCTCCTGGCTGAACTTGTTCTCACATTGAATAACTTTTCCTTCAATTCTACTCGCTTCCTCGAATTTAAAGGTGTTGCTATGGGTACCTGTATGGGACCTAGTTATGCGTGTCTTTTTGTGAGGTATGTTGAACATTCCTTGTTCTAGTCCTACTCAGGCTCACTCCCCCAACTCCTTTTTCGGTACATTGATGACTGTATCAGTGACGTTCCTGTTCTCTTCCCGAAATGGAAAACTTCATCAACTTCAGTTCCAATTTCCACCCTTCTCTCACCTTTGCACCATCACATTTCCCTTCCATTTCTCGACTTCTCGGTCTCCATTTCTGGGGATAGGCTGTGTAGTAATGCTCATTATGAGCCCACCTACTCCCACAGCTACCTTGACTACACCTCCTCACACTCTGTCATCTGTAAGGACTCCATTCCATGCTCCCAGTTTTTCCATCTGCATCACATCTGTTTAGATGATGCCACCTTCCACAGCAGCACTTTTAATATGCTTCATTTTCCGTCAACTGAGCATTCCCTTCCCCCTATTCCACTTTGGTTGACAGTTCCTTCATCAGTGTCCACCCATTTCCCGCAGTTCAACCCTCACCCCTTCCCTTCCCCCCCAGAAGCGGGATGGGGTTCCCATTGTCCTCCTTTTCCACACCATCAGCCTCTTGATCTACAGGCTTATCACCCATCGTTTCCGACACATCAATGGTGATGCTATTACCGAACATGTCCACTCCCTCTCAGCATTCAGAAGGGACCATTCTCGCCGTGACCTCCTGGTCTCATTGTCCAGCACCCCTGACATCTCACCCTTTCCCATGGCACCTTCCCAAGCAATCACAGGATGTATAGCATCTGCCCTTTTACCTCCTCGCTCACAGTGTAACTGTTACATAGATATAAAGGACAGGGGATTTTGAGGATTGCAACAACAATTTAATTAGAAATAAAATAAACGTGAGTTTAGTGGTATAGAGTAACAGTTTAATTAGAAATGTGGAACAGGCAGATTTAGGGGGACCACGGTAACGTTTCAATGAGCAAGAGAAAAAGGGAGATTTCGGGGAGTACAGTAACTGTTTAATTCGAAATAGAGAACAGGGAGATTTCGGAAAACAGTGCATGTTTAATTAGAAATAATGAGTTTAGCGAAGCATAATCACTGCTAAATTAGAAATAAACGACAGGATAAGTTAGGAAAACATACTAACGGTTTAATAGAGAAATAGAGAACAGGGAAATTTAGTAGAACACAGTAACTGTTCAGTTCAGAATTTTTAGAAGTTTAGGAATTGGGCGCAAGGAACAGACACCATGTCTATCGAAGTAGGTGACAAGGGAACACAGATACTCTTCAATAACAAGTAGAGGGCACGGAATGTCAGGAGAACACAGTAACTGTTTAATTAGAAATAAAGACACTCAAGGGAACACGACAACTTTTAAATTAGGAACAGGGGTGGCTGTATCACAACCATATGGGAATAAAATTGACGTAGTAATGCAACAGTTAACATCTTCATGCCATTGCTTTCTATTTTGCGTGTTGATTTTGGATGATGTGAATGATGACATAACGGCTTCTCACGATTGTAGTTGGGTGCAGATACATTGCTATTGATATAATCAATGGAATTACAGCATCTGCCTGCTGCCTGGCTCTTGCCGTAATCCTGTTGATCGTCTGGATTCAGTTAAATGAGAATGTGTCCATTATGGGTACAAAGAAAAACTGCTCGTAATTCACCACCATTTCCCACAGAAGCTGGATATCAGCCAGATTGGCAGAGCCTGAGATCCATGGGCAAATGGAATTGTGTGGAGTTTGGCTTTTTGAACTTCTGAATGGCGTGGAGCAAATGTGATAGGTAAAGGGGGAATTTAATCAAAATTAATAAATGATGCCCATTCATATTTATAGTGCTAAGGTTATTGTTGGCATAATGTTTTCAATAAGTTTCATGAACACGGAAGTGAGATATCATGTTTATTAAACACGCAGTACACGTAGAGCGACGTCTCAATTCATTCCATCTTCGCTGCCTTCGGAGAATACTTGGCATCAGGTGGCAGGACTATATCTCCAACACAGAAGTCCTTGAAGCGGCCAACACCCCCAGCTTATACACACTACTGAGTCAGCGGCGCTTGAGATGGCTTGGCCATGTGAGCCGCATGGAAGATGGCAGGATCCCCAAAGACACATTGTACAGCGAGCTCGCCACTGGTATCAGACCCACCGGCCGTCCATGTCTCCGTTATAAAGATGTCTGCAAACGTGACATGAAATCGTGTGACATTGATCACAAGTCGTGGGAGTCAGTTGCCAGCATTCGCCAGAGCTGGCGGGCAGCCATAAAGACAGGGCTAAATTGTGGCGAGTCGAAGAGACTTAGTAGTTGGCAGGAAAAAAGACAGAGGCGCAAGGGGAGAGCCAACTGTGCAACAGCCCCAACAAACAAATTTCTCTGCAGCACCTGTGGAAGAGCCTGTCACTCCAGAATTGGCCTTTATAGCCACTCCAGGCGCTGCTTCACAAACCACTGACCACCTCCAGGCGCGTATCCATTGTCTCTCGAGATAAGGAGGCCCAAAAGAAACACGTAATAGTACTTAAATACACAATTAAAATGTTAGATTTCGCTCACACACGGTGATGATTGCGTGGGAATTTAAGTGCTTTACCGTTCTGAGTTCATGACGATACTCATTACAAAATGGTCGTTTTTTTGAATCATTTTCTCTCACTGTCTCTGTGTGGCAATCCACACAATTCTGTGGTACGTAATTATACAAAGAATAACGTTTAGTTATTGTTTATCAATAACGATTTTTCCCTCACTGAGCCAGCTGTTCCTCCATGGGCCGAACAGATATTATAGCCTCAGTTCCTTATTTACCGATAGTTTCACTTTTGATCTATCTCAGTACAATTATACCAAGTTAGACTTTGAATTCTTAGTTTTTTTCCTTGTTTCTGTATCATTGCTTACAATTGCAAATGATGACATATGACAAATGTTTGCCTTTGCAGAATTAGTTATCACCAGTTATCAAATGATTAAAATTCTTTGAAAGTTATGAATACACTGGCATGGCTTCCGTAAAATGTCTTATTAATTATCGTGAAAATGACTATTACAGCCTGGTCCAACCGCCCAGTTGTGACTTAAATGGAGTCGTATTTTCCTGTTTAACAGGAAAATGCCAAAAGTTTAACATTATTATAATATACCGAGAAACATTAGAGTATTTTCAGGCATCACTAAACAGCATGTCATCAGGATCATAGATCTATCTCGATCTAATCATTTGCGCAGATCTCTATCAATTCATTTTAAACAAGCTCTCACTATCTAGAGACTCATTAACCATTTCGTGGAGTGGTCTTATCAGCCTGAGTGACCACGTTTTGGATTCGTTCCTCGGACCATCTTCATCATGACATTACAAGCCGAGTGTGACACGGGTAACACATCACTTCTGCACACACACTGATATCCCAAGGTCATCCAGCATAAGACATTTGATTCAAGCTATTCCTAACCTTTCGGGCTTCTATCAATGGGGATGTGGAAGCATTTTATTAGAATCTCTTCCCACATGACCTGATGATTCCGAAAGCGACAAGCTATCAAATATATTCCTCTCATTCTCCAGCACAAGCAAGGATAGAAGCATTTCCAACAGAAATCTGTCAATTCGCCATTTTAAATACACTTTCTTGACATTCGCTAGTTTGTTCATTGAGACAAGTTTGATATATTTTGGTGAGGCTTGCCCAGGTGATTTACGTTATGCAAGAATATGAAAGGATATGGAAGCAGTGTGTTCCTATTGAGGCATCTGTAAAGCACGGCTCGTGATTGAAGATTTAATGTAAAATGTTTAGAACTAAGGGTAGGAGAGACTTTCTTATATGGAGAGCTGTGAGGCAGTAGAATTAACCGAGGCAGAAATTATATTTATATTCAAGATTATATTGAAAAGATGGTCAAATAAAAATAGACAAAAGATACGTTGAGACAGAGATGGTAAAGTGAACTATTTGTCAGGGTGGAGGGTAAACGTCGACTTGGACTGATTGGGTCGCACAGATTTTTCTCCTGTGGTAACATTCCAACGTTTGGATGAGCAGTTGAGAGTTTGAATAAATATAAATGAACATAGCTATCTAACGTCACATTAGCAAGTCAGATTTCTACTTTTTCCAGCATTAGATACTTATTAGGAGCCCGTTCTATTGCACGAAGGACAAGGGGCGTGGGGGCGGGTGAGGGTCCCATATGGGGATGGTCAGAGTCCGATGAGGAGACCAGAGCCTGCACCATTCAAATTAAAATTACATCAGAATTACAAAATGACTATGATTGTAAGACTTTGCTTCTTCAATAAAGAAAAGGTTATCAGTTAATGAAACTGAGCCTCTCATTCCAGTAGCTGAGGTCGAGGGCAGTTACCGCTGACACCCCATATACTCTACTTCACTGAAGTTCAATCATTACTGTCCGCTCTGACTCGGCACCAGGAAGTGATTATGTTCATCCGGATAAAGATATCGACATCATACAGACGGCATGCAGTGAAAGAAATATGTTCTGATACCTGTACAGTTTCACAACAACAATCCGCGTTTGTCCTCGCAGAAAAACGGCCATTCGAAAATGAACACCGCCTGTAATTATAACACGTTTTCGGACAAGAAATCTTCGTTTGATTTGTTCTTTGTTTCACCCAATACCCTAAATATCCAAACATATTTCAGCACCATCTTTAGTTCTTCCCTGAATTTAGTTTGTGTAGCCGCATAAATACACGTGTTTGAACAGGAACTCAAATACAAGAGCATATATCCGGTTTCAGTGGCGATGTACTTAGGGACTGCATAATCGCCCCGGTAATGTGCTGTATCTGCCAGTCCGGTAGTTCAAAAACTAATGATATTTGTCAGCCGCAGCACTATATAACTGCCCGATACACTGAATAGTAAAATGATGGTTTTCCTTCTGGTTTCCATCTCTGGATCACTCTGGTTCTCGCTGCTGTGACCCCGCAATTCCCTGCGCGCTTTACTTGCAACAACAATCTGTCTGACTGTCAAACAATTAAACAATAATATCAAACAAAAAGGAATCCAAGTCACTAAAATACTTTGTAACCAGAAGAACCCGACTCCTGCAGGCGATGAAAAGAAGTCCTGACTGGGTTGACAACCCCAATCGATATTGTTAAGTATTTTCTCAGATTGAAATGCATAGAAAAATGGGACGCTGTGTGAAAAGACTAGAACAGAGACTGTTGTTATAGCCACAGCTGCATTTCTTACTGTGCAATACTTTGTTTTAAACCTTTGACAACATATAGCTACAAATCTGTCGAATGTGAACATGGTTGTAAACCACACGGACATATGTAGGCTGGTAGCACTGATGTAAATCATAAACTTACAAACTTCAGTATAGGACAGGAAGGAATGTGGGAAATGATATGTACAAATGTGACTAAGGATTATATGGAAAATCATGACCAGTAGATCTGCTGTTGCTATCGCTACCATGTAGGCAGAGATGGTCAGACCTTCTGCTATTTCATCACTTGCTTCTTTTAATAGCCTGGCGTACGATTCATCCGGTCCTGGTGATTTATCAAGGATGTTCATCCCATTTATACTTCCTCTCTCCCTATGTTTATCACATCCAATCCTTCACATGCCTTTCCCTTAACTACAATACCTGCATTGTCCTCCTCTTTTATGCAGACACAAAGTATTCATTAAGAACAATATCAACATCTTTCGCCCTTACACATAGGTTACGTTTTTAGTCTTTTATGGGCCCTGCTCTTTGCTTAGTTATCCTCTTACTCTTAACGTATTGATTAAACATCTTTGGGTTCACCTTGATTTTGCTTGCCAATATTCTGTCATGCTCTCTCTTTGCTTTCCTCATTTCCTTTTTGATTTCACCGCCCCCCACCACCACCCCCCCCCCCCCACACTTTCTATACTCCTCTCACCTTTCTGTAGTAACATCATGGCAACATTATAAGCTTATTCTTTTGAACTAATAGTATATTTAACTCCCCTTCTTAAACACAGTTTTTATGCCTTGAAGGAATGCATATTTCTTACAAATTATCCATTTATTTTATTACATGCTACCCATTGCTTTCCCATCATCATATATTTTAATGTAGTTTTCAAACTACCTTTACCAATTTGCCCAACATACTTGTGCCGTTCGCTTTGCTTGGATTTAGGATCTCAGTTGTGGACTTAATTAAATCACTTCCAAACTAAATATAAAATCCTTCCTTTTAGGCCTCTTTACTACAGGTTATTCATGAATTCTTCGTCATTTCACAATACACGATCCAATATAGCATGTTCCCAGGTGGTTCATCAACATACTGATCAAGATAACTATCTTGGAGACATACCATGAACTCATATAAGTATGTGAAGAGAAAAATATTGGTGAAGACAAATGTATGTCCCTTACAATCAGAAACAGGGGAGTTTATTATGGGGAACAAAGAAATGGCTGACCAACTAACTGCAAACTTTGGTTCTGTCTTCACAAAGGAGGACACAAATATCATACCAGAAATGTTGGGGAACACAGGGCTTAGTGAGAGCGAGGAACTGAAGGAAATCAGTATTAGTAGGGAAATGGTGTTTGGGAAATTGATGGGATTGAAGGCCGATAAATCCCCATAGCCTGATGGTATGCATCCCAGAGTACTTAAGGAAGTGCCCGTAGAAATAGTGGATGCATTGGTGGTCATCGTCCAAGATTCTGTACTCTGGAACAGTTCCTCCAGATTGCAGGGTATTTAATGTAACCCCACTATTTAAAAAGCAAGGTCGAAGAAAGCGGGGAATTATAGCCTGACGTCGGTAGTGGGGAAAATTCTAGAGTCCATTTTCAAAGATTTTATAGCACAGCACTCGGAGACCGGTGGTAGAATGGGACAGAGTCAGCATGGATTTATCAAAGGGAAATCATGCTTGACAGGCCTACTAGAATTCTTCGAGGATGGAACTCGTGGAGTTGATGAGGGGGTGCCAGTGGATGTGGTGTATTTGGACTTTCAGAAGCCTTTTGACAAAGTCCCACATAAGAGATTAGCATGTAAAATTAAGCGCATGGAATTGGGGGTAGTGTATTGCGATGGATAGAAGATTGGTTGGCAGACAGGAAACAAAGAGTAGGGATAAATGGGTCGTTTTCCAAATGGCAGGCAGTGACTAGTGGAGTACCACAGGGTTCAGTGCTAGGACCGCAGCTATTCACAACATATATTAATGATTTAGATGATGGAAGTAAATGTAATATCTCCACATTTGCAGATGACACAAAATTGGGTGGGAGGGTGAGTTGTGAGGAGGATGCAGAGAGGCTTCAGGGTGATTTGGACAAGTTGACTGAGTGGGCTAATGCATTGCAGATGCAGTATAATGTGGATAAATGTGAGGTTATCCACCTGGCAGCAAAAACAAGAAGGCAGATTATTCTCTGAATGGCTGTAAACTGAGAGAGGGGAATATGCAGCAAGACCTGGGTGTTCTCATACACCAGTCACTGAAGGTAAGCATGCAGCTGCAACAGGCGGTAAAAAAGGCAAATGGTATGTTGGCCTTCATAGCGAGAGGATTCGAGTACGGGAGCGGTGATGTCTTGCTGCAATTATACAGGGCCTTGGTAAGGCCACAACTGGAATATTGTGTGCAGATTTAGTGTCCTTATCTGAGGAAGGTTATTCTTCCATAGAGAGAGTGCAGCGATGATTTACCAGACTGATTCCTGGGATGGCGGGACTGATGTATGAGGAGAGATTGAGTCGTTTAGGATTATATTCGCTGGAGTTCAGCAGAGTGAGGCGGGAATCTCATAGAAACCTATAAAACTCGAACAGGACTTGACAGGGTAGATGCAGGAAGGATGTCCCCAATGGTGGGTGGTCCAGAACCAGGGCTCATAGTCTAAGGATACAGGGTAAACCTTGTAGGACTGAGATGAGGAGAAATTTCTTCACCCAGAGAGTGGTGAACCTATGGAATTCACTATCACAGAAAGCACCTGAAACCAAAACATTGTATGTTTTCAAGAAAGAGTTAGATATAGCTCTTGGGTCGAAAGGGATCAAAGGGTATGGGGCGAAAGCGGGAACAGGTTACTGAGTTGGATGATCAGCCATGATCATCATGAATGGCGGAGCAGGCTCGAAAGGCTGAATGGCCTACTCCTGCTCCTATTTTCTATGTTTCTATGTTTCATGCTCCACATTATTACTGCAAATATGGTTTGCCCATTCTGTATGAAATTTAGAATTCTCCATGATTACTGTATTAGCCCATTTATTTTCCCATGCTCTCAGTCGTAGGAACTCCTGGCAATTTATTCAAACAATTATATGTTGAATCGGAATTTGTTGAAACTAAAACCTGCTGCTTGTGCGATTTCGAAGCATTTTTATCTGAATGTCTCCATTACATAAAGTTAGTGTTTGATGTGGTTCAGTCAGATCTGCTGATGGATGGTTGAACCAGTTGTGCACCAGATACATTTGAATCCCGAAGATGGAGGTCGGACCAGAAGGAATTTACTGGGATCCGGGTCATCACTGGGGGATCGACAGCAATAGAAATATTATGACAAATGCCGAGCCAATAGTTGGTAACTTAAAATTATCATAGTAAATTACTGAGGGGAGAGTTTGGTGCAGTGACAGACACAAGCAGAAGTGGTGTTGGAAGTGGGTTGTGAAGGATATGTGTATTTGAATGAAGATGTTTGTTGTTGAGACAATTGTAGACAGGTCAGTGAGATGACCAGATATAGTGGGAACAAAAGGAACAGCAGGAGGTCATTTTGTCTCTTGAGCCTGTTCCGAAATTCAGTGAGGTCATAAAGTCATATACAGCACAGAAGGAAGGTATTCGGCCCATCAAGTCCATGCTGGTTCTCGCAGAGCAATTCAGTCAGTCCAACTTCCTGGCTCGATCCCTGTAGCCCTGGAAGTCTATCTAATTTCATTTTGAAATTATCTGCTTCCACCACCTTTGTGGGCAGCAGGTTCCAGGTCATTGTGTAAAAATGTTCTTCCTCACATTCCCTCAGCATCTCTTGCCCCAAACCTTTAATTTGTATCCCCTAGGTCTTGTACCATCAATTAATGGGAACAGCTTTTCCTTGTCAAACTTATCAAAGCCTGTCATAATCTTGTATATCTCTATCAAATCGCCCCTCAAACTCCAAGGAGAACAGCCACAACTTTCCCAACCTAACCTTGTGACTAAAATCCCTGGAACCTTCTGGTAAATGGCTGATTTGCAACCTAGCTCCATATGCCCACCTTTGCCTCAGATTCCTGAATACATTTGGATAACAAAAACCTCTCAGTCTTAGTTTTAAAATTAACAACGGATTTATCATCAATTGCTGTTTGTGGAAGGAAGTTCCAAACTTCTACCATCCTTTATGTGTTGAAGTGTTCCTTAATTTTAGTCCTGAACTGCCTGGCTCTAATGTTTAGACTAGACTGCCAAATCTGAGAATCCCAACCAGCAGAGTTTCTACTTATCCTATCAGTTCCCCTTTATCTCTTGAAATCTTCAATCAAATCACCCCTTACCCTGCGAAATTCCAAGAAATGCAAGACAGTTTGTGTAATCTATCCTTGTAATTTAAACTTGGACCCAAGGTATAATTCTGGTAAATCTACCCTCCGCTCCCTCAAGACAAATATATCCTTCCTCAGGTGTGGTGCCCAGAACTGCTCAGGTGTGGTGTCATCAGGGCTTTGTATAGCTGAAGCATGACTTCGATCTCGTTGTATTCTAGTCCTCACAATATAAAAGGTTAGCATTTGATTTGCTCTTTTCATTATCTTCTGTACCTGTTCATGACATTTTAACAATTGTTGCACATAGATCCCCAAATCTCTTTGAGCCTCAACTGTTTCTATTACTCATTTAGAGTTTACATGTTCTATCCTCTTTAGGTCTAAATTGGTGACACCAAACAGTTCTTTACATTGAAATCCACTTTCCAGAGATTGCCCATTTACTTACTGCACAGTGGCGCAGTGGTTAGCACTGCAGCTTCACAACTCCAGCGACCCGGCTTCAATTCTGGGTACTGCCTGTGTGGAGTTTGCAAGTTCTCCCTGTGTCTGCGTGGGTTTTCTCCGGGTGCTCCGGTTTCCTCCCACAGCCAAAAGACTTGCAGGTTGATAGGTAAATTGGCCATTACAAATTGCCCCCAGTATAAATAAGTGGTAGGGGAATACAGGGACAGGTGAGGATGTGGTAGGAATATGGGATTAGTGTAGGATTAGCATAAATGGGTGGTTAATGGTCGGCACTAACTCGGTGGACTTCAGGGCCTGTTTCAGTGCTGTATCTCTTAAAAAATAAAAATATATTAACAACTGTTGGTAATTTGATATTACTAGCTACGTTGCTTATTATGCCACCTATCTTTGTGTCATCACAACTTTGGCTGTCGATGAAATTTGAAGTAACAGTCAATTAACCATTTAATCCCTTCCTAAATGATACAAAGTGATAACCTGATTGGTGACAGTGGTTATATTTTATTCAGGATAAATTAGACTTGCCACAGGCTAATGGCTGAGCAGCAGTATCAAAGCACCATCACCATTATTGCCCTGTGTAGAAGCACAATGAGGCAGCGTTGATTAGTAATCTCATAGTAAAAGATCTGCTGGGGAAAGAGTGATCACAATACAATTGAATTCCATTTTAAATTTGAGTGACATTCGCCAGTCCCAAACAAGAATCTTAAACTTAGACAAAGCCAATTACACAGGTATGATGGGAGAGCTGACTCAGGTTGATTGGATAAAGGGAGTAATCACAATGGCGGTAAAAAAAAACAGTGGGAACATTTAAAGAAACATTTCAAACTGTTCAAAACAAATACGTTCCATTGAAGAACAAAAATTCAGCTCGTAAGCTCTATCCATGCTTTACTATGAAAGTTAAGAATAAAATTATATTCACGGAGTGATGCTTGAAAACACAGAGTGTGAGCAGAGCGGCAGGGAACGAATCACTGAAGCGGCAATGCGGGAGTGAGCAGCCGAAGGGCGGCGGGGGAAGGGGCAAGGCCTGGAGTGAATAGCTGAGGGAAGGCAGCAGCGAGGTGGGGGAGGCGGGGCGGGGTGGTGGTGGTGGTGCGTGCAGATGGGTGTGGGAGGTAAACGTTGAAGAGAAGCGTGATGGCAGGATGGAGTGGGGTAATGTTGGGGGTGAGATGGAAGCGGCAATTGCAGCCATTGAGGACGTTTGGCTTTAATTTTTTTTTGTGACAAATTGATCAGCGCCATTTGTCTGACTGGAAGCTGCCTGAGACATGGTAGTGACGAGGCTGCATTTGCGCATCCGCCAGTACCGCGCCACCTAGTGGTTGCGTTTTCAGCAAATGCAGCCATTATTAAATGGAGCCCATTCACATTTCAAGTAAGTCTTGTGCTGGGTGTATGGCTTTTAATAAGTTTCTGGAATATAGGAGTGAGATTACATTTGTTGATTGAGCACTCAGTACATGCAATAGTATGTAAACATAGAGGTGAAATGTATAAATTACAGCCACACTAGATGACGGATGCTTGGGGATTAAATCTTGTGACCATTCTGAATTCAGTGCCTTCGGCTTTTATAAAAGTCAAATGCTCATTACAAACTAATCGTTTTGATGTGTTTCTCTCAGTCCACCATGTGGAATTCCAGACCATTCTGTGTTACATTATTATATCAAAGTTAAAATTCAGCTTCATTTAAGGAGAATTTAATTTACTTATTCTTTATGAGTTACGATAATCTTCCTTGCTGAACGAGCTGTTTTTACATTGGTCTAACCAATATTATAACGCTAGTTCTCTATCTCACCGGTACTTTCAATTTTGGTCTATATCATTACAACTCTATGAAGTGAAAGGTGAAATTATCAATCTAACTTTGTCTCTTTATCATTGATGTCACTTCAAATGATGAAGTATGACATATGTTCCCTTTGCAGAACTAGGACCTTCGCACAAGATTTCCATTGATTGACGTTCTCTGAAATTTATGAATCGGAATACAACAGCAAGTTTTCAATGATGCTTCTCACTTCCTGAAACTAAGCACTGCTGTAGGTTCAGTCCTGGTATAAGGATCCAATGGTACTTCAGGGTAACATACTTCCCTGTTTAATAGGCAAAGACTAAATATTGATAATTCTAAAATATAAAGAAAACAATACAGCATAATATTGTCAGACTTCAGCATGGTATGATTAACCATCAGCTCAAAGTGTCCCAATCACATGGCTTTAGAATATTTAAGGACATCTCTAAACAACATTTCATCAACATCATATGACAATCTCGAAATATTCTATTGCACAGATCCCTACCCAGGTCTTTACATATTGAACTGCCCAGAGCCACAGTACAGATTTCTTGTCATGGTGTTGTCAGCGTGACTGGCCATGTTTTGGGCCCGTTCTTCGGAGCATCCTCACCATGCATGTCTCAGATTGGTTGTTTCATGTGCACTACTGCACACAGCGATTCCCAAGATCATCCAGCATGAGACATCCGATACACGTCCTTCCTCTCCTTTCTGGTTATCTTTCTCAGATCCAGGGGTCTGAACTTGTTTGATTACAATCTCTGCTGGATGAACTTGATGTTTCCAGTAGAGGGCAAGCTTTCAAATATATTTTTCTCATTGCTCAGCAAAAGCAAGAACACAACCATCTCCCAGAGAAAACTAACAATTAAAGACCTTAACTGCACTTTACTGACTTTTCTGCATTGCATTTCATCTGCCACGTGTCTCTCCATTCAACCAGACTGCCTTTGTCCTCTTCAAATCTCTCTCTGCCCTCCTCACAGTTCACAGTACATCGAAGTTTCATGTCATCAACAAGCTCTGAAATGTTGATTTGCACACCCAAGTCTAAGTTATTTACATATATCAAGAATAGCAGTGATCCTAGCATTGACCCCTGGGGACACGCCACTCTATACCTCTCTCCAGCCCGAAAAGCAACCACCACCGGTATATTGTTTGCAGCCACGGAGCCAACTTTATATCCATGCTGCCACTGTTCCATGGGCTGTCACGTTTCTCACAAACCTGTTTTGTGGTACTTTGTCAGACGCATTTTGAAATGTCATGTACACCACATCTACCCCATTACCCTCATTACTCTCGGTCACGAGATCAATATATTTATCCACTCTAGTCAAAATCGATTTGCCTTTAACAAATCCTTGCTGCCTTTACTTAATTAATTTACAGTTGTCCAAGTGACTGTTAACTTTCTTCCGGTTTATCTTTTCTAAAAGCGTTCCCATCACCGAGATGAACTGACTGGCCTGTATTTGCTGGGGTTATCATTGCACCATTCTTTGAGCAAGTATGTATAATTTACAATTCTCCAGTCTTCCAGCACCAGCCCTGTATCAGGAGACAGTGGCCCGTTCTACTGGTCCAGGTTACAATGGTGGTGAATCTGATGGGGAGACCAGAGTCAGCAATATTCTTACCAAAACTTAGAACCATTTCCCATAGCCACGACTGTAATACATTGTTTATTCACTAAAGGGAACATTTTCATTCAATTAAACAGATGTATCTCATTCCAGTGCCTGCGGTCTGAGGATGGTAACGCTGTTCTGCTGAAGATCAATCCTGAATATTATCTTTGAAGACTGAGAGGAATATTCGCTGCTTTAGCAGGAAACGATTCTGTTCATCCGGGGAAAGCAGAAGACATCAAACACACGGCAGAAAATGGAAGCAATGTTTTCTTATACCTGCTCATTTTCATAACAACAATCCTATTCCGTAAAACATAAAGAATGTCATTCTAAAACTGAACACGGGGTCGAACTAAACTCTAGTTAGGACAGGACGTTTTGCTTGGATTCTTTTTTTCATTTTGAAAACAATCTCACAGCCAGTGTCCACGGAGATTTCACCACTTTCTTCAGCTCTTCCCTGAATTTAGTTTGAGTAGCGGCATAAATACACGTATTTGTGCAGGAACTCAAATACTGAAGCATAATTCCGGTTTGATCGGCGATGTATGCAGGAGATGTATAATCGGGTCGGTAATGCACGGCTATGCTGCTCGTTGCATGGCTCACGGCAGACGGTAGATTTAACAATATAAAACTGGCCGATACAGTGAACAGTAAAATAATGGATTTCTTTCTATTCTCCATCTCTTGATCTCTCGGACTTTCACTGCTGTGAGTCCGGAGTCCCCTGCGCGCTCTACTAGTTATTAAAATACGTCTGACTGTCAAAACGTTTAACAGTAATATCAGAGCAAAGGGAAGCCATGTATAAATGATATTCTGTAAGAGGAGGTACGCTGCACCTGCAGGCGATGAAATAAAAGCCACACTGGGGCGGATAAACCAGTGAATATTGTTAATTATTTGCTTATGTTCGTACACAAACCAAAAGGGGATGGTCTGTGAATATATCAGGATGGAAAGGGTTGTTAATACTGCCACTGCAGTTCTCACGGTGCAATACTTTCTTTTTAACTGCTGACAGCATAGAGCTACAAGTCGATCAAATGTGAAGGAGACTGTAAACCACACCGACATACCGTGGTTGGTACAAAGCATGTAGATCATGAACTTACAGACGGCAGTGTAGGAGAGGAATGAATGTGGAAAGCGTTTACTCAAAATATTAACCCCGATTATATTAAAGAGCATGACCAGTAGATCTGCTGTTGCCATGGCCACCATGTAGACAGAAATACACTTGGAGAGGCCGCAATTTCCTCTGGAGAGAATTACAATTGTCAATAGGTTTGCTGCAAGAAAGAGGGAGAAGATTTAAGTTACGGAGACAGGCAGACACTTTCTAGAGCATGTTGTGAGCAAAATGACATATGTGTGTTTGTACTTAGACTGAATCTTATTTATAATATTGACAAGCATTGACAGCTTTTCTTTCAAACCAATAAATGATTATAACCTCACTACCCTTCCAGCATACTTCATTCAGACCATATCAAGGCCACAGGACGAGGTTTGCCCAGAGGCCGTAGCATGAATGGCAATGGAAAGCAACCCCCACCACCACCCAGTCACAGAGGGTGTATTGACTTTGGGCGGGAGTGTAAACCAGAGTTATCATATCAGTGTCCATCATTCTTCTCTGCCAGTATAATTTCCACAGCAGATTGAGCTCCATTACTATAATCTGCGGCCCAGGTCAAGGCAGAGTACCTCACAGAGACAGACAGTACTGTTGTAAATAATAGTCCATTCGGGGGAAACTTTAGATGGCTTTATAAATTGTTAATATTTAGCTGTCAATAAATTGATGGATTCCCACACATAAATTCAAACACATATTTTATTCCTGTGTTCAACAGTAAAGCCATCTTGCAATGAGGCTTGTGCCGTGTGATTCCACAGCCCAGTTTGATATGATACCAGTGCGGTCCCATGCGGCGATAGATGGAGTTTTACATTAACTTCTTCAGTTTATTTGGAGATAGGAATCTCGCTAACAGCATCAGATGTATGCAGTATTCAGTACAATTTCCAAACCATTACTGCAAGGACATGAATTCAAAAAGAACTTTTAGCTGAGACAAAACATTCAATTTAGTTCAATCTTCGGCACGTTTTCCATTTCTAATGGCTCTAAGGAGCTGCTCGGGAACGGAGCGGGAGCTGGTGGAAGAAGAAAGGTTATTTCAGCCGAGGGAAGGGGAGTGGCTCCCTGAGCTGCAATCGTTAGAAAAAAAATATTTCCCAATCTCTCTTAGTTGGACTTGCCTGTAGTCCGAAGAACTGTCAACTTAAGTAGAGAAGGAATAACGCTACAAAATAAATAATTACATTGGACTCCAAGGAACACATTCTTCTGTGAGCTGTTGGCGAGAAACGGTAACAACATTGCCCTCCCGCAGTATAACGAGAAAATTAAACGTCTTATATTCACGAAACACCAACTGGAACAGTGCCTCAACCGTTGTTCAATCTGGTGAAATTCCCGCTGACATTCCGGCTCTGCAATGAAGACATTCTCGTGATCCGTTAAATAACCATTAACAGTGAGATAATCAACAGCTATTGGACAACAGGACTTACCTGGGGCACCAAAGGTAGCAATAAGAGGGTAGTAAACGTCCTTTACCTGTAGAATTATTGGCCACTGCATTTTGTCGAAGAAGGTGCGAATTCTGTCCAGCTTCGTAATTCTGACTGCACTATATCCGAAATCCATCAATGCTCCCCCTTTATAGAACAATCCGTGCCCAAGTGAGAAAATGAGGTGACACAATAATTAGCATTTGTTACAGTCACTTCACAAACTGGAAAGCCATGGGGAAATTGTGCCGCTCAGTCCTTGCAACTACTGCCATTAAATTATATCAACAGCAAGTAGTTCTCGAGGGAATGTGTGCTGCGCATGCCCTCTGAACGCTCAACGAAACATTGCACCTGGAAACTATTTTGTGTTCTCGAAGCCTTATATCAGTTCTGTTAAGTCTTCACTGATTCATTGTAGAATTTAGATTTATGCTACACTTGGATGATTAGTAGCGATGACTGGACTCTATCATCACTGATGATGACTTCTCAATAACATTGTGGATTGTGGTTCACTTCTAACATTATTAGTAATGATCATATTCTAACCTTCATGATGGTAATGCTAGTGTGACATTACTGTTGCTAATCTACTCAGACATTATCAGTAACGAATTTAATCTAACATTACTGATAGTGACCACACACCAACAGTACTGGTGATGCCCTACTTCAGCATTACTAATACTGCCCCCAGTCAAACATAACTGAAGGTAACTATACACTGATATCAATGGTGATGACCACATCCTGTCATTAATGATGGTGATCCTGTACTAACATTACTGGCGATCACCCTACTTTAACATCATTGGTGGTGATCCTTTTACATCAATAGTAGTTACGTTGCCCGAACGTCAGTGATTGTGAATCTATTCTAATTGTATTGTTGTTGACCTTTACAAAACAGTAATATTAGCAGCCCTATTGTAACATTATTTGTGACGAGCCCACTCCATTATTGCTGGTGGTGATTCTACTCCCGATAGTGACCCTATTCTAACGTGGTGATTTTACTGTAACATTACTGATGGTAACCTTACTCTAAAATTGCTGGTGGTCATCATACTCCAACATGGCTGTTGGTGACTCTATTATAACATTATAACTGGTGATCCCACTGTTACATGTCAGGTAGTACCCCTACTCCATATTATTGGCCATGAAGCTACTCCAGTTGGAGTATTCAGATGACTGGCCCACATTAACAACTTTATTATAAGTGAAAGGCGTTGAATCCCATGCCATTCAGCTCAGAGCTTTAAGGGTGTCCCCATTAGCAGAAGCTGCAAAAGAAGGCAGCTCGTCTCACTGCCGAGAAGCATCTCCATTCCAAGATCCAACTCGCAGACTTTTAACTGTAACTGCTTTCATACAGACTGGCGAGTTCCATAACCTCACCCACCATCCCTTTTGCAGCTCGGAAGGATTCTTATTGTGTTTACTTTCCTCACAATGATGAGGCGATGCCTTCATCCACTGTCATGGTTTTATTTTGTCTCCACCACGAGAGACACTTTAATCCCTCTGTATTCATTCTGCGTTCAAAGTTTAATTTTCTTGATTGATGCCAGAATGCAGTCGTAAGGACATTTTACAAAGGAGCACCATTTATATTTAACCTTCTGAGATCCTTATAGCTATTGGATGGACCATCTTCATTCATCTCACAGGAACCAATAACTTTCAATATCACAGGGAGAATGGATCAAATTAAAAGTTTCAGAGGCCGCTCTCTCACACACTTGTACAATCCCCTCCTCTCTCTTCTATTGTCTCTCAGTCTCCTTCTGTCTATCTGTCTCTACTGATATCCCTCTCTCAGAATCATACAAGCACAGAAGGTGGCGATTCGGCCCATCGTCCCTGCACTGGGTCTGCGAACGAGCAATTCACTTTGAACCATTTTCCCGCCTTCTCCCTATAACTTTGCACATTCCTCCTTTTCATATAACAGTACAATTCCTTTCTGAATGTTTCAATTGAAGCTGTCACCTCCACATTCTCAGGCAGCGCATTCCAGACCTCAACCACTCGCTGATTGAAAAAGGGTTTCCTCATGTTGCTTCAGCTTCTCTTACCTATTACTTTAAATTACTTTTACATTCTCGATCGATTCATGAGTGGGAAGTTTTTTTCATATCTAGTCTTTCTGACCCTTCATGATTTTGAATACCTCAATCAAATCACCTCTCAGCCTTCTCTTCTCCAAGGAAAACAGTCCTAACTTTTCCAATCTATCATCATAACTGAAATTCCTTATACCTGGAACCATTACCGTGAACCTTTCCTGTACTCTCGCCAATAACCTCATATCGTTCCTAAAGTGCAATACCCAGAACTGGATGCAATACTCCAGCTGAGGCCGAAATAATGTCTTATATCAGTTCTTGTATTCTATGTCCCTAATTCTAAAGCCCAGGAAGCTGAATGTTTTTTTTTAACTGGTCTCTCATTCTGTCCTGCCACCTTCAATGAGTTATGCATATATACACCGAGGTCCCTCTGCTCCTGCACTCACTTATGAATTGTACCCTTTATTCTATATTGACTCTCCATGTTCTTCCTACCAAAATGAATCACTTCACATTTCTCTGAATTAAGCATCATCTGCCACTTATAATCCCATTACACCAACTTGTCTATGTCCATTGAAGTTCTACACCATCCTCCCCACAGTTCACAATGCTTCCAAGTTTTGTATCATCTGCAAACTTTGAAATTGTGCCCTGTACACCTACTTCTAGATCAATGCGTGCAATTCTGGTCGCCACACTACCAGAAGGACGTGGAGGCTTTGGAGAGTGTACAGAGGAGGCTTACCAGGATGTTGCCTGGTCTGGCGGGCATTAGCTATGAGGAGAGATTGGAGAAACTCGGATTGTTTTCACTGGAATGACGGAGGTGGAGGGGCGACATGATAGAGGTTTACAAAGTTATGAGCGGCATGGACAGAGTGGATAGTCAGAAGCTTTTTCCCAGGGTGGAAGAGTCAGTTACTAGGGGATATAGGTTTAAGGTGCGAGGGGCAAAGTTTAGAGGGGATGTGCGAGGCAAGTTGTTTACACAGAGGTGGTGAGTGCCTGGAACTTGCTGCCAGGGGAGGTGGAGGAAGCAGATACGATAGCGACGTTTAAGAGACATCTTTTGACAAATATATGAAAAGGAAGAGAATAGAGGGATATGGGCCCTGGAAGTGCAGAAGGTGTTAGTTTCGGCAGTCATCAAGATCGGCGCAGGCTTGGAGGGCCGAATGGCCTGTTCCTGTGCTGTACTGTTCTTTGTTCTTTGTTCTATTAATATATATCAGGAAAAGCAAGGGTCCCAACACTGCTCCCTGGGGAACTCCAATACAAACCTTCCTCCAGCCCAAAAGACATCCATTCACCGCCACTCTTTGTTTCCTGTCACTCAGCCAATTCTGTATCCATTTTGCCACTATACATTTTATTCCATGAGCTATAACTTTGTTCACATGTCTGTTATGTGGCACTGTATCAAACGCCTTTTGACAGACCATGTACACCACATCAACTATATTGCCCTCATTAGCCCTCTGTTTTAGCTACTCAAAAAAACTCAAGCAAGTTAGTTAAGCATGATTTCCCTTTAAGAGATCCAAGCTGGCTTTCCTTAACTAACTCGTATTTGTCCATATGACGATGGATTTTGTCCCAAATTATTGTTTCTAGAAGATTTCCCACCACCGAAGTTAAACTGACTGGCCTGTAGTTACTGGGATTATCTTTACCGACCTTTTTGAACAATGGTGTAACGCTTGTAATTCTCCAGTGCTCTGACACCACCCCAGAGTCTCAGGAAGACTGAAAAATTATGGCTCGTACCTCTGCGCTTGCCACCCTCACTTTCCTCAGTATACCTGGATGCATCTCATCTGGTTCTGGTGTCTCATCCACTTTAAGTACAGAGAGACTATCTAATACTTGCTCTTTATCAATTTTAAACCAATCTAGTGTCCGACGTAACTCCTCTTTCGACATTGCCTGGATTGCATCTTCTTCCTTGGTGAAGACACATGCAAAGTGTTCATTTAATACCTCAGCGATGCCCTCTGCCTCCATGTGTAAATCCCATTTCTGGGCCCTAATCGGGCCCGCTGCACCTTTTGCCACGCTTTTACTATTTATAGGCCTACAGCAAACTTTGGGATTTCCCTTAATGCTAGCTGCCAGTCTCTTTTTATGCTCTCTCTTTGCTTTTCTCATTTGCTTTCTCACTTCCCCTCTGGATCTTCTATTTTCAGGCTGATTTTCAATAGCATTTTCTACCTGACATCTGTCATAAGCACGCTTTTTCTTCTTTATCTTAATCTCTACCTCTTTTGACATACAGGGAGCTCTGGATTTATTTGCCCTACCTTTCCCCTTCGAGGGAACATACCTTTACTGTGCCCGAACTATCTCTTCTTTGAACGTAACCCATTGTTTATCGATTGGTTTTCCTGTCAGCATTTGACTCCAATTTATTCACCCCAGCTCCATTCTTACCCCCGTGAAGTTGGCCTTCTCCCAGTTAATTATTCTTACACTGGATTGCTCTTTGTCCTTTTCCACAGTCAGTCTAAACCTTATGATACAATGACTGACAACATTCTGTTGGAGAAAATTTTCCTGAACATACTCTAGGAACTCTTGCCTTCACTGTCGTTTACACTACTCTGTTTATACTTAATTTCACCATCTTTGTCATTCATAAAATGTTGTTCAAATTAACATTATACTTTCTCCTATTTATATGGACTAAACTCACTCACAGGGTCAGCTGCCAACTCCAGCTCCTGTCCATGGTAACTCCAGCTGATGAATTGCAACCAGGGGTTAAAGCCTGTCTGCAGGTGACATCACGAAAAGAACAGAAGCCAATCACACAGCAGCCAGCACAAGCCTCGCCCTCTCACTGTATTGCAGAGTCACATGACCAGGCTGGTCCTGCTGCAATCGCACTGGACTGACGGGCAGGTTACAGAATCAACCCAATACAGTGAAGGCTGTGTCAGCTACCCCAGGTCCTGTCTAAACATGGCCCTTGTAAAGAATACAGCCTTCAATAATTAGCCTTATCAATCTTCTCTCACGACTTTAATGTGAAACCTCAATCTCCAATGTCTGCCCCACCACACGTCCACCTGTTGCTTGATCGAACCAAAGAAATGGCAAGATGATTTTTTTTTGTTCAAAACAGGATGCAGCAATTAATAGAGAAAAATGTTCCAAGGGCAGTGCTGCTGTATTTAGATTTAAATGAGCAAGATGGATGTTGATGTTCGTGATTGGATAAGTCTGACCTCTTTGACATCAGTCTTTTTTCTCTGCTCTGAAAATGTGCAGTCAGGAAATATATGACATCTGAAGGACGGACGGGGTCATCGAAAAGGAGCCAAAATAAAAATTGAAGAGGAAAACGGTGGAATATTACCTGTCCTTCATGTCATACACTCGCAGTACATCAGAAGCAATCACAGGAAATGCAGAATAGGTGCGAATAGGACACACAGGGATGAACCCCAGAGGTTGCGAATGGAGTCACAGATTTTTTACTACACTCTTCCAGGGTCAGTTCCTGTGAATGGGAATTTTCGTTGTTTTATGCCCTTCTCTGCCAGTGTGTGGGATGTACCAGATTACAAGCCAATACGTGTACATAAACTAAATGGTCAATCATCGTATCAGTCAGTCAGATAAAACAATTTAAATCAAGAAGGAAACTACTTACCCCAAACAGCAATCTCCACCACCTATTATTCATCCTTTGACGATGTGGCAAGACATTTAACAACTTCTGTTGAGATTTTTGCCTCGTATACTTTTTCCACTGAGCATTTATTTTATGAACCTGTAGAACAGAAAGGGAAAAAAACAGCGATGAGTCCGCCAATCCCAGGAGCATCCAGATATTTTGCTGATTCCAACATAAAACCCAGAGACCAGTAGGGAAACATCCAACACTATAAAAGTAGTAAGATTAAAGAAAAAGAATTCTGCCAGGCATGAGCTGCAATAATGCAGAAAAATAAATTTGCAATTAGCGGAATTTGCTCCACTCTATAATTTGGCGCCAGGATTCTCTTTGTTATGTGGTAGAGTATTTTTCTTTTACAGTTATCTGTCACCATTCTCTTGGTTGGACAGTTGTAAAGATCGTCTGAGGTTCCTGCAGGGGTGCGGATGGATTACTACCGACCTTTTTAGATCTCCTATACTTTGTTGCCAATCACTCACAATACCCCCAATCAGAGAGAGCGAGCCAAGAGAGCTGCTGATAACTTCCTCATGCAGCCTTTCAAAATATTCCTACCTGAAGAAACATCTACTCGGAGGCACTGTTAGCATCCCCACCCCTCTAATCACACTGCCGTTGTGATGTCAAGTCACAAACTCTACACCACACTTCCACAGGGCAATTTGGATATCCCACAGGTGGAGAGACAGCATCGTGAGTCTGCACTTCCTTTTCCTCTGCTTTGACATGGGAACAAAGCATTTGCCAGATGCATCGAAGAGGCTTATCAGGGCATTCGTCTCATTCAACGATTTCTCCTGTCCATGTAAGATGTAGCCTTAGGTATTTTATTAGTACCTGATATATGAACCCTCTCAGCCCATCAGGAAGTGTGATCAGTTTCTGTCAGCAGACCAATGTCACTCCCTCCTCCTCCTCTATTGACCCCAGGGTGTTGCCATTCTCCAACTGTCTAACTAACATTGAGATTTGGATGAGACAACATTTATTTGAGAGAAATGTTGACGAAACTGGCACCAGGCTCTCTGTTTCCCACAAACACCATCACAAAGACTGTCTTGACTCTATCAGTCTCCTTACTTAAAACCCAGGCTAAACACAGATGCGTGGATCCTTGGTGCTCTATTCGACCCCGATTTCAGTTTCTTCTCCTACAGCTCATCCACTACCAGCCACCATCAAAACATTACCTGTTCAACCTCTCTACTGCCTGAACCCGAATTCCATCCTTTATCACCTCGATGATTAATCTCCCCAAGCTCTCTCTACCAACATCTCACTTCCCCACTCCACAAACTATACCGATTCTCAATGTCAGAGGGCAAGGGTTGTCCTGGATAAAGTCCCACAAACCTGTTCACTGCCTTTGTGCCAACTTTCGCTGGCTCTCATTGCGCCAGTAAATTTGTTTGAAGATCCTTGCCTGCCTATTACAAATCCTTTGTGCCTGATTCCCTACCTATCTCCTTTTGCGTGTAAAGATATAGTGCATGGGATTGGTGATAGTGTATTCTGATAGAAAGAAAGTTGGTTGGCAGACAGAAAACAAAGAGTAGGGATAAATGGGTATTTTTCTGAATGGCAGGCAGTGACTAGTGGGGTACCGCAGGGATCGGTGCTAGGACCCCAGCTATTCACAATATACATGAATGATTTAGATGAGGGAACTAAATGTAATATCTCCAAATTTGCAGAAGACACAAAACTGGGTGGGAGGGTGAGTTGTGAGGAGGATGCAGAGAATCTTCAGGGTGATTTGGACAAGTTGAGTGAGTGGACTAATGCATGGCAGATGCAGTATAATGTGGATAACTGTGAGGTTATCCACTTTGGTAGCAAAAACAGGAAGGCTGAATGGCTATAAACTGAGAGAGGGTAATATGCAGCGAGACTTGGATGTTCTCGTACACCATTTGCTGAAGGTAAGCCTGCAGGTGCAACAGGCAGCAAAAAAGGCAAATGTTATGTTGGCCTTCATAGCGAGAGGATTCGAGTACAGGAGCAGGGATGACTTGCTGCAATTATACAGGGCCTTCGTGAGGTTACACCTGGAATATTGTGTGCAGTTTTGGTCTCCTTATCTGAGGAAGGATGCTCTTGCTATAGAGAGAGTGCAGCAAAGGTTTACCAGACTGATTCCTGGGATGGTGGGACTGACATATGAGGAGAGATTGAGTCGGTTAGGATTATGTTCGCTGGAGTTCAAAAGAGTGAGGGGGATCTCATAGAAACCTATAAAATTCTAACAGGTCTTGAGAGGGTAGATGCAGGACGGATGTTCCCGATGTTGGGGGAGTCCAGAACCAGGGGTCATAGTCCTAGGATTCAAGGTAAACCTTTCAGGACTGAGATGAGGAGAAATTTCTTCACCCAGAGAATGGTGAGCCTGTGCAATTCGCTACCACAGAAAGCAGTTGAGACCAAAACATTGTATGTTTTCAAAAAGGAGTTCGATATATCTCTTGGGTCCAAAGGGATCAAAGGGTATGGCGTGAAAGCGGGAACAGGTTACCGAGTTGGATGATCAGCCATGATCATAATGAATGGTGGAGCAGGCTCGAAGGGCCAAATGGCCTACTCCTGCTCCTATTTTTATGTTGCTATATTTTCCATGTAATCCCTTCCAGCCATGCATCACAGCACATACTCTCCACTCCACTGGATGTTTCTGTGGAACAAGATTATTCCTCTCTGCTCCGACCTCAGCAAATATTAGTTAATAAAAAACTATACCCGGGGTATCTGGAGCTCATAGGAACATACGGTCAGGAATAGGCTCTTGTCCGTTCTACCATTCATTGAGATTTTGTATGATCTGTGACCTCACTCTGCATAACTGCCTTTGTCCCATATCGTTAACTAATTTGTTTCAATCCCCTATTTAACATTACGATTTGACCTAACATCAACTGAAATTTGTGAAGAGCGTTCCAAGCTTCAATGAACCTTTGTGTGTATTAATATTTCCTAACTTCAATCCCCACCCTCGTTTGGTGCCCTTTCTCTCTCAGTGTCCGGCTCTCTGACTGGACACTCAGAACTCTATGCGTCTTTACTCTCTGTCAGCTTGCTGCCCAGTTTGTGTTCCCTGCAAGATAAAGTCTGCTGAGACATCTCTCCTTATGTTGCAGAACGCTGTACAAAGGTGAGTTACCATGATTGAAGTTGCGTTTGATGCAGGGCGTTCATGTGCTAAAATCCAAACCGTGGGGTGGCAGGTCCTGGGTTCACCCTGAGCCTCCTCTTCACAATAGTAACTCTAATGGGAAGGTGCTTACCTGGAGGAATAGGAGAACCAGAGATACTGGGCAGCCTGTCCTACAACTGCTAGCGGCTGGTTAGAATAAGAATCTGTACCTGGAATACAATAAAACTATGTTTAGAAACTTTGCTTATGTTTGATACACCATCTTTGTAATTAATAACATGCTATTCAAGTACTTTAACATTAAATTATACTTCCCTTTCTCCTCTTTATATGGATTGAACTCCCAGTGTCAGCTGCCAACTCCAGCTCCTGCCCACGGGAACTGAAACTGATGAATTGTAACCAGGGGCTGAAATCTGTCTCAAGGTGACATCACAAATGGAGCCAGGAACCAATCACAAAGCAGTCAGCACAAGCCCCGCCCACTTGTGGTTTTACAGGGTCACGTGACCAGGCCTGCTCTTGGTGCAGCCTCATTGGACTGGAGGGCAGGTTGTAGAATCAGCCATAAAATAACTCATAATAAAAACAAGAAATGCTGGAAATATTTAGCAGGTCTGGCAGCATCGGTGGAGAGAGAAGCAATAATTAACGTTTCAGAACTGATGAAGGGTCACTGACCTTAGACGTTAACTTTGCTTCTCTCTCCACAGACGCTGCCAGAGCTGCTGAGAATTTCCAGCATTTCTTGTTTTTATTTCAGATTTCCAGAATCTGGACTATTTTTCTTTTATATTATTGTAGAATCAGCCCAATAGACTGATGGCGTTTTCTGAGACCACAGATCCCATCTAACGAGGCCCAAGTGGTGTGTAAAAACACTGAATGTGTGACGTTCAAACAATCTACATAACCTGTATGAACAAACCTTCATCTTAATGTGTTGGAATATTGGGCTCATGACTGGCAAACGATGGATATGTGCAGTGGGCAGTGGGCAGGGCGAATTCTCAGCATTCATGCACACTTCAGGGAAAATTATTCAAGAAGTTGGAGACAGGAAGAGATGTGGGCATTCTAGAGCATAGATCTACAAAGGTACATGTCAGTGCCATGAAGTGACAGAGTACATAGGATATAAAGGTGCATTAATAGACAATTGATCATAAGACGATGCATTCTGTTTGTCCTGGCACAAGATATAGGCCAGGTCTCACAGGCAATACAGTGTCCAGTTTCAATCTCCTCATATGACAGGTAATATTTACGCTTTGAAAAGTGTGCCGAGGATGTTAAGTAAACTAATTCGCAGTATACAGTATCTTAGTTGTCAAGGTAGAATAACAGAGTCAGGATTCTACACATCAGAGAAGCCTAGAAATAGGGCTGGTCTGATTGAGGTTCACAATGTGATGAAGGGATTAGGTTGTGTTCCAGTGGAACAACTCATTCCAATTAAATAGGTTATGGAGGAGTAGGTTCACATTGTTTGAGTGATTAATGTCAGATCTAGTTTAGATGTCAGGAGGTGGTTCTTATCCGAGAGAATAGTGACCTGCTGGAACAGACTGTCATCTCGTGTGGTGAACACTGACTCCCTGAAATCCTTCAAGCGAGAGTTGAATCTGTTTCTGGCTGAGAGGCACATTAGTTTCTACAAAAATTCCAGGAAATTCGGAGTCAGGGTGATCTCAAGAACTAGTTGTGATCGCATAGATGGTACAGAAAGGAATTTCAAAGGTATATTCCCAAAGATTGGCCTGTTTTCCGAGTCTGCTTTTTCCCCTCTCCCAGGGGATGACAGGTTTTGGTTGGAGTGGGGAGTGTATATGTTGTGATACACAACTATTCGCAAATGTGTGGGACAGGCTGGGTGGATCCAAGGCTTTTTACTTCTTCCTCAATATTCTTATGTTCATACATTTGTCAACTACGAAATGTCAACAGATTATTTGTTCTGACAGTCCCTCATCATCCCCTGTATAACTAAATCTCTATTATTTCCACCTGGATTGACAGATTCGAGGCGTTTGCCCACAATGGACGTAGACTAATCCAGTTACCCAGTTCATCCCGTCTCCCTATTTTAACAGAGTCATTACTTGGGTTCCTTCAGTCCAAGTTAAGTTGAATATATTGATATTAATAAAGGATTGAAATACTGTGCTCACAGTCCCTGCTGTCACCTCTCTGACTTCCTGTCACAGCCTGGTCCGAATTATCACTGGTCCCTGTGTCTTATCCACTTAGGCTGTTTTTGTTAGATTGACATTCTTCTCCACAGTTATCTCTAAGTATGGACCAAATCTGCTTCCAGCAAACCAACTTTGTCACTTCCACCATCATTTTACGAAACAAAAGGTTTTTTTTAATCTATCCAAAACGTCACCCTCGACAACTATTTTTTCGCGTTCTCCCTGTATTCCACCTTCACTGCTTGTTGGCCTGCAAAGCCCACCGTGAATTGTACCATTACCCTTCCTCTTGCTGAACTGCATATAGTTTGGATTATATTTTGACACAAATCCTTGGAAATTCTCTCTACATCTCTATCATCCTTCAAGATATTTCTTCAACCTGACGTCTTTGACCAATCTTTAGTTGCCTGTCCTAATATCTCTGTATGTGAGTAGGTGCCAAATATTGCTTGATGCTCCTGTGAGGCGCCCTGGGTCGTTGTCCTATGTGAAACGTGCTGTATAAATGCACCAATTCTGATGAAAGGTCACAGACCTGAAACGTTAACTTTGCTTCTATCTCCACAGATGCTGCCAGAACTGTTGAGTATTTCCAGCACTTTCTGCTTTTATTACATATTTACAGCATCTGCAGTATTTTGTTTTTGTTGTATAAATGTATGTTTGTTGTATCTTTTCTCGTTCAGTCATGAAACGCTGGAATAATACAAGGGTTCACAATTATTTTCCCTCAAAATGTCGGGAAAACAGGAACATTTCTGTCTGAGTCCTGCGAAAACCTAGGCTGTAACAAATAGATACTAACTCACATCTCTCGTGCTCCTGACATTCCAAATGTCAGACAACTCCAATGTCCTTTAGGGAAGAAAATCTGCTGTCCTTACCTGGTCTGGCCTACACGTGACTCCAGACCCACAGCAATGTGGTTGACTCTTAAAATGCCCTCTGAAATGGCCTGGTAAGTCAATCAGTTTTCAAGGGCAATTAGGGATGGGCAGCAAATGCTGGCCTTGCCAGCGACGCCCACATCCCACAAACGAATAATAAAAAAAAACATAACACTCAGCAATGACTCCAATTTTCAGGAATGTTGACTTTGTTAGAGTAACCAGCATTGCTTTCTCATTATTTCAAAGCCAACGTCCTTACACCTGCTGATAAATTTTCACTATTTTGTAGATTTTATATTTTGTTCCAACAATACCATTAATTCCACGCTCTAGTCTCAGATCCGGATATGACCTCCCCCACCCACCCAGTCATATCAGCTGATGCTCTTCCCATTACTCCATGCACCTTTTCTGTAAAACCATTCTTGTTGATCGGTTCAGATCACGGTGATCCCCTCCCTTCCCTTCCCCCTCAACCTCACTCTAGTGCCTGAAGAAGGTGAACCCTTTCCTCCTGCTCCAGCGCTGCTACCACACCTGCCTTATATTTCCCTCCACAAGCAGCGCAGTGGAAACTAGTCTGGTGATCACCACCATGATGTCTTGTTTTAGTTTAGAGCTAAAACCCTCATATGCTCCTTATAAATGTACTTCTAACTGGGTTATTGGTTCGGACCATGGCCATTTGCTCCTCTCATTTCCATCAACCAGATGATGCCAGGAATTCTCTCCTGCTCCATGGTGCCACACTGTTGCTCAGGAAGATCCGTTTCTATCCACCTTTCAATCTGCAATGCCAGGTATCTATCGGACAGTTCCAGTACTCAGGGGCTCCCTCCACCTGAGACAGTGATGTCCCTCCAGATGGTCACTCATTTCTCTCTTTCTACTTATACCCTGTCCTGCGCATGTTGAATCTACACCCTTGTTTGAACCTTCAGCCATGGCAGTGACAGGCTTTCCCAGATTCTGATGTTCTTTAACAAGAAAATGATAAGACGTTATTGTGTAAAGTTGCAAATTTATCCTGACCGTTTTTAACGGGATAGCCAGCAATGCTGTCCTATTATGGCAAGTCAAAACTGACAACCCAGATATCTGCGCTTTATTTAAGTACAAACAGAGAATTTTTTGTTGTATTTATGGGGCCCGTACACAACATCAGATACACGGAAAATATCCTGTGCTGTGAATCCAATGATGATTCTAATTCATTGAGATCCTTTTGTAAGAAAGGTGTTTTTTGTTTGGTGTCCTAAACGAAAAGACTGTGAAATCAGACGAATCCATGGTATTAATGGCCTCCATCAGAACCGTATTTTTTCTATGTTTTACATTTCTATCAACCCCACGGAACGGACTGAACCAGATCACGATAAAGGTGATGATCCACGATATTGATCCGAGGGGAAATTGACTGAAACGGGCCAACATACAGGGATGATTTGGGACAGAAACCACAGGGAATGGACAATACAGGTCCATAACACAGAACACAATATGATATATAAACCTCAGGGGATGGGCTGAATCGGTTCATTATGTAGAGGACAACCTGGGAATGGGGGTTGAGAAGTGTGAGTTTGCAGTTTACAGCCAATGGCACATTTCTATGTACATGAGTAATAATGCTGCAGTCTCAGATGGCTACACTTCCACTGAGAGAGAAAAACAAACCTTCAAACCGAACACACAGGCAGACAATGGGCCCTTGGACAATGGGCCCAGTGAGGTCAAACAGTGTATAATCCCAGAATGATGAAACCAGTATGATTATACAATCTGTAGCTCAACACGAATGAATCAGGCTTGTGAACCTCAGTTGCACTCGCTCTCAGCAAGTATTTCCTTCCTTAGGTAAGGGTTGTGTAATTTTAGTAAAGCTTCTTTACTCTTTTACACCAATCCCTTTTCAACAAAAGCGAATATAAGTCCTATAGGGAAGGAAATCTGCCGTCCTTACCTGGTCTGGCCTGCATGTGACTCCAGACCCACAGCAACGTTGTTGAATCTTTACTGCCCACTAAAATTGCCGAGCAAGCCTGTCAATCCACATATTTAATATCTGTGCCTTTTTGTTCGAAAAAGATTGTTGTAATCAAGTTGTTTTTGCCTGTGATTTCCACCCCGCCTCCCCTCTCTCGTCTGTGGACTATTTTCTCTCTCTCATTTTCACAGTCATCTAGTTGGTGATTCTCATCCTGACCCGAGGAAAATGTATTTTCTCCAAATGCCTCACTGGTTAACTGGTAGCAATGGGAATAGCGGATCAGACGAACGTTATTCATTGTGTATTACTGTGGCACATCAGTTAGATTTATTACACTTTTACTCCCTTGTTTCACTCTCCGCAGTGCACAATCCATCTGGTTTTGTGCTGTACCACCATCGCTTGCTCTGTCTGGTTCACGGTCGCTTTCTTCCCCTTTGCTCCCAGCAGTTCAAAAGGAAACATTACAGTGAGAAAGTTGCGGCTGCTGTCCCGGTAATATTGTGCTTGCTGCTGTGTGTTTAAAAACGTCCAGCTTTATTTTACACACAGGAATGCTTACACTCGAAAGAAGCACTGTTAGCTGAAGCAAAATGTTGGTTACATGAACCAATGACCGTTTATTAAACCCATTAATTCCCTTCTTGCTGGTGTTGCTGTTTCACGTGGTAACAGTCATTTTCACAGCAATCACCAGTAGACAATGCGAAGGGCTCTGCTTGTAATGGAACAGTGACATACACAATGCTGGTTCGGTGTTACATCGAGAAGTTTTATACTTCTGCGGATGGTGCATATCATGATATTCAGTTCAATTAAACAATTCACTTTCAAGAACTTAACCTTATTCCTTGTCCTCAGTGAAAGTCTCTCGCGCTGCAGCTTCTCAGCTGCTGGACAATCTCTTGCATATATGCGCTAACACGGACTAAATTCCGAGAGAAGCTGAGAAATGCAGTGAAATTCACCTTCACTGTCGTTGGTTAATTAAAGAATAAAACTGACAAACCAACTGGGCCGCCATTACCGAATTAGAATTCAGAAACTGACACTGACACTGGTGCGAAAATAGATAATATCAAATTTAGAGTATTCACCAAGAAATTAACTCGAGGAGCCTACTTCAACACGAACGATTATCTGTCATAAGAATATTGCAACACAACAGGTACATCTGTCAGTTCAAATGGTGGATTCAGTCAGGAGCAGAGGTTAGGAGACAAACTCTAACCCTTTCAAGCCAACATTCTGGAAACTAATGAGACCAGCCCAGGGCATGAAGTAGATCAACTGAAAGACGCCTCTCAAAATCATGATGCAGAATAAGCTCTGCAGATATTGCCAACTGTCAATACAAAGATTAGAATAGAAATTCGTTTTGGGTAATGTTACAAAATGGGCAGCGGCGGATTGGCTGCCCGCTTTTACACCACCCGATGATCATTTCCATTGAAGTCTCTGAAAATGATCTCTACTACAATTTGATAATCAGCAATCAAACTAATACTGAAGTGCGGTGAAACACTGAGCTTCATTTATAAACTGTTATCAATTTCATCAAGCAAATGCCTATCAATTATCCGTTATTGAAATTGCTAGGTTTTTACAACTAATATCTAAGTATTAAGATCATTATTTATGCTAAAGTAGCAATTATGATTTTGTAGACCATAAACAATCGGTAGTGCATGATAGACTGACTTCTTTGAAGATTTAGCAACAACATAGTAATTCATTCATTCAGTATCTTTTGGGTATTCTGATTCGGAGCCATTGAGGTGAACTCATATTTAATCTACATTGGGAAAGGGATCATTCAAGGATCGACAATAGTAGATAGCAAAGGATTACAAAGATTTTCTGTGGGGTATTACAGTGGAGCTGCAAGATTAGTGTCCGCATTGCAGAGGCTGAGGCATAGCTCTATATCCAGTCGTAAGCGTACCAATAGTGCTGAAAAATTTGACATACTTGTGTTCCATCAACAAGTGCAACAACGGAGCTACAAAACTGGTCATCAGCAGTATTGTAGTAGTTTGGTCACAGTCAGATCAACACAACGGGGGTTAGAAAAGGAATAGAAGCATCTGCCGGAAAGAGAGAACATTGTCATCTCTAACATAACTGTAGGCAACACTAGTACTACAAGAACACAGTTACATGTAGTGTATGTGTAGGGCATCACTAGCACCAGAGGAATATGGTCATATATAGTGTATTTGTAGGGTACCATTAATACCAGAAGGGTATGGTTGCATATAATGCATGTGCAGGCTACAACTGTTATCACAGGAATACAGTCACATATAGTGCATGTCTACGATACCACTTGCATCAGAGTAATACCATCACATGTAGTGTTTTTGTAGGGGAACCACAAGTTATGGAGGAACACAGTCAGTTATGATACATGTGGGGGGGGAGCCACTAGTAACTTAGGGCCTCGCTCACAGCCAGTGGAAATGTAGAGACACCAGTCGTACGGCCACACCTAGTTTATGTGTATGAGAATTGTTAGCACCAGAACAGCATGGTCACATCTAGTGCAGTTGATGTGGCACCACTAGTAACAGAAGTTGGGCCCTATCTTCTCCAATAAACGTTCAGTTTACCACTCCTACCAGAGAAAAACTGTCATCGTTAGTGTAATTGTAGGATACCACTAGTACTGAAGCAGCATAAATATCTCTACTGTATTCCACCAGTACGAGAGGAACATTTTTACCTCTAGTTGTAAATGTTGGATTACCACTAGTACTGAAGGAAGAATGGTGCCTCTACTGTGTGAGTTTAGATCACCACTTGTACTGGAGCAGCATGATCTCCTCTACTTCATGTGCGGATCTACCACTCAAACTGTAAGAAAACCTTTTCAGTGTAAGTGTAGAGTGTCACTTGTACAGAGAAGCACGATCACCTCCAGTGTAATTGTGGTTGCTGCACTTGTACTGGAGTAACAGATTCACCTTTCATTTGTAAGGAAGACACAACGAGACTGCAAAGAGATAAAGACTGGTTAAGTAAAAGGGCAACCTGGTGACAGATGGAGTATAATGGAGGGAAGTGTGAGGTTATTCTCTTTGGTAATAAGAAAAAAAGCTGATTTTTAATAGGTGAGAAACAGCTAAATGTTGATGTTCAGACGGACGTGGCTATACTCGTACAAGGAATGCAAAAAAAAAGTATGCAGGACCAGCAAGCAATTAAGAAGACAAGTGGCATGTTTGGCCTTTACTGCAAGGGGATTGGAGCACTATAATAAAGATGCTTTGCTACAATTGTACAGGGCTTTGGTGAGACAACACCTGGAGTACTTTGTGCAGCTTTGGTCTCCATATCTAAGGGAGAATATTCTCGCCTTGTGAGCACGACAGTGATGGTTCACTAGATTGGTTCCTGGGATGAGTGTGTTGTCCTATGATGACAGACTGTGTAAACTGATCTCATTGAAGCAGAACATTTCTTCACTCACAGGGTTGTGAATCGTTGGAATTCTGTACCCCACAGGATTGTGGAGCGCCATCATTGAAAGCTCTTATTTCCTATGTTCTTTTGTTCTAATGAAAGTGCAGGGAACCATTAGTCGCCAAGGGGTGCTGTTACCGCCATTGCAATTATAGCTGAGCACAAGTACCAGAGGAGTATTGTTTTATCTCACGTAAGTGTAGGGTTAGCACCAGTGGCCATGTCTGGAGTAAATAAAGGGAATCAGAAGTATCAGAAAAGGGCTATTACCTTTAATGCAAGTGTAGGGAACCACTAGTACTGGAGCAGCATGATCCCATCTCCTCTAAGTATAGGTGCCACGAATACAGAGGAAGATGGACACATTTACTGTAATCGTAAGTGCTTTTAGTCTCAGAGGAACCTGGTCACCTCTGGAGTAAATGATGTTATACCACTATTACAGTGATATCCTGCTCACCTCTTGCATAACTGTAGGGTACCACAAGTACTGGAGGAATATGACCACCGCCAGTGTGAATATGGTATAACTCCAGCAAGGATACGCATACAAATCTCTGTATACATGTACTGGTCCCATTAGTCTCAGAAGACTAAAATCACCAGTGTTGCTAAAGGACTATTTTCATCACAATATTGCAGGATTTCTTCTGCTGCCTGATCGTCAGGTTTTGAATCAATGTTGGACAGAAGGACAGTGTCAGGTCGATTCATGGTAAGAGAATTACATTGGCTGATCCTGTGGGAATAGGATCCACATTCATGTATTAACCTTGGATTTTAATTTTGTGTTTTCAAAACTATCTTAGCATTAACCATTTCACGAATTCTGAGTTGCCAAGAAAAATATTACTTACTACATCTATTTGTTAAATGACTACAACCAATGCTAATTATGATTAAAGCTGATTAACTCCTTGGAGGATAAATGTCTGTATAAATGTAGGTTCTCTCACATTCACTCAGACGTGCACCAGTCTTTCAACTCATACAGGATTCATCTATTCTTAGTTAAAATGTGGAAACCAGCTATTCTGGTGATGAAGGACATTTACTATCCGATTGTCGCAGCCGTGGGTGTCCCTGGTGAGCCATTATAAACTATTTATTTGTAATTTGTGTTGACAATCTTGCTGTTTATGCAACAGGTAGAATAAGAAAAAGTGTTTCCCTGGTGTTAGCATTACACAGTCGCTGCTTACTGCAACTAATTTTGAACTGGGTGTCCACACTTGCTGTTTCCCTTAATATGATAGCTTTACTGATGTTACAATGTTCTTTCAAGGTCCTGTACAAACAATCAAGTGTCACCCATGCACAGTGTGCTCTACAGCAGCTTATTAAAATATATGGTCAGGTTTCCAAGGAAATGGCTCCACAGCTAATCCTATATAATCAGACTGAATGGAGTAAAACGCTATCAAGAGGTATTGCCAAATACATTTCAAATAGCCACTAAAACATGATTTATCTCGTCTCTTTCTTACAGTGAACTTGGTGACAATTATAATTCTCTCCAGAAGAAAGTGCGATCTGTCCAAATGTATTTATGTTTATATGGTGGCCATGGCAACAGCAGATCTCCTGATTATATTCATCAATGTAATAGTGGGACGTATTTTCATCTATCAGTTTCCACTTTCATTCCTGTCTTACACTACCGTGTGTAAGATTATTATATACATAGGTAATGTCAACTTTGATTTGTCTGTTTGGTTCACAGTCTCCTTCACATTTGACCGTTCTGTAGCTGTCTGCTTCCAGAAGTTTAAAGCAAGATATTGCACCGAAAGAACTGCAGGCGTGGTTATAACAGTGTTCTGTTTCTTGAGTTTTTTGAAGAACATTTACTTTTTATTTATATACGAACCTGAGCAAATAATTAACAATGTGCAGTGGGGCTGCAAAACAAAAGTGGAATTTTTTTCCTCACAACTCAGTGCAGCGTACATCTGGTTTCAGAGCACCTGGGTCGTTTGGGTTCCTTTTACTTTAATTGTCTCATTTAATTGTTCAACTATCGGACGTATTTCAGTGGCCAACAGAACCCGCAGGAAACTCCGGGGTAACAGGAGTGAGAATCGCAGTGATTCAGAAATGGAGAACCGAAGGAAATCCATTATTTTATTGTTCACTGTATCGGGCAGTTTTATACTGTTGTGGTTGACAGTTGCCGTGAGTTTCGTGGCGACCAGACTGACCGACACCAATTATTACCGAGGTGACCTCACAGCTCCTGGATATATCGCCTATGAAACCGGAACCTGCCTTAAGTATTTGACTTGTATTCAAAATCCATGCATTTATGTAGCGACTCAGAGGAAATTCAGAGAAGAGCTGAAGAATGTGTTGAAATATCCCTGGGCAGTGATCCTGAGATTAGTTAGAAAATGCAGATACAATTCAAGAAAGATTATTCACATCGGAAAGTCAAGTTCAACATAATTCCCATCGTCCAGCGTCCTTCTTTTCGGTAATGTGAAAAGTAGATTAGTTCTTGTGCGCACAGTTCTTTCATTTTGTAGCACACGTTCGATGTCAGCATTACATTCGTTCATTGAGTAAACATAACTTATTCCTGTAAATTCAGCACATTTCAAGTTCACGTTTCAAAGATAACAATGATGGGTTTTGGCAGTGGCGTCATGAGAGTTAAGAGAGGGAACCACCTTATATACGAGATACTGGGCTTGGGCGCACAAATTTATTTCATCAATAAGACTTCATTTGGTGCGGAAATTAGTTTTATGTCTTTAGAACAAAGGGTTCCTTCAGATGAATGCCGGTTTTAAGATGATGAGGAGATGGACAAAGTTATTTTCTCAAATTTATCACTGTGACAAGGAGTTCAATCATAACGATCTCCAAAATATTAAATTAGAAATGGAATATTCCTGTTACAACATAAACTTCAGTGTAGTGGAAGAGAATGCTGGAAATACTCAGCAGGTCTGGCAGCATCAATGGACAGAGAAACAGAGTTAATGCTTCATGACGATGACCTTTCATTAGAACTGAGAAATATTAGCTCCTGTCTGAGAGAATATCTTACAAATGAGAAAGATGAATCTAAACCCAATTAAACGGTCATAAATCAGAACTGAAAGTTAAAGTTGGACACACAGGAGTTTAATCGGCATTAACACATATAAAAAGATTGATCTAGTAAATGAGTAGCAGAACACAAATGGGTAGAGTTACTTTAAAAAAAAAGTAATGGTGGTTGTCCAGACAATTAACTTATCACTATAAATCAGCATCAAAGGATGCTGAGCTTTAACCACAACAACAATGAAACCCGCCGGTTATAAACTGGTGAGATTTTTTATTCATTCACGGGCAGTGGAGGCGGCTAGAAACGTCAGCTTTTGTTGTCCATTCCTAATTGTCCGTGGGAAAGTGGTTCTGAGTGACTTTCTTGAATGGCTGCAGTCCATTTGTGAAGGTACATTCATAATTCTGTTAGGAAGGGAGCTCAGGACTGTGTCCCAACGACACTGAATGAAAGGTGTGTGGCTTGGAAGGACACTTGGAACTGGGATTGTTCCCATGTGCCAGCCGAATTTGTACTTCTAGACATTACAGGTAGTTGGGTTAATTCTTGTTGCAGAAAGATCTTTGTTGATATGCTGCTGTGTTCTTGTTAATGGTACGTACTGAAGTCACAGAGCGCCAGTGGTGGAAATTGTGTGTTTACGATGGTGAATGGGGTGGTAATCATGTGGGCAGCCCTTTCCTGAATGGTGTAGAGCTTCTTGAGTGTGATTGGTACTGAAGTCCTCCAGGGAAGTGGACAGTATTCCATAATTTGGCAGCTCCAGTTAAGTTTCTGGTCAATGGTAAGCCCGCAGGATGTTGATGCTTGTGAATTCCACAATGGTATCATAGAATCATAGAATGGTTACCACACAGAAGAGGCCATTCCCCCTTCATGTCTGTGCTGCCTGTCTGCAAGTGGTCCCACTCCTCGACCTGTTCCCTGTCGCCTTGATATTTGTACAAATTTTTGAAGTCCTCCACCACACTCTCAGTCAGAGCATTTTTGATCCTAACCACTTACTGTGCAAAACACTTTTTCCACATGTCGCCTCTGGTTCTTTTGCCAATCACCTTTAATCCTCTGGTTCTGGATGCCTCGGCCAATAGGAACAGTTTCTCCCTATCTACTCACCAGAGCCCTCATGGTGTGGTGCACCTTTATCATATCCCCACTTAATCTGCTACTCTCCAAGGAGAAAAAGGCCAATGTCTCCAGCATATCCGCATAACTGAAGTTCTTCCTCTGCAGAATCATTCTTCTAAATAATTTCAGTAATTTCATTGAATTTCAAAAGCAGATGTTTAAACTGTCACTCTGAAAATGGTCATTGTCTTGCAAGTGGCAGTTTTACTTACCACTCTTCAGCGCAAGCCTAAATATTGTCCAGGTATTCTCTTTATGCAAGCATGGACTGTTATTGTTGATTAGATTTCTGAGGCAGAAATGATCACACACTTTTTGAAAACAACTTGGATACGCTGTTCAGGTGCTCGAACCAACAAAGGTAAGGACCAAGAGCTAGGAGTTTTTATTAAACTGAGTAGCTCTTTGCTGGGAGTATGTATACAATGGGCTGAATGTCCTCCTTCTTTATCTTAAATCTTTTTGTTTGTAAGTTTCTCCACAACACAAGGAATGGTCTGAACAGGGCCACAATATAAGCGGTTGTCTGAAGTGATAACCTGTAGGAGAATGAACTCAAATAGGCCAGAAAACAAGGGATGGGCCTGGATTTAAAAAAAAAATACCATGGCATGAGCTGAGCCGGGTCAGAATACAGAGGGCGATCTGGGTTACAAACACTAGAGAATAACTGAATCGGATCTGAACACAGAGGATAGTCTGATTATGGGATTTGAGAAGGTTATTCTGCAGTTTTCAGACAATGGCACATTTCATCTACATGAGTGAGAATGCGGAAGTCTCAAGCAACTCGTGGCGGCACAGTGGCACAGTGACACAGTGGTTAGCACCACAACCTCACAGCGACAGCGACGCGGGTTCAATTCTGGGTACTGCCTTTGTGGAGTTTGCAAGTTCTCCCTGTGTCTGCGTGGGTTTTCTCCGGGTGCTCCAGTTTCCTCCCACAAGCCAAAAAGGCTTGCAAGTTGGTAGGTAAATTGGCCATTATAAATTGCCTCTAGTATAGGTAGATGGTTGGGAAATATATAGGGACAGGTGGGGATGTGGTAGGAATGTAGGATTAGTATAAATGGGCGGTTGATGGTCGGCACAGTCTCGGTGGGCCGTAGGGCCTGTTTCAGTGCTGTATCTCTAAACCAAAATTAAACCAGACTTTTACGGAATAGAGAAACAAATTTCAAACTGAGTGCACTGTAACATGGGTAGGACGGGCTCAGTGAGAACAGATAGTGTGTAACATCAAAACATAAGAAATGGAAGCTGGTAATATTATGGTAATCTGATTGGCTGCATAGCAGCCTAAACAATACCACACTGGCCTTGTTCTGTCATAAATAATACCTGCACGCAGCTGCTCTGAAACTTTTAAAGGGGCTGTGCACTTGGGGAAAAAACTGCACAGAACAGTTCGAGTTTAAATGAACAATGTGAGTTGGAGTCGGTCGTTTTCACCATTCAACAATAACATAATGATCTTGTACCTCAACTCCACCCTCCTGGACTATCCCTATGACCCTTAATTCCATCCGTACCCAATAATCTATAGAACTCTCTCTTGAATACACTCAGCACCTGAGGATCCCAACTCTCTGGGTTAGAGCATTCCAAAGACTGGCTAATGTTTGAATGGAAACATTTCTTCTCATCTCAGTCCTAAATGGCCGACGCCTTACTCTGCAACTGTTCCCAAAATTCTAGAGTCTCCAGTCAGGGCAAACATTTTCTCAGCATCTACCCTGACAAGCTCTTTAAGAATTTCATATGTTTCAATTACATAACCTCCCGTTCCTGTAATCCACAGGGTGTACAGGTCTAGCCTACTCAGCCTCTCTTCATAATGTTAATTGTATGAATATTGTGTTTAATTTATAGTAGGCGGTGGGCATTAACTGATGATTCATTTGAGCTCCCTATCAATAGACACAGACTGGATTTGGGGGTTAGGAGGTGTATGCTTCCAATGTGTAATTGTGTAAATAAATGTTGAAGTCTGCAAAGATTTGCTCAGGTTCTATTCTTCATCAACTGACTTTCTGGAATAGAACACATAGGACCATCCCCTAATCGCAGGATCCAATCTCTTGTAATTTAGTTGCATTCACTGGAGGGGAAATAATTTCTTCTGGAGGTAAGGAAACTTCAATGCACACTGTACTCCAGATGTGGCTTCACCAATGCCCTGTATAATTGTGGTAAGACATACTTACTCTTATACTCCAATTCATTGTCACAAAAGCTAAAATTCTATTTACCTTCTTTTTGGCTGATGTAACTCCATGTTACGTTTCTGGGATTCATGGACAAGGACACTCAGGTCACTCTGTCTGTAAAGGCCTCCAGTCATTCACCCATCAAAAATATTTTCCATCTTTTCATTTTTCCAAAGAAAGTGATAACTTCACAGTTCACTACATGTAATTCCAACTGCCATGTTCTTGCCCATTCACAAAATCTGCCTACATACCTCTGCAAATCGTATTGGCCTGCTCACCACTTACTGTGCCAACTAACTTTATATCGTTAGTAAACTTAGATATGTTACACTCAGTCCTGTAATCTAGGTATAAGATGGAAGAGGCATCATCAAAAGTAGCCGACTTAAAATGGCAAACAGATGTATGTGCAGTTTTACTGAGGTTCTGAGAGAGCAGAATGCAACAGGTGCAGCCAAACACATAGACACACACATACACACAGAAACACGCACACAAACCTAGTAACTGAAGGACAGAGAGCGGCAGAAATATTTTTCAATTTTCAAAAGGAATTCCACGAGGTCAATCTTTGATTTTAAAATGAACAACTGATTTTGAATCAATGAGTATTTGCAGCAGACATTTCCAAACTAATACCACCTCCTGTGTGGTGAAGTGTTACCTAACTTCACTCCTGAAATGTCTGCCTCTCCTTTTTAGACTATGCTCACTCGTCCCTGACTCCCCAACCTACCGAAATAGTTTTACCCAAACTACCCCATCAATTCCCTTTAATATCTCAACAACTTTGATCAAATCAGCCCTGATCCACCTAAATTGTAGAGGATACATCCCTAGCTTGTGTAATATCGACTCGTAATTTAACCCTTGGAGTCCAGTTATCATTCTGGTAACTCTACGCTGCACTCAAATCGACATGGACACCCCCGAAGTCACTTTGCACCTCCAGTGTTTCTAGTTTATCACCATTTATAAAGTATTCTGTTCTGTTCTTTTTTGCTGACATTGAAATCCATCCAGCACACTTTTGCTCATTCACTTAAGACATTAATATCTCTTTGTAATTCGATGCTTCCAGTTATACTGCTAACAATGTTGCCTATTTCTGTGTCAATGGCAAACTTGGGAATGTGGCATTCTACCCCATCACCTTGAATCATTAATAAATACAGAAAAACCGAGACACACACGGGCTTTGTACGAGCAGTCAGGAGTGAATCGTTTCATTCCTAGAGGTTTTTAAATTCTCGTTTTATGTTTTTTTTAAAGAGAAAAATCAGAATTCAAATCCCAACAGTTAGTGTGGGATTTGAACTCCTGCTTTTTTCAATCATCAGTTCAGGCCTTCAAATTAAAACCATTAAAAAGAGATTCATTTTCCTACTGCTATTGCCTGACTGTCTCGGGTTTTGTAAATTGTCCCCTTCATGTGGTGAATTGTAAATACCTTCAATTCTGTGTATTTGCAAGGGACACAAATCAAATTCTCACCTTATCTCATCAACCAGAACCTGCAAGTCCATTCAAACACCCCTATTTCCTGTCTCTGTAAAGATAGCTCACACTTCCACACTGCAGGAATTACTGACTGGAAACAGCTTTTGACACATTTCCCAACTCTTTCAGAATGAGGAGCTAGTTTCAACTCAGATTCCAAACTCCAAATTGAGCTTTACGGTGGAAAAGGTAACATAGGTGAAATCCCAGTTCTCTCTGTCCTGGCACCCATTCTAACATTGTACCATTTAGTTTATATCACTCAGCCTTCCTTCCAAAATGCATCATTTCACATTTCTCAGCATTGAAGTTAACCTGCCATGCGTCTGTCCAATGATAGGTTGGATAGTAAGTTGTCAAGGGGACATAAAGATTCTACAAAGAGATTTTGATAGGTTCAGTGCTGAGTAACAAATTGGCAGATAGAACAAAGAACAAAGATAATTACAGCACAGGAACAGGCCCTTCGGCCCTCCAAGCCTGCGCCGATCCAGATCCTCTCTCTAAACATGTCGCCTATTTTCTCAGGTTCTGTATCTCTTTTCTTCCCGCCCATTCATGTATCTGTCTAGATACATCTTAAAAGACTCCATCGTGCCTGCGTCTACCACCTCCGCTGGCAACGCGTTCCAGGTGCCCACCACCCTCTGCGTAAAGAACTTTTCACGCATATCCCCCCTAAACATTTCCCCTTTCACTTTGAACTCGTGTCCTCTAGTAATTGAAACCCCTACTCTGGGAAAAAGCCTCTTGCTGTCCACCCTGTCTATACCTCTCATGATTTTGTACACCTCTATCAGGTCCCCCCTCAACCTCCGTCTTTCTAATGAAAATAATCCTAATCTACTCAACCTCTCTTCATAGCTAGCGCCCTCCATACCAGGCAACATCCTAGTGAACCTCCTCTGCACCCTCTCCAAAGCATCCACATCCTTTTGATAATGTGGCGACCAGAACTGTACGCAGTATTCCAAATGTGGCCGAACCAAAGTCCTATACAACTGTAACATGACCTGCCAACTCTTGTACTCAATGCCCCGTCCGATGAAGGAAAGCGTGCCGTATGCCTTCTTGACCACTCTATTTACCTGCGTTGCCACCTTCAGGGAACAGTGGACCTGAACACCCAAATCTCTCTGGACATCAATTTTCCCCAGGACTTTTCCATTTACTGTATAGTTCACTCTTGAATTGGATCTTCCAAAATGCATCACCTCGCATTTGCCCTGATTGAACTCCATCTGCCATTTCTCTGCCCAACTCTCTAATATATCTATATTCTGCTGTATTCTCTGACAGTCCCCTTCACTATCTGCTACTCCACCAATCTTCGTGTCGTCTGCAAACTTGCTAATCAGTCCACCTATACTTTCCTCCAAATCATTAATGTATATCACAAACAACAGTGGTCCCAGCACGGATCCCTGTGGAACACCACTGGTCACACGTCTCCATTTTGAGAAACTCCCCTCTACTGCTACTCTCTGTCTCCTGTTGCCCAGCCAGTTCTTTATCCATCTAGCTAGTACACCTTGGACCCCAAGCGCCTTCACTTTCTCCATCAGCCTGCCATGGGGAACCTTATCAAACGCCTTACTGAAGTCCATGTATATGACATCGACAGCCCTTCCCTCATCAATCAACTTTGTCACTTCCTCAAAGAATTCTATTAAGTTGGTAAGACATGACCTTCCCTGCACAAAACCATGTTGCCTATCACTGATGAGCCCATTTTCTTCCAAATGGGAATAGATCCTATCCCTCAGTATCTTCTCCAGCAGCTTCCCTACCACTGACGTCAGGCTCACCGGTCTATAATTACCTGGATTATCCCTGCTACCCTTCTTAAACAAGGGGACAACATTAGCAATTCTCCAGTCCTCCGGGACCTCACCCGTGTTTAAGGATGCTGCAAAGATATCTGTTAAGGCCCCAGCTATTTCCTCTCTCGCTTCCCTCAGTAACCTGGGATAGAACCCATCCGGACCTGGGGACTTGTCCACCTTAATGCCCTTTAGAATACCCAACACTTCCTCCCTCCTTATGCCGACTTGACCTAGAGTAATCAAACATCTGTTCCTAACCTCAACATCCGTCATGTCCCTCTCCTCGGTGAATACCGATGCAAAGTACTCGTTTAGAATCTCACCCATTTTCTCTGAGTCCAAGCATAACATTCCTCCTTTGTCCTTTAGTGGGCCAATCCTTTCTCTAGTTACCCTCTTTCTCCTTATATATGAATAAAAGGCTTTGGGATTTTCCTTAACCCTGTTTGCTAAAGATATTTCATGACCCCTTTTAGCCCTCTTAATTCCTCGTTTCAGATTGGTCCTACATTCCCGATATTCTTTCAAAGCTTCGTCTTTCATCAGCCGCCTACACCTTATGTATGCTTCCTTTTTCCTCTTAGCTAGTCTCACAATTTCACCTGTCATCCATGGTTCCCTAATCTTGCCATTTCTATCCCTCATTTTCACAGGAACATGTCTCTCCTGAACGCTAATCAACCTCTCTTTAAAAGCCTCCCACATATCACATGTGGATTTACCTTCAAACAGCTGCTCCCAATCTACATTTCCCAGCTCCTGCCGAATTTTGGTATAGTTGGCCTTTCCCCAATTTAGCACTCTTCCTTTCGGACCACTCTCGTCTTTGTCCATGAGTATTTTAAAGCTTACGGAATTGTGATCACTATTCCCAAAGTAGTCCCCTACTGAAACTTCAACAACCTGGCCGGGCTCATTCCCCAACACCAGGTCCAGTATGGCCCCTTCCCGAGTTGGACTATTTACATACTGCTCTAGAAAACCTTCCTGGATGCTCCTTACAAATTCTGCTCCATCTGGACCTCTAACACTAAGCGAATCCCAGTCAATGTTGGGAAAATTAAAATCTCCTATCACCACCACCCTGTTGCTCCTACATCTTTCCATAATCTGTTTACATATTTGGAGTATAATGTGGGAAAATGTGAGCCAGTCCACTTTAGCAGGAAGAATAAAAAGGAGTATATTATTTAAATGGAGAGAGACTGCAGAACTGTACAGTACAGAGGGATCTGGGTGTCCTGGTACATGAATCACAAATTGTTACTATGCAGGTACAGCGAGTGATTAGGAAGGCAAATGGAATGTTGCTGTTCATTGCATGGAGAATAGAGTCTAAAAGTAAGGAAGTGTTGCTGTAGCTGTACAGGACCTTAGTAAGACCACATCTGGAGTACTGTGGACTGTTTTGGTCTCTTTATTTCAGAAATTATGTAATTGTATTAGAAGTAGTTCAGAGATGGTTCACTAGGCTGATTCCTGGATGATGGGGTTATCTTATGAAGAAAGGCTGAACAGGTTGGGCCAATACCCACTGGAGTTTAGAAGAATGAGAGATGATCTTACTGAAACATCTCAGGACCTGAGGGGACTGGACAGGGAGGATTCTGAGAGGATGTTTCCACTTGTTGGGAAGACGAGAACTAGGGGACACAGTTTAAAAATAAGGGACATCCCATTTAAAGCTGAGATGAGGAGAAATGTTTATCCCTGACAGGGCAGTTAGTCTGTGGAATTCTCTTCCCCAGAGAGCAGTGGAGGCTGGATCGTTGAATATATTCAAGCCTGAGTTAGATAGATTTTTGATCAACAAAGGATTATGGGGGGCAGACAGGAAAGTGGAGTTGAGGTCACAATCAGATCAGCCATCGAATAGTGGAGCAGGCTCGAGGGGCCGAATGGCAGAAACCCTCAGCACATTTAAAACAATCTCTTGGATATGCACTTGAAGGAATAACTTCTCCATTCTTAAAATGGGTAAGGAATAACTCTCCTCATCTGCACTGCCCCATCGAACACTCTGAGAAAAGGTGCAGCACGGGATAGATACAGAGTAAATCTCCATTTAAACTGTCGCTGGAGTGATGGATTAACCCGGTTCGCTCACTGTGCCCGGCTCAGGCTCAAGACTCACCTGCCTTAGTCACTGAGACGCTCCTGTATCATTTGCCTTAATGTAATCGGATTCCGGGTTTGGGAGCAGAACAGAAACACGGGATTAGGACGACTGCTCATGTGGAGGATGAGCATCAGTCATCTCTCAGAGAATCAGAACAGACCAGCGAGAATCAAAAATGGAAACTTGTGTTGAATTCGTGAGCCTCGCTTTCTGGAATGCTTCAGGGTTTAGTGAGAATGTTGAGCAAGTGAATTTTTTTCCCAGTGGGATGATTAGATACTAAATGACTTTATTACAACAATAAGGTACGGTGTGTACTGTAAATATGGACTGAAATAACAATGTAACTGATGAATGTTCAGCTGAACACTATGACTACAGTTATACCTGCTATCCTGTGAGAATGTCCATAAGACACGATGAGACGAAGTCAAAGTGGACACTGTTGAATTTGCTCATTTGATCTTTGTGGGAACGCAAGTGTTAAGTAAGTTAAAAATATTAAATGGTCAATTCACTTGTACAAGTAAACACGCAACAGAAATGGGTATGGAATGTCGTATGTGCTGCAATCCTACTCCTACATCGACTTTGTCCAGACCCCTCATGATTTTGAACACCTCTATCAAATCTAATTGCAAGTTTCTATTCTCTGTGGAGAACAACCCGAGCTTCTCCAATCTGTCCACGTAACTGAAGTCCCTCATCGCTGGAACCTTGCTCATGAATCTTTTCTGCACCCTCTCTAATGCCCCCACATCCTTGCTAAAGTACGGTATCTACAATTGGACACAATACTAGTTGAAGATGAAGCAGTGTTTTATAAAGCTTCATCATAACCTCCTTGCTTTTATACTCTAAGCCTCTATTTACAAAGCCTGGGATCCCATATGCCTTTTAACCACTTTCTCAACTAGCCCTGTGCACAAATTTCCCAAGGTCCCTCTGTTGCTGCTCCCATTTTCTTCTATTCTCAGGTTTTCATGGCAGAGAGGGACAGGAGGACAGGGAGTTCTAGAAAGAAGGATGGGTAGAGAGAGCAAACAAGCAGGAAACACGTATGGGATCACCACCACCTGCATGTTTCCCTTCAAGTCACACTCCATCCTGACTTGGAACTATATCGCATGTCCTTCACTGTCGCTGGGTCAAAACCCTGGAACTTCCTTCCTAATAGCACTGTGGGTGTACCTACCCCACATGGACTGCAGTGGTTCAAGAAGGAGGTTCACCACCACCTTCCCAAGGGGCAATTAGGTATGGGTAATAAATGCTGGCCTGACCAGTAATGCACACATCCAACTAATGAATAAAGAAAATAGAAATTTGACACCCAGTCACTTCAGCAGATGTTAGACTAGATGACCAAAAACTTTTTCATTGGTTGGTTTGAGGGAGCATCTTCCAAGAGGAAAGAGAGAAAAAGACTGGAAGGTTTACGAAAGGAATTCCAGAGTTAGGGCCTTGGCAGCTTGAAGACACGGCCACCAATGGTGGAACGATTCAAATTGGGGATGTGCAAGAGGCCAGAATTAGAGGATGGCAGATAATGGAGGATTGTGGAGCTGGAGGAGATTGCAGAGATAGGGAGGGGTCATTTGTGGAAGACAGTTCCAAAATCCAACCACCCTTTGTGTGTAGAAGTGTTAATAAATTTCACCTTTGAAAGGGTTTTTGACTAATTTTCGATTTTAAGACTGTGACGCTCGTCCAAGTTTCCTCCAACCAGTGAGAAGAATTTCTCTCTATCTACCCCATCAGTTTCCAGTATTGTATTGCAAACATTGATCAATTCACCCATTACCCTTCGAAATTCCAGGGATACAGAGTAAAGCTCCATCTAAACTGTCCCATCAAATGCTGCCAAGCCAAGTACAGCCTGGAGTTATCTACAGAGAAAATCTCTGTCCTGTCTGTTTTATCAAACACTCCCAGGACAGGTACAGTGTGGAGTAAGATGCAGACTAAAGCTGGTTTTATATATGCCCCTCTTTCTCCTCCTTTTTCTAGATGGAGAGAATAACAGTGACATAGACAGGGATAGATATAGAGAGAGAATAACAGAGAGAGGGAAGGATAGCATTGGGGAGAGAGTACCAGAGAGAAAGAGGAAGAGATTGGGATGGACGGTGTCAGTCACTGTTCCTGCAAAGCTGTGTGCAGCAGCCTGGAATGTGCCAAGCAGGTCCTGTTCTGTGATAAATAACACATGTCTTCAAAGATTCTTAAAAATGTAAAGGGACAGCGCATGAAAAAATAACTGGCCCTGCACAGCAACTAAATTTTCTGAGAACATTGGACCCAGCTGTAGGTCCGTGGGTAATAATCTTGCCTCTGAGTTATTCGTTTGTGGGCTCAGGTCAGAACACAAAATCTAGGCTGATGCCACCCAGCAGAAAATCAGAACAGACCAGAGAGACTTAGGAAAGGAAACTTGTGTTGAATTCGTGAGCCTTGTGTATTGGAATGTTTTCGTGTTTGAGGAAAATGTTAATATTTGCCAATGATACCAAACTTGGAGGAGATGCAAACAGTGAAGATGATACCAATGGACTGCAACAGGACATAGATAGGCGATCAGAATGGGCAGACAAGTGGCAGATGGAATTTAATACAGGCAAATGTGAGGTGATGTATGTTTTGCAGAAATGATGGGGAGAGGCAATATAGACTTAATGGCACACTTCTAGGGAGTGAGCAGGGACAGAGGGACCTGGGGGTGCATGGACATAGATCTTTGAAGGTGGCAGGACATATTGAGAGAGTAGTCAGCAAAGTAAATGGGATCTTAGGCTTCATAAATAGAGGTGATGAGTACAAAAGCATGGAAGTTATGCTGAACATTTACAAAGCTCTGGTTAGGCCACAACTAGAATATTGCATCCAGTTCTGGTCACCACACATTAGGAAGGATGTGAGGGTCCTTCAGGGGGAATCAGAGGAGACTTCCAGGTATGGGGAATTTTAGCAAAGTGGATTGGAAACAGCTACCTGAAGGAAAATGAGTGTCAGAGCAGTGAGAGTTAGTGAGGGTTGAGAACAAATATTTTCCCACAAAGACAAACAGAGTGAGACTCCCAAATCTAGAGCCCCTTGGATGTCAAGGCTCAAACCGGGCAGGATAAGGCACAGAAGGGAATCTTATGTCTCATACCGAGAGCTCAATATCACAGAAAGCCGAGAGGAGTGAAGAAAGTGCAAGGGTGAAGCTGAAAAGCAAATTAGGAAAGCAAAGAGAGGGCCTGAAAATAGTATCGACAAGTAAAATCAAGGAAAACACAAAGATGTTTCATAAATACATGAACAGCAACAGGATAACTAAGGAGAGAGTTTTAGGGCCCAAAAAGAGAATGTGTGTATGGACGTGGGATATGTGGGCATGGTTCTTAAGGAATACTTTGTGTCTGTCTTTATAAAAGAGGGAGAACGATGCAGACGTTGTAGTTAAACAGGAGGAGTGTGAAATATTGGATGGGATAAACTGAGTAAGGGGAAATATTAAGGTGTTGGGCATCTTTGAAACTGGACAAATAGTCAGGGCTGGATGTATTGGGACCAGTTCAGAGAAGGTTCACTAGGCTGATTCCTGGGATGAAGGGGTTGTCTTATGAGGAATGGTTGAACATATGGGCTTTACTCATTGGAGTTTAGAAGAATGAGAGGTGATCCTATTGAAACATACAAAATACTTAAATGGATAGACAGGGTAGATGCGGGTAAGATGTCTCCTTTGGTTGGGGAGTTCAGAACCAGGGGACAAAATTTCAAAATAAGGGGGAAGCCACTTAGGACAGAGATGAGGAGAAATTTCTTTACTCAGATGGTTGTTAATCTTTGGAATTCTCTACCCCAGAAGCCTGTAGAAGCTCAGTCATTGAGTATGTTTAAAGCAGAGATTGACAGATTTCTAAATACCAATGAATAAAGGGATATGGGGATAGTGTGGGAAAAAGAAATTGAAGTGGATGATCAGCCATGATAGTACTGAATGGCGAAGCAGATTCGGTGGGCTGAACGGCCTTCTCCTGTTCCTATGTTCCCAAGCTGCTGAAATAGTTTCTCCCAAACTACCCCATCAGTTCCCCTTAACATCTCAACAACTTTGAACAGTTAACCTTGGCCCTCGTAAATTCAAGGGAATAAATCTCTAGTTTGTGTAATATCACCTCGTAATTTTACCCTTGGAGTCCAGTTATCATTCTTGTAAATCTACACTGCACTCAAATGGACATGGACCCACCCCAATTCCCTTTGGACCTCCGGTGTTTCTACTTTTTCACCATTTATATAGTAATCTGTTCTAGTCTGTTTTTGCTGACATTGAACTCTATCCATCACAGTTTTGCCCATTTATTTAAGATATTAATATCTCTTTGTAATTTGATGCTTCCAGCTACACTGCTTCCAATGCTGCCTATTTTTGTGTCATTGGCAAACTTGGGTATGTGGCATTCTAGCCCAATATCTTAAATCGTTAATAAATACAGCAAAACTGAGACACATATGGGCTTTGCAATAGCAGGTGGGAGTGAATCATTCCATCCTCTAGGTTTTTTAATTCCGATGAACATACAGAAATATCCTGCACAAAATATCAACCATTTGTATCTTAATATTTGTCAGCACAAAAGTGCCTCTCTCAAACACTGCCTATGTTCGGTGTATATGGGCTGATGATACAAAGTTAGGTTTGACAGTAAGCTGTGAGGAGGGCACAAAGAGACTGCAAGGGAAGATTGACAGGTTAAGTGAGTGGTCAAGAAAGTGGCAGCTGGAATATCATGTGGAGAAATATTAGGTTCTTCCCTTTTGCTGGAAGAATAGAAACACAGAACATTTTTCAAACGGTGAGAAACTGTTAAACGTTGGTGTTCAGGAAGTATATACTTGTCTTGGAGGTGAGGTGGAGAGAGAGAGAAAGACAGGGTGAGAGGGTGAAAGAGAGAGAGAGATGGTGTGAGGCAGATGGCGAGGAATAAAATGCCCGAAAGATGCGACGCAGGTTGCATTACAAAAGAAAATCTGACACCAAACCCACATAAAGAGAGATTAAGGCTGATGACCAAAATCTAGGTTAAAGAGGTTAGTTTTAAGGAATGTATTTAAGCAGGAATGAGAGGTAGAGAGGCAGAGAGGTCGAGGGAAGTGATCAGGAAGTGATGCTAAATCTTTATAAAATCATAGTTTGTCCCCAGCTGGAGTATTGTGTCCAATTCTGTGACCACACTTTAGAAAGGGCATGGAGGCTTTGGTGAATGTACAGAAGAGATTTACTAGAACGTTTCCACGGTTGAGATTATTCCATTTGTGGAAGAATATTTGAATCCTGTCCGACCTTATAATTCCGAATCTAGTTCACTTCTGATCCGTTAACGCTTCCCCTTTAAAGAATAATTCGTGCCCCGTGAGAAAATAATTAGCGTTAGTTACACTGACTTAACAAACAAGGCGACATTTTCCTCTTCAAAACACCCGTGACACTAATGGAAACCAGCAGAGGTCTTTCTATGAAACTCCGCCTTAAATTCAATGAACGGAAAGTAATCCCAGAGGCAGTTCGCTTTGACGGGAACATCCATTCCAGACTCTATCTGATGTTCTTGGAGCTTAACATTCATTCGATGAAATCTTTATATAATTCTCATGTCCCCATACGACTCTCTCCAACATTACCAATGTTATTAACAATTTAACATCACTGGTATTGACCCTACTGCAACGTTAGTGGTGGTGACTCTAATCTGGCATTTCTGGTATTGATCTTATTCCAATATCCCTGGTACTGATCCAACTGTGAGCAATATGAGAAGCGACTCTCATTTAGCCTTCCCGGTACTGACCTTACTCTAATATTGCTGGTAGTGATTCTAAACAACATGACTGGTATTAACCTCACTCTAACGTTGCTGGTGGTGATTATAATCTTACATGACTGATATTGACCTCATGCTAACATTGTTGGTAGTGATTCGAATCTAACATTACCAGTATTGATTTTACTCTCGCAATACTGGTGTTGATTATAAGCTAACATACCTGGTACTGACCTTATTGTTACATTACTGAATACAACTCTACTCCAACATCAATAGTGGTTATTCCAGCCTAATCTACTGGCGTTGGTCCGATTTTAACGTTACTGTTGCTCACTTTTCACGGACATTAGGGTTGTTGACACAACTGTAACGTTACTGGATGTAACTGTACTTTAACATTGCTGATGGTGAAACGAAAACAGAAAATGCTGGAAATAATCAGCAGGTTAGGCATTATCTGTGGAGAGAAAAGCCGTTCACGTTTCAGGGCTGTGTGACCAATCATCAGAACTGGTGGTGATCTTACACTAACTGTACTGGTTGTGATCCCTATACTACTATTAATTATAGTAATCCTAAACGAGCATGACTGGTGGTGCCATTATTGTAACAATACTGGTGGTGAACTTACTCTAACATTATTGGTGGTGAACTGACTCGAACATTACTGCGTGTAATTGCACTGTAACATTACTACTGCTTATTCGGTTTTTCCAACAAAAGCATGGTGGCACTACTGCTGCTGCTGCTTATTCTTCAGACCTCCTGATGTGTCATCTGCACTGACCACTCCCTACATTCCACTCCTACGGCATTCACTTCCTCGTCCTCTACAATTAATGCTTCTGGTTGAGCATGGTTGTTTCCAATTTGCTATTGTGTTTATGTCTGTGTTTAGTTTCTGACCCACATTTTCTCCATTGGACAGACAGCCGAGCACTGCATCCATTTTATCACCCAACAATGATGCGAATTACTCATCACCATTCAATATAACATTGTGAAATCACTAGTAATGTTAGAATAACGTAACTACCAACAATGTTAGAGTAGGATCAGCATCAGTAATGCTGGAGTCGGGTCGCCAAAATAATATTAGAGTAGGTTCACCAGCAGTGATGTTTCCAGATTGATTATCACCAGTATTGTTAGAGGAGGGTCACCACCAGTAATGTAAGGGTAGTCTCACTACCCATAAAGTTACAGTAGAGTAACCAACAGTAAAGTTGTAATGGCACAGACACCAGTAAAATTATCATCCATAGTGTAAGCGTAAAATGACCACTAGTAATAGTAGAGGACGGACACTACCAGTTATACTAAGGAAGAAACATTGCATTTAACTCTAGATTACTTGTCACCACATATAATGGTGGTGTAAAGATCGCCGCCAATAATGTTGGACTGACGTCACCACCAGTAGTGTTAGAGAAGGTACGATATTCTTATTATTTCTGTAGAATTGCTGACAGTGAATTTAGTAACGCAATAAGCACCAGTAATGTCAGAAGCAGGATCTCCATCAAAAAACTGTTAGCGTAAGTTCACCCTCAGCAATGTAAGTGCAGACGCGCCAGCAAAGTTGTTAGTGCCAAGAACGACACCATTTAAGTCTGAGTCGCGTCACCGCCCATCATGATAGAGTATGGTGACCACCTATAATGTTAGACAGTTGCCGCTATTAACATTAGAATTGGGTTGCCACGAGTAATATTAGACTTCGTGAACTGCAATACAAATAAACTCCCAAAGCTAGTGGTTTGCCACTGGCACATATCAATGATATGAAGGGGTGCATATTAATTCTTCTGAGTTTTAATTCATTCATTGGATGCGGGCATTGCTGGATAGACCAGAATTTATTGCCCATCCCTAATTGCCCTTGACAAGGTTGTGGTGAGCTGTTTTCTTAAATCGATTCAGTCCATATTGTTCAGGTTCACCCACAGTACCGTTAGGAAGGGGTTCTGGGATTTCTACCCAGCAACAGTGAAGGAATGGCGATATAGTTCCAAGTCAGGATAGTGTATGGCTTGGAGGGGAACTTGGAGGTGATGGTTGTTCCCATGCATTTACTGCCCTTGTCCTTCTATGTGGCAGAGGTCGCGGGTTTGGAAGATGCTATCTGTGGAGTCTTGGTGCGTTACTGCAGTGCATGTTGTAGATGGTGCACACTGCTGCCACTGTGCGTCGGTTGTGAAGGGAGTGAATGTTGGTGGATGGGTTAGCCAATCATGTGGGCTACTTTGTCCTAGATGATGTCGAGCTTCTTAAATGTTGTTGCAGCAGCGCCCATCCAGGCAAGTGGAGAGTATTCCATCACACTCCTGACTTGTACCTTGTAGATGGTGGACAGACTTTGGGGAGTCAGGAGGTGAGTTAATCGTCGCAGGATTCCTAGCCTCTGACCTGTTTTTGTAAGTATCGTATTGATATGGCTACTCCAGTTCACTTTCTAGTCAATGGTAACCCCCCCCCCCCCCCCCAATGTTGACAGTGGGGGATTCCGCAATGTTATTGCCATTGAATGTCAAGGGGAGATAGTTAGATTCTCTCTTGTTGGAGATGGTAATTTCCTGTCACTTGTGTGGCACGGATGTTACATGCCACTTATCAGTCCAAGCCTAGATATAGTCCAGGTCTTGCTGCATTTCTACATGGACTGTTTCAGTATCTAAGGAGTCGCAAAAGGTGTTGAACATTGTGCAATCATCAGTGAACATCCCCACTTCTGAGCTTATGATTGAAGGAAGATCATTGATGAAGCAGCTGAAGATGGTTGGGCCTGGGACACTACCTTGAGGAACTCCTGCAGTGATGTCCTGGAGCTCAGATGGTTGAACGCCAAGATTTAAAAGATAGGCAGGGTGGTAGGGGCTGGAGGATGTTACAGAAAAAATGTACATTGGATGAGTTGGAGGAGGTTACAGAAATAGGGCGAAATGTTGGGACTTGGGGAGGTCACACAGAAAGGGACAACTGCATCGACTGGAGCCTGTTTTCGAGATCGAATGGGTTGTTGGGCTTGAGGAGGTTAAAAACATGGGGAGATGGGGTAGGGTGGGCGAAGCCTCGGAGGGATTTGAAAACTAGGATGGACATTTTAAAATTGAGATGTTGTTGGACCAGGTGTGAATGTCGATAAGTGAGCGCGGGGAGATGGGTGAAGATTACCTGCTGCGAGGTAGGACATGGGGGAAGCAGAAAGTGGGAAAATGGGGGGCCAGTCATGAGAAAGTTGGATTTGACAATTTTGGAGATAGAAAAGGCAGAGATGAGGATTTCAGCAGCAGATGAGCTGAGGCAAAGGAGGCGATGGGCAATATTCACCCACCAGCAAACACTGAGTGGCACTGAGATTTAGACCATGCATGAGCCCATTCCATAACCATATGTACAGACTCACAGGCCTTGATTACATACTGCAGAATAATTCTCCACTCATCAGGGTCTGTGAAAAACATGAAATAAATAATATTCGTCTGTGGAAGCATTTTTTTCACTGTATCGTTTGATTCGCGGGATGTGGGCATTCCTTGCTATGTCGGAAATAATTGACCATCCTTACTTGCCCCTTGAGGAGATGGTGTTCTCTTGTAAACCAGCTGCTGTTCCTTCTGGCACTCCTTCAGTTGTTGGTTACTGAGGGAGTTCCAGGACCTGGCCGAGTTCTGCAGACTTCCTTGGCTGCATAGTTTGTCAAAACTCCCTGTCTGCTTTTGCAATGTGTGATTGGCACTTGAATGAGGGAAGATAAGGAAGAAATTATCTGTAAGAAAATTAAAATATTTTGTTTAATATCTACTTTAATCAAAGCAATCTGATGGCTGCTGCTTGATGGCCACAAGCTTCCGATGGCGCTATTGGATAGACAGATACATTCTGTTCACCCTTGTGACTTCCCAAATCCTCCTCGTCAACAATGGCAGCCATGGCCAGCATCGTTGCCCCTCAGACACCGCTATCTTTCTGAAGGGCAAAGACAAAAACATATTTCAACAAATAAATGTTGAAATGGGACAGGATTAAAATACTGCTAGCAGCGCCCCCACCCCACCCCACCCCACCCCCCGCTCCGCCCCGCCCCCTACCTTCCACGTGTTATCCCAAGTTCTCTGGCGGATCCCGATCCTTTTGTAGGAGGTGATATCTGTCTCAACCAGAAACCGGTCCAACTCTCACTTGAGAGAATTCAGTGAATTACAATCCACCACATAAGAGAGCAGCCTTGTGCAAAGGTCCAATATTCTCTGGGAGATGAACCATCACCTGACATCGAACTCAGACCTGGCCTTGTACAATTTCAAATTCTATCCCAGGGTCCGCATGAACCTATTTATTTGGGACAAACTCAACTATAACTCAATATATTTCCTGACTCTGTATCCAAGTTTTCTCACTCTGTATTCCAGTGCATCTGACTATGTGCCCGTGTGTGCCTGAATCTGTATCCCTGTGTCTGACCTTGCGTCCCGTTTTTCTGACCCTGTACATGCGTTTCTAATCCTGTATGTCTGACTAGATGTCCACGTGTATAAGTATGTACACTTGTATATGACTCTGTATCTCTGTTTGTCTCTTCCATACTTTTGCTAGTTTCTGTATCTCTGTGTGACTGAGTCTGCATCCACGTGTCAATAACACGGTATCTCAGTATATCTGGCACTAGACCTGTGTTTGTCTGAGTCTGCTGCTCAGTCTGTCTGACACTGTATCCCATTGTGGCTGAATACATGTACAGGTGGATCTGCCTCTATGCTCCAGTGTGCCTCACTCTGTATCTGAGTGCCTCTGACTCTGCATCCCTGTGTGTATGACTCTGTATCTCTGTAGTTACGGCTCTGCATCTCTGTGTATGACTTTATGCACTCTGTTTATAATTGTATTCTTGTTTTTCTGTCTCTATTTCTCTGAATTTCTGATTCTGTGGACTGGTGTTTCTGACTCTGCACCTCTGACTGAATCCATGATTGATTCTGCATTCCAGTGTGCCTGACTCGATCCCCTTCATATCTAATTCTTTATATTAGTATGTTTTACACTGTTTCCCTGTCTATGTGGCTCAGCATCCCAATCTATCTGACTCTGTAATGTGGTTTGTCTAACTGTGTATTCTTGTGTCAATCGCATAGTATCTCAGTATGTCTGACTCTTTATCCCTGTGGCTTGGATTCTACATTCCTGAATATCTCACGCTCTATCCCAGGGTTATCCACATACGACACACGGGTCAAAATTGGACCTGGCGAAGGTTTCCATCCAGTACATGGCACTAAACAGTTCCTGGGCCTGTTCCTTGTCCTCACTGGGAGTGGAGATGAAACATTTCCTGTTGACTTCTTCTTCCAGAGCGGACTTTTCAGAACCTCACGCTATCAGTTTCACAGAAGTCAGAACCCGCTGGAAAACCTCGAGTCTGTTGGGAAACGACTGTTCCTAATATCAGCAGCTGACACCAATAAAACTGACAGCTCGATGTTTTTATAACCACCCACTGAGCATTCCACTCTCTGCAACTGAGAGGGAGAAGAGAGACAGAGAGGGTGAACAGAGAGAAGGTGAGAGCGGGAACAGAGATAGGTGGAGAGAGGAGGACAGAGAGAAAGAGGGGAAGAGAGAGAGGAGGGCAGAGAGAGAGATCAGAGAGACAGAGGAAGGTCAGAGAGAGAAAGATGATGGACAGAGAGAGGGCAGAGAGACAGGGAGAGAGAGAGAGAGAGAGAGAGAAAGGGGAACAAAGAAAGAGAGAGAGAGCAAAAAGGTGAGAGAAGGGTGAGGGAGAGAGTGAAAGGGGGAACAGTGATACAGGGGAACCGAGGGGTAGAGGGAGTGGAGAACATTGAGTGGCGAGTGGGCAACACTGAGCAAGCAACACTAAGTGGGGAGTCAGAAACGCGGAGTGGGGAACACTGACCGGCAGCAGGGAGCATTGGAGACACAGGAGTGAAGAGAGAGAGAGTTGGAAAAGATACAGAAAGAGGGCGGGTGGAGAGGGACAGACAGATGGGGAGAAGGAGACAGAGAAAGGGGAAGAGGGAGACAGAGAGAGAGAGAGGTGGGAGGGGAGAGAGATTCAAAGAGTCATTTATGTACGACACAGAAGGAGGCCCCCTTCTGTCCATAGAGCACATGCAGGCTCTCTACAGAGCTCTGCTGTCAGTCCCACTCCCTGGCTCGATCCCCGTAGCCCTGCAAGTCTATCTGATTCAGGTAGCCATCCAACCTACTCTTGGTGTCAATGATTGTCTCCACTTCCGCCACCCTTGTGGGTAGCAGGTTCCAGGTCATTACCACCCGCTGTGTAAAAAAGTGATTCCTCATATTCCCCCTGCATCTTTTTCAGAAAGCTTTCAATCTGTGTCCCCTAGTCCTTGAGGAGATGGGAGGGGGGGATTGGGGGTGGGGGGGGGGGGTGTGGTTGCGGGGGAGAAGAGAGAACGAGGCACATACACACACAGTGCAGTGAGAGGGGTGGTGGGGGGAGTGAAATCAAGGTTTCTCCTGAAAGATGGACATTTATCCAGAATACTCTGCATTGCTTCGTTCGGTGCATGGACAGCAATTAACTACTTATGTAAGCAAAAATAATGCCAAGTATATCAGTGAATCAGTTTTCTATATAGTGTGGAGAAAGGAAGTCAATAAATTATTCTTCTCATTTAAAGCTTCTTCACAAACATGCATATTTTTTTTTGTTTTTATTAGCAAGATAAATTTTTAATGCATTTATCTTTAAAAATTTGCTCACTGCACCTGATTCTGTATACCCGTGAGCCTGAAACAGTCTATCAGTGCATTTGTCTCTGTATTTAAATGAGTTTGACTCTCTATTCGAGTACCTCAGACTGTGTCGTATTATTTCTTGTCTTTGTATCAATACAACTCTGTATCTCAGTGTTTTTTAAAAATCTTTCATGGGATGTGGGCATCATTAGCAAGGCCAGCATTTGCTTCCCATCCATAACAAGGGAGTGGCTTGTTTGGCCTTATCAAAGGGGAGTTAAGAGTCAGCCACATTGCTGTAGGCCTGGAGTCACATGTAGCACAGACCAGGTAAGGACATCAGGTTTCCTTCCCTAAAGGAGATCAGTGACCCAGATGGGGTTTTGCAACAACTGATGATAATTTCATGACATCATTTAAGATTTAATTAATTAATTCAATTTTTGTTCCACCCGCTGCCATAGTTGGATTTGAACCTGCCTCCCCACAGCATTAGCCTAGGCCACCAAAGCACAGACTTAGTGACATTTCCATGACACCACCGTCTCCCCCGACTCTGTATTGCTGTGTATCAGATTCTGTATCTCTCTGGCTCTGTATCTCTATGCGTCTCAACCTGTATCTCTATGACGCTGTACCAATGTGCGTTTGATCCTATATCTCTGTGACCCTGTATCTCTGTGCATCTTTGCCGGTATCTCTGTGACTCTGTCCCTCTTTGTGTGTTTGACCCTGTAACTCTGTGACCCCGTATCGCTGTGCGTTTCAGCCGGTATCTCTGTAATTTTGTACCTCTGTGTGCGTTTGACCCTGTATCTCTGTGCATTTCAGCTGGTATCTCTGTAACTCTGTACATCTGTGTGTATTTGATTCTGTATCTCCATGACTGTAGTTCTGTGACTGTATCTCTGTGCGTCTGACTCTGTGTCTCTGTGTCTCACCCTGTAATGCTATGTGTACGACTCTGTACCTCTCTGTTTATAATTATGTATCTCTATGTGTCTGACTCTGAATCTCTCAGGTATAACCCTGTATCAGTGTGTATCTGATTCTGTATCTCTATAGCTCTTTATCTCTCTGTGTATAACCCTGTTTTGCTCTGCATATGACCCTGTACCTCTATGTTTTTTATTCATTCATGGGATGTGGGCGTCACTGGCTATGCCAGCATTTATTGCCCATCCTGATTGCCCTTGAGAAGGTGGTGGTGTGCTGTCTTCTTGAACCGCTGCAGTCCATATATGTGTCTGACCCTCTATCTCTGTGATTCTGCATTTGTATGGCTCTGAGTCTCCGTGATCATTTAATCTCCGTGTCTGTGACGCTGTATTCCAGTGTGCCTGATTCTGTATCTCAGTGTCTCTGACTCTGTAAATCCACTCTTTCTGAACTTCTATCTTTGCATGTTCGGCTCAATATTCCTGTGTGTCTGACTCTATTTTGAGTGGCTCTGTTTCCCTGTGCCTCTGACTCTGAGACACTGTATTTATGACTCCATATTCCCGTGTCTGTTATATATTCTTGTGCATCTGACCCTGTGTCCCATCTTTTTTCTCTCTGTCTGTACCCTTGTGTGAGCCTGATCCTGGTTCTCTATGTGTTGTGTTCTGTATCCACGTGTCGTATTCTGTGTTCGAGTGTGTCTGTCTCTGCCCCTTCATGTCTGACTTTTTATATTTGTGTGTCTGACACTGCATACCTTTCCACGTGACTCGGTATCCCAATATAGCTGACTATGAATCGTCGTGTGTCTGATTGTGTGTCAATGTGTCAATGAAACTGTATCTCGGTGTGTCTGACTTATTCAGTGCTATGTGTCTGAGGTTTTCACCCTATGAGTCTGGGTGTGTATCCCAGTGTGTCTGACACTGTATCCCTGCATGAATTAAGTGTACTGGTGCATCTGTCTCTCTGTTACAGTCTGTCTGACGCTTGATGCCTATGGGTCCCATTCTGTTTTCGATCTGACTAATGCTGTATTGCTTTGTGCCTGACTCCTGTAAACCTTAGATGAATCTTTATCTCTGTGCATGAATCTATCTCTCTCTCTCTGTGCTTTTGACCTTGTACCCTCAGTGTCTGATTGTATTCTTGTGTATGTCTATCTAATTAGACCTGAGCTTCTCTGGATTGAATTCCATTTGCCACGTTTCAGCCCATTCAACTAAACCATTGATATCAGCCCATTCAACTAAACCATTGATATCATTCTGGAGTCTACAGCCATCCTCTTCACTATCAACTACACGACTAATTTTTGCTGCATCTGCAGATTTCCCAATTATGCTTCCCAAGTTTAAGTCCAAATCATTAATATATACCACAAATAGAAAGGGAGCCAACACTGAGCCCCGTTGAACACAACTGGAAACAACATTCCATTCACAAAAACATCCGTCCACTACTACCCTTTGTTTTGTCACTGAGTCAATTTTGGATCCAACAGGCCACATTCCCCTTGTATCTCATGGCCTTTCATTTGACTAACCAGTCTGCCATGTGGCACCTTATCAAATGCCTGACTGAAATCTACTGAACTACCTTCATTAATCCTCCTTGTTACTTCCTCAAAGAATTCAATTAAGGAAGTAAGACATGACCTTCCCCTAACAAATCCATGCCGACTGTTCCTGATCAGTCCGTGCATTTCTCAGTGACAGTTTATCCTGTCCCTCAGAATTGATTCCAATCATTTACCCACCACCGAGGTTTGACTGATTGGCCTATAATTATTTGGCCTGTCACTTGCACCCTTTTTCAACAATGGTACAATGTTCACAGACCTGCACTCCTCTGGCACCTCGCCCGTATCTAGTGAGGATTTGAAGATGATCCTCAGTGCATCCGCAATTTCCTCCCTGGCTTCCTTAAACAAGCAGTGATGTAATCCGTCTGGCCCTGGTAATTTATCTCCTTTCACGGATGCCAGACCTTCTAGTACTTCCTCTCTCATTATGCTCATTGCATCAAATATTTCACACTCCTCTTTTACTGCAATGTCTGCATCATCCCTCTGATTTGTGAAGACACGAGTCAGAAAACCCATTACAAACCCTGCCCATATCATCTGCATCTACATGTAACTTCCCTTGTACATCTCTAATAGGCCCTATTGTTTCCTTAGTTATCCTCTTGCTCTTAAGATGATAATACATCTTTAGGTTTTCCTTGATTTTACCTGCCAATAGTTTTTCATGTCCTCGCTTTGCTTTTCTAGTTTCCTTTTTTACTTCACCCCTGCACTTTCTATACTCCTCTACACTTTCTAAAGTATTAAGTTTTTCTGCGATCGTCAAAGAAAGTATTTTAGTGCTTCAACTTACCGTATAAGCCTGTTGATAACCAGGCGGCTCGAGGTTTGGCCGTACCACCCTTTATCTTTGTGGGACATGCTTGCACTGTGCCTGTAGAATCTCACTTTTGAATGCCTCCAACTGGCTTGCCATTGATTTTCCCTTTAGTAGCTGTATCCAGTCCAGTTTTGCCAGATCGACTCCCAGTTTGATAAAATTTGCCTTCCCCCATTTAGAACGTTTCATTCCTGTCTTATCTTTGTCCTTTTCCATGATTATGCTAAAACTAACTGTGTTATCATCGCTAACTCCAAAATGATCACCTGCTGACACTTCAGCTACTTGCTCAGCTTCATTACCGAAGACTAAATCTAGAATTGTGCCCGCTTCCATTTGGGCTTGTTATGTGCTAGCTAAAAAAGTTCCTTTGAATGCAGTTCAAGAATTTTGTGCCCTCTGTGCCCTTCACACTGTTTATAGCCCAGTTGATATTCGGATAACTTAAATCCCCAACTATTATTGCTGTATGGTTTTGCACTCAAACATTTGCCTATATATTTGCTCCTCTATCTTACTCTCACTATTTGGGCGTCTACAGCACACTCCCAGTACTGTGGCTGCCCCTTTTATTTCTGATTTCCACGCATTTGACCTCATTTGATGATTCATTTGGCATATCATCCCTCCTCACAGCTGTTATTGATTCTTTAACCAATAATGTTACACCATCTCCTTTTTTTATTCTTTTCTCTATCCCGCCTGAAAGCTCTATATCCATGGATGTTGAGCTGCCATTCTTGCCCCCACTTTAAGCCAAGTTCCCGTTATAGCAATTATATTGTGTTGTCCTATGCCACCGGCTCACGAGATGACGACCCTTGAAGTCCTGTTTGCTAATCTCTTTATGAACTCCCTGTACTCAGCTTGCAGGACCTCATCTCTCTTTCTTCCTATATCATTAGTACCAATATGGACCACAACCTCTGTCTGTGCACCCTCGCCCTCCAGAATGCCTTGTAGCTGCTCAGTGATTTCCATGACCCTTGCACCAGGGAGGAAACATACCATCCTGGAAACACATCTGTGACCACAGAAACACCTATCTGTTCCACTAACTATAGAATCCTTTACCACTATTGCTTTTCCAGCAGAGAGCATATAGCGTAGATGCACCAGTATGGTGCCAGGGAACAGAACCGTACATGTGATGAAAAACAGGACATTGCATCGATATTCTCTGGAGAAGATAAAACTAAGAGAAAATTTAAGACAGGGTTTAAATCAGCTACTACATAATTTAAATCCAAATGAGCCTTTGGTGTTCCCATTAAAGAAAGAATCTGTACTTGTTTATCATGGCCAGTAAATTACATTTTGATGCAGTCACTGGTGTTTTGCGAATAAACCTGACTTATTTAATACACTGAGTCTAACAGCCCATTGGGAAAATCAGATTAGAATAAGTTTAGTGTTGTGCTCGTCAAATGCATCTCATTTATCATCTCAAATTGTTCCCAGCACTAGAACCCAACAGTAGCTCACCCTGGTTTTACAATACCCAGAATACTCTCTTTGGGTGGCTCAAGATTTATCATTGTGTGTTTTTCATAGTTGAAAGGGCGCAGCATGAAAATTTAGTGTTGAACTAAATCTAGTGATGACACTGATCCTGGTTATTTATCATGAGGTGCAAATGAGTTTCAGCCTATTTTGTTAACCAAACTTTTCAGTACTTTTTCCAAAATTCATTTTAGCATGATTCTTTATGCTGACGACAGACATTTTAATGAAAGGCATAAACGATTTGCCAGGGTTTGTGACCACTTCAATTGGTCTCTCTCTATGTGCACAGCAGCTTGGTGAGTTGCTCATTGTTGATCTGAAGTTTGAATTGCACTTGAATTGTTTGTGATGTTTCCCCCCCAGATCTTCAAATCTGAGAGTTTCTTTATAGTATCAAAATTTCAATGTACATTTATATTTATTTTGTGCTCTATAATTTGATGTTTTTCCCATTTCTCCCGAAGATGTTTGACATGCTGGGTTGTTTCTCCATGTGTTCCAGCAGCCCTCTGTACTTTGGTGGCATGCCCGTTGTTTAAGTGTGAAGCTAGATGACGAGTGTTATTAAGCCATTTCATCATGGAGAACACCATGACCAAACCCAATCAATATGAACCACCAATAAATTGAATAAAGAATTCAGGAAGCACTTCTTTACCCACAGACCGGTTAGGATGTGGAACTTGTGTGACCATATAGAGTAGTCGAGGTGAATAGCATGGATAACATCAGTGGAAGGGAAATTATTGGAAAAAGTTCTGAGAGACAGGATTAATCTCCACTTGGAGAGGTAGGGATTGATCAGGGATAGTCAGCATGGCTTTGTCAGGGGGAGATCGTGTCTAACTAACTTGATTGAATTTTTCGAGGAGGTGACTAGAGGTGTGGATGAGGATAGTGCAGTTGATGTGGTCTATATGGACTTCAGTAAGGCTTTTGATTAGGTCCCGCATGGGAGATTGGTTAAGAAAGTAAATGTCCATGGGCTTAGTAGGTGGCAGGAAAAAAGACAGAGGTGCAAGAGGAGAGCCAACTGTGTAACAGCCCCGACAAACAAATTTCTCTGCAGCACCTGTGGAAGAGCCTGTCACTCTCGAATTGGCCTTTATAGCCACTCCAGGCGCTGCTTCACAAACCACTGATCACCTCCAGGCGCTTATCCATTGTCTCTCGAGATAAGGAGGCCAAAGAAGATAGGTAGGAGGTAGGGAAATATAGGGACAGATGGGGATGAGGTAGGAATATTGGGATTAGTGTAGGATTAGTATAAATGGGTGGTTGATGGTCGGCACAGACTCGGTGGGCCGAAGGGCCTGTTTCAGTGTTGTATCTCTAAACTAAAACTAAATATTGTGCACAATTTCGGCGAAATGAAGTGAGGGAGATTATTCTGCCTAGTTGGTTAGTCAGTGGTAAAAATGATCAACTTAACATGGTCACAAAGGGAATGAGCAGAGAGGTTAGCAGAAACGTCTTTATGCAAAGGTTGTTGGAGCATGGAATTGTTTGCTTTAGAGAAAAGATTAAGGGGAAAACAGATGTGTATTTGAAGAAAGGAATTTAAGTATTTGTGGAAGGAGGAGGAGAGAGCTGCAATCCAAAAACCCAGCACAGTTAGACTGCATTAAATGACCAAATCCCACACAAAATATATCAATGCTTTTACAGTGTTACCGATGTGGCATAATTTTCATTCATTCTAAGATGCCCTCTATTAAACCAAACATATTTAATAATTTGTTAACAAGAATATGCCAGAGCTGCAATAGCCACCCTTGCCTCACCGGTTGCCATTTGCCCATAACCTGCTTTCAATATATAATCACCTCTCTGTGCAGTGCCAGATTTCCCACTCCATAGTTGGCAGAGATTACAAGACTTCACAGTTCCAGTTTTTAATAAATTATACGAAATTACGCTTTATAGCTTTAAAACATAGGATTTTTTCGGATAAATGTCGGTTTTATAATGATGAGGCGATGGCCAAAGTTTTGTTTTTTGTTTAAAAATTCATCACTGGGACACAGAGTTTAATCATAATGATCTACAAAATGTGAAATTAGAAATGGAATGCTCCTGACACGTCATATACTTCAGTGTAGAAGAGAGAATGAGAATTCTAATACTTAACGTTTTTGCAGAAATTTGCATATTTATCCTGACAGTTTGTAATGGGATCGTCCGTGGCACCTGTCCCTACTTTAATACATCAAAAAAACCCTGACAATTCAGTTTGCTGCACTTGAATGAAGTTCAAATAATGGAATTCTCATCGTGCATTTTTACCAAGCCCACACAGTGCAACAGGTGCATGGTCTATCCTGTATATCCTGTGCTGTGAATCCAAGTATTATCCTCAGTTGTGGAGATCCTGTTGTAAGAAAGCTGAGTTTTGGTATCCTGAAAGAGAACAGCTGAAACATCAGACACATCCTACATTCCCTCCTTTAACTCCTGAGTAAGGAATTGTCTGGGATTGGTGGGGGGCGGTTGGGTTGGGTGGTTACCTCCCAGTGTAGGTGGAGGGATGAATAATGTTTGACTCAGTGCACGGTCTCTGTTGCATTTAACTCAATTCGGATCAAAAAGAATGAAACTTATTCACCATTGATTAAGTTATCCCCAAGATTCTGAGTGAGAGAATGTCTCACAAATGAGAAGGAATAATCCAAACCCTATATCATGCACTAAACAAATTAAGTGGTCACAACTCAGAGCTGAAAGTTAAAGCTGGGCACACAGGAGCTTAATAAGCATTAACAAATATAAAAAGATTTTTTGAGCAATTGAGAAGCAAAACACTAATGGGTAGAGTTACTTCGCAGTAGCGAAGGTTGTCCTGGCAATTAACTAATCACTATAAATCAGCATCAAAGGATGCTGAGCTTTCAGCACAACACTAACCAGACCCTACTATTATAAATTGGCGATACGTTATTTATTCATTCACGGGATATGGGCATGGCTGGAAACCCCAGCTTTTGTTGTCCATTTAAATTGTCCATGAGAAGGTGGTGGTAAGCAACCTTTTTGAACAACTGCTGTCCATTTGCGAAGGTATGTTCACAGTGCTGTTAGGAAGGGAACTCCAGGATTTTAACCCAGTGACAGTGAATGAAAGGGATGTGGTTTGGAAGGAAAGTTAGAAGTGTTGTAGCATGAATGGTTAAGGAATTAATAACAGCTGTGAGGAGAGATAATATGCTAAACGAATCGTCCAATAAGGCCATATGGGTTGAGCGCAGAAATACAAAAGGGAAGCCACACTACTGGGTGTGTACTCGTGACACCCAAATAGAGGGAGAGAGATAGAAGAACACATTAGTACGCAGATTTTTGAGTGAAGAAACAATAAGGCAATAATAGTTGGGGATTTCAACTACCCTAATATCGACTGGGATATAAACTATGTGATAGGCACAGAGGGCACACAATTCTTAAACTGCATTCAAGAGAAATCTTTTAAACAGCACGTGACAAGCCCAACTAGAGGTGGCACAATTCTAGATTTAGTCTGCGGTAACGAAGCTGGACAAGTGGATGAAGTAGCAATGGGTGACCATTTTGGAGATAGTGACCATAATACAATTAGTTTTTGCATAAGCATGGGAAATGACAAAGATTTAAAAAAAGTCAACGTTCTAAATTTGGTGAAGGCAAATTTTACGAAGCTGAGAGATGCTCTGGCGAAAGTGGACTGGATGCAGCTACTTGAAGGAAAATCAGTGGCAAACCAGTAGGAGGCATTCAAAAGTGAGATTCTATCGGCTCAGTGTAGACATGTCCCAAACAAGATAAATGGAGGTTCGGCCAACTCTAGAGCCCTCTGGGTATCCAGAAGCATATAGGATAAGATTTAGCAGAAAAAGAAAGCTTATGGCTGTCACAAAAACGTAATAATGTAGAAAGGCTACAGGACAATAGAAAGTGCAGGGGTGAAGTAAAAGAGGAAATTAGGAAAGCAAAGCAAGGGCATGAAATATTATTGGCAGGTATAATCAAGGAAAACCTAAAGGTGTTTTATCGCTGCATGAAGTGCAAGAGGCTAACTCAGGAAAGAGTAGAGCCTCTCAGAGATGTACAAGGGAACTTATGCGTGCACGCAGAATATGTGAGCAGGGTTCTTAATGAGCTCTTTGGCTGTATCTTCACAAAGAAGTGGGATGAAGCAAACATTGTAGTAAAAGAGGAGGAGTGTGAAATATTAGATACGAGAAGCAGAATGAGAGTGGAAGTACTAGAGGGTCTGAGATCCTTGAAAGTTGATCACCAGGGCCGGATGGATTGTATCCGAGGTTCTTAGAGGAAGGCAGAGAATAACGGATAATCTTAAAATCCTCACTAGATATAGGTGAGGTGCCAGAGGATTGGAGGTCTGCGAGCATTGTACCATTGGTTAAAAAGGGTATGAGGGATAGGCCAAAAGATTATAGGCTGGTTAGTCTGATCTCAGTGGGAGGTAATTTATTGGAATCAATTATAAAACATGCGATAAACTGCCACTTAGAAAGGCACAGATATCATGGATAGTCAGCATAGATTCGTTAAGGGAAGGTCGTGTCTTACTGACCTGATTGAATTTTTTGACGAAGTAACAAGAACGATTCATGAAGGTAATGCAGTGGATGTGGTCTACATGGATTTTAATAAGGCATTTGACAAGGCCCCACATGGAAGACTAGTCAGAAAAATGAAAGCCCATGGGATACAGCGGAATGGCTCAGTGACAGGAAAGAAAGGGTCGTGGTCGATGGATATGTTTGTGAATGGACAGTGGTTTCCAGTGGTGTTCCACAGGGTCCAGTGCTGGGTCCCTTGCTGTTTGTGGTATATATTAATGATTTGGACTTAAATGTGGGAGATCTGATTGGAAAAGTTGCAGATGTCATCAAAATCGGCCGTGTAGTTGATAGTGAAGTTGATAGCAGTGCACTCCAGAATGATATCAATGGTTTGGTTGAGTGGGGGAAAAGTGGCAAATGGAATTCAGTGCGGAGAAGTGTAGAGTAATGAATTTGGGAGAGCAAAAAAGCAAGGGCACAAACAAAGACGGGAGGTTATTGAAAGGGGCAGCACACGTGAGAGGCTTTGGAGTGCATGTCCACAGGTCCCTGAAGGTACCAGGACAGGTAGATAGAGTGGTGAAGAAGGCATATGGGATGCTCTCATTTATTGGCTGGATTGTATCCGAGGTTAAAAGCAGGGATGTAATGTTATAATTGTATAAAACTCTGGTTATGCCATAGCTGCAGTCTTGCATACAGTTCTGACCATCACATCACAGAAAAGAAATAATTCCTCTGGAGACACTACAAAGGAGATTTACAAGAATGTTGCCTGGGTTTGAAGGTTGCAGAGATTAGGAAAGTCTGCATCAGCTAGGTTTGTTTTCCTGAACAGAGGAAGCCGAGGGGTTACTTAATTGAGGTGTAAAAATTGTGATGGGTCTGGATGAAGCAGATAGAAAGGACCTGTTTCGCCTAGCAGAGAGGTCAGTTACCGGGGGCACAGATTTAAGAAGATTTAAGAAGTTACTCCTCTGCACCTCCTTCTGCTGTGATCTCACTTTACATTTCTCCCCCACACCACTTTGCCATTTTCTGTTTAAATGCTTGGGGCCAGACCCATATTGCTCCCTATGTTTCAGCTCTTGTAATGCTGAGTCTCATTATTCAATGCACGTCACACCAGTGGTCCACCACTTACTCCATTGAATAAAGACAGGGAAAACTGATGTGTTGAAGCAGGATGGAGAAACGACATCTTCTGAAGTTGATTGATGAAAAATCCCAACTGCAGTGTTGGTGCCTTTACAGATAAATGAAAAAATGATCGTTGATGATTGTAACTGGACATATCCTACCATTTGGCATCACTTATTCTTTTGTTTTTCTTTTTAACAGTCTTGAAAATGTGCTGTCAGGAAACGAATGGCGGCTGCAGGACAGTCCTGGTCTTCAGAGGTCACAGAATGATTACAGTGCAGAAGGAGGCTATTCGGCCCATCGTGCTCGCACTGGCTCTCTGGCAGAGCACCACTCTCAGTTCCTTTCCCCTGCGTTCTCCCCATAACCCTGCACATTCTTCCTTTTTATATAACTGTCTCATTCCCTTCTCAAAGTTTGAATTGAACCTGCCTCCATCATGTTCTCATGCAGCGCATTCCAGACCTTACCCACTCACTGCTTGAAAATGTTTTTCCTCATGTTACTTTTGCTTCTCCACCAAATACTTTAAATCTGTGCCCTATCTTTATTGATCCTTTCACAAGTTGGCACAGTTTCTCACTATTTACTCTGTCCAAACACCTCATGATTTTAATACCTCTATCAAATCACCTCTCAGCCTTGTCTTCTCCAAGGGAAACAGTCCTAACTTCTCCAATCTATCTTCATAACTGAAATTCCTCACCGCTGGAACCATTCTCGTGAATCTTTTCTGTACTCTCTCCGATACCCTCATGTCTTTCCTCAAGTGTGGTGCCCTGAAATTGGATGCAACACTCTAGCTGAGGCCGAATTAGTGTCTTGTCCAAGTTCAACATAACTTTCTTGCGCTTGTACGTTATGCCGCGGTTAATAAAGTCCAAGATATTGTATACTGTATTACCAGTTCTCTCAACCTGTCCTGCCACCTTCAATGACTTATGCACACGACACCCATGACCTCTGCTCCTTAATTCCCTTCAGAATTGAACCCTCCATTCTATATTGTTCCCCCATGTTCTTCCTACCGAATAGAATCACTTAAGATTTCTCTGCATTGAACTTCATCTGCCACCTGTTTGCCCATTCCACCAACTTGGAAGTTCTACACTATCCTCCTCACGGTTCACAATGCTTGCAAGTTTCGTATCATCTTCAAACTTTTAGACTGTCTTCTTCATACCAAGGTCTATGTCATTAATACAGATCAGGAAAAGCAAGTGTCCCAACACTGATTCCTGGGGAACTCCACTAAAAAACCTTCCTCCAGCCCGAAAAAAAAAACATCCGTTAATCACTACTCTTTGTTTCCTCCTTTCTCATTGGACTAACAACGTGCAGTTGTAGATTTTTTTCCTGAACACACTCTAGGAATTCTTGCCCGTCAATGCCCTTTGCACGACTATTATCCATGTTGCTATCGTCCCTTGTATTCCATGAGTGACAGGTTTGATCAGAAGTCTGTTGTCTCGCATTGTACCAAACACCTTTTCAAAGTCCATGTACATAACATTAACTGCATTACCCTCACCCACCCTCTCTGTTAACTCCTCAAAAAACACCAACAATTTATGACCTTCCCTCAAGAAATACAAGCTGTTTTTTCCTGAATTAACTCACATTTGCTAGTGTGACTGTTGATTTTGTTCTGAATTATTTTTTTTCTGGAAGATTTCCCACCACACATGATAAACTGAATGGCCTGGTGTTACTGGGATTAACTTTATACAATTTTTTGAACAAGATTGTAACTTTTGGAATGTGACAGTCCTCTGGCACTACTCCTGAACCTAAGGAAGACTGAAAAATTATGGCCAGTGCCTCTGCGTTTTCCACCCTCCGTTTCCTTAGTATCCTTGGATGTATCTCATCTGACCCTGGTGCTTTATACACTTTAGGTACTTCACATTTCCCTACATTGAACTTCATTTGCCGCCTGCCCATCCATTCCACCAACTTGTCTATGTCCTTTTGAAGCTCTACACAAACAAATACTGCTTCTTGATCACTTCTAAATCCCTCTAGTGTCTGCCTTACCGCCTCTTTCAATTATTCTTCGGTTGCATTTTCTTCCTTGGCAAAGACAGATGCCAAGTACTCATGTAATATCTCAGCTATGCCCTCTGCTTCCATGTATAAATCCCCTTTCTGGTCCCTAATCGGCCCCACTCCTCCTTTTACTATCCTTTTACAATTTATATACCTATATAAGACGTTGGGATTTCCTTTTCTGCTGGCTGCTAGTCTCTTTTCATGCTCTCTCTCTCTCTGCTTCTCTTATTTGCCTTTTCACTTCCCCTCTGGACCTTCTGTATTCAGCCTGATTCTCAGTAGTATTTTCTACCTGGCATCTGTCATAAGCACTCTATTTATTCTTTATCTTAATCTCTGCCTCTTTTGTCATCCTCTTTGGTGCTCTGGATTTGTTTGCCTTATTTTTCTCTTTCGAGGGAACACACCTTGACTGTGCCCAAACTAGCTCTTCTTTGAATATTGTTCATCTACCAGTTTTCCTGCCAGCCTTTGACTCCAATTTATTCACCCCAGCTGTATTCTTATTCCATTGAAGTTAGCCTTCCCCCAGTTAATTATTCTTACTCTGGATTGCTCTTTGTTCTTTTACATAGTCAACCTAAACTTTAAGATACAATGATCACTATCCCCTAAATGCTCTGCTGCTAATACTTGATCCACTTGGCTCACCTCATTCCCAACAACGAGGTCCAGCAGTGCCTCCTTTCTCATTGGACTAGCAGCGTACTGTTGTAGAATTTTTTCCTGAACACACTCGTAAATCTTGCCCATCACTGCCCTTTACACGGCAATTGTCCAAATCTATGTTTGGATAATTAAAGTGCCCCATTATAACTACCCTATAATTTTTCACCTCTCTGTAATTTCCTTGTAAACCTGTTCCTCCCTGTCCTTTCCACTAGCTGGTTGCCTATAGACAACACTAAGCAATGCAACCATAACTTTTTTGTACCTTAGCTTTAGCCAAATTGATTCTGTCCTCGACCCCTCTGGGACATCGTTTCTCTTCAGCACTGCAATGCTATCCTTAATCAATCTCGCGCCCCCCAACCCCCCGCCCCCCCCCCCATTTTTCCTTTCCTATCTTTCCAAAACATATTCTAGCCAGGTCTCAATTAAGGCCACGACATCATAGTTCCACATGGCAATCTGCACCTGTACCTCACCAGTCTTATTAACCACACTAGGTGCATTCATATACATACATATCCTCCGATGATCTTAAAAAAATCCAGAGGAGGAGAGTGGACTGTTACCTGGGTTTGATGTAACACACCCTAAATACTCTAGTAGCAACAAATTGACCTAACAACTTGCACTGCTGCTTGTGGAAAAGAGTTCAAAAATTCATGCACCCTTTCTGAATAGACATGTTTCCTAACCTCCCTTCCACCTATGGCTGATCCCCTCTCTCCTGCCTTAATAACCCTTCTCAACGCACATTTCTGACTGGCATAACTCCACTGACTATTCTTTCTCACTCCTACTTGCTGCCAGGTAACGTTCCTGACCGGTAAAGTGTTCTGAAATATCTCTCCAATTTGTGGCCCGCTGTGCTAATGAAATTAATCATGGATGTCCAGTGGGATAGAAGTTTCTGATTGACCCCTTACCCTCCTCATCCTAGTGGAAGCCTTAACAATCAGGTATTTTCCCAGAGGAAGAAAAGAACCACTGCAGGCTGAGAGATACTGTTCATCAGTCCTTTAACTTCTCACAGTTGGTTAGATAAGGGACTCTACCAGGAATAAAACAGAACTCTGATTATGCTTAAATTCACTATATTAGTAATTAACATTTTTGATTCAATTGTTTTCATATTAAATTGCACTTTCCTACCCTTTCATTTATCCTATTTACATGAACTAAACTCACTCACAGTGCCAGCTGCCAACTTCAGCTCTAGCCTCTGGTAACTACAATGAATGAATTGCAACCAGGAACTCAAACATCTATCCACGTGTCATCACAAAGGGAGCCAGGACCCACTCGCAACATAGCCAGCACAAGACCCGCCCACTCACCGGAATGCAGGGTCACTTTGCCATGTTCTGCTCCTGGTGCAGTCTCACTGGAGGGCAGTTTGTCGGATTAGCACAATTGAGTGCTGACCTTGGCCCCTATACCAATGCAGGAAGCACTGTCTCCCAAAAATCGTCCTCCCCTTGTTGCATTGGGCCAAAGAAATGGCAACTATTTTGAAGCTGGATGTAGCAAAGCGATGTTCAGCAGCTGATGGAGGAAAAATGTCCAAGAACAACATTGGTGCCCACAGAAATAGATGAGTAAGATAACGTTGATGGTTGTGGCTGCAAATGTTGTCCCACTTTGGCATCACTCTCCTCTCTAGTACAGTCCTGCATCGGTGATGTCAAGGAATAAATGGCATTTAAAGGACGGGCCTGGTCATAATGTGAGCTGAAATAAAACAATTTAAGAAACCAAAGGGAGACCATCTCTAAGTTTGATGTCACAAACCCGTTACGTTACATCATCAAATAGAGGAAATGTATGCTGTCAGCGGGAGTATACAGGACTCATCTCTAGAGGATGCTAAATGACCTACAGATTTAGGATCAGCTTCTGTAATTGGAATGTTTTGGACTCTTGGGCTGATCTCAATCAGTGTGTGGGTTGATCCTGATTTCAGGACAATGAAGGGTACATGTATTACTTGGTGACCTAATTTGCCACTGGCAAACTGAAACCTAAAAGCAAAATGCTTTCCCCAAAGATCTATCTCCATCATTGTAATTAATTTTTGGGGGAGGTGGTGGGACATTCAATACTGTACGGCGGAAAGATCATCGACCTTAAATATTAAATCTGTTTTTCTCTCCACAAATTCTGTGAGGCGTGTGGAGTATTTACATGATTTACAGTATTCTGGTATGTTAATTCCCTCTTAGCCTTTTCTCTTTGAGGCGAGAAATCCAAGTTCTCCAGCCCTCCACATATTTTAAGACCTTCATCACTGGCGCCATTCCAGTAATTTTCTTCTGCACCTCCTCTAAGGCCTTCACATCCTTCCGAAAGAGTAATGTCCAGAATTTAATACAATATTCAAGCTGAGGCCTAACCAGTATTTTATAAGTGCTAACCATAATCTCCTTGGTTTTGTACTCGATTCCTCTGTTAGTAAAGGCAAGGATCCTATATGTTTTGTAACAGCCTTGCTAAGGTGTCCTGCAATCTTTTAGTATGCATATACCCCTGCAGTCTCCGGCTCTGTAATACTTTTAAAGCTGTACCATTTTGATCATATCGTCTCCCCTCAAAATTTCTACCAAAATGCATTACTTCACACACCTTTATATTAAATTTCATCTGTCATGTGTCTGGCATTTCACCAGTGTCTTTGTTCTCTTAAAGTCTGTTCATATCCTCCTCACTGCTTGAATGCCAAGAATGGAATCAGTACAGCCCAAATCCACTGATCACTGCAAATGACGTAACAAGCGAGAAGCATGTGGCCGTCAGGATGTGCCAGTGATAGCTGCTCATTGCAAGAGAGTTAATACTACAAGTCCAACCCCATTGGTCAGTGTAAATTAACTAGCTCTTCTAGATTCATATAGGCAAAAGGATTGGCAAGAATGATTGTTCATTACACCAATAGCAACTTTCATTTCTGTAGCGCCTTAATCTTAAAGTAAACTTAAAGTAAAATGCCCAAGGCACTTCAGATGAGTATAAACATGCAGGGAGGGAAACTAAGCCAAAGAAAGTGACATGAGATCAGTTGACCAAAAGATTGGACAAAGCCACAGGTTTTAAGGAGAATTTACCAAAGGACAATGTGGTAGAACGGTTTAGGGAGGAAATTTCAGAGGTTGCAGAATGGACAGATGAAGGTCAAGCTTCCAATGGCGGGGCGAAGAAATTTTCGCAAGCACAAGAGACCAGACTTCTCTGAAGTGTATTGGACTGCGTAATGTCAAAGAGGTCGGCAGGGGCTATGCCATGCAGGGATTTGAACACGAGGATGGAGTTTTGAAACTATGCGTTGCTGGACTGAGAGTCAATGCAGTGCAATGAGTGCAGGAGTGATGCGTGAAAGGGACTTCATGCCAGTTACTTTATAAGCAGCAAAGTTTTGGGGAATGTCATGTCCAGTAAAGATATCATATTGCTACATTTAAGATACGAAATGTATTCGAGGTGGACTCTTTTACAAATGACTTTACATTTTGAAAAATGTGGGGCAATGCTGCAAAAATAGCCGGTTAAGATCAGCTGACCTGGCCTGTGTATTCAAACATTGCCTTACTTTCTGTTAAGAAAAAAAAGATACATTCTGGGCTAAGAGGTGTCCACAACACCATTCCTGAAACATCAAGGGACATTCCTGAATTGAATGAATTCTTCTGAATCACAAAAGATGCGAAGTTGCCACATCATAACTGAATTTCACTCAAGCGCACATTAATGGATGGCCATGGATTTCCACATCCTGGTGCATTGTGTGGTCACACACGGGAGAGGGCCATGTATCTCCTAACAGAAGCTAATGTGAGAGGATTTACCTTAAAAGGTAGTTCTCTGGAGAGGGAGAGGGGATATCACAGCAACATCACAGAAGGCAGTCGTGCCAGAGGGCTGTGAAATAATAAAACCAAAACAAGGAAGAAGCCCTGCTGTGAATTCTATACCTTAAATGGGTGCAGCAGAGAACTGAAAGTAACCCATCACCTTCAAGATATTCAAAGGAAAAGAAAGGCTATATAACGATAAACTAATTCCACTGGTTGGAGATTCCAAAACTAGGGGACATAGTCTAAAAAATAGGACCAGGCCGTTCAGGAGAGATGTTAGGAAGCACTTCTTCACGCAAAGAATGGTTTAGGTTTGGAACTCGCTCCCAGAAACAGCAGTTGAAGCTAGAACACTTTTTAATTTTAAATCCGAGATATTAAGGGGTATGGCAGAGAAGCTAAATGATTAATTTGAGTCTGTCTTCACTGGGAAAGGTACAAGAAATCTCCCAGAATTAGAGAGCCAAGAGGTCGGTGGAATGAGGAATTGAAGGAAATTAGTGTTAGTAAGAAGTTTATATTGGAGAAACTAATGTGGCTGAAGGTTAATAAGTCCGTAGGACCTAAGATTCTACATCCCAGAGTGTTGAAACGGGTAGCTATGGAGATGGTGGATGCATTGGTGATCATCTTCCAAAATTCTATATATTCTCGAGCGGTTACTGCAGATTGGGAGGTCGCAAATGCCACCCCACTATTTAAGAAGGGAGGGAGAGAGAAAGCAGGGATTTACAGACCTGTTAGCCTTACATCAGTCATTGGGAAAATGTTGGAACCTAGTCCAAATGATGTGATAAATGGACACTTGGATAATAATGATTTGATTGCGCATAGTCAACATGGATTTATGAATGGCATATCATGTTTGACGAATCTGTTGGAGTTTTTTGAGGATGTTACTAACAGAATTGATAAAGGGGAGTCGGTGGACGTGGTACACTTGGACTTTCGGAAGGCCTATGGTAAAGCCTCCCACAAGAGATTGGTCAGCAAAATTAAAGCAGGTGTGATAGGAGGTAACATATGGCATGGATTAAGGATTGGGTTAGCAGGCAGAAAGCAGAGAGTCAGAATAAAATGGTCATTGTCGCATTGGAAGGCTGTGACGAGTGGGATACCTCAGGGATCAGTGCTTGGGCCCCAGCCTGTTCATAATAAATATCAATGATTTGGATGTGGGGCTTAAATGTAATATTTCCAAGCTCACGGATGACACAAAACTAAGTGGGAATGTGTGTTGTGAGGAGGATGCAAAGTGGCTTCAAAGTTATTTGAATAGACTTGGTGAGTGGGCAGGAACTTGGCAGATTGAATATAATGTGGCAAAATGTGAGGTTATCCACATTAGTAGGAGGAATAGATGTGTAGAGTATTTCTTAAATAGCAAGAGATTAGAAAGTGTAGATGTACAAAGGGACTTGGGTGTCCTTGTCAATAAGTCACTGAAAGCTAAATGCAGGTTCAACAAGCAATTGGGAAGGCGAATGGTATGTTAGCCTTTATCGCAAGAGGATTTAAGTACAGGAGTAGTGAAGTCTTGCTTCAATTGTATAGAACCTTGATTGGACCACACCTGGAGTTCTGTGTGCAGTTTTGGTTCCCCTACCTTAGGAAGGATATTATTGTTATCGAGGGAGTGCAACGAAGATTCACCAGACTTGTTCTCGGGATGGCGGGACTGTCCTATGAAGAGAGATTCAGGAAACTGGGCTATTGTTCTCGAGAGGTTCGAAGAATGAGAGGTGATCTCATTGAAATGAACATAATACTTAAAGGGATAGACAGGGTAGATGCAGCTAAAATGTTTCCCCTGGTGGGCGTCTAGAACCAGGGGACATACTTTCAAAATAAGGGGGAAACCACTTAAGACAGAGATGAGAAGAAAATTGCTTGACTCAGAAAGTTGTGAATCTTTGGAATTCTCTACCCCAGAGGACAGTGGAAGTTCAGTCATTGAGTATCTTTAAAGCAGAGATTGACAGATTTCTAAATACAAATGACATAAGGGGATATGAGGATAGTGTGAGAAAAGGGCATTGAGGTGGATGATCAGCCATGATCATGTTGAATGATTGGGCAGGCTCGATGGACCAAATGGCTTACTTCTGCTCTTATGTTCCTGTGTTCCTATGTTCCCATGTTCCGAAGGTGGATTGGAAGATTATGGCCAATACCTCCATAATTTCCACCCTTACCTCCCTCAATATCCTTGGATGCATCTGATCCTGTCCAGGTGACTCATCAACCTTAGGTGCAGCTAGGCTATCTCAAACTTCGTCTGCATCAATTTTTAGCCCATCCAATGTCTCAAATCTCACTTAGGAACTAGACATCTGAAGATAAGGTCACCAATGCTGTAGTGAAGCAAATCTGTGGTTTAGAAGATGGCAGAATCTGATGAAAGCAGAGTTTCTGCAGCGTTTTGGGATGCAGTAGGTTACAGCGATTGAAGGGGACTATCCATGGATAGATCTGAACACAGGAAATGTAAATTGAGTTTTTTTGCTGGACCAGGAGCTAATATAGGTGAACCAGGACACGGGTGATGCAGGAATGGGCCTTTGTGCGCGTTACAATATGGGCAGCAGAGTTTGAGTTGGAGCTTAGAGAGAGTGCTTAATGGAGAAAACGGTCAGCAGAGTATTGGAATAGTCCTGTCCGGAGGTTACAGAAACCTCAATGTAACCCAAAAATCCCTGTATGTTGGACCCTCCCACTCGACAGTATGAGTCAAACCTCACAATGGCGGATCATGGATTGAAACTCGACCAGGAAAATACCTTTCAGAGAAAGATTGGAAAACATCTGTCAATGGAGCTATTAAGAAAATGAACAGACACCGAGTGAAGTGTCAGAAGGAGTGGTGCTGAGATTCTTCTTATTTTCATGTATTGTAATGCGCTGAACGACAGGCAAGGGATATTTTTAGGAGTAAGGACATAGTAGTTGACAAATAAGGTCTAACGTTAAATCCAGAGTGAGAAAGGCTGGGAACATGTATTGAATAAGGGTGACAATATTGAGCAGTTCAACGGGATTTAAGTTTTAAGATTTAAGTTTCTCACAATATTGTCAAAGGCATTGTAAGTGAGTATGACATGATTACATGATCTGTCTGCACTGCTCTGTGCATTATTGTAGTTTAACGTTTATGTCTGTGGGTTCTGAATACCTGCGTAGAATTTTTCACAATTTCACTTTTGCCACAGGCTGAACAGAAATACCGCGCCTGCCTGTGAAGGAAAAGGAACCTTTTAAAACTGTGTTTTTCAGTTCTATCGAGTTCCATCTGGGTCCATGTTGATCATTCGAGAGCCTTGACCTGCTGAGGAGAAAGCAAGGGGACGGATGGCTTATGACCACCACCCCCTGCAGTGCCCTGGTCGGCCTGTGCCCTAATGTTCAGCAGGTTTCCAAGTGTCAGCTTTAACATTCTTACCCTCGTATTCAATGACAAGGCCCAGAGCTCCAGTGCTGTCTATTTACATGGTTCAGCCGAACATCGCCCACCCACCACAATACCCTCTCCCACATTTCTCTATTAAGCAAACGGCAATGATGCAGATATAGTTTCACATATTGACCTTCTGAGATGCTCGCCGCTATTGAGAACCGGAGTGGAAATGATATTTCCGGCGTCGATATATGCACCAAAAACAAAACTTGTGGTGCATCTCAATAGGTTTCAGAGGAGCGTACGATCCTGATCCCACCAGTCCAACCGTGGTAGGGAGCAGTACTGTGTGAATTTGAACTAATTGTCCACAGCGTGCACAGATTTTTATGAGCCTTGTGTTAGAGCTGTTATTAGCTGGTGTAAAGCCTTTTGGGGAGCGGATCGAACAATTAACTTTACAATGAGCAGAAGGATCTCAGCGAAGATTCAGAGGCACAGAAGTTAATAAAGTGTCCACGTCAGATCTCAACCATAGCCTAGTGATTTGCATGCTTTCAGTGAAAGTACTCGATGCTTCAGAATATTTCACAGAATGAAAACTAATTGAGCACTTAAAATTACAAATTAAAATACAAAATTATTTGTTACCAGCAACTTAAAGATCTTGTAAAACATGTATGATGGTTTCAATAACCATGCACTTTAGGAGTGTTTTTCTTTAGAGCAATACCAATTTAGCACATAGGAATATATGTCACTATTTTCTTTCTGTCAGTGGTGAATGCACTGTTCAGAACTTTTTTTCTCTTCTTTCATGGTATGTGAGCGTCACTGGCAAAGCCAGCATTGCTTGCCCATCCATAATTGCCCTTGAGAATTTGGTGGTGAGTTGCCTTCTTGAACCTCTGTAGTACATTAGTGTCGCTAGTGGAGGGATGAGGTTGCAGATTTTTTACGAAGTTGCAGTGAAGGAAAGGAGATATAGTTCCAAGACAGGATGGTGTGGGACTTGGAGGGGAGCTTGTATATGTCTGGTGCCCTTATCTTTCTAGGTGGCAGATGCCGTGGGTTTGGAAGTTGCTGTCAAAGGAGGCTTGTCGAGTTGCCTCAGGGTACCTTGCACATGGTACTCATTACTGTCACTGTGCACCGGTGTGAGTGAAAGTTTAAGGTGGTGGATCTGATCAAGCAGCCTGCTTTGTCCTTTTTTTCTGTCCAGTTTTGGAGTGTTGGCTCTGCACCCATCCAGGCAAGTGGTGTATGTTCCATCACACTACTGACTTATGCCTTGTAGATGGTGGATAGGTTTTGGGGAGTCACAAGTTGAGTTACTCATTGCACAATTCCCAGTCTCTGCTCAAGTAGCAACAATATTTATATGGTTTTTCCCGTTAAGTTTCCCGTCAATGGTAACTCACAGGATGTAGATAGTGATGCCATTTAATGCCAAGAGGAGATGGCGAGATTCTCTTTTCTTGTTGATCGCTATTGACTGGCAATTGCGTGGGCTGAATGTTACTTTACACTTGTCAGCCCAAGCCTCAATGTTGTCCAAGTCTTGCAGCATGTAGATGGACTGCTGCAGTATCGGAGGGGTTGGTAATGGTACTGTGCAATCAACAGCGAACATCCCTACTTCAGATTTTATGATGGACCGAAGGTTATTGATGAAGCTGCTGAAGTAGGTTGGGCTTAGGAGAATAGCCTGAGGAAATCCTGCAGTGATGTCCTGGGACTTAGACATTTGCACTCCAACAAATATAGTCATTTTTTCTTTGTGCAAGGTATGACTCTAACCAGTGGAAAGTTTCACCCCCGATTCCCTTTGACTTGAATTTTGCTCAGGTTCCTTGCCTACATAAGTATGGGCAGTGGGGTGAGTTAGCTGAAATATATTGGGAAACTACATTAAATGATATAATGGTAGACAGCAATGTCTAGTATGTGAAGAATGAATGCACACCTTGTTGCAAATATGCATTATTTTAAGGCATAAAGACCACAAAGAAAAACATGGTCATCTGTGGGTAGCAAGAAGAGTTAAAGACAATATTATATCAGAGAAAGAGGCTGATGACTTTGCCAAAAAGAGTAGTAGGTCTGAGCAATAAGCGGAGACAATAGAGTTAGGAAACGGAGATCATGTTTGGCAACTCTTGGAGTTTGTTTTTTGAACTTGCAGTCCGTCAGATGGATACTGTAGGCGGAGTATATTTTCTTCTTAAAAAATCATTTGAAAAGGTGCCACACGAAAGGTTATGAGGCAAAATTATGACTCGTGGAATTGTGGGGTAATATATTAAAATACATTGAGAATTATCTAATGCACAGTAAAGAGAGAGTGGAATAAATTGGACTTTATGGGACAGATTGCAACTAGCCAGATACCACACGATCAGGACTAGTGCCCAGCTATTTACAGTCTATACTAATAACCTAGACTGAGTGTAACATATCCAAATTTACTAATGATAAAAAGATAGTTGGCACAGTAAGTGGTGAGCAGGATAACAAAAGGCTGCAAAGGTATGTCGACAGATTGTGTGAGTGGGCAAGAACATGGCAGTTGAAATTCCGTGTAGTGAACTGTGAAGTTCTCACTTTCTTTGGAAAAATGAGAAGGAAAAATATTTTATAAGGGTGAGTGACTGGGAAGTCTTTACAGACTGAGTGACACGAGTGTCCTTGTACATAAATCACAGAAATGTAACATGGAGTAACAGCAAGCAAAGAAGAAGGTAAATGGAATTTTAGCTTTTGTTGCAATGAATTGGAGTATAACAGTAAGTATGTCTTACTACAATTATGCAAGGCATTGGTGAAGCCACATCTGGAGTGCAATGTACAGGTAAGTCTCCTTACTTATAGAAGAAATTACTTCCCCTACATTGAAGGCAACTAAGTTGCAAGAGATTGGATCCTGCGATTAGGGGATGGTCCTATGTGTTCTATTCCAGAAAGTCAGTTGATGAAGGATAGAACCTGAGAAAATCTTTGCAGACTTCTACATTTATTTACACAATTACACATTAGAGACATACACATCCTAACCCCCAAATCCAGTCTGTGTCTATTGATAGGGAGTTCAAGTGAATCCTCAGTTAATGCCTACCACCTACATAAAATTAAACACAATATTCATACAATTAACATTATGAAAAGAGACTGAGTAGACTAGGACTGTGCACCCTGTGGATTATAAGAACGAGAGGTTATGGAGACTCTAGAATATAGGAAACAGTAGCAGAATAAGGCATCGGCCATTTAGGGCTGAGATGATGAGAAATGTCTTCATTCAAACACTAGTCAATCTTTGGAATGCTCTAACCCAGAGAGTTGGGATCCTCAGGTGTTGAGTCTATTCAAGAGAGAGTTCGATAGATTATTGGGTATGGATGGAATTAAGAGACATAGAGATAGTCCAGGAAGGTGGAGTTGAGGTACAAGATCACTATAATATTGTTGAATGGTGAAAACGACCTACTCCAACTCACATTGTTCATTTAAAATTGAATTGCTCTGTGCAGCTTTTTCCCAAGTGCACAGCCGCTCTAAATGTTTCAGAACAGCTTTGCACAGGTATTATTTATGACAGAACAAGGCATGTGTCCTACTGTTTAGGCTACGACGCAGCCAAGCAGATTGTTGGAATATTACCAGCTTTCATTTCTTATGTTTTGATGTTACACACAATCTGTTCTCACTGGGCCCGTTCTCCCCAGGTTACAGTGCACTCAGTTTGAAATGTGTTTTTCTATTCCGTAAAATGTTGGTTGCTTGAGACTTCCACATTCTCACTCATGTAGATGAACTGTGCCATTGTCTGAAAACTACAGAATAACCTTCTCAAATCCCATCATCGGGCCATCCTCTGTGTTAAGATCCGATTCAGTCATTCTCTGGTGATGGTAACCCAGATTGCCCTCTGTATTCTGACCCAGTTCAGCTTATGCTGTGTGTTCTTTTTATCCAGGACCATCCTTGTTTTATGGCCCTGTTCAGTCCATTCCCCTACAGGTTATCTCCTCAGGCAGCCGTTTATATTGTGGCCCTGATCAGTCCATTCCTTGTGTTGTGGAGAAAAGTAGAAACAGAAAGATTTAAGATAAAGAAGGAGGACATTCAGCCCATTGGATACGTACTACCAGCAAAGAGCTACGCAGTTTAAACAAAACTCCTAGCTCTTGATCCTTAACCCTATTGGTTACAGCACCTGAACAGCGTATCCAAGTTGTTTTGAAAAGGTGTGTGATGGTTTCTGCATCAAAAATCTACTCAACAATAACGTGCACAACAATGCTCTGTTTGGTTCAGCCAAAACCAGTCATCTCCAAACCTCATTACAGCTGTGGTGCAAACATAGCACAAGAGCTTAATTCCTGATGTGAGGTCAGTGTGACTACCCTTTGACCTCAAGGCAATGGTTACCTGCGTGTAACATCAAGAATATGCTGTAACGTTTAAGTCAATGGGAATTGGGGAAAACCCTCCACTGCCTGCAGTCGAACCTAGCACAACGCAAGATAGTTGGGGTTGTTGGAGGCCAATTATTTTACCCTAGTGCACCGCTGCAGGAATGTGTCAGAAGTGGAGTAGTTCGAAATGATTGCAGTTCATATCCGCATAAAGAGAAAACCTGGACAACATTTTGGCTTACACTGAAAAGTGACAAGTAAAAGTGCCAAAAATGTACTCGGCAATGACCATTTTCAGAGTGACAGTCTAACTGTCTGCTTTTGAAATTCAATGAAATTACCAAAATTATTTGGGAGAATGATTCTGCGGATGAAGAACTTCTGTTATGCGGATATGTTGGAGAAGTTGGCCTTGTTCTCCTTAGAAAGCAGCAGATGAATAGCAGATATGATAAAGGTGTTCCAAACCATGAGGGCTCTGGACAGAGTAGATAGGGAGAAACTGTTCCTATTGGCCGAGGTATCCAGAACCAGAGGACACCGATTAATAGTGATTGACAAAAGAACCAGAGGCGACATGAGAAAAAAGATTTTTGCTCAGCAGGTGATTAGGATCAAGAATGCTCTGCCTGAGAGTGGATGCCTTCAGAAAATTGGAAAAATATTAGGGCTACAGGGAAAGGGTCGGGGAGTAGGACTGGGTGAGTTGCAGTTGCAGAGAGCCAGCACAGACATGAAGGGCCAAACGACCTCTTCTGTGTTTTAAATATTCTATGATTCTATGATACCATTGTGGAATTCACAAGCATCAACATCCTTCGGGGTTGCTATTGGCGAGAAACTTAACTGCAGCTGCCAAATTATGGGATACTGTCCACTTCCCCGGATGATTGCAGTACCAATTGCACTCAATAAGCTCAGCACCATTAAGGAAAAGGTCGCCCATTTGATTGTCACCCTATTCACCATCTTAAACCCACAATTACCATCACCAGCCTTCTGTGACTTTAGTACGTACCATTAACAAGAACACAACAGCATATCAATAAAGTTCCTTCAACAACAAGACTTAACCCCGCCACCTGTAATGCCTAGAAGTACAAATTCGGCCAGCGCATGGGAACAATACCACTTCCATATTTCCTTCCAACCCACACACCTTTCATTCACTGTCATTGGGACACAATCCTGGCGCTCCCTTCCTAATAGAATTATGAATGTACCTTCGCAAATGGACGGCAGCCATTCAAGAAGGTAGCTCAGAACCACCTTCTCACGGACAAATAGGAATGGACAACAAAAGCTGGGGGGTTCCAGCCACCTCCATTACCCGTGAATGAATAAAAAATCTCACCAGTTTATAACTGCTGGTTTTCACTGCTGTTGTGATATGCTAATTGTCCGGACAACTTTTCTTTAAGTAACACTTCCCATTTGTGTTTTGCTACTCAATTGCTAGATAAATCGTTTTATATGTGTTAATGCCTATTAAGCTCCTATGTGCCCAACTTTAACTTTCATTCTGATTTATGACCATTTAGTTTGTTTAGTGCATGATGTACGGTTTAGATTCATCTATAGCATTTGTAAGAAATTCTCTCACATAGGAGCTGGAGGATAACTTAATCGATGATTAATAAATTGCAATCTTTCTGATCCGAACTGGGTTGAATACAACAGAGATTGTGAACGGTGTCAAACATCATTCATCCCTCCACCTACAATGGGAGGTAGGCACCCCACTCAACCTTCTCCCACAAATCCCAGACAATTCCTTAATCAGGAGTTAACAGAGGGAATGTAGGATGCATCTGATTTTTCAGCTGTTATCTTTCAGGATACCAAAACTCAGCTTTCTTAAAACAGGATCTCAACAATATAGGATAATACTTGGTTTCACAGCATAAGATATTCCATTCCCCTAATGCTGTGTATGGGCCTGGTAAATATAATATAACGAGAGTTGTTCTATTTGAACTTCAGTAAAGCGCAACTAACTGAACTGTCGGGTCATTTTTTTTGATTCATTGAAGTAGAGACAAGCACCACAGATTATCGCATTACAAACTGTTAGGATAAAATGGCACATTTCGAGAACAACGCTGAGTATTAGAATTATTATTTTTTTCTTCTATACTGAAGTGTATGTCGTGACAGGAATATTCCATTTCTAATTTAACATTTTGTAGATCGTTATGGTTAAACTCCTTGTCACAGTGATGAATTTGAGAAAAGACTTTGTCCATCTCCTCATCATCTTAAAACCGGCATTCATCTGAGGGAATCCTATTCTTTGAAGACATGAAGAGCAATTTCGTAAAATTTCTTCAAAACTGGAATTGTGACTTTCAGGAATATCTGCAAACTATGAGTAATTATGGAATGTAGTGGGAAATCTTGCACTGCACTGAGAGGTCATTACATATTGAAAGTAGACTATTGACAAATGGCAACCTGGAAGGTAAAGGTGGCTATTGAAGCTCTGGCATCTTCTTGTTAACAGATTGTTAAATATGTTTTATTGATGAGAATCTCAATGGGTATATGAAGGTATCTGAGAAAAAAATTGACAATATGCCGCATAGGTAACTTATGAATTCATTGATATATTCTTGGCCTCCTCCTGAAGTCCCCAGCATCACAGATGCCAGTCTTCAGCCAATTCCATTCACCCCGCGTGATATCAAGAAACAACTGAAGGCACTGGATATTGCAAAGGATATGGGTCCTGACAACATTCCTGCATTTCTACTGAAGTCCTGTGTGCTCGAACTTGCTGCTCCCCTAGCCAAGCTGTTCCAGTACAGCACAGTACTGGCATTGACCTGGCAATGTAGAAAATTGTCCCGGTATGTCCTGTACACAAAAAGCAGGACAAGTCCAATCCGGCCAATTACCACCCCATCAGCCTACTCTCAATCATCAGTAAAGTGATGAAAGGTGTCGTCAACAGTGCTATCAAGCGGCAGTTGCTTAGCAATGACCTGCTCAGTGGCGCTCAGTTCGGGTTCTGCTAGGGTCACTCAGCTCCTGACCTCATTACAGCCTTGGTTCAAACATGGACAAAAGAGCTGATCTCAAGAAGTGAAGACAGAGTGACTACCCTTGACATCAAGGCAACATTTGATCGAGTACGGCATCAAGGAGCCCGAGCAAAACTGGTCAATTGGAATCGGGGGGAAACTCACCGCTGGTTGGAGTCATATCTAGCTCAAAGGAAGATGGTTGTGGTTGTTGGCGGTCAATCATCTGAGCTCCAGAACATCACTGTAGGAGTTCCTCAGGGTAGTATCCGAGGCTCAACCATCTTCAGCTGCTTCATCAATGCCCTTTCTTCAATCATAAGGTCAGAAGTGGGGATGTTTGCTGTTGATTGCACAATGTTCAGCACCATTCGTGACTCCTCAGATACTGAAGCAGTCCGTGTAGAAATGCAGCAAGACCTGGACAATATTAAGGCTTGGGCTGATAAGTGGCAAGTAACATTCGCGCCACACAAGTGCTTGGCAATGACCATCTCCAACAAGAGAGAATCTAACCATTTCCCCTTGACATTCAATAGCATTGGGATCACTGAATCCCCCACTATCAACATCCTGGGGGTTACCATTGACCAGAAACTGAACTGGAGCAGCCACATATCTAACTTGGCGACAAGAGCAGGTCAGTGGCCAGGAATCCTGTCTCGAGTAACTTACCTCCTGACTCCCCAAACCCTATCCTCAATCTACAAGGCACAAGTAAGGAGTGTGATGGAATACCCTCCACTTGCCTGGATGGGTGTAGCTCCAACAACTCCCTTCCCTACAGCACCGCGGATGTACCTACACCACATGGACTGCAGTGGTTCAAGAAGACAGCTCACTGCCTCCCTCTCAAGGGCAATTATAGATGGGCAATAACTATTGGCCTAGCCAGCGACGCCAACATCCCTTGAACGAATAAAGGTAAAAGTATTCTGGGTGGGATTTCGTCGTTGGATGCTGTCTTTCTGTACTGGGTTCTTGGATTACAGAATTGTCCTCTTGCCACAGACACTTATTTTCTCTGCTTCAAGTGCACATATATTTCCCATTAATTATTTTCTGAAGCAAAACATTCCATTCTCCCGCAACCTTTGCCTAAAGAAGTTTCTGCTAATTGCGCTGCTCATTCCCTTTGTGACCATGTTTAATTGATCATCTTTACCGCTGACAAACCAACTTGGCAGAATACGCGACCTCTTCATTTCACCAAAACTGTTCATAATACTTAAACTCTGTATTAAATTTTGTCTTAGTATTCTGTCCTGCAGTGCATATCGATGCAATGTCCTGTTTCTCGTCATCAGTACGGTTTTGATCCCCGGAATCATCCTATTGTATCTACACTATTTGCTCTCTGTATTTAATGGCCTTTCCAAAATGAGAGACCGAAGTTTTACCTGGTAGTCTAACGGCGACCTTAGCAGTTTTTTGAAAAGGATTATCAACATTTGTTCACTCTTGTAATCTTTTCCAACATTGTTGTTTTGTTTCTTGTGGACTTTGCACCAGGAAAGCCTTTTTTCTGGGAAATGAGTATTTGTTTCCTTAAAGCTTGCTGTTCATCCACGCCCTGCAGTTCCTTTGCATTGAGAATCTGCTCCTATTCGTCGGCCTTCCTGGCAGACTGAAGAGAGATGAGAGATGAAAAGTTTCTAACTGATTCAGACTCCCTGATATTTACAAAGAACAAAGAACAGTACAGCACAGGAACAGGCCATTCGGCCCTCCAAGCCTGCGCCGATCTTGATGCCTGCCTAAACTAAAACCTTCTCCACTTCCAGGGCCCATATCCCTCTACTCTCTTCCTATTCATGTATTTGTCAAGATGTCTGTTAAACGTCGCTATCGTATTTGCTTCAACCACCTCCCCTGGCAGCAAGTTCCAGGCACTCACCACCCTCTGTGTAAAAAACTTGCCGAGCACATCACCTCTAAACTTTGCCCCTCGCACCTTAAACCTATGTCCCCTACTAACTGACTCTTCCACCCTGGGAAAAAGCTATTAACTATCCACTCTGTCCATGCCACTCATAACTTTGTAAACAGCTATCATGTCGCCCCTCCACCTCCGTCGTTCCAGTGAAAACATTCCGAGTTTTTCCAACCTCTCCTCATAGCTAATGCCCTCCAGACCAGGCAACATCCTCTGTACCCTCTCCAACGCCTCCACGTCCTTCTGGTAGTGTGCCGACCAGAATTGCATGCAATATTCTAGTGTGGCCTAACTAAGGTTCTGTACAGCTGCAACATGACTTGCCAATTTTTATACTCTGTGCCCCGACCGATGAAGGCAAGCATGCCGTATGCCTTCTTGACTACCTTATCCACCTGCGTTGCCACTTTCAGTGACATGTGGACCTGTACGCCCAGATCTCTCTGTCTGTGAATACTCCTAAGGGTTCTGCCATTTACTGTATACCTCCAACCTGCATTAATCCTTCCAAAATGCATTACCTCACATTTGTCCGGATTGAACTCCATTTGCTATTTTCCACCCAAGTCTCCAACCGATCTATATCCTGCTCTATCCTCTGACAATCCTCATCATTATCCGCAACTCTACCAACCTTTGTGTCATCTGCAAACTTACTAATCAGACCAGCTACATTTTCCTCCAAATCATTTATATATTCTACAAACAGCAAAGGACCCAGCACTGATCCCTGCGGAACAACACTAGTCACATCCCTCCATTCAGAAAAACACCTATACACTGATACCCTCTGTCTTCTGTGATCGAGCCAGTTCTGTATCCATCTTGCGAGCTCACCTCTGATCCCGTGTGACTTCATCTTTTGTATCAGTCTGCCATGCGGGACCTTGTCAAAGGCTTTACTAAAGTCCATATAAATAACATCCACTGCCCTTCCTTCATCAATCATCTTCGTCACTTCCTCAAAAAACTCAATCAAATTAGTAAGACACGACCTCCCCTTCACAAAGCCGTGCTGTCTCTCGCTAATAAGTTCGTTGGTTTCCAAATAAGAGTAAATCCTGTCCTGAATAATCCTCTCTAATAGTTTCCCTACCACTGACGTAAGGCTCACCAGCCTATAATTTCCTGGATTATCCTTGCCACCCTTCTTAAACAAAAGAACAACATTGGGTATTCTCCAGTCCTCTGAGATTATTCAATTATTATTTGGAATAATGTGCAAATGTATAATAAGCCGATAATTACCAAAGATACTTTCCGACAGTCTGCAGAAGTTCTGCTGAATACCAAATATTTAATATCAGTTTGACATTTTTTGATATTCTGACAAGCGTTTTTCCAGGTAACTTTCTTCGAATCTTATGACAAATTATTCAGTATCACATTTCTATAGTATTCGCTTTCGGAAACTGATTTGAGACAGAATAGCAATAATATTGCTCATGATGCTGTTACCGACTGCATAACAAAACAGCAGGTTCTCCCTATGATGAGTGAGAGACACCAGTCAGTGTACAATCGACATTTCAATTCAGTATCTGGGGAAAGAGTGGTGAAACGTCACATTGATCTGTGTCGAGTTCTGACAGATTCCTCCATTTGAAAACTTATTAAGTGATGAGATCCCGGTTCCACTTGTCAATGAGAAATGATATCTGACAGTCAGACCCACACTTGCAATATTCACACCAGGCTTCCCGGAATGTTACCAATGTGAACGATTGCAGGACCTTTGTTTCCACACCGAATGAAGTTTTATTGATGAAATAAACTGGCGCACACAATCCCAGTATCTCGAGGTGGTTCCCTCGCTTCACCACAAACATGATGCTACTGCCGAAACCGATCACTGTTATCTTTGAAACGTGAATTTGAAATGTACTGAATTTACAGGAATAAGTTATGTTTACTCAATGAACGAATGAAATGCTGACATCGAACGTGTGATATAAAATGAAAGAACTGTGCGCACAAGAGCTAATCTACTTTTCACATTACCGAAAAGAAGGACGCTAGACGATGGGAATTATGTTGAACTTGACCTTCCGATTTGAATAAGCTTTCTTTAAGATTATCTGCATTTTCTAATTAATCTCAGGATCACTGCCCAGGGAGATTTCAACATATTCTTCAGCTCTTCCCTGAATTTTCTCTGAGTCGCTACATAAATACATGGATGTTGAATACAACTCAAAAAGTTAAGGCAAGTTCTGGTTTGATAGGCGATATATCCAGGGGCTGTGCATTCACCTCGGTAATAAATGGTGTTGGTCAGTCTGGTCGACACGAAACTCATGGCAGCTTTGAACCACAACAGTATAAAACTGCCCGATACAGTAAACAATAAAATAATGGATTTCCTTCGGTTCTCCATTTCTGAATCACTGCGATTCTCACTCCTGTTACCCCGGAGTTTCCTGCGGGTTCTATTGGCCACTAAAATACGTCCAATGGTTGAACAATTAAATGAGACAATTAAAGTAAAAGGAAGCCAAATAACCCAGGTGCTGTGAAACAAGACCCACGCTGTACCGAGTGGTGAGGAAAAAAAATCCACGCTTGACCGACAGCCCCACTGCACTTTGTTAATTATTGCTGAGGTTCGTATATAAATAAAAAACAAATGTTCTTCAAAAAACTCAAGAAACAGAACACTGTTATAACCACGCCTGCAGTTCTTTCGGTGCAATATCTTGCTTTAAACTTCTGGAAGCAGACAGCTACAGAACGGTCAAATGTGAAGGAGACTGTGAACCAAACAGACAAATCAAAGTTGACATTACCTATGTATATAACAATCTTGCACACGGTAGTGTAAGACAGGAATGAAAGTGGAAACTGATAGATGAAAATACGTCCCACTATTACATTGATGAATATAATCAGGAGATCTGCTGTTGCCATGGCCACCATATAAACATTTGGACAGATCGCACTTTCTTCTGGAGAGAATTATAATTGTCACCAAGTTCACTGTAAGAAAGAGAGATGAGATAAATCATGTTTTAGTGGCTATTTGAAATGTATTTGGCAATATCTCTTGATAGCATTTTACTCCATTCAGTCTGATTATCTTGGATTAGCTGTGGAGCCATTTCCTTGGAAACCTGACCGTATATTTTAATAAGCTGCTGTAGAGCACACTGTGCAAGGGTGACACTTGATTGTTTGTACAGGACCTTGAAAGAACATTGTAACATCAGTAAAGCTATCATATTAAGGGAAACAGCAAGTGTGGACACCCAGTTCAAAATTAGTTGCAGTAAGCAGCGACTGTGTAATGCTAACACTAGGGAAACACTTTTTCTTATTCTACCTGTTGTATAAACAGCAAGATTGTCAACACAAATTACAAATAAATAGTTTATAATGGGTCACCAGGGACACCCACGGCTGCGACAATCGGATAGTAAATGTCCTTCATCACCAGAATAGCTGGTTTCCACATTTTAACTAAGAATAGATGAATCCTGTATGAGTTGAAAGACTGGTGCACGTCTGAGTTAATGTGAGAGACCCTACATTTATACAGACATTTATCCTCCAAGGAGTTAATCAGCTTTAATCATAATTAGCATTGGTTGTAGTCATTTAACAAATAGATGTAGTAAGTAATATTTTTCTTGGCAACTCAGAATTCGTGAAATGGTTAATGCTAAGATAGTTTTAAAAACACAAAATTAAAATCCAAGGTTAATACATGAATGTGGATCCGATTCCCACAGGATCAGCCAACGTAATTCTCTTACCATGAATCGACCTGACACTGCCCTTCTGTCCAACATTGATTCAAAACCTGACGATCAGGCAGCAGAAGAAATCCTGCAATATTGTGATGAAAATAGTCCTTCAGCAACACTGGTGATTTTAGTCTTCTGAGACTAATGGGACCAGTACATGTATACAGAGATTTGTATGCGTATCCCTGCTGGAGTTACACCATATTCACACTGGCGGTGGTCATATTCCTCCAGTACTTGTGGTACCCTACAGTTATGCAAGAGGTGAGCAGGATATCACTGTAATAGTGGGATAACATAATTTACTCCAGAGGTGACCAGGTTCCTCTGAGACTAAAAGCACTTACGATTACAGTAAATGTGTCCATCTTCCTCTGTATTCGTGGCACCTATACTTAGAGGAGATGGGATCATCCTGCTCCAGTACTAGTGGTTCCCGACACTTGCATTAAAGGTAATAGCCCTTTTCTGATACTTCTGATTCCCTTTATTTACTCCAGAGATGGCCACTGGTACTAACCCGACACTTACGTGAGATAAAACAATACTCCTCTGGTACTTGTGCTCAGCTATAATTGCAATGGCGGTAACAGCACCCCTTGGCGACTAATGGTTCCCTGCACTTTCATTAGAACAAAAGAACATAGGAAATAAGAGCTTTCAATGATGGCGCTCCACAATCCTGTGGGGTACAGAATTCCAACGATTCACAACCCTGTGAGTGAAGAAATGTTCTGCTTCAATGAGATCAGTTTACACAGTCTGTCATCATAGGACAACACACTAATCCCAGGAACCAATCTAGTGAACCATCACTGTAGTGCTCACAAGGCGAGAATATTCTCCCTTAGATATGGAGACCAAAGCTGCACAAAGTATTCCAGGTGTTGTCTCACCAAAGCCCTGTACAATTGTAGCAAAGCATCTTTATTATAGTGCTCCAATCCCCTTGCAGTAAAGGCCAAACATGCCACTTGCCTTCTTAATTGCTTGCTGGTCCTGCATACTTTTTTTTGCATTCCTTGTACGAGTATAGCCACGTCCGTCTGAACATCAAAATTTAGCTGTTTCTCACCTTTTAAAAATCAGCTTTTTTTCTTATTACCAAAGAGAATAACCTCACACTTCCCTACATTATACTCCATCTGTCACCAGGTTGCCCTTTTACTTAACCAGTCTTTATCTCTTTGCAGTCTCGTTGTGTCTTCCTTACAAATGAAAGGTGAATCTGTTACTCCAGTACAAGTGCAGCAACCATAATTACACTGGAGGTGATCGTGCTTCTCTGTACAAGTGACACTCTACACTTACACTGAAAAGGTTTTCCTGCAGTATGAGTGGTAGACCCGCACATGAAGTAGAGGCGATCATGCTGCTCCAGTACAAGTGGTGATCTAAACTCACACAGTAGAGGCACCATTCTTCCTTCAGTACTAGTGGTAATCCAACATTTACAACTAGAGGTAAAAATGTTCCTCTCGTACTGGTGGAATACAGTAGAGATATTTATGCTGCTTCAGTACTAGTGGTATCCTACAATTACACTAACGATGACAGTTTTTCTCTGGTAGGAGTGGTAAACTGAACGTTTATTGGAGAAGATAGGGCCCAACTTCTGTTACTAGTGGTGTCACATCAACTGCACTAGATGTGACCATGCTGTTCTGGTGCTAACAATTCTCATACACATAAACTAGGTGTGGCCGTACGACTGGTGTCTCTACATTTCCACTGGCTGTGAGCGAGGCCCTAAGTTACTAGTGGCTCCCCCCACATGTATCATAACTGACTGTGTTCCTCCATAACTTGTGGTTCCCCTACAAAAACACTACATGTGATGGTATTACTCTGATGCAAGTGGTATCGTAGACATGCACTATATGTGACTGTATTCCTGTGATAACAGTAGTTGCCTGCACATGCATTATTTGCAACCATACCCTTCTGGTATTAATGGTACCCTACAAATACACTATGTATGACCATATTCCTCTGGTGCTAGTGATGCCCTACACATACACTACATGTAACTGTGTTCTTGTAGTACTAGTGTTGCCTACAGTTATGTTAGAGATGACAATGTTCTCTCTTTCCGGCAGATGCTTCTATTCCTTTTCTAACCCCCGTTGTGTTGATCTGACTGTGACCAAACTACTACAATACTGCTGATGACCAGTTTTGTAGCTCCGTTGTTGTACTTGTTGATGGAACACAAGTATGTCAAATTTTTGAGCACTATTGATACGCTCACCACTGGATATAGAGCTATGCCTCAGCCTCTGCAATGCGGACACTAATCTTGCAGCTCCACTGTAATACCCCTCAGAAAATCTTTGTAATCCTTTGCTATCTACTATTGTCGATCCTTGAATGATCCCTTTCCCAATGTAGATTAAATATGAGTTCACCTCAATGGCTCCGAATCAGAATACCCAAAAGATACTGAATGAATGAATTACTATGTTGTTGCTAAATCTTCAAAGAAGTCAGTCTATCATGCACTACCGATTGTTTATGGTCTACAAAATCATAATTGCTACTTTAGCATAAATAATGATCTTAATACTTAGATATTAGTTGTAAAAACCTAGCAATTTCAATAACGGATAATTGATAGGCATTTGCTTGATGAAATTGATAACAGTTTATAAATGAAGCTCAGTGTTTCACCGCACTTCAGTATTAGTTTGATTGCTGATTATCAAATTGTAGTAGAGATCATTTTCAGAGACTTCAATGGAAATGATCATCGGGTGGTGTAAAAGCGGGCAGCCAATCCGCCGCTGCCCATTTTGTAACATTACCCAAAACGAATTTCTATTCTAATCTTTGTATTGACAGTTGGCAATATCTGCAGAGCTTATTCTGCATCATGATTTTGAGAGGCGTCTTTCAGTTGATCTACTTCATGCCCTGGGCTGGTCTCATTAGTTTCCAGAATGTTGGCTTGAAAGGGTTAGAGTTTGTCTCCTAACCTCTGCTCCTGACTGAATCCACCATTTGAACTGACAAATGTACCTGTTGTGCTGCAATATTCTTATGACAGATAATCGTTTGTGTTGAAGTAGGCTCCTCGAGTTAATTTCTTGGTGAATACTCTAAATTTGATATTATCTATTTTCGCACCAGTGTCAGTGTCAGTTTCTGAATTCTAATTCGGTAATGGCGGCCCAGTTGGTTTGTCAGTTTTATTCTTTAATTAACCAACGACAGTGAAGGTGAATTTCACTGCATTTCTCAGCTTCTCTCGGAATTTAGTCCGTGTTAGCGCATATATGCAAGAGATTGTACAGCAGCTGAGAAGCTGCAGCGCGAGAGACTTTTACTGAGGACAAGGAATAAGGTTAAGTTCTTGAAAGTGAATTGTTTAATTGAACAGAATATCATGATATGCACCATCCGCAGAAGTATAAAACTTCTCAATGTAACACCGAACCAGCATTGTGTATGTCACTGTTCCATTACAAGCGGAGCCCTTCGCATTGTCTACTGGTGATTGCTGTGAAAATGACTGTTACCACGTGAAACAGCAACACCAGCAAGAAGGGAATTAATGGGTTTAATAAACGGTCATTGGTTCATGTAACCAACATTTTGCTTCAGCTAACAGTGCTTCTTTCGAGTGTAAGCATTCCTGTGTGTAAAATAAAGCTGGACGTTTTTAAACACACAGCAGCAAGCACAATATTACCGGGACAGCAGCCGCAACTTTCTCACTGTAATGTTTCCTTTTGAACTGCTGGGAGCAAAGGGGAAGAAATCGATCAAAAGTGAAAGCGACCGTGAACCAGACAGAGCAAGCGATGGTGGTACAGCACAAAACCAGATGGATTGTGCACTGCGGAGAGTGAAACAAGGGAGTAAAAGTGTAATAAATCTAACTGATGTGCCACAGTAATACACAATGAATAACGTTCGTCTGATCCGCTATTCCCATTGCTACCAGTTAACCAGTGAGGCATTTGGAGAAAATACATTTTCCTCGGGTCAGGATGAGAATCACCAACTAGATGACTGTGAAAATGAGAGAGAGAAAATAGTCCACAGACGAGAGAGGGGAGGCGGGGTGGAAACCACAGGCAAAAACAACTTGATTACAACAATCTTTTTCGAACAAAAAGGCACACATATTAAATATGTGGATTGACAGGCTTGCTCGGCAATTTTAGTGGGCAGTAAAGATTCAACAACGTTGCTGTGGGTCTGGAGTCACATGCAGGCCAGACCAGGTAAGGACGGCAGATTTCCTTCCCTATAGGACTTATATTCGCTTTTGTTGAAAAGGGATTGGTGTATAAGAGTAAAGAAGCTTTACTAAAATTACACAACCCTTACCTAAGGAAGGAAATACTTGCTGAGAGCGAGTGCAACTGAGGTTCACAAGCCTGATTCATTCGTGTTGAGCTACAGATTGTATAATCATACTGGTTTCATCATTCTGGGATTATACACTGTTTGACCTCACTGGGCCCATTGTCCAAGGGCCCATTGTCTGCCTGTGTGTTCGGTTTGAAGGTTTGTTTTTCTCTCTCAGTGGAAGTGTAGCCATCTGAGACTGCAGCATTATTACTCATGTACATAGAAATGTGCCATTGGCTGTAAACTGCAAACTCACACTTCTCAACCCCCATTCCCAGGTTGTCCTCTACATAATGAACCGATTCAGCCCATCCCCTGAGGTTTATATATCATATTGTGTTCTGTGTTATGGACCTGTATTGTCCATTCCCTGTGGTTTCTGTCCCAAATCATCCCTGTATTATGGCCCGTTTCAGTCAATTTCCCCTCGGATCAATATCGTGGATCATCACCTTTATCGTGATCTGGTTCAGTCCGTTCCCTGGGGTTGATAGCAATGTAAAACATAGAAAAAATACGGTTCTGAAGGAGGCCATTAACACCATGGATTCGTCTGATTTCACAGTCTTTTCTTTTAGGACACCAAACAAAAAACACCTTTCTTACAAAAGGATCTCAATGAATTAGAATCATCTTTTGATTCACAGCACAGGATATTTTCCGTGTTTCTGATGTTGTGTACGGGCCCCATAAATACAACAAAAAATTCTCTGTTTGTACTTAAATAAAGCGCAGATATCTGGGTTGTCAGTTTTGACTTGCCATAATAGGACAGGCATTGCTGGCTATCCCGTTAAAAACGGTCAGGATAAATTTGCAACTTTACACAATAACGTCTTATCATTTTCTTGTTAAAGAACATCAGAATCTGGGAAAGCCTGTCACTGCCATGGCTGAAGGTTCAAACAAGGGTGTAGATTCAACATGCGCAGGACAGGGTATAAGTAGAAAGAGAGAAATGAGTGACCATCTGGAGGGACATCACTGTCTCAGGTGGAGGGAGCCCCTGAGTACTGGAACTGTCCGATAGATACCTGGCATTGCAGACTGAAAGGTGGATAGAAACGGATCTTCCTGAGCAACAGTGTGGCACCATGGAGCAGGAGAGAATTCCTGGCATCATCTGGTTGATGGAAATGAGAGGAGCAAATGGCCATGGTCCGAACCAATAACCCAGTTAGAAGTACATTTATAAGGAGCATATGAGGGTTTTAGCTCTAAACTAAAACAAGCCATCATGGTGGTGATCACCAGACTAGTTTCCACTGCGCTGCTTGTGGACGGAAATATAAGGCAGGTGTGGTAGCAGCGCTGGAGCAGGAGGAAAGGGTTCACCTTCTTCAGGCACTAGAGTGAGGTTGAGGGGGAAGGGAAGGGAGGGGATCACCGTGATCTGAACCGATCAACAAGAATGGTTTTACAGAAAAGGTGCATGGAGTAATGGGAAGAGCATCAGCTGATATGACTGGGTGGGTGGGGGAGGTCATATCCGGATCTGAGACTAGAGCGTGGAATTAATGGTATTGTTGGAACAAAATATAAAATCTACAAAATAGTGAAAATTTATCAGCAGGTGTAAGGACGTTGGCTTTGAAATAATGAGAAAGCAATGCTGGGTACTCTAACAAAGTCAACATTCCTGAAAATTGGAGTCATTGCTGAGTGTTATGTTTTTTTTTATTATTCGTTTGTGGGATGTGGGCGTCGCTGGCAAGGCCAGCATTTGCTGCCCATCCCTAATTGCCCTTGAAAACTGATTGACTTACCAGGCCATTTCAGAGGGCATTTTAAGAGTCAACCACATTGCTGTGGGTCTGGAGTCACGTGTAGGCCAGACCAGGTAAGGACAGCAGATTTTCTTCCCTAAAGGACATTGGAGTTGACTGATATTTGGAATGTCAGGAGCACGAGAGATGTGATCTAGTATCTATTTGTTACAGCCTAGGTTTTCGCAGGACTCTGACAGAAATGTTCCTGTTTTCCCGACATTTTGAGGGAAAATAATTGTGAACCCTTGTATTATTCCAGCGTTGCATGACTGAACGAGAAAAGATACAACAAACATACATTTATACAACAAAAACAAAATACTGCAGATGCTGTAAATATGTAATAAAAGCAGAAAGTGCTGGAAATACTCAACAGTTCTGGCAGCATCTGTGGAGATAGAAGGAAAGTTAACGTTTCAGGACCTTTCATCAGAATTGGTGCATTTATACAGCACGTTTAACATAGGACAACGACCCAGGGCGCCTCACAGGAGCATCAAGCAATATTTGGCACCTACTCACATACAGAGATATTAGGACAGGCAACTAAAGATTGGTCAAAGACGTCAGGTTGAAGAAATATCTTGAAGGATGATAGAGATGTAGAGAGAATTTCCAAGGATTTGTGTCAAAATATAATCCAAACTATATGCAGTTCAGCAAGAGGAAGGGTAATGGTACAATTCACGGTGGGCTTTGCAGGCCAGCAAGCAGTGAAGGTGGAATACAGGGAGAACTCGAAAAAATAGTTGTCGAGGGTGACGTTTTGGATAGATTAAAAAAAACCTTTTGTTTCGTAAAATGATGGTGGAAGTGACAAAGTTGGTTTGCTGGAAGCAGATTTGGTCCATACTTAGAGATAACTGTGGAGAAGAATGTCAATCTAACAAAAACAGCCTAAGTGGATAAGACACAGGGACCAGTGATAATTCGGACCAGGCTGTGACAGGAAGTCAGAGAGGTGACAGCAGGGACTGTGAGCACAGTATTTCAATCCTTTATTAATATCAATATATTCAACTTAACTTGGACTGAAGGATCCCAAGTAATGACTCTGTTAAAATAGGGAGACGGGATGAACTGGGTAACTGGATTAGTCTACGTCCATTGTGGGCAAACTCCTCGAATCTGTCAATCCAGGTGGAAATAATAGAGATTTAGTTATACAGGGGATGATGAGGGACTGTCAGAACAAATAATCTGCTGACATTTCGTAGTTGACAAATGTATGAACATAAGAATATTGAGGAAGAAGTAAAAAGCCTTGGATCCACCCAGCCTGTCCCACACATTTGCGAATAGTTGTGTATCACAACATATACACACCCCACTCCAACCAAAACCTGTCATCCCCTGGGAGAGGGGAAAAAGCAGACTCGGAAAACAGGCCAATCTTTGGGAATATACCTTTGAAATTCCTTTCTGTACCATCTATGCGATCACAACTAGTTCTTGAGATCACCCTGACTCCGAATTTCCTGGAATTTTTGTAGAAACTAATGTGCCTCTCAGCCAGAAACAGATTCAACTCTCGCTTGAAGGATTTCAGGGAGTCAGTGTTCACCACACGAGATGACAGTCTGTTCCAGCAGGTCACTATTCTCTAGGATAAGAACCACCTCCTGACATCTAAACTAGATCTGACATTAATCACTCAAACAATGTGAACCTACTCCTCCATAACCTATTTAATTGGAATGAGTTGTTCCACTGGAACACAACCTAATCCCTTCATCACATTGTGAACCTCAATCAGACCAGCCCTATTTCTAGGCTTCTCTGATGTGTAGAATCCTGACTCTGTTATTCTACCTTGACAACTAAGATACTGTATACTGCGAATTAGTTTACTTAACATCCTCGGCACACTTTTCAAAGCGTAAATATTACCTGTCATATGAGGAGATTGAAACTGGACACTGTATTGCCTGTGAGACCTGGCCTATATCTTGTGCCAGGACAAACAGAATGCATCGTCTTATGATCAATTGTCTATTAATGCACCTTTATATCCTATGTACTCTGTCACTTCATGGCACTGACATGTACCTTTGTAGATCTATGCTCTAGAATGCCCACATCTCTTCCTGTCTCCAACTTCTTGAATAATTTTCCCTGAAGTGTGCATGAATGCTGAGAATTCGTCCTGCCCACTGCCCACTGCACATATCCATCGTTTGCCAGTCATGAGCCCAATATTCCAACACATTAAGATGAAGGTTTGTTCATACAGGTTATGTAGATTGTTTGAACGTCACACATTCAGTGTTTTTACACACCACTTGGGCCTCGTTAGATGGGATCTGTGGTCTCAGAAAACGCCATCAGTCTATTGGGCTGATTCTACAATAATATAAAAGAAAAATAGTCCAGATTCTGGAAATCTGAAATAAAAACAAGAAATGCTGGAAATTCTCAGCAGCTCTGGCAGCGTCTGTGGAGAGAGAAGCAAAGTTAACGTCTAAGGTCAGTGACCCTTCATCAGTTCTGAAACGTTAATTATTGCTTCTCTCTCCACCGATGCTGCCAGACCTGCTAAATATTTCCAGCATTTCTTGTTTTTATTATGAGTTATTTTATGGCTGATTCTGCAACCTGCCCTCCAGTCCAATGAGGCTGCACCAAGAGCAGGCCTGGTCACGTGACCCTGTAAAACCACAAGTGGGCGGGGCTTGTGCTGACTGCTTTGTGATTGGTTCCTGGCTCCATTTGTGATGTCACCTTGAGACAGATTTCAGCCCCTGGTTACAATTCATCAGTTTCAGTTCCCGTGGGCAGGAGCTGGAGTTGGCAGCTGACACTGGGAGTTCAATCCATATAAAGAGGAGAAAGGGAAGTATAATTTAATGTTAAAGTACTTGAATAGCATGTTATTAATTACAAAGATGGTGTATCAAACATAAGCAAAGTTTCTAAACATAGTTTTATTGTATTCCAGGTACAGATTCTTATTCTAACCAGCCGCTAGCAGTTGTAGGACAGGCTGCCCAGTATCTCTGGTTCTCCTATTCCTCCAGGTAAGCACCTTCCCATTAGAGTTACTATTGTGAAGAGGAAGCTCAGGGTGAACCCAGGACCTGCCACCCCACGGTTTGGATTTTAGCACAAGAACGCCCTGCATCAAACGCAACTTCAATCATGGTAACTCACCTTTGTACTGCGTTCTGCAACATAAGGAGAGATGTCTCAGCAGACTTTATCTTGCAGGGAACACAAACTGGGCAGCAAGCTGACAGAGAGTAAAGACGCATAGAGTTGTGAGTGTCCAGTCAGAGAGCCGGACACTGAGAGAGAAAGGGCACCAAACGAGGGTGGGGATTGAAGTTAGGAAATATTAATACACACAAAGGTTCATTGAAGCTTGGAACGCTCTTCACAAATTTCAGTTGATGTTAGGTCAAATCGTAATGTTAAATAGGGGATTGAAACAAATTAGTTAACGATATGGGACAAAGGCAGTTATGCAGAGTGAGGTCACAGATCATACAAAATCTCAATGAATGGTAGAACGGACAAGAGCCTATTCCTGACCGTATGTTCCTATGAGCTCCAGATACCCCGGGTATAGTTTTTTATTAACTAATATTTGCTGAGGTCGGAGCAGAGAGGAATAATCTTGTTCCACAGAAACATCCAGTGGAGTGGAGAGTATGTGCTGTGATGCATGGCTGGAAGGGATTACATGGAAAATATTGAAACATAAAAATAGGAGCAGGAGTAGGCCATTTGGCCCTTCGAGCCTGCTCCAACATTCATTATGATCATGGCTGATCATCCAACTCGGTAACCTGTTCCCGCTTTCACGCCATACCCTTTGATCCCTTTGGACCCAAGAGATATATCGAACTCCTTTTTGAAAACATACAATGTTTTGGTCTCAACTGCTTTCTGTGGTAGCGAATTGCACAGGCTCACCATTCTCTGGGTGAAGAAATTTCTCCTCATCTCAGTCCTGAAAGGTTTACCTTGAATCCTAGGACTATGACCCCTGGTTCTGGACTCCCCCAACATCGGGAACATCCGTCCTGCATCTACCCTCTCAAGACCTGTTAGAATTTTATAGGTTTCTATGAGATCCCCCTCACTCTTTTGAACTCCAGCGAACATAATCCTAACCGACTCAATCTCTCCTCATATGTCAGTCCCACCATCCCAGGAATCAGTCTGGTAAACCTTCGCTGCACTCTCTCTATAGCAAGAGCATCCTTCCTCAGATAAGGAGACCAAAACTGCACACAATATTCCAGGTGTAACCTCACGAAGGCCCTGTATAATTGCAGCAAGACATCCCTGCTCCTGTACTCGAATCCTCTCGCTATGAAGGCCAACATAACATTTGCCTTTTTTGCTGCCTGTTGCACCTGCAGGCTTACCTTCAGCAAATGGTGTACGAGAACATCCAAGTCTCGCTGCATATTACCCTCTCTCAGTTTATAGCCATTCAGCCTTCCTGTTTTTGCTACCAAAGTGGATAACCTCACAGTTATCCACATTATACTGCATCTGCCATGCATTAGTCCACTCACTCAACTTGTCCAAATCACCCTGAAGATTCTCTGCATCCTCCTCACAACTCACCCTCCCACCCAGTTTTGTGTCTTCTGCAAATTTGGAGATATTACATTTAGTTCCCTCATCTAAATCATTCATGTATATTGTGAATAGCTGGGGTCCTAGCACCGATCCCTGCGGTACCCCACTAGTCACTGCCTGCCATTCAGAAAAATACCCATTTATCCCTACTCTTTGTTTTCTGTCTGCCAACCAACTTTCTTTCTATCAGAATACACTATCACCAATCCCATGCACTATAACTTTACACGCAAAAGGAGATAGGTAGGGAATCAGGCACAAAGGATTTGTAATAGGCAGGCAAGGATCTTCAAACAAATTTACTGGCGCAATGAGAGCCAGCGAAAGTTGGCACAAAGGCAGTGAACAGGTTTGTGGGACTTTATCCAGGACAACCCTTGCCCTCTGACATTGAGAATCGGTATAGTTTGTGGAGTGGGGAAGTGAGATGTTGGGAGAGAGAGCTTGGGGAGATTAATCATCGAGGTGATAAAGGATGGAATTCGGGTTCAGGCAGTAGAGAGGTTGAACAGGTAATGTTTTGATGGTGGCTGGTAGTGGATGAGCTGTAGGAGAAGAAACTGAAATCGGGGTCGAATAGAGCACCAAGGATCCACGCATCTGTGTTTAGCCTGGGTTTTAAGTAAGGAGACTGATAGAGTCAAGACAGTCTTTGTGATGGTGTTTGTGGAAAACAGAGAGCCTGGTGCCAGTTTCGTCAACATTTCTCTCAAATAAATGTTGTCTCATCCAAATCTCAATGTTAGTTAGACAGTTGGAGAATGGCAACACCCTGGGGTCAATAGAGGAGGAGGAGGGAGTGACATTGGTCTGCTTACAGAAACTGATCACACTTCCTGATGGGCTGAGAGGGTTCATATATCAGGTACTAATAAAATACCTAAGGCTACATCTTACATGGACAGGAGAAATCGTTGAATGAGACGAATGCCCTGATAAGCCTCTTCGATGCATCTGGCAAATGCTTTGTTCCCATGTCAAAGCAGAGGAAAAGGAAGTGCAGACTCACGATGCTGTCTCTCCACCTGTGGGATATCCAAATTGCCCTGTGGAAGTGTGGTGTAGAGTTTGTGACTTGACATCACAACGGCAGTGTGATTAGAGGGGTGGGGATGCTAACAGTGCCTCCGAGTAGATGTTTCTTCAGGTAGGAATATTTTGAAAGGCTGCATGAGGAAGTTATCAGCAGCTCTCTTGGCTCGCTCTCTCTGATTGGGGGTATTGTGAGTGATTGGCAACAAAGTATAGGAGATCTAAAAAGGTCGGTAGTAATCCATCCGCACCCCTGCAGGAACCTCAGACGATCTTTACAACTGTCCAACCAAGAGAATGGTGACAGATAACTGTAAAAGAAAAATACTCTACCACATAACAAAGAGAATCCTGGCGCCAAATTATAGAGTGGAGCAAATTCCGCTAATTGCAAATTTATTTTTCTGCATTATTGCAGCTCATGCCTGGCAGAATTCTTTTTCTTTAATCTTACTACTTTTATAGTGTTGGATGTTTCCCTACTGGTCTCTGGGTTTTATGTTGGAATCAGCAAAATATCTGGATGCTCCTGGGATTGGCGGACTCATCGCTGTTTTTTTCCCTTTCTGTTCTACAGGTTCATAAAATAAATGCTCAGTGGAAAAAGTATACGAGGCAAAAATCTCAACAGAAGTTGTTAAATGTCTTGCCACATCGTCAAAGGATGAATAATAGGTGGTGGAGATTGCTGTTTGGGGTAAGTAGTTTCCTTCTTGATTTAAATTGTTTTATCTGACTGACTGATACGATGATTGACTATTTAGTTTATGTACACGTATTGGCTTGTAATCTGGTACATCCCACACACTGGCAGAGAAGGGCATAAAACAACGAAAATTCCCATTCACAGGAACTGACCCTGGAAGAGTGTAGCAAAAAATCTGTGACTCCATTCGCAACCTCTGGGGTTCATCCCTGTGTGTCCTATTCGCACCTATTCTGCATTTCCTGTGATTGCTTCTGATGTACTGCGAGTGTATGACATGAAGGCCAGGTAATATTCCACCGTTTTCCTCTTCAATTTTTATTTTGGCTCCTTTTCGATGACCCCGTCCGTCCTTCAGATGTCATATATTTCCTGACTGCACATTTTCAGAGCAGAGAAAAAAGACTGATGTCAAAGAAGTCAGACTTATCCAATCACGAACATCAACATCCATCTTGCTCATTTAAATCTAAATACAGCAGCACTGCCCTTGGAACATTTTTCTCTATTAATTGCTGCATCCTGTTTTGAACAAAAAAAAATCATCTTGCCATTTCTTTGGTTCGATCAAGCAACAGGTGGACGTGTGGTGGGGCAGACATTGGAGATTGAGGTTTCACATTAAAGTCGTGAGAGAAGATTGATAAGGCTAATTATTGAAGGCTGTATTCTTTACAAGGGCCATGTTTAGACAGGACCTGGGGTAGCTGACACAGCCTTCACTGTATTGGGTTGATTCTGTAACCTGCCCGTCAGTCCAGTGCGATTGCAGCAGGACCAGCCTGGTCATGTGACCCTGCAATACAGTGAGAGGGCGAGGCTTGTGCTGGCTGCTGTGTGATTGGCTTCTGTTCTTTTCGTGATGTCACCTGCAGACAGGCTTTAACCCCTGGTTGCAATTCATCAGCTGGAGTTACCATGGACAGGAGCTGGAGTTGGCAGCTGACCCTGTGAGTGAGTTTAGTCCATATAAATAGGAGAAAGTATAATGTTAATTTGAACAACATTTTATGAATGACAAAGATGGTGAAATTAAGTATAAACAGAGTAGTGTAAACGACAGTGAAGGCAAGAGTTCCTAGAGTATGTTCAGGAAAATTTTCTCCAACAGAATGTTGTCAGTCATTGTATCATAAGGTTTAGACTGACTGTGGAAAAGGACAAAGAGCAATCCAGTGTAAGAATAATTAACTGGGACAAGGCCAACTTCACGGGGGTAAGAATGGAGCTGGGGTGAATAAATTGGAGTCAAATGCTGACAGGAAAACCAATCGATAAACAATGGGTTACGTTCAAAGAAGAGATAGTTCGGGCACAGTAAAGGTATGTTCCCTCGAAGGGGAAAGGTAGGGCAAATAAATCCAGAGCTCCCTGTATGTCAAAAGAGGTAGAGATTAAGATAAAGAAGAAAAAGCGTGCTTATGACAGATGTCAAGTAGAAAATGCTATTGAAAATCAGCCTGAAAATAGAAGATCCAGAGGGGAAGTGAGAAAGCAAATGAGAAAAGCAAAGAGAGAGCATAAAAAGAGACTGGCAGCTAGCATTAAGGGAAATCCCAAAGTTTGCTATCGGCCTATAAATAGTAAAAGCGTGGCAAAAGGTGCAGCGGGCCCGATTAGGGCCCAGAAATGGGATTTACACATGGAGGCAGAGGGCATCGCTGAGGTATTAAATGAACACTTTGCATGTGTCTTCACCAAGGAAGAAGATGCAATCCAGGCAATGTCGAAAGAGGAGTTACGTCGGACACTAGATTGGTTTAAAATTGATAAAGAGCAAGTATTAGATAGTCTCTCTGTACTTAAAGTGGATGAGACACCAGAACCAGATGAGATGCATCCAGGTATACTGAGGAAAGTGAGGGTGGCAAGCGCAGAGGTACGAGCCATAATTTTTCAGTCTTCCTGAGACTCTGGGGTGGTGTCAGAGCACTGGAGAATTACAAGCGTTACACCATTGTTCAAAAAAGTCGGTAAAGATAATCCCAGTAACTACAGGCCAGTCAGTTTAACTTCGGTGGTGGGAAATCTTCTAGAAACAATAATTTGGGACAAAATCCATCGTCATATGGACAAATACGAGTTAGTTAAGGAAAGCCAGCTTGGATCTCTTAAAGGGAAATCATGCTTAACTAACTTGCTTGAGTTTTTTTGAGTAGCTAAAACAGAGGGCTGATGAGGGCAATATAGTTGATGTGGTGTACATGGTCTGTCAAAAGGCGTTTGATACAGTGCCACATAACAGACATGTGGACAAAGTTATAGCTCATGGAATAAAATGTATAGTGGCAAAATGGATACAGAATTGGCTGAGTGACAGGAAACAAAGAGTGGCGGTGAATGGATGTCTTTTGGGCTGGAGGAAGGTTTGTATTGGAGTTCCCCAGGGAGCAGTGTTGGGACCCTTGCTTTTCCTGATATATATTAATAGAACAAAGAACAAAGAACAGTACAGCACAGGAACAGGCCATTCGGCCCTCCAAGCCTGCGCCGATCTTGATGACTGCCGAAACTAACACCTTCTGCACTTCCAGGGCCCATATCCCTCTATTCTCTTCCTTTTCATATATTTGTCAAAATATGTCTCTTAAACGTCGCTATCGTATCTGCTTCCTCCACCTCCCCTGGCAGCAAGTTCCAGGCACTCACCACCTCTGTGTAAACAACTTGCCTCGCACATCCCCTCTAAACTTTGCCCCTCGCACCTTAAACCTATATCCCCTAGTAACTGACTCTTCCACCCTGGGAAAAAGCTTCTGACTATCCACTCTGTCCATGCCGCTCATAACTTTGTAAACCTCTATCATATCGCCCCTCCACCTCCGTCATTCCAGTGAAAACAATCCGAGTTTCTCCAATCTCTCCTCATAACTAATGCCCTCCAGACCAGGCAACATCCTGGTAAGCCTCCTCTGTACACTCTCCAAAGCCTCCACGTCCTTCTGGTAGTGTGGCGACCAGAATTGCACGCATTGATCTAGAAGTAGGTGTACAGGGCACAATTTCAAAGTTTGCAGATGATACAAAACTTGGAAGCATTGTGAACTGTGGGGAGGATGGTGTAGAACTTCAATGGACATAGACAAGTTGGTGTAATGGGATTATAAGTGGCAGATGATGCTTAATTCAGAGAAATGTGAAGTGATTCATTTTGGTAGGAAGAACATGGAGAGTCAATATAGAATAAAGGGTACAATTCATAAGTGAGTGCAGGAGCAGAGGGACCTCGGTGTATATATGCATAACTCATTGAAGGTGGCAGGACAGAATGAGAGACCAGTTAAAAAAAAACATTCAGCTTCCTGGGCTTTAGAATTAGGGACATAGAATACAAGAACTGATATAAGACATTATTTCGGCCTCAGCTGGAGTATTGCATCCAGTTCTGGGTATTGCACTTTAGGAACGATATGAGGTTATTGGCGAGAGTACAGGAAAGGTTCACGGTAATGGTTCCAGGTATAAGGAATTTCAGTTATGATGATAGATTGGAAAAGTTAGGACTGTTTTCCTTGGAGAAGAGAAGGCTGAGAGGTGATTTGATTGAGGTATTCAAAATCATGAAGGGTCGGAAAGACTAGATATGAAAAAACTTCCCACTCATGAATCGATCGAGAATGTAAAAGTAATTTAAAGTAATAGGTAAGAGAAGCTGAAGCAACATGAGGAAACCCTTTTTCAATCAGCGAGTGGTTGAGGTCTGGAATGCGCTGCCTGAGAATGTGGAGGTGACAGCTTCAATTGAAACATTCAGAAAGGAATTGTACTGTTATATGAAAAGGAGGAATGTGCAAAGTTATAGGGAGAAGGCGGGAAAATGGTTCAAAGTGAATTGCTCGTTCGCAGACCCAGTGCAGGGACGATGGGCCGAATCGCCACCTTCTGTGCTTGTATGATTCTGAGAGAGGGATATCAGTAGAGACAGATAGACAGAAGGAGACTGAGAGACAATAGAAGAGAGAGGAGGGGATTGTACAAGTGTGTGAGAGAGCGGCCTCTGAAACTTTTAATTTGATCCATTCTCCCTGTGATATTGAAAGTTATTGGTTCCTGTGAGATGAATGAAGATGGTCCATCCAATAGCTATAAGGATCTCAGAAGGTTCAATATAAATGGTGCTCCTTTGTAAAATGTCCTTACGACTGCATTCTGGCATCAATCAAGAAAATTAAACTTTGAACGCAGAATGAATACAGAGGGATTAAAGTGTCTCTCGTGGTGGAGACAAAATAAAACCATGACAGTGGATGAAGGCATCGCCTCATCATTGTGAGGAAAGTAAACACAATAAGAATCCTTCCGAGCTGCAAAAGGGATGGTGGGTGAGGTTATGGAACTCGCCAGTCTGTATGAAAGCAGTTACAGTTAAAAGTCTGCGAGTTGGATCTTGGAATGGAGATGCTTCTCGGCAGTGAGACGAGCTGCCTTCTTTTGCAGCTTCTGCTAATGGGGACACCCTTAAAGCTCTGAGCTGAATGGCATGGGATTCAACGCCTTTCACTTATAATAAAGTTGTTAATGTGGGCCAGTCATCTGAATACTCCAACTGGAGTAGCTTCATGGCCAATAATATGGAGTAGGGGTACTACCTGACATGTAACAGTGGGATCACCAGTTATAATGTTATAATAGTCACCAACAGCCATGTTGGAGTATGATGACCACCAGCAATTTTAGAGTAAGGTTACCATCAGTAATGTTACAGTAAAATCACCACGTTAGAATAGGGTCACCATCGGGAGTAGAATCACCACCAGCAATAATGGAGTGGGCTCGTCACAAATAATGTTACAATAGGGCTGCTAATATTACTGTTTTGTAAAGGTCAACAACAATACAATTAGAATAGATTCACAATCACTGACGTTCGGGCAACGTAACTACTATTGATGTAAAAGGATCACCACCAATGATGTCAAAGTAGGGTGATCGCCAGTAATGTTAGTACAGGATCACCATCATTAATGACAGGATGTGGTCATCACCATTGATATCAGTGTATAGTTACCTTCAGTTATGTTTGACTGGGGGCAGTATTAGTAATGCTGAAGTAGGGCATCACCAGTACTGTTGGTGTGTGGTCACTATCAGTAATGTTAGATTAAATTCGTTACTGATAATGTCTGAGTAGATTAGCAACAGTAATGTCACACTAGCATTACCATCATGAAGGTTAGAATATGATCATTACTAATAATGTTAGAAGTGAACCACAATCCACAATGTTATTGAGAAGTCATCATCAGTGATGATAGAGTCCAGTCATCGCTACTAATCATCCAAGTGTAGCATAAATCTAAATTCTACAATGAATCAGTGAAGACTTAACAGAACTGATATAAGGCTTCGAGAACACAAAATAGTTTCCAGGTGCAATGTTTCATTGAGCGTTCAGAGGGCATGCGCAGCACACATTCCCTCGAGAACTACTTGCTGTTGATATAATTTAATGGCAGTAGTTGCAAGGACTGAGCGGCACAATTTCCCCATGGCTTTCCAGTTTGTGAAGTGACTGTAACAAATGCTAATTATTGTGTCACCTCATTTTCTCACTTGGGCACGGATTGTTCTATAAAGGGGGAGCATTGATGGATTTCGGATATAGTGCAGTCAGAATTACGAAGCTGGACAGAATTCGCACCTTCTTCGACAAAATGCAGTGGCCAATAATTCTACAGGTAAAGGACGTTTACTACCCTCTTATTGCTACCTTTGGTGCCCCAGGTAAGTCCTGTTGTCCAATAGCTGTTGATTATCTCACTGTTAATGGTTATTTAACGGATCACGAGAATGTCTTTATTGCAGAGCCGGAATGTCAGCGGGAATTTCACCAGATTGAACAACGGTTGAGGCACTGTTCCAGTTGGTGTTTCGTGAATATAAGACGTTTAATTTTCTCGTTATACTGCGGGAGGGCAATGTTGTTACCGTTTCTCGCCAACAGCTCACAGAAGAATGTGTTCCTTGGAGTCCAATGTAATTATTTATTTTGTAGCGTTATTCCTTCTCTACTTAAGTTGACAGTTCTTCGGACGACAGGCAAGTCCAACTAAGAGAGATTGGGAAATATTTTTTTTCTAACGATTGCAGCTCAGGGAGCCACTCCCCTTCCCTCGGCTGAAATAACCTTTCTTCTTCCACCAGCTCCCGCTCCGTTCCCGAGCAGCTCCTTCGAGCCATTAGAAATGGAAAACGTGCCGAAGATTGAACTAAATTGAATGTTTTGTCTCAGCTAAAAGTTCTTTTTGAATTCATGTCCTTGCAGTAATGGTTTGGAAATTGTACTGAATACTGCAGACATCTGATGCTGTTAGCGAGATTCCTATCTCCAAATAAACTGAAGAAGTTAATGTAAAACTCCATCTATCGCCGCATGGGACCGCACTGGTATCATATCAAACTGGGCTGCGGAATCACACGGCACAAGCCTCATTGCAAGATGGCTTTACTGTTGAACACAGGAATAAAATATGTGTTTGAATTTATGTGTGGGAATCCATCAATTTATTGACAGCTAAATATTAACAATGTATAAAGCCATCTAAAGTTTCCCTCGAATGGACTATTATTTACAACAATACTGTCTCTGTGAGGTACTCTGGCTTGACCTGGACCGCAGATTATAGTAATGGAGCTCAATCTGCTGTGGAAATTATACCGGCAGAGAAGAATGATGGACACTGATATGATAACTCTGGTTTACACTCCCGCCCAAAGTCAATACACCCTCTGTGACTGGGTGGTGGTGGGGGTTGCTTTCCGTTGCCATTCATGCTACGGCCTCTGGGCAAACCTCGTCCTGTGGCCTTGATATGGTCTGAATGAAGTATGCTGGAAGGGTAGTGAGGTTATAATCATTTATTGGTTTGAAAGAAAAGCTGTCAATGCTTGTCAATATTATAAATAAGATTCAGTCTAAGTACAAACACACATATGTCATTTTGCTCACAACATGCTCTGGAAAGTGTCTGCCTGTCTCCGTAACTTAAATCTTCTCCCTCTTTCTTGCAGCAAACCTATTGACAATTGTAATTCTCTCCAGAGGAAATTGCGGCCTCTCCAAGTGTATTTCTGTCTACATGGTGGCCATGGCAACAGCAGATCTACTGGTCATGCTCTTTAATATAATCGGGTTTAATATTTTGAGTAAACGCTTTCCACATTCATTCCTCTCCTACACTGCCGTCTGTAAGTTCATGATCTACATGCTTTGTACCAACCACGGTATGTCGGTGTGGTTTACAGTCTCCTTCACATTTGATCGACTTGTAGCTATATGCTGTCAGCAGTTAAAAAGAAAGTATTGCACCGTGAGAACTGCAGTGGCAGTATTAACAACCCTTTCCATCCTGATATATTCACAGACCATCCCCTTTTGGTTTGTGTACGAACATAAGCAAATAATTAACAATATTCACTGGTTTATCCGCCCCAGTGTGGCTTTTATTTCATCGCCTGCAGGTGCAGCGTACCTCCTCTTACAGAATATCATTTATACATGGCTTCCCTTTGCTCTGATATTACTGTTAAACGTTTTGACAGTCAGACGTATTTTAATAACTAGTAGAGCGCGCAGGGGACTCCGGACTCACAGCAGTGAAAGTCCGAGAGATCAAGAGATGGAGAATAGAAAGAAATCCATTATTTTACTGTTCACTGTATCGGCCAGTTTTATATTGTTAAATCTACCGTCTGCCGTGAGCCATGCAACGAGCAGCATAGCCGTGCATTACCGACCCGATTATACATCTCCTGCATACATCGCCGATCAAACCGGAATTATGCTTCAGTATTTGAGTTCCTGCACAAATACGTGTATTTATGCCGCTACTCAAACTAAATTCAGGGAAGAGCTGAAGAAAGTGGTGAAATCTCCGTGGACACTGGCTGTGAGATTGTTTTCAAAATGAAAAAAAGAATCCAAGCAAAACGTCCTGTCCTAACTAGAGTTTAGTTCGACCCCGTGTTCAGTTTTAGAATGACATTCTTTATGTTTTACGGAATAGGATTGTTGTTATGAAAATGAGCAGGTATAAGAAAACATTGCTTCCATTTTCTGCCGTGTGTTTGATGTCTTCTGCTTTCCCCGGATGAACAGAATCGTTTCCTGCTAAAGCAGCGAATATTCCTCTCAGTCTTCAAAGATAATATTCAGGATTGATCTTCAGCAGAACAGCGTTACCATCCTCAGACCGCAGGCACTGGAATGAGATACATCTGTTTAATTGAATGAAAATGTTCCCTTTAGTGAATAAACAATGTATTACAGTCGTGGCTATGGGAAATGGTTCTAAGTTTTGGTAAGAATATTGCTGACTCTGGTCTCCCCATCAGATTCACCACCATTGTAACCTGGACCAGTAGAACGGGCCACTGTCTCCTGATACAGGGCTGGTGCTGGAAGACTGGAGAATTGTAAATTATACATACTTGCTCAAAGAATGGTGCAATGATAACCCCAGCAAATACAGGCCAGTCAGTTCATCTCGGTGATGGGAACGCTTTTAGAAAAGATAAACCGGAAGAAAGTTAACGGTCACTTGGACAACTGTAAATTAATTAAGTAAAGGCAGCAAGGATTTGTTAAAGGCAAATCGATTTTGACTAGAGTGGATAAATATATTGATCTCGTGACCGAGAGTAATGAGGGTAATGGGGTAGATGTGGTGTACATGACATTTCAAAATGCGTCTGACAAAGTACCACAAAACAGGTTTGTGAGAAACGTGACAGCCCATGGAACAGTGGCAGCATGGATATAAAGTTGGCTCCGTGGCTGCAAACAATATACCGGTGGTGGTTGCTTTTCGGGCTGGAGAGAGGTATAGAGTGGGGGGTCCACAGGGGTCAATGCTAGGGTCACTGCTATTCTTGATATATGTAAATAACTTAGACTTGGGTGTGCAAATCAACATTTCAGAGCTTGTTGATGACATGAAACTTCGATGTACTGTGAACTGTGAGGAGGGCAGAGAGAGATTTGAAGAGGACAAAGGCAGTCTGGTTGAATGGAGAGACACGTGGCAGATGAAATGCAATGCAGAAAAGTCAGTAAAGTGCAGTTAAGGTCTTTAATTGTTAGTTTTCTCTGGGAGATGGTTGTGTTCTTGCTTTTGCTGAGCAATGAGAAAAATATATTTGAAAGCTTGCCCTCTACTGGAAACATCAAGTTCATCCAGCAGAGATTGTAATCAAACAAGTTCAGACCCCTGGATCTGAGAAAGATAACCAGAAAGGAGAGGAAGGACGTGTATCGGATGTCTCATGCTGGATGATCTTGGGAATCGCTGTGTGCAGTAGTGCACAATGAACAACCAATCTGAGACATGCATGGTGAGGATGCTCCGAAGAACGGGCCCAAAACATGGCCAGTCACGCTGACAACACCATGACAAGAAATCTGTACTGTGGCTCTGGGCAGTTCAATATGTAAAGACCTGGGTAGGGATCTGTGCAATAGAATACTTCGAGATTGTCATATGATGTTGATGAAATGTTGTTTAGAGATGTCCTTAAATATTCTAAAGCCATGTGATTGGGACACTTTGAGCTGATGGTTAATCATACCGTGCTGAAGTCTGACAATATTATGCTGTATTGTTTTCTTTATATTTTAGAATTATCAATATTTAGTCTTTGCCTATTAAACAGGGAAGTATGTTACCCTGAAGTACCATTGGATCCTTATACCAGGACTGAACCTACAGCAGTGCTTAGTTTCAGGAAGTGAGAAGCATCATTGAAAACTTGCTGTTGTATTCCGATTCATAAATTTCAGAGAACGTCAATCAATGGAAATCTTGTGCGAAGGTCCTAGTTCTGCAAAGGGAACATATGTCATACTTCATCATTTGAAGTGACATCAATGATAAAGAGACAAAGTTAGATTGATAATTTCACCTTTCACTTCATAGAGTTGTAATGATATAGACCAAAATTGAAAGTACCGGTGAGATAGAGAACTAGCGTTATAATATTGGTTAGACCAATGTAAAAACAGCTCGTTCAGCAAGGAAGATTATCGTAACTCATAAAGAATAAGTAAATTAAATTCTCCTTAAATGAAGCTGAATTTTAACTTTGATATAATAATGTAACACAGAATGGTCTGGAATTCCACATGGTGGACTGAGAGAAACACATCAAAACGATTAGTTTGTAATGAGCATTTGAATTTTTTAAAAGCCGAAGGCACTGAATTCAGAATGGTCACAAGATTTAATCCCCAAGCATCCGTCATCTAGTGTGGCTGTAATTTATACATTTCACCTCTATGTTTACATACTATTGCATGTACTGAGTGCTCAATCAACAAATGTAATCTCACTCCTATATTCCAGAAACTTATTAAAAGCCATACACCCAGCACAAGACTTACTTGAAATGTGAATGGGCTCCATTTAATAATGGCTGCATTTGCTGAAAACGCAACCACTAGGTGGCGCGGTACTGGCGGATGCGCAAATGCAGCCTCGTCACTACCATGTCTCAGGCAGCTTCCAGTCAGACAAATGGCGCTGATCAATTTGTCACAAAAAAAAATTAAAGCCAAACGTCCTCAATGGCTGCAATTGCCGCTTCCATCTCACCCCCAACATTACCCCACTCCTTCCTGCCATCACGCTTCTCTTCAACGTTTACCTCCCACACCCATCTGCACGCACCACCACCACCACCCCGCCCCGCCTCGCTGCTGCCTTCCCTCAGCTGTTCACTCCAGGCCTTGCCCCTTCCCCCGCCGCCCTTCGGCTGCTCACTCCCGCATTGCCGCTTCAGTGATTCGTTCCCTGCCGCTCTGCTCACACTCTGTGTTTTCAAGCATCACTCCGTGAATATAATTTTATTCTTAACTTTCATAGTAAAGCATGGATAGAGCTTACGAGCTGAATTTTTGTTCTTCAATGGAACGTATTTTTTTTTGAACAGTTTGAAATGTTTCTTTAAATGTTCCCACTGTTTTTTTTACCGCCATTGTGATTACTCCGTTTATCCAATCAACCTGAGTCAGCTCTCCCATCATACCTGTGTAATTGGCTTTGTCTAAGTTTAAGATTCTTTTTTGAGACTGGCGAATGTCACTCAAATTTAAAATGGAATTCAATTGTATTGTGATCACTCTTTCCCCAGCAGATCTTTTACTATGAGATTACTTATTAACGCTGCCTCATTGTGCTTCTGCACAGGGCAATAATGGTGATGGTGCTTTGATACTGCTGCTCAGCCATTAGCCTGTGGCAAGTCTAATTTATCCTGAATAAAATATAACCACTGTCACCAATCAGGTTATCACTTTGTATCATTTGGGAAGGGATTAAATGGTTAATTGACTGTTACTTCAAATTTCATCGACAGCCAAAGTTGTGATGACACAAAGATAGGTGGCATAATAAGCAACGTAGCTAGTAATATCAAATTACCAACAGTTGTGAATATAGTAAGTAAATGGACAATCTCTGGAAAGTGGATTTCAATGTAAAGAACTGTTTGATGTCACCAACTTTAGACCTAAAGAGGATAGAACATGTAAACTCTAAATGAGTGATAGTTAGAAACAGTTGAGGCTCAAAGAGACTTGGGGATCTATGTGCAACAATTGTTAAAATGACATGAACAGCTACAGAAAATAATGAAAAGAGCTAATCAAATGCTAACCTTTTATATTGTGACGACTAGAATACATTGAGATTGAAGTCATGCTTCAGCTATGCAACGCCCTGATTAGACCATACCTGGAGAATTGTGAGCAGTTCTGGACACCACACCTGAGGAAGGATATATTTGTCTTGAGGGAGCGGAGGGTAGATTTACCAGAATTATACCTTGGGTCCAAGTTTAAATTACAAGGATAGATTACACAAACTGTCTTGCATTTCTTGGAATTTCGCAGGGTAAGGGGTGATTTGATTGAAGATTTCAAGAGATAAAGGGGAACTGATAGGATAAGTAGAAACTCTGCTGGTTGGGATTCTCAGATTTGGCAGTCTAGTCTAAACATTAGAGCCAGGCAGTTCAGGACTAAAATTAAGGAACACTTCAACACATAAAGGATGGTAGAAGTTTGGAACTTCCTTCCACAAACAGCAATTGATGATAAATCCGTTGTTAATTTTAAAACTAAGACTGAGAGGTTTTTGTTATCCAAATGTATTAAGGAATGTGAGGCAAAGGTGGGCATATGGAGCTAGGTTGCAAATCAGCCATTTACCAGAAGGTTCCAGGGATTTTAGTCGCAAGGTTAGGTTGGGAAAGTTGTGGCTGTTCTCCTTGGAGTTTGAGGGGCGATTTGATAGAGATATACAAGATTATGACAGGCTTTGATAAGTTTGACAAGGAAAAGCTGTTCCCATTAATTGATGGTACAAGACCTAGGGGATACAAATTAAAGGTTTGGGGCAAGAGATGCTGAGGGAATGTGAGGAAGAACATTTTTACACAATGACCTGGAACCTGCTGCCCACAAAGGTGGTGGAAGCAGATAATTTCAAAATGAAATTAGATAGACTTCCAGGGCTACAGGGATCGAGCCAGGAAGTTGGACTGACTGAATTGCTCTGCGAGAACCAGCATGGACTTGATGGGCCGAATACCTTCCTTCTGTGCTGTATATGACTTTATGACCTCACTGAATTTCGGAACAGGCTCAAGAGACAAAATGACCTCCTGCTGTTCCTTTTGTTCCCACTATATCTGGTCATCTCACTGGCCTGTCTACAATTGTCTCAACAACAAACATCTTCATTCAAATACACATATCCTTCACAACCCACTTCCAACACCACTTCTGCTTGTGTCTGTCACTGCACCAAACTCTCCCCTCAGTAATTTACTATGATAATTTTAAGTTACCAACTATTGGCTCGGCATTTGTCATAATATTTCTATTGCTGTCGATCTACCCCTCCCCCAGTGATGACCCGGATCCCAGTAAATTCCTTCTGGTCCGACCTCCATCTTCGGGATTCAAATGTATCTGGTGCACAACTGGTTCAACCATCCATCAGTAGATCTGACTGAACCACATCAAACACTAACTTTATGTAATGGAGACATTCAGATAAAAATGCTTCGAAATCGCACAAGCAGCAGGTTTTAGTTTCAACAAATTCCGATTCAACATATAATTGTTTGAATAAATTGCCAGGAGTTCCTACGACTGAGAGCATGGGAAAATAAATGGGCTAATACAGTAATCATGGAGAATTCTAAATTTCATACAGAATGGGCAAACCATATTTGCAGTAATAATGTGGAGCATGAAACATAGAAACATAGAAAATAGGAGCAGGAGTAGGCCATTCAGCCTTTCGAGCCTGCTCCGCCATTCATGATGATCATGGCTGATCATCCAACTCAGTAACCTGTTCCCGCTTTCGCCCCATACCCTTTGATCCCTTTCGACCCAAGAGCTATATCTAACTCTTTCTTGAAAACATACAATGTTTTGGTTTCAGGTGCTTTCTGTGATAGTGAATTCCATAGGTTCACCACTCTCTGGGTGAAGAAATTTCTCCTCATCTCAGTCCTACAAGGTTTACCCTGTATCCTTAGACTATGAGCCCTGGTTCTGGACCACCCACCATTGGGGACATCCTTCCTGCATCTACCCTGTCAAGTCCTGTTCGAGTTTTATAGGTTTCTATGAGATTCCCGCCTCACTCTGCTGAACTCCAGCGAATATAATCCTAAACGACTCAATCTCTCCTCATACATCAGTCCCGCCATCCCAGGAATCAGTCTGGTAAATCATCGCTGCACTCTCTCTATGGAAGAATAACCTTCCTCAGATAAGGACACTAAATCTGCACACAATATTCCAGTTGTGGCCTTACCAAGGCCCTGTATAATTGCAGCAAGACATCACCGCTCCCGTACTCGAATCCTCTCGCTATGAAGGCCAACATACCATTTGCCTTTTTTACCGCCTGTTGCAGCTGCATGCTTACCTTCAGTGACTGGTGTATGAGAACACCCAGGTCTTGCTGCATATTCCCCTCTCTCAGTTTACAGCCATTCAGAGAATAATCTGCCTTCTTGTTTTTGCTGCCAGGTGGATAACCTCACATTTATCCACATTATACTGCATCTGCAATGCATTAGCCCACTCAGTCAACTTGTCCAAATCACCCTGAAGCCTCTCTGCATCCTCCTCACAACTCACCCTCCCACCCAATTTTGTGTCATCTGCAAATGTGGAGATATTACATTTACTTCCATCATCTAAATCATTAATATATATTGTGAATAGCTGCGGTCCTAGCACTGAACCCTGTGGTACTCCACTAGTCACTGCCTGCTATTTGGAAAACGACCCATTTATCCCTACTCTTTGTTTCCTGTCTGCCAACCAATTTTCTATCCATCGCAATACACTACCCCCAATCCCATGCGCTTAATTTTACATGCTAATCTCTTATGTGGGACTTTGTCAAAAGGCTTCTGAAAGTCCAAATAAACCACATCCACTGGCACCCCCTCATCAACTCCACGAATTCCATCCTCGAAGAATTCTAGTAGACCTGTCAAGCATGATTTCCCTTTGATAAATCCATGCTGACTCTGTCCCATTCTACCACCGGTCTCCGAGTGCTGTGCTATAAAATCTTTGAAAATGGACTCTAGAATTTTCCCCACTACCGACGTCAGGCTATAATTCCCCGCTTTCTCTCGACCTTGCTTTTTAAATAGTGGGGTTACATTAAATACCCTGCAATCTGTAGGAACTGTTCCAGAGTACAGAATCTTGGAAGATGACCACCAATGCATCCACTATTTCTACGGGCACTTCCTTAAGTACTCTGGGATGCATACCATCAGGCTATGGGGATTTATCGGCCTTCAATCCCATCAATTTCCCAAACACCATTTCCCTACTAATACTGATTTCCTTCAGTTCCTCGCTCTCACTAAGCCCTGTGTTCCCCAACATTTCTGGTATGATATTTGTGTCCTCCTTTGTGAAGACAGAACCAAAGTTTGCAGTTAGTTGGTCAGCCATTTCTTTGTTCCCCATAATAAACTCCCCTGTTTCTGATTGTAAGGGACATACATTTGTCTTCACCAATATTTTTCTCTTCACATACTTATATGAGTTCATGGTATGTCTCCAAGATAGTTTTCTTGATCAGTATGTTGATGAACCACCTGGGAACATGCTATATTGGATCGTGTATTGTGAAATGACGAAGAATTCATGAATAACCTGTAGTAAAGAGGCCTAAAAGGAAGGATTTTATATTTAGTTTGGAAGTGATTTAATTAAGTCCACAACTGAGATCCTAAATCCAAGCAAAGCGAACGGCACAAGTATGTTGGGCGAATTGGTAAAGGTAGTTTGAAAACTCTTTCTTTTCTTTTGGGCCTCCTTATCTCGAGAGACAATGGATACGCGCCTGGAGGTGGTCAGTGGTTTGTGAAGCAGCGCCTGGAGTGGCTATAAAGGCCAATTCTGGAGTGACAGGCTCTTCCACAGGTGCTGCAGAGAAATTTGTTTGTTGGGGCTGTTGCGCAGTTGGCTCTCCCCTTGCGCCTCTGTCTTTTTTCCTGCCAACTACTAAGTCTCTTCGACTCGCCACAATTTAGCCCTGTCTTTATGGCTGCCCGCCAGCTCTGTCGTTTGTAGTTTGTAGTTTGAAAACTACATTAAAATATATGATGATGGGAAAGCAATGGGTAGCATGTAATAAAATAAATGGATAATTTGTAAGAAATATACATTCCTTCAAGGCATAAAAACTGTGGTTAAGAAGGGGAGTTAAATATACTATTAGTTCAAAAGAATAAGCTTATAATGTTGCCATGATGTTACTACAGAAAGGTGAGAGGAGTATAGAAAGTGTGGGGGGCGGGGGGGGGAATGGTGGTGGTGGGGGGCGGTGAAATCAAAAAGGAAACGAGGAAAGCAAAGAGAGAGCATGACAGAATATTGGCAAGCAAAATCAAGTTGAACCCAAAGATGTTTAATCAATACGTTAAGAGTAAGAGGATAACTAAGCAAAGAGCAGGGCCCATAAAAGACTAAAAACATAACCTATGTGTAAGGGCGAAAGATGTTGATATTGTTCTTAATGAATACTTTGTGTCTGCATAAAAGAGGAGGACAATGCAGGTATTGTAGTTAAGGGAAAGGCATGTGAAGGATTGGATGTGATAAACATAGGGAGAGAGGAAGTATAAATGGGATGAACATCCTTGATAAATCACCAGGACCGGATGAATCGTACGCCAGGCTATTAAAAGAAGCAAGTGATGAAATAGCAGAAGGTCTGACCATCTCTGCCTACATGGTAGCGATAGCAACAGCAGATCTACTGGTCATGATTTTCCATATAATGCTTAGTCACATTTGTACATATCATTTCCCACATTCCTTTCTGTCCTATACTGCCGTTTGTAAGTTTATGAATTACATCAGTGCTACCAGCCTGCATATGTCCGTGTGGTTTACAACCTTGTTCACATTCGACAGATTTGTAGCTATATGTTGTCAAAGGTTTAAAACAAAGTATTGCACAGTAAGAAATGCAGCTGTGGCTATAACAACAGTCTCTGTTCTAGTCTTTTCACACAGCGTCCCATTTTTCTATGCATTTCAATCTGAGAAAATACTTAACAATATTGATTGGGGTTATCAATCCAGTCTGGCATTTTTTTCATCGCCTGCAGGAGTCGGGTTCTTCTGGTTACAAAGTATTTTAGTGACTTGGATTCCTTTTTGTTTGATATTATTGTTTAATTGTTTGACAGTCAGACAGATTGTTGTTGCAAGTAAAGCGCGCAGGGAATTGCGGGGTCACAGCAGCGAGAACCAGAGTGATCCAGAGATGGAAACCAGAAGGAAAACCATCATTTTACTGTTCAGTGTATCGGGCAGTTATATAGTGCTGTGGATGACAAATATCATTAGTTTTTGAACTACCGGACTGGCAGATACAGCACATTACCGGGGCGATTATGCAGTCCCTAAGTACATCGCCACTGAAACCGGATATATGCTCTTGTATTTGAGTTCCTGTTCAAACACGTTTATTTATGCGGCTACACAAACTAAATTCAGGGAAGAACTAAAGATGGTGCTGAAATATGTTTGGATATTTAGGATATTGGGTGAAATAAGAACAAATCAAACGAAGATTTCTTGTCCGAAAACGTGTTATAATTACAGGCGGTGTTCATTTTCGAATGGCCGTTTTTCTGCGAAGACAAACGCGGATTGTTGTTGTGAAACTGTACAGGTATCAGAACATATTTCTTTCACTGCATGCCGTCTGTATGATGTCGATATCTTTATCCGGATGAACATAATCACTTCCTGGTGCCGAGTCAGAGCGGACAGTAATGACTGAACTTCAGTGAAGTAGAGTATATGGGGTGTCAGTGGTAACTGCCCTCGACGTCAGCTACTGGAATGAGAGGCTCAGTTTCATTAACTGATAGCCTTTTCTTTATTGAAGAAGCAAAGTCTTACAATCATAGTCATTTTGTAATTCTGATGTAATTTTAATTTGAATGGTGCAGGCTCTGGTCTCCTCATCGGACTCTGACCATCCCCATACGGGACCCTCACCCGCCCCCACGCCCCTTGTCCTTCGTGCAATAGAACGGGCTCCTAATAAGTATCTAATGCTGGAAAAAGTAGAAATCTGACTTGCTAATGTGACGTTAGATAGCTATGTTCATTTATATTTATTCAAACTCTCAACTGCTCATCCAAACGTTGGAATGTTACCACAGGAGAAAAATTTGTGCGACCCAATCAGTCCAAGTCGACGTTTACCCTCCACCCTGACAAATAGTTCACTTTACCATCTCTGTCTCAACGTATCTTTTGTCTATTTTTATTTGACCATCTTTTCAATATAATCTTGAATATAAATATAATTTCTGCCTCGGTTAATTCTACTGCCTCACAGCTCTCCATATAAGAAAGTCTCTCCTACCCTTAGTTCTAAACATTTTACATTAAATCTTCAATCACGAGCCGTGCTTTACAGATGCCTCAATAGGAACACACTGCTTCCATATCCTTTCATATTCTTGCATAACGTAAATCACCTGGGCAAGCCTCACCAAAATATATCAAACTTGTCTCAATGAACAAACTAGCGAATGTCAAGAAAGTGTATTTAAAATGGCGAACTGACAGATTTCTGTTGGAAATGCTTCTATCCTTGCTTGTGCTGGAGAATGAGAGGAATATATTTGATAGCTTGTCGCTTTCGGAATCATCAGCTCATGTGGGAAGAGATTCTAATAAAATGCCTCCACATCCCCATTGATAGAAGCCCGAAAGGTTAGGAATAGCTTGAATCAAATGTCTTATGCTGGATGACCTTGGGATATCAGTGTGTGTGCAGAAGTGATGTGTTACCCGTGTCACACTCGGCTTGTAATGTCATGATGAAGATGGTCTGAGGAACGAATCCAAAACGTGGTCACTCAGGCTGATAAGACCACTCCACGAAATGGTTAATGAGTCTCTAGATAGTGAGAGCTTGTTTAAAATGAATTGATAGAGATCTGCGCAAATGATTAGATCGAGATAGATCTATGATCCTGATGACATGCTGTTTAATGATGCCTGAAAATACTCTAATGTTTCTCGGTATATTATAATAATGTTAAACTTTTGGCATTTTCCTGTTAAACAGGAAAATACGACTCCATTTAAGTCACAACTGGGCGGTTGGACCAGGCTGTAATAGTCATTTTCACGATAATTAATAAGACATTTTACGAAAGCCATGCCAGTGTATTCATAACTTTCAAAGAATTTTAATCATTTGATTACTGGTGATAACTAATTCTGCAAAGGCAAACATTTGTCATATGTCATCATTTGCAATTGTAAGCAATGATACAGAAACAAGGAAAAAAAACAAAGAATTCAAAGTCTACCTTGGTATAATTGTACTGAGATAGATCAAAAGTGAAACTATCGGTAAATAAGGAACTGAGGCTAGAATATCTGTTAGGCCCATGGAGGAACAGCTGGCTCAGTGAGGGAAAAATCGTTATTGACAAACAATAACTAAACGTTATTCTTTGTATAATTACGTACCACAGAATTGTGTGGATTGCCACACAGAGACAGTGAGAGAAAATGATTCAAAAAACGACCATTTTGTAATGAGTATCGTCATGAACTCAGAACGGTAAAGCACTTAAATTCCCACGCAATCATCACCGTGTGTGAGCGAAATCTAACATTTTAATTGTGTATTAAAGTACTATTACGTGTACTGCGTGTTTAATAAACATGATATCTCACTTCCGTGTTCATGAAACTTATTGAAAACATTATGCCAACAATAACCCTAGCATTATAAATATGAATGGGCATCATTTATTAATTTTGATTAAATTCCCCCTTTACCTATCACATTTGCTCCCCGTCATTCAGAAGTTCAAAAAACCAAACTCCACACAATTCCATTTGCCCATGGATCTCAGGCTCTGCCAATCTGGCTGATATCCAGCTTCTGTGGGAAATGGTGGTGAATTACGAGCAGTTTTTCTTTGTACCCATAATGGACACATTCTAATTTAACTGAATCCAGACGATCAACAGGATTACGGCAAGAGCCAGGCAGCAGGCACATGCTGTAATTCCATTGATTATATCAATAGCAATGTATCTGCACCCAACTACAATTGTGAGAAGCCAATATGTCATCATTCACATCATCCAAAATCAACACGCAAAATAGAAAGCAATGGCATGAAGAAGTTAACTGTTGCATTACTACGTCAATTTTATTCCCATATGGTTGTGATACAGCCACCCCTGTTCCTAATTAAAAAGTTGTCGTGTTCCCTTGAGTGTCTTTATTTCTAATTAAACAGTTACTGTGTTCTCCTGACATTCCGTGCCCTCTACTTGTTATTGAAGAGTATCTGTGTTCCCTTGTCACCTACTTCGAAAAACATGGTGTCTGTTCCTTGCGCCCAATTCCTAAACTTCTAAAAATTCTGAACTGAACAGTTACTGTGTTCTCCTAAATTTCCCTGTTCTCTATTTCTCTATGAAACCGTTAGTATGTTTTCCTAACTTATCCTGTCGTTTATTTCTAATTTAGCAGTGATTATGCTTCGCTAAACTCATTATTTCTAATTAAACATGCACTGTTTTCCGAAATCTCCCTGTTCTCTATTTCGAATTAAACAGTTACTGTACTCCCCGAAATCTCCCTTTTTCTCTTGCTCATTGAAACGTTACCGTGGTCCCCCTAAATCTGCCTGTTCCACATTTCTAATTAAACTGTTACTCTATACCACTAAACTCACGTTTATTTTATTTCTAATTAAATTGTTGTTGCAATCCTCAAAATCCCCTGTCCTTTATATCTATGTAACAGTTACACTGTGAGCGAGGAGGTAAAAGGGCAGATGCTAGACATCCTGTGATTGCTTGGGAAGGTGCCATGGGAAAGGGTGAGATGTCAGGGGTGCTGGACAATGAGACCAGGAGGTCACGGCGAGAATGGTCCCATCTGAATGCTGAGAGGGAGTGGACATGTTCGGTAGTAGCATCACCATTGATGTGTCGGAAACGATGGGTGATAAGCCTGTAGATCAAGAGGCTGATGGTGTGGAAAAGGAGGACAATGGGAACCCCATCCCGCTTCTGGGGGGGAAGGGAAGGGGTGAGGGTTGAACTGCGGGAAATGGGTGGACACTGATGAAGGAACTGTCAACCAAAGTGGAATAGGAGGAGGGGAATGCTCAGTTGAAGGAAAATGAAGCATATTAAAAGTGCTGCTGTGGAAGGTGGCATCATCTAAACAGATATGATGCAGATGGAAAAACTGGGAGCATGGAATGGAGTCCTTACAGATGACAGAGTGTGAGGAGGTGTAGTCAAGGTAGCTGTGGGAGTAGGTGGGCTCATAATGAGCATTACTACACAGCCTATCCCCAGAAATGGAGACCGAGAAGTCGAAAAATGGAAGGGAAATGTTACAGTGCAAAGGTGAGAGAAGGGTGGAAATTGGAAACGAAGTTGATGAATTTTCCATTTCGGGAAGAGAGCAGGAACGTCACTGATACAGTCATCAATGTACCGAAAAAAGAGTTGGGGGAGTGAGCCTGAGTAGGACTAGAACAAGAATGTTCAACATACCGCACAAAAAGACATGCATAACGAGGTCCCATATAGGTACCCATAGCAACACAGGGGCGGCACAGTGGCGCAGTGGTTAGCACTGCAGCCTCACAGCTCCAGGGACCCGGGTTCGATTCTGGGTACTGCCTGTGTGGAGTTTGCAAGTTCTCCCTGTGTCTGCGTGGGTTTTCTCCGGGTGCTCCGGTTTCCTCCCACAAGCCAAAAGACTTGCAGGTTGATAGGTAAATTGGCCATTATAAATTGTCACTATTATAGGTAGGTGGCAGGGAAATAATGGGACAGGTGGGGAAGTTTGGTAGGAATATGGGATTAGTGTAGGATTAGTATAAATGGGTGGTTGATGGTCGGCACAGACTCGGTGGGCCGAAGGGCCTGTTTCAGTGCTGTATCTCTAATCGAATCTAAACACCTTTAAATTCGAGGAAGCGAGTAGAATTGAAGGAAAAGTTATTCAATGTGAGAACAAGTTCAGCCAGGAGCAGGAAGGTGGCGGTTGATGATGGCTGGTTGGGCCTCTGTTCAAGGAGGAAACCGAGTGGTCCCAAGCCGTCCTTGTGGGAGATGGAGGTGCAGAGAGACTGGACTTCCAAAAGGAAGAGTTACATCCAGGAAGTATGCAATGGTGCAGGCCATCAGAAGAATCACGGATGTAAGTTGGAAGAGACTGGACAAGGGGAGAAATATAGAGTCAAGCGAAAAAGAAATACATTCAGTGGGGCAGAAATATATACAGTGGGGTTTACCAGCGATTGTTGTTGGGACCCCTGCTTTTTTGATACAGATTTAAGGCCTAGATTGGGTATACAGTGTACAACTTCAAAATATGTGGATGAAATAAAACGTTGAATTTGTGCCAATTGTGAGGATGATAGTGATAAACTTCAAAAGGATATCGGGTGGTGGAATGGGTGAACAAGTGGCAGATGAAAGTTAATGCAGAAAAGTGTGAAGTGATTCATTTTGGTACAAAGAATGAGGAGAGACAATATAAATTAAAGGATAGAATTCTAACGGGGTGTCAGACCAGACGGACCTTGGGGATAAATATTGAAGGTTTCAGGGCAAGTTGAGGAAGCATATGTGATCCTGGACTTTATAAATAGGGGCATACAGTATAAAAAAGCAAAGAGGTTCTGATAAACATGAAGAAACACTTGTTTGGAGTCACCTGGAGTATTGTGTCCAAATCTGGACAGCGCATTTTTGGAAAGATATTAAGGCATTGGAGAAGGTGCAAAAACAATTCACGAGAATGATTCCAGGGATGAGGAAGTTTTGTGACGTGGAAAGGTTGGAGATGCTGTGTCTGTTCTCTGTGAAAAGAAGATGAAGAGGAAAGTTGATCGAAAGTTGTTCGAAATCATGAGATATCTCTACAGATTAGATAGGGAGAATGTGTCCCCACTGGCCGAATGATCCAGAACCAGAGGGCACGGATTTAAGATGATTGGCAAAAGGAGCTACTGTGGCATGAGGAAAAACATTTATCCACCGCGAGTAGTTAGGATCTGGAATGAACTGCCTGACATTGTGGTGGAGGCAGATTCAATCGAGGCTTTCAAAAGAGAACTGGATAGTTATCTGAAGAGAAAAATAATAAGTGGCTACAGGGAAAAGATGGGGAGTGGGACTTATGTTATTCGCTCTTGCAGAGAGCCAGCACGGACCTGACGGGTCAAATGGTCTCCTCTGCTGTAACCTTTCTTTGATTCTTTGATTTTATATTCAAGAGCATTCAGGTACATCTGAATGCAAATATTTTCCAGTCCTTTGCCATTCAAACATTAATCTGTCTTATTTAAAATTATGTGTCTTATCAAAGTGGATAACCGTACACTTTGCCACATTATATTGCATCTATCATGTTCTTGCCCACTCAACAACTCTGTCTACATTCCTTTGCAGCCTCTTTGCATCCTCCTCACTGCTTACTTTCCCACCCAACTTTGTATTGTCAGCACACTTGTGTACCTTACACTCAGACCTTTCATCCAAGTCATCGATATCGATTGCAAATAGCTGAGGCTCAAATACTGATCCTTGCAGTGCCCCACTAAATACAACCTGCCAACACATAAAGTCCTGTTTATTGCTCCTTTCTTTTTTGTAGATTAACGAATTCTAAATCCATGCTCATATAATACGTCCATTCCCATGGGTCCTAATTTTGTGCAATAAACTCATGTATGGCACCTTATGGATTGATTCTTGCAAATATATAAAAACTACATCTGCTGATTCCCTGTAAACCATCTTAGGAGTTACATCCTCAAAAAATTCAAACAGGGTTGTCAAACGCAATTTCCATTTCATTAATCCGTGTTGACTCTGCATAATCATATTATGAATTCCCAAAATCCCTGTTACCACATTCCTTCTAGTAGATTCCAGCATTTTTCCTATGACTGATATCAGGCTAACTAGTTCCCCATTTTCTCTCTTCTATTTTTTTTCAACTAACCAGAATGTCTTTGTTATTATTCAGTCCTTGGCAATTGTCTAGAATCTAGAATTATGATTCCACCAGACTTGACTTCCAATGTTATTCTATCCGACCTCCCATCTTCCACACTCCATACAATTGGAATTACAGTTCTGGCCAGGTGGTAAGGGGTATGGGTGATTCACACAGTTCACTTCCCAACTGACCGCAATCGCGTTTTATTTAAAATAATGAATTAGTCCCTGAGTGTTTAGCTCGCCAACTAAACAGAGAGTGATAGGTTTTCTTGTAAGTTTTAAACAGAAGTTTAAATATTTAATGAGCAACATTCATTCCCCGAAATAGTTGCAACAACATTCACGCAAGCATTCACTCTCACATGCGCTCTTGAGAGAAGATATACAGAACATCAAGGGTGAGTTACAAGGTGTGGTAGCTATGTGTGGTTTATGGTAAACCTGCTGAATCTTCTAAGTAGAACAGGCTCATTTAAAAATGTAGGCCTAGCTTGTTTGTTGTCTTGACTTGCTGAGGTGTTGTTCATTTCTGGTGATCAGGATTTCGGATTGATTGTGATGGGTCACTTTCAGTTCTCTGCTGCACCAAGTTGAAGTATAGAATTCACAGCAGGGTTCCTTCTTTGTTTTGGTTTTATCATTTCACAGCCCCCTGGCTCGACTACCTTCTGTGATGTTGCTTTGATCTCCCCTCTCTCTCTGTCCAGAGAACTACCTTTTAAGATAAATCCTCTCACATTAGCTTCTGTCAGGAGATGCAAGGATTTCTCCCATGTTGTGACCACACAATACACCAGGATGTAGAAATCATGGCCATCAATTAATGTGTGCTTGGGTAAAATTCAGGGGCAACTTCACAGTGTTTGTGATTCAGAAGTATCCATTCAATTCAGGAATATCCCTTGATGTTTCAGGAATGGTGTAGTAGACATTTCTTAGCCTGAAATGTATCTTTTTTTCCTTAACAGGAAGTAAGGCAATGTTTGAATACATAGGCCAGGTTGGCTGATCACCAGTGGCTGTTTTTGCAACATTGCCCCACATCTTTCAAAAGGTAAAGTCAATTATAAAATAGTCCACCTCGACTAAAGTTCGTATCTTAAAAGTAACAATATAATATCGCTCTACTGGACATGACATTACCAAAAGTTGCTGCTTAGAAAGTAACCGGCATGAAGTCCCATTCACGCATCACTCCTGTACCCATTGAACTGCATTGGCTCTCAGCACAGCAACGTATAGATTTAAAAATCCATCCTCGTGTTTAAATCCCTGCAAGACATAGACCCTGCAGACCTCTGTGACATTATGCAGTCCAATAAACTTCAGAGACATCTGATCTCTTGTGCATGAGAAAATTTCTTTGCCCCGCCATGGGAAGCTTGACCTTCAGCTGTGCATTCTCCAACCTCTGAAATTCCTCCCTCAACCGTTCTACCTCACTCGCCTTTGGTAAATTCTCCTTAAAACCTATGGCTTTGTCCATTCTTTTGGTCAACTGACCTAATATCACTTTCTTTGGCTCAGTTTCCCTCCCTGCATTTTTTTACGCTCATGTGAAGTGCTTTGCGGCATTTTCTTAAGTTTATGGCGCTACATAGATAAAAGTTGTTGTTGGTGTAATGAACAGCCATTCATGCCAGTCCTCTCGCCTATATGAATCTAGAAGAGCTAGTGAACTTACAGTGACCAATGGGGTTGGACTTGTAGTATTAACTCTTTTGCAATGAACAGCTCTCATTGGCACCTCCCAACAGCCACATGCTTCTCACTTGTTCCGTCAATTTACAGTGATCAGTGGAGTTGGGCTGTACTGATTCCACTAGTGGTATTCAAGCAATGAGGAGGATAGGAACAGACTTTAAGAGAACAAAGACACTGGTGAAATGCCAGACACATGACAGAAGAAACTTAATATAGAGATGCGTGAAGTAATACATTTTAGTAGAAATTACAAGGGGAGACAATATGATCAAAATGGTACGGCTTTAAAGGTGTTACAGAGTCAGAGATTTCAGGAGGCATATGTATATTAAAAGATTACAGGATAACTTAGCAAGGCTGTTACAAAACAAATAGGATCATTCGCTTTATTAACAGAGGAATAGAGTGCACAACCAAGGAAATTATGTTAATCACTTATAAAATACTGGTTCGGCTTCAGCTTGAACATTGTATTAAATTCTGGACATCACTCTTTAGGAAGAATGTCAAGGCCTTAGATGAGGTGCAGAAGAGAATTACTAGAATGGCACCAGCGATGAGGGTCTATCAACATCCTAGGGGTTTGGGGACACTATCCAGGACAAAACAACCTGCTTTATTGGCACCCCATCCACAACCATTCACTCCCTCCACCATCGACGCACAGTGGCAGCAGTGTGGACCATCTACAAGATGCACTGCAGCAACACTCCAAGGATCCTTAGACAGCACCTTCCAGACCCACGACCTCTTCCTACCAGAAGGACAAGGGCAGAAAATGCATGGGAACACCACCACCTGCAAGTTCCCCTTCAAGTCACACACCATCCTGTCTTGAAACTATATTGCCGTTCCTTCACTGTCACTGGGTCAAAATCCTTGAACTCCCTTCCGAGCAGCACTGTGGGAATACCTACCTCACATGGACTGCAGCAGTTCAAGAAGGCAGCTCACCACCACCTTCTCAAGGGCAATTAGGGATGGGCAATAAATGCTGGCCAAGCCGGTGAGAAGGCTGAGGGGAGATATGATTGAGATGTATAAAATGGTGAGAGGCCCGAACAGAGTGCATGTTAAGGGCCCATCTATCTTAGCAGAGAGGTCAGTGACTAACGGGTATAGATTTAACGTGATTGATAGAAACATTGGAGGTGAGACGAGGCAAACAAGTTTCACCCTGAGCGTGGTGGAGGTCTGGAACTCACTGCCTGAATGGGTAGTAGAGTTAGAAACCCCCAATTCATTTTAAAGGTGTCTGGATATACACCTCAAGTACCATAACCTGCCGGGCTATGGCCCAAATGTTGGAAGGTTGGATTAGGCTGGGTGCCTCATTTTGCAGCCAACGAAGACATGATTGCCCAAGGGGCCTCTTTCTGTTCCCTAAACGTTTATGATGCGGTACGTCTGACTCAGGAGGTTCAACAAGAATCTTTCGTTAAATGACCAGAGAGTGAATTCTGGGAGCATCTCAGAGAAATCCATTTTGCTGCAGAATAAACACAGAGCAAAATAAAATGTCTCTTCTGGCAGAGAAACAATAAGATGTTGGCAGCAAATGAAGGCGTTGCCACGTCTTTGTGAAGAAATTAAAAGTAAAATATTTGCCCCCCAAAGTTGTAAGAGAGATTATGTGTGAGGTTATTGCTCTCGCTGTTCCATGCTGCATCCTTTCTCCCTGCACCGTTATCACAGGACATTTTCACGTTGCTCTCGCTCTCGGGCTGGTATGGCACAGCCTTGCCTGTGCCTTTTGCCTTTTATTCTCTGATCTGTCAGTAAATCCTTAATGAAGATCTATTGGAGGATAAATCTAGGGCGAACAACCCGGGTAATTCCATTTGTAATAGTCGGTATTACAGGTGTTGCAGCTATAAAGCTGGGAGTTGGATCTTGAGGTGAAGCTGCTGGTCGGCAGTGAGATGAGCGATCTCCTGTCCCAGCTCCTTGCTCTTGGGACTCCCTCGATGCTCTAAGCCGAGTATCCCGGGGTTCAATACGTTTCAATGAAAATCAAGTTTCTAAACCAGGCCGGTCATCTGAATACTCCAAGTGAAGGAATGGAATAGGACTCTGGGTCTATTTTGCGGGAATGGTGAAGTTGGACCATGATTCACTGGGTCGGCCTGGTCCATTCATTTCAGGATATTTCCAAGAATATCAAGAACATCGGTTAACATCGTTAACGCAATGAAACGGCCAAAGTGGCTTCACTGAAGCCTAATAAGACCAGTATCGACACGGTGTCAAAGAGCATTCTTTGTTGGAGGTGAGACCAGTGGTAGAGGAGGAACTGAGTTTACAGAGATTAATTTGCTCCTGCAATTGTGTGTTACATTTCAGAATGATGCTGGAATAGTGAGCAGGTTTGGTGGAGGAGAATAGGGCCTGGTGGTGTTTGATGCTGTTCAGCCAGGTCTGCCGATGAATGGTTGAAGCAGTTGTTGACTACATACCTTTATGTGTTTTAGGCTTGGAATGATAAAGGCAAAGTTGGGGCAGGGTTAGCAGAAGGAACATTAGTAGGAGAGAGTAAGGAATTTACTGCAGTCTACATTGTCAAAGGGGCCACGGCATATTGACAGCAACAGATGGATTACAGAATTGTTTCAGTGCAGAAGGAGGCCATTCGGCCAACCGGCTGGCTGAATGAGCATTTCACCGAGTGCCACTCCCCACCTTCTCCCCGTAAGCCTACACATTCTTCCTTTTCATATAACAGTCGAATTACCTTTTGAATGCTTCAGTTGAACCTACCTTCACAACACTTTCAGGCAGTGCATTCCAGACCTTAACCACTCGCTACGTGAAAAAGTTTTTCCTCATTTGGCTTCTGCTTCTTTTACCAATTATTTTAAATCTGTGCCTTCTTATTCTTGAACCTTTCATGAGTTTTTCGCTGTCTGCTCTGTCCAGACCCCTCATGATTTTGAATATCTGTAACAAAATTCCTCTCAACCTTCTCTTCTCCAAGATAAAAAAGAGTTCCAACTTCTCCAATCTACCTTCATAACTGAAGTTCCGCATCCCTAGAACCATTCTGGTGAATCTTTTCTGCACTTCTCTAAAGCCTTCACATCCTTCTTAAAGCGTGGAACCCAGAATTGGATGCAATATGCCAGCTGAGGCTGAACTAGTGTCTTGTACAAGTTCAACATAACCTCCTTGCTCTTGTACCCTCTGCCTCTGTTAATAAAGCCGAGGATACTGTATGCTTTATGAACCGCTTTCTCAATCTGTCCAGCCACCTTCAATGAACTAACACACATACACATCCAGAGCCCTCTGCTCCTGCACCCCCTTTAGCATTGTATCCTTTATTTTGTGTCGCCTCTCCATACCCTTCCTAACAAAATGTGTCACTTCACATTTCTCTGCATTGAGCTTCATCTGCCACCTGTCTGCCCATTCCACCAATTTGTCTATGTCCTTTCAAAGTTTTACACTTTCCCCTTCACAGTTCACAATGCTTCCAAGATTCATATCATCCATCAACTTTGAAATTGTGCTCTGTACACCAAGGTCTAGGTCATTAATATTTCAGGGCCCCAACACTGATCACTGGGGAACTCCACTGTGAACCTTCCTGCAGCCCAAAAAATCCATTACCCACTAGTCTTTGTTTTCTATCACTCAGTCAATTCCATATCCATGTTGCTCCTGTCCAGTTTATTCCATGAGCTATAATTTTCCTCAAAGGTCTGTTATGTGACACTGTAAGGTCTCACAATTAGGTCCATTAGGTCTCACCACTACTGATCGTGCTGTGTTACCACCAGTAATATTGCAGTAGATCCATCTCCAGTTAAGTTAGAGTCGGGTTACCACCAGTAATGTTGTAGTAGGTCCATCACCAGTTATGTTGGAGTGGGGTTATCACATGTAATGTTACACCACGGACCACCAGTAATGATCGATTCATGTTACCACCAGTAATGATACAGCAGGTCCATCATCAGCTCTGTTAGAGTGGGGTTATCACCAGTAATATTACAGTAAGTTCACACCGGTAATGATAGAGTCGTGTCACCACCAGTACTCAGTCAGCAAGCACATCACCAGTACTGTTAGAACAGTGTCAGCACAAATAACATTACAGTATGCATAGAATCAACAGAAGTAAAGTTAGTCAGTAGTAATGTTCGAGTCAGGTTATCTCACGCAATGTTAGAGTATGGTCAGCGCTAGCAATATGACAACATTATTCATGTTACTGTAGCATAGCATTCAGTAATGTTAGAATAGTAGTACCACCAGCAATATTAGAGTGGAGTGATCACCAAGACTATAAAGGAGTAATGCTAGCATAGAGTGTCAAACATCAATATTAAAGAAGAGTGTTCGAGTAGGATCACAAGCCTTATTATGGAACAGGAGCACCACCAGCAGTATTTTAGTAGGGTTATCTGAGGTAATGTTGGAATAGGGTCCTCACAAATAATTCTACTGTACAGTCATCACTAATTATTTAAGAGTTAGATCAGCAACAATAATGATAGACTAACACCGTCACAAGTAATGTTAGAGTTGCTTTATCACCTTTAATGTTAGACTGGAATGCTTATCAGTAATGTTAGAGTAAGCTTACTACCAGCAATGATAGAAAGTGTCTTCTCTAGTAATGTTAACTGAGGTCACCGCCAAGAATGGTAGAGTAGGCTTACCACTAGGAATGGTAGGGTAGGATCGGACCAGTAATTATAGCGGATGGTCATCACAAGTAATAATACAGTAGAATTAACAAACAACAACGTTAGAGACGTGGCACAAATTGTAATGTCCGAACAGAAGCAACACCAGGAATGTTAGAACAGAACCACGACCAGAAACGTTATGGTAGGGTTGCCATAGTGATATTGCAATCTGGTCTTCATCAGTAATGTTAGGATACAGTCATCACCAGTACTGATAAAGTAGTTTCATCTCCTGTAATGATGGAATGGCGCCCTCACAAATACTGTTCGAGTAGTATTATCATCAGTAATATTATACGCAATCCACAGCAATAATGTTAGTGTATGGTCATCACCTATAGGTTGCAGAAGGGTCCTTCTTAGTAATGATACCGTACGGTTACCAGTAGTGTTGCAACAGGTCCATCACCAGTAATATTACAGTAGTGTCCCAATAGTCATGGAAGAGTGGTTTTACGACCAGTCATGTAATAGCAGGTTATAACAAGAAATATTACAATCCTATCACGCCAAGCAATGTTTGAGTAAAATCAACACCAAAAATATTCATGTTTCGTGATCACTGGTAGTGTTAGAGTACGTTCACGACACCCAATATTAGATAAGTGTCACCAGGAGCAATATTACAGTAGGGTCACCACCAGCAATGTTAGAGTAGGATCAACAGCATTTCTATTAATGTAAGGTAACCAGCAGTAAAGGTAGAGTAAGATCACCAGAATTTTAGTGCAGGGGCCTCACCAGTAATGATACAGTAGTATCGCCAGTAATAGATTAATGTCACCACCAAGAACATTAGAATAAAGTCATCACAAGCAACGTTAAAGTGGGTTCGAAACCACTAAGGTTAGTTTATAATCCTCACTAATAAAGTTAAAGCAGGATTACAATCAGTATTGTTAGAATAACATAACAACCAATCACGCACGAGTAAAATCCTTACCAGCAGAATACAGAACCAACATGGATTTATTAAAAGGGAAATTTAGTTTACAAAAGCTGTTGGAGTTTTATGAGGAATTTACTTGTAGCACAGATAAAAGTGAAGCAGTGGATGTGGTGTATTTAGATTTTCAGGAGGCTTTTGATATGGTCCGACACAAGAGGTTCATAAACAAATTTGAGCACATGGGGTTGGGGTAATATACTGGTATGAATGGAGAATTGGTGAACAGACAAAATACAGACAGTAGGAATAAATGGGTCATTCTCAGGATGGCAGACTATTACTAGTGAGGTACCACAAGGATCAGTGCTGGGGCCACAGCTGGTCACAATCTATACAGAAGATTTGGGGACATAGTCTCAGAGTAAGAGGTAGGCCATTTAAGACTGAGATGAGGAAGAATTTCTTCACGCAGAGGGTGGTGAATCTTTCCAATTCTCTGCCCAAGAGGGCTGTGGAAGTTCCATCATTGAGCATGTTCAAGACCGAAATCGATAGATATCTAGATACTAATGGCATCAAGGAATATTGGGATACAGCGGGAAATTCGCTTTGAGGTAGATGATCAGCCAAGATCTAATTGAATGGGGAGCAGGCTCGACGGGTTGAATGGCCTACTCCTGCTTCTATATTCCTATAAATATACAGCATCCACGGATAATGTTAGAGTTGGATCAACACCAGTAATGTTTGTGCACAGTCATCGACATTGCTGTTAGAGTTGTAGCCTCACCAGCAATTTTACAGTGGGGTTAACAACAATAAAGTTGGACTCGGTTTCTTCCCAGTAATGTTAGAGTTCCCACAAGCAGTGATGAAGTAGTGTCTCCACCATTTACATTTGAGCAGGTCGCCACTAAAATGTTAGCGTAGGTTCCTCATCAGTAATATCAGGATAAGATTGCACCAGCAATATTAGAGTAGCGTCACCAGCGGTAATCTTCGAGAAGGCTCACCAACATAAACGTTTGTCTCATGTCATCAGCGGCAGTATTCGGGTAGTCAGCATCACTGATGTTACGGTAGGGTCACCACTATTTAAATTCGTGTTATGTCTTCAGAAGTAAAGTTAAATAGGATGTACCAATAATTTTAGCTTCTGGTAAAAGTTAGAACCCATAAAGATTAGGGCAGAGATAGCACCAGTATTTTAGAGCAGTGGCATCATCAGTAATATTAGAGAAATAACAGCACAAGTAATGCGAGAGTAGAATCTCCACCAGTGATGCTATACTATGGCCGCCAACAATAATGTTAGAATAAAGTAATCACCTTTTAATGGTCACGTAAATTTATCAACAGCAATATTAGAGTTGGGTTAACACAAGTAATTTCAAAGTGTGCGCTTCTTCAGCAATGATCCAGTATGCTCCTCACCAGTAATGTTAGAACAGGGTGACTAACGGTAATGTTAGAAGAGGATCACCCCCAGTAATGTCAAAGTAGGTTCATCCTCATTAATGGTAGAATAAGGCCGTTACTGCTAATTATAGAACAGGATTATCTGCAGACATGCTAAAGTACAGTCATCACTAGTGATACTAGAACTGATACATCACCAGTAAGGTAAGAGAAGCGTCACCAGTGGTGTTAGAACGTAATCACTGTTATCATCACAGTATATAACAATTTAAATTTACAATGGATGTGAATATTTCACTGAATTATTATGGGGCTCCAAGAACCTAACGCAGTGTCAGGAAGGTATGCTCCCTTCAGAGTTCAGGGGGCAGACACAGCGCACCTACCAATTGGGGTAACTTTCCATTATGAATTTCAAGAGCAGGAGTTTCATGGACTGAGCTACACCATCTTTGGCTTTCAGGGCGTACTGAAGCGGACAGCAGCTCCTTGTTTGTTCAGTGACTGTAACTAACGTTACTTATTGTGCAACGTTGTTTACCCAACGGGGCATGAATTTTCTATAAAAGGGTAACGTTAATGATTTCAGCCGAACGGGTGTTGGAAACCTAAAGCTGGAAATAGTTCCAGAATTCACACTAAAAATGTTACCGCCAATGATTCTACTGATAAGGGACATTTACTACTCTATTCTCACAGTCTTGGGTGCTCCTGGTAAGTCGATATATCCTGTTGTGCAATAGCTGTTGACAACATAACTGTTAATGGTTACATAACAGATGCTGTGAATGCCCTCATTGCTGAGTCATATATCTGAAGGGATATGTGGGTGAATATCAATGGGAATCCTACTGGTCTGCGTGGCTGGTGAGTCTCTGTTCTGGTCAGTACTTCCTCGCACGGGGTGATCAGCTGTCTTATCCTGTACTGAGGGAGGGCGATGCTGCTTTCTCGCCCCTCAAACGGTACATAAATCATTAAAGAATGTTTTATTGACTGGCCATGGCAATTATCTCACTGGTACGGTTGCGTCTTGTCTATTTTCAGTTGCGAATTCCTGGCATTGCAGCTTGCTCCACCGAACAGGGACTTTGCAAGAAATTTTGGGAAATAATTGCTGCTGAAGGAGCTGCTTCTCTCCCCTTGGCTACAAAGAGCTTTTGCGGTTAAACTCAGTTCCTGAGCAGCTCCATCGGGCAGATTATGAATAGAAAAAGCACAGACTTTTGAACAAATTGAATGTTCTGTCTAAGATGAATGTATTAGTTGAATTCATATCTTTGTAGTGAGATTGTATCGAATAATACTAAGGGCGGCACAGTGATTAGCACCGCAGCCTCACAGCTCCAGCGACTTGGGTTCGGTTCTGGGTACTGCCTGTGTGGAGTTTGCAAGTTCTCCCTGTGACCGCATGGTGTTGCTCCAGTTGCTCCGGTTTCCTCCTACATGCCAAAGATTTGTGGGTTGGTAGATAAATTGGCCATTGTAAAAATAAAATGCCCCGAGTGTGGATAGATGGCAGGAGAATTGTGGGGACGTGAAAGCGAAAAATGGGATTAATATAGGATTCGTATAAATGGGTGTTTGATGGTCGGCACCGACTCGGTGGGCCGTAGTTGGCCTGTTTCAGTGCTGTATCTCTCTATGACTCTAATTTGATGCTGATCCAGAGATTCCGCTCTCCAAATAAAGAAAGGAATTAAACGGAAATTTCAAACATGTATTGGTCCATGGCGCCACAGTGTTAACTTATAACAGGTGGTCGGTGTCTGAAATGGACCAAGTCTCGTGTCAGATGGTTTTAGTGTTCAACACTGCAATGAACTATATATTTGCATTTATGTTAGGGAACCGGTTTGTATATTGACGGTGAAAATTAACAAGTCATTGAACCATCCAAAGCTTTGCTTTAAGCGGCTTTTCTCCAGAACTACACCATTTCTGCGAGTTTCCCTGGCTTGGCCAGGAACGCACATTATTGGGTAAATGAAGCCTCAAACTAGTATCCGAGGCGATAGCCATTGAGATTAAACTGACAGAGACGTATGACACATGACTGATATAATGTCGTCATATTTATTATACCGCCCAAAGTTCATTGTATCCACGCTCAGTCATCAGTACCTGGGTGTCGGCAGTAGTGAAATTGTTTTCTCTCACCATTAATAAGACAGATTCCGAGTAACCCTCCCCTCACTCCTCTGACAATATCTGACTGAAGTATGCTAGAAGGACGGCGGCCTTCCAGTCTCTCAATATTGTGTTTAATGGTTTCTTTCTTTCGAACATAATGTCGTCACAACTCCTCTAAAACATTACAAATCACTGTCCATAACTCTAAGTAGAATAGCATGCCAACAGTTATCGATTGTCCTCTTTATTTAACTCTTCTCCCTCTTTCGTGCAGCAAACCTGTTGACAATAGTGATTCTGTCCAGAGGAAATTGCGGTCTTTCCAAATGTATTTCGCTCTACATGGTGGCCATGGCAACAGCAGATCTAATGGTCATGATCTTCAATGTAATAGTTTATCACATTTTTACATATCACTTCCCACATTCTTTCCTATCCTACACTGCTATTTGTAAGTTTATTCTGTACATGAATACTGTCACCCTGCGGATATCAGTGTGGTTTACTGTCTGTTTCACATTTGACCGATTTGTAGCAATATGTTGTGAAAAGTTTAAAACAAAATATTGCACTGTGAGAACTGCGGTCACGGTTGTAACAATGGTCTCTGTCCTGTTCTGTTTACAGACACTTCCATTCGTCTTTGTATATAAGCCTGAACAAATAATAAATAATAAAAGCAAAATACTGCGGATGCTGGAAATCTGAAACAAAAACAAGAAATGCTGGATTCACTCAGCAGGTCTGGCAGCATCTGTGGAAAGAGAAGCAGAGTTAACGTTTTGGGTCAGTGACCCTTCTTCGGAACTGACAAATATTAGAAAAGTCACAGATTATAAACAAGTGAGGTGGGGGTTGGGCAAGAGATAACAAAGGAGAAGGTGCAGATTGGACCAGGCCACATAGCTGACCAAAAGGTCACGGAGCAAAGGCAAACAATATGTTAATGGTGTGTTGAAAGACAAAGCATTAGTACAGATTAGGTGTGAATATACTGAATATTGAACAGCAGCAAGTGCAAACCTGAAGAAAAACAACCTGAAAAAAACAGTGGGTAAGCAAACTGAACAAACTAAGATGAAATGAAATAAATGCAAAAAAAGATTGTAAAAAATGTAAAAAGGAATGCAAAAAAAAGGAAGAAAAAATAACTAAAAATGACTGAAAAAGAAAGTAAAGTGGGGGGCTGTCATGCTCTGAAATTATTGAACTCAACGTTCAGTCCGGCAGGCTGTAGTGTGCCTAATCGGTAGATGAGATGCTGTTCCTCGAGCTTGCGTTGATGTTCACTGGAACACTGCAGCAATCCCAGGACAGAGATGTGAGCATGAGAGCAGGGGGGAGTGTTGAAATGGCAAGCAACCGGAAGCTCAGGGTCCTGCTTGCGGACTGAGCGGAGATGTTCCGCAAAGCGGAATAATAAATAATATTCCTTGGGGTTGTCACCCAATAATGATTTTTTTTTCATTGCCAACAGGTGTTGCCTATTCCTGGTTGCAAACTGTGTTAATTCCATGGCTTCCTTTTGTTTTGATATTATTGTTTAATTGTTTGACAGTCAAATGTATTTTAGTGGCCAGTAGAGTTTGCAGGGGACTCTGGACTCACATCGATGATAATCAGAGCGATCCTGAGATGGAGAACAGAAGGAAGTCCATTATTTTACTGTTCACAGTATCGGCAGTTTTATACTGCTGTGGCTGACATCAGCGGTGAGTTTTATAGCTACCAGTCTGGCAAACACAGCACATTACAGAGGTGACTATGCCGCTCCTGAATACATCGCCACTGAAACTGGATACATGCTCATGAACATGAGTTCATGTACAAACACGTGTATTTATGCAGCTACACAAACTAAATTCAGAGAAAAGCTGAAGAAACTGCTGACAGCTCCTTGGGCATTTATTCTAAAATGGATTTTAAAAATGAAAACTGAAACCAAAGCTTCCTGTTTTAAGTAGCACTCAATTGCAGTCTGTGTTCCATTTTAGAAAAGGCAGGCTTTCCGTTAGGACGTAATTTGATTGTTTAGTTAGAATGAACAGGTATCAGAAAAATATTTCTTCCACTTCCTGCCGGACAATGAATGTCTGCTACATTCCCGAGGTGAACATCACCATTTCCTGATGAAACAGCACGCTCCCCGCTCAATATTCAAAGAGTTCAGTCACGATCGTGTTTCAGCGGTGCAATAGAACATGTATATATTGGAAGCAAAACCACATTAACAGATGAAGTGTCCTTTAGTCTCGGAACAATAAAGATGGTTCTTCGTTATTTTTCTGTATTGTTGTTGTGAATGTTGCAGGCCCTGGCATTCCCATTAGCCTTCGTCTCCCCAAGTCCCAATTGACTCCTGAACCAATTAAACAGGCCTGTATCCTGATCAGTTTCTGACCATGGAGGCAGCATTTATTTCAATCTCAACTGGGCATCAAAATGTTTAAATGTTTTATCTGGGAAATAGACTGTTGTGCTTGTCCAGTCTTTGCGGAAATTATCATCGACACTAACAATTACTTCCAATCATTGTAACAGCCCACCTCAGCATGCCTTCAATATATTTTAATTTGTGGGTCTTTTCAATTTAATCTTTAATAATAACATTGTTTGTGCCACCGTTACTTTCATTGCCTCAACCATCACCGTTTAAAGGGGTTTCTCTTATCCGTTGTCCTAATTCCTTTACATTATTATATTTTCTGTGGCCATTAGTTCTTGATCTTTCAGCTAATGGAACAATCTGCCTCTATCGATCCTGCCCCATCACATCTTGGACTTAATCACCTGAACACGACTGACCAAAATATCTCAATATAATATCATTACAAAATCAAGTGAAAACCAGAAAAATGCACTCAAGCCAATTAATTGATAGTGTTTTTTTGGAACTAATTGAATCATTACTGATATGAAACAAAATGAAACATTGTTTTCTTTTGCTTCTCTCTATCTGAAACATATGGAACATTCAATCACAAACACATCCAGACATACCAATCTGCAGATAGATAACCAGAAAGTGCAGCTGTAGCCTGCATAAGAAATCTTGTGGTTCTGACTTTGGGATATTGCTGTGTCTGCAGAAGTGACATGTTGTGCATGAAGGAACAAGTGATATGCATGATGAAGATGCCCTGATGAACGGGCCCAGGATATGATCATTCACGCTGTACCACCCTGACATTAAATGGTTAATATGACTCTGGAGAATGAAAAGGTATGAAAACTAAATGGACCGAGATCTGTGCCCTCCAATAGAACTAAATAGATACATGACCCTGATCGGATGTTGACCAAATGTGGCTTGAAAAAAGAAAACGCCAATAGGTGGGGGAGGGATCATTGGCGATGAGGAATGCGTTAATCGGATTTCTTCTGACATTTGATAATGTTCTCATTTGTTGGTTTCTTTTTAGATTGTAGAAATATTAACGTTTAACCCGTTCTCGTTAAGCAAGGAAGTACAAGTCAATTTAAAACACCACGAGGTTGATGGAGAGGGATGGACAACAAGGAACGGCTTGTAATAAGTATTTAACTTTGTTCAAAGCCGAAGATGCAGAGCTCAAAACAGTAACCCGTTTCAATCGGTAAGAAAGCAACATTAGGGGCTGAAATTTGTAACTTTCAAGTCTATGTTTAAATACTGCATGTTCTGCGTGTTCAACAAACCCGTACCATCTCATCGCAGTGTTCAGAAACCTTATTGAGAACCTTACATAAACAAAGTTCTTCAGTTGGGAATGCACTTCGTTTATTAATTGTGAGTAACTTTACCCTTTTCCCGCCATCTTTTAATGTTTCGGGTCAACCCGAGGCTCAAAAGCCACACTCCACACGCGTTCCTCTTTCCCTTCAACTGTGGCTCTACCAATCCAAAAAATACCAAAATAAAAGCTAGTCTAATGATGGCCATGACACCATCGTCGATTGTTGTAAAAATCAATCTGGTTCACTAATTCCCTTTAGGGAAGGAAATCTGCTGTCCTTACCTGATCTGACCTACATGTGACTCCAGACCCACAGCAAGTGGGTTGACTCTTAAATGCCATCCCAGATGGCTTACCAAGCCACTCCATTGTATCTAACTGCTACGACATCAATAAAGAATGAAACCGGATGGACCAGCCGGCATCGACCTAGGCACCAGAAACAACAACAGCAAACCCAGCCCTGTCGATCTTGCAAAGTCCTCCTGACTAACATTTGATGTCTTGTGCCAAAATTGGCAGATCTGTCCCACAAACTAGTCAAGCAACAGCTGACATATCTATATTCATTGAACCATACATTTCAGACAATGTCCCAGACACCGCTATCAACATCCCTGGATATGTCCTGTCCTTGCAGGACAGACCCAGCAGAGATGGTGGCACAGTGGTATACAGTCGGGATGGAGTTGCCCTGGGAGTCATCAACATTGACTCTGGACCCCATGAAATCAGGTCAAACATGGACAAGGAAACCTCCTGCTGATTACCACCTACCGCCCTCCCTCAGCTGATGAGTCAGTACTCCTCCATGTTGAACACCACTTGGAGGAAGCACAGAGGGTGGCAAACGTGCAGAATGTATTCTGGGTGGGGGATTTCAAAGTCCATCACCAAGAGTGGCTCGGTAGCACCACTACTGACCGAGCTGGCCAAGTCCTAAAGGACATAGCTGCGAGACTGGGTATGCAGCAGCTGGTGCGGGAACCAACAAGAGCGAAAAACATACTTGACTTCATCCTCACCAATCTGCCTGCCGCAGATGCACCTGTCCATGAGAGTATTGGTAGGATTGACCACCGCACAGTCCTTGTGGAGACGAAATCCCGCCTTCACATTAAGCATACCCTCCATCGTGTTGTGTGGCACTACCACCATGGTAAATTGAATAGATTTCGAACAGATCTAACAATGCAAAACTGGGCATCCATGAGGCATTGTGGGCCATCAGCAGCAGCAGAATTGTACTCAAGCACAACCTCATGGCCCAGCATAACCTCCACTCTACCATTATCATCAAGCCAGGGGACCAACACTGGTTCAATAAAGAGTGCAGGAGGGCATGCCAGGAGCAACGCCAGACATACCTCAAAATGATGTGTTAACCTGGTGAAGCTACAACCCAGAACTAATTGCGTGTCAGACAGCATAAGCAGCATGCGACAGACAGAGCTAAGCGATCCCATAACCAACGGATCAGATCTAAGATCTGTAGTCCTTCCACATCCAGCCGTGAATAATAGTGGACAATTAAACAATTAACTGGAGGAGGTGGCTCCACAAATATCCCCATCCTCAATGATGGGGTGGCCAACACATCAGTGAAAAAGATAAGGCTGAAGTATTTGCAACAATCATCAGCCAGAAGTGCTGAGTTGTTGATCCATCTCGGCCTTCTCCTGAAGTCCCCAGCATGACAGATGCCGGAATTCAGCCAATTCGATTCACTCCACGTGAAATCAAGAAACGACTGAAGGCACTGGATACTGCAAAGGCTATGGGCCCTGACAGTATTCCGGCAATAGTGCTGAAAACCTGCGCTCCACAACTTGCTATGCCCCTAGGCAAGCTGTTCCAGCACAGCTACAACACTGGCATCTACCCTGCAACATGCTAAATTGCCCAGGTATGTCCTGTGAATAAGAAGCAGGACAAATCCAACCTGGCCAATTAACGCCCAATTAGTCTGCTCTCGAACATCAGTAAAGTGATGGAAGGTGTCAGTGACAGTGCTATCAAGCGGCATTTGCATAGTAGTAACCTGCTCGGTGACACTCAGTTTGGATTCCACCAGGGCCACACAGCTTCAGACCTCATTACAGCCCTGATTGAAACATCGACTGAAGAGCTGAACTCAAGAGGTGAGGTAAAAGTAACTGTCCTTGACATCAAGGCAGCATTCGAGTGTGCTTGGCATCAAGGAGCACTAGCAAAACTGGCGTCCATGGGAATCGGGAGAAGACTGTCCGTTGGTTGGAGTCATACCGAGTGCAAAGGAAGATGGTTGTGGTTGTTGGAGGTCAATCGTCTCAGCTTCAGGACATCACTGCATGAGTTCCTCAGGGTAGTGTCCCAGGCCCGACATCTTCAGCTGCTTCATCAATGACCTTCCTTCAATCATTAGGTCAGAAGTGGGGATGTTCACTGATGATTGCACAATATTCAGCATCATTCGTGACTCCTCAGATACTGAACCAGTCCGTGTCGAAATGCAGCAAGACCTGGACAATATCCAGGCTTAGGCTGATAAGTGGCAAGTAACATTCGTGCCACGCAAGTGCCAGGTAATGATAATCTCCAACAAGAGAGAATCTGACCATCACCCCTTGACATTCAATGGCATTATGATCGCTGTAACCCCCACTATCAACATCCTAAGGGTTACCATTGACCAGAAACTGAACTGGAGTCGCCATATAATTACGTGGCTACAAAAGCAGGTCAGAGGCGAGGAAGCCTGAGGCGAGTAACTCACCTCCTGACTGCCCAAAGCCTGTCCACCATCTACAAGGCAAAAGTCAGGAGTGCGATGGAATACTCTCCACTTGTCTGGATGAGTGCAGCTCCAACAACACTCAAGAAGCTTGACACCATCCAGAAAAGAGCAGCCCGCTTGATTGCCACCACATCCATAATCATTCACTCCCTCCACCACCGATGTACAGTGGCATCAGTTTGCACCATCTACAAAATGGATGGGAGGATGGACCAAGTGAGATCAGATGGTGTGCAACCCGGGGAGGATGGACCCAGTGTGATCAGACAGTGTGTACCCCGGGGAGGATGGGCCCAGTGTGATCAGACAGTGTGTAACCCGCGGAGGATGGACCCAGTGAGATCAGATAGTGTGCAACCCGGGGAGAATTGACCCAGTGTGATCAGACAGTGTGTAACCCGGGGAGGATGGACCCGGTGAGATCAGATAATGTGCAACCCTGGGAGGATGGGCCCAGTGTGATCAGACAGTGTGTACGCCGGGGAGGATGGGCCCAGTGTGATCAGACAGTATGTAACCCGGGGAGGATGGACCCGGTGGGTTCAGACAGTATGTACTGGAGAGAATAGACCAGGGCCCTGCCCTGGCTCTCGTTGGCTTGCTGAAATCCTCATCAGTGACTTTGTCTTCTTGGGACTTGGCACACGACCTTCCATCTTCCAGCCCCTCTTCATTTCCGCGAAAATGTAGCTGTCCTTATCCTAACTTACAACAATTCCTGTTCACCCATCCTGTCTGTGCTTTCTGACCTACATTGCATCCTGTTCCGACACAACCTCGATTTTCCAAATGTTCCCTATCTCTCATCTCCAGCGCTACAATGTGTTGAAACGTCTGTGCCCTGCAATTCTGGGCTCTTGCGCACCCTCCATTTCTTGCATTTGCCATTTGTTGCTTGCCTTCAGCTGCCTGGGCCCTAAACTTCAGAATTCACTCCATAAAACACTATGCTTCGCTACCTTTCTCTCATCCTTTACGACACTACTTAAAATATACTTGTTTCACCAAGCTTTTGGTCACCTGTTCAATGATCTGCTTAGGTGTCTTCGTTACAAATTTGGTTTGCTAACACTCCTGTGCACAGAAAAAGCATCTACTGCCGTTGGCTGACTTGCAAAACATGTATGGGATAACACCAAGCCGGCCCTTAGGACCAAGTTGATGGTTTCGTGGGCATGTATTCTCAGCACTTTACTGCATGGCTATGAAACATGGGAAACTTATAGCAAACAGGAAAATCTCAATAATTTCCATCTTCGTTGTTTGCAGAGCATTATGGTTATACCGTGGCAGGACAAAATCACAAATGTGGCAGTCCTCTCAAAGGGAGAGCTCCCAAGTGTGTTGGTATTAATCAAACAGAGGTGGCTCTGGTGGCTCGGACACGTCCGCAGGATGGAAGATGGTCACATACCAAAGGACCTCCAGTATGGTGAGGTGGCCAGGGCAAGATGACAAGCTGTGCTTCATGGATGTTTGCACATGTGACATTAAGGCCCTACATGTTGACTATCGCACCTGGAAATCACTAGCTGGCGAAAGAGGGAAATGGCGACACATCCTGTGGATTGGTGTGCACTACCACGACAACCAGTTGCTAAAGCAGTTTGGCAACGGGTGCCAACGCTGAAAACAACAGCTCACAGCGTCACTTGGCAGCTTCACATGCAGCACTTTTGGCAGAATCTTAGGAATTCAGAGCCTTCAACAAAGGTGCACCAAGAAACGACACTCCACCTAAATGGATTGTTTTGCTGCAGGTCATCCCCTTTTATAGATGGAAGGATGTCAACCAACCATTAATGACCTCGACGAGTGTACAGGGCAGAATTTCAAAATTTGCAGAAGACACAAAACTTGAAAGTATTGTGCATCTGAAGATGGTCATGATAAACTTCAAGAGAAAATAGACAAGCTGGTGAAACGGGCAGACAGGTGGCAGATAAAATTTAATGCAGAAAAGTATGAAGTGGTTCATTTTGGCAAGAAGAATGAGGGCGGGCATTATCAATTAAAGGGTAGAATTCTAAAGGGGGTGCAGGAGCAGAGGGACCTGGGGTATATGTGCACAAATCATTGAAGGTGACAGGGCAGGTTGAGAAAGCAGTTAATAAAGCATATGGAATGCTGGGCTTTATGAATAGGGGCATCAAAGGAAATTTTATAAAACTGTATAAAACACTTGTTTGCCCTCAACTGGAGTATTGTGTCCAGGTCTGGGCACCACCCTTTTGGAAGGTGTTTTGGCATGAGAGAGGATGCAGAAAAGATTCACCAGAATGGTTCTAGGGATGAGGAACTTCAGTTACATGGATAGATTGGAGAAGCTGGGTCTGTTCCACTTGGAGAAGATTATGGGAAGATTTGAAAGAGGTGTTCAAAATCATGAGGAGGCTGGAATTAGTAAATAGGGAGAAACTGCTACCATTGGCTGAAGGTTCCAGAACCAGAGGACACCGATTTCAGGTGATTGGCAAAAGAAACAACAGTGACTTGAGGAAAATCTTTTTTACGCAGCGAGTGGTTAAAATCTGGAATACCGTGCTTGAGAGTGTGGTGGTGGCAGATTCAATCAAGGCCTTGAAAAGAGAACAGGATAATTCTCTGAAGAGAAAAGAATTGCAGTGCTACAGGAAAGGTCAGGGGAGTGGAACTAGGTGATTTCCTCTTGCAATGAGCTGGCATGGACATGACAGGCTGAATGGCCTCCTTCTGTGCTGTAACCATTCTGTGGCTGACATACAAAATCCATCTCGCTCTCACACACACACACACACGCACACACACACTCAGCACCAGGCACTGACAGATACAGAATGAAACCCACATTCATACGCAGTCCCAGCAACAATGAACCCCTTACTCACACACAAAGAGTACAAAAGACCTATAGATACAGAATGAAACACACAATCACACATAGTACCAGAGCCTGACAGATACAGCATGGATCTCACACTCAACCACAGCAGCAGAAGCTAACAGATACATAATGAATCCACAATCAGACAGTGCCAGATACAAAAAGAATCCCAAACTCATGTACCGTAACCAGAGACTGACAGATCCAGAATGAATCCCACACTCACACAATACCAGAGCCCAATAGATACAGGATGAATCCTACACTCTCACCGAGTACCAGAGACTAACATACAGAATTACTCATACTAACAGAGACTGCCAGATACAGAATGAATACCACATTCACACACAGTGTCAGAGACTGACAGATACAAAATGAATCCAACACACACAGCCACAAACACAGAAAAGTATAAAAGACCAATAGACAAAGGAATCCAACACTCTCACACAGTTCCAGAGGCCGACCTATACAGAATGAATTACAGATGTGTAAACAGACCCAGAGACTGTCAGGTACAGAAATAATTCTGCATTGACATATACCACCAGAGACTGAGAGACATGGAATGAATCCAACACTCACACAGTTCCGGACACTGACAGATATAGAATGAAACACACATTGACACACAGCACCAGAGATTCACAAGCACAGAAACAATTCTACACTCACACAAACGACCAGAGACTGACATAATAAAAGCAAAATACTGCGGATGCTGGAAATCTGAAACAAAAACAAGAAATGCTGGATTCACTCAGCAGGTCTGGCAGCATCTGTGGAAAGAGAAGCAGAGTTAACGTTTCGGGTCAGACTGACATACACAGAATGAATTCCACTCTTACACATCGTACCAGAGACTGACAAATACAGAATGAATACCCACTCAAACACATTATCAGAGAATGATAATAACACAAAAGCGATCAGATTCACACACAGTACCAGAGGCTGACACATACAAAATGAATTCCACTCTCACACACAGTACCAGAGACTGACCGATACAGAAAACTACCATAGTCACATACAGGCCCAGAGATTGATAATGAAAGAATTAATCTCACACACAGTATCAAAGATTGATAGATGCAGAATGAATCCCACACACACACTGCACCAAAGATGACAGACACAGTATATGGATGACACTAACGTACTATACCAGAGGTTTGAGAGAAACAAAATCATCATACACACGGTGTGATCTCACTGGGTCCACCCTCCCCGGATTACACACTGTCCGATCTCACTGGGTCCATCCTCCCCGGGTTACACACTGTCTGATCACACTGGGTCCATCCTCCCCAGATTACACACTGTCCAATCTCACTGGGTCCATCCTCTCCTGGTTACACACTGTCTAACATCAGTGGTTGGGAAATCTAACATCAGTGGTTGGGAAACTATCGGAAAAATTTCTGAGGGACAAGGTTAATCTCCACTTGGAGAGGTAGGGATTAATCAGGGATAGTGAGCATGGCTTTGTCAGGGGCAGATCCTGTCTAACTAACTTGACTGAATTTTTCAAGGCAGTGACTCGATGTAGAAATGAGGGTAAAGCAGTTGATGTAGTCTACATGGACTTCAGTAAGGCTTTTGATAAAGTCCCGCATGGGAGATTGGTTAAGAAGGTAAAAGCTCATGGGATCCAGGCAACGTAGGCAAATTGGATCCAAAATTAGCTTAGTGGCAGGAGGCAGAGGGTAATGGTCGAGGGTTGTTTTTGCGAGTGGAAGCCTGTGACCAGTGGTGTACCGCAGGGATTGGTGCTGGGACCCTTGCTGTTTGTAATGCATTTTAATGATTTAGATCTGAATATAGGAGGTAAGATTAGTAAGTTCGCAGATGACAAGAAAATTGGAGGTGTTGTAAATAGTGAGGAGGAAAGCCTTAGATACAGGACGACATTGATGGGCTGGTAAGATGGGCGGAGCAGTGGCAAATGGAATTTAATCCCGAGAAGTGTGAGGTGATGCATTTTGGGAAGACTAACAAGGCAAGGGAATATACGATGGAAGGTAGGACCCTAGGAAGTACAGAGTGTCAGAGGATCTTGGTGTACTTGTCCATAGATCACTGAAGGCAGCAGCACTGGTAGATAAGGTGGTTAGGAAGGCATATGGTATCCTTGCCTTTATTAGCTGAGGCATAGAACATAAGATTATGAGGTTACCATGAAGCTATATAAAATTCTAGTTAGGCCACAGCTGAAATACTGTGTACAGTTCTGGGCATCACGTGATAGGAAGGATGTGATTGAACTGGAGAGGATGCAGAGGAGATTCACCAGGATGTTGCCTGGGCTGGAATATTTCAGCTATGAAGAGAGACTGAAAAGGCTAGGGTTGTTTTCCCTAGAGCAGAGAAGGCTGAGGGGGGACCTGATTGAGGTGTAGAAAATTATGAGGGGCATTGATAGGTTAGATAGGACGAAACGTTTTCGCTTAGCGGAGGGGCCACTAACCAGGGGGCACAGATTTAAGGTAAAGGGCAGGAGGTTTGGGGAGATTTGAGGAAAAAAAATTTCACCCAGAGGGTGGTTGGAATCTGGACCGCACTGCCTGAAGTGGTGGTTGAGGCAGGAACCCTCACAACATTTAAGAAGTATTTAGATGAGCACTTGAAACGCCATAGCAGACAAGACTACGGGCCATGTGCTGGAAAATGGGATTAGAATAGATTGGTGCTTGATGGCCAGCATGGACATGATGGGCCGAAGGACCTGTTTCTGTGTTGTATAACTCGATGACTCTATCAATGTTGAACTACTTAGAGATAAAAGGCAGATAATTATCTGAAGAGAATAACAATTTCGGCCCACAGGGAAAAGGCCGGATGGTGGGACGAGGTGAGTTGCTCTTGCAGAGAACAAGCACGATCAGAACGGGCCGAATGGCCTCTGCTGTAACCATTCTATGATTCAGATGAAAGGTCACAGACCTGAAAGGTGAACTCTGTTTCCCTCTCCACAGATGCTGACAGACCTGTTGTGTATTTCCAGCACTTCCTGTTTTTATTTCAGATTTCAAGTATTTTCCTTTTTATTTTTATGATTTCATTTTCCCAAAACAGAAATTTAACGGAAACTGCGCGCGATCCGGGCTGTGGGGAAGGGGCGGGGCGCTGGAGCGGAGCATGCGCAATGCCGCCACCAAGTCCTGCATAAATTAATGCAAAGTGATTCCTGACAACGCTGGTTAGCGTTGACGTCATCAGGCTGCGCCGCGGTGCACACATGCGCAGACGGGCTCCTGCTCAGGTGCATGTGCCACAGCAGTGCCAACTAGCGGTAGTGTTGTCAGCAAGTGCAGCCCAATGGATTATGGTCAGTGTAGATCAATGTTTTTTGTAATCATGGTGGACATATAGTTTAACAAGTTTAACAGCTAGCCATAAGCCTTACATTCTTTTTCCTCAGTGGAATACTTTTTGGTGGTGCTTCAATTCTTTTGAAAAATTACCCTGCTGGCTGTTCTATGCCTGATTCATCATCTTGTAATAGGACTGCACCGACCCACAGGTCATTAGCATCAATCACTACCTTGAAGGGCTTTGTAAAATTTGAAGCAGCCAACACTGGTTCAGTTTTCAAAACTGCCTTTAGCTTTTCAAAAGATGCCTGGCATTCCCCTGATCTCGCTACCTTGGTTTTCTTTTTCTGTAGCAAATCAGTTGGTGGAGCAGCTACGTCACAGTCTGCGACTTTAGGCAGCTTCCAGGACTAAAGATGGCACTGCTCAAATAATCACATGGAGGCAACCGAAAAAACACATGTCAGCACACAATGGCGGAGTGAGAGAGTGAGCGAGCGGGCCGGAGCATGGGCTGGGGCCAGTGAGCGGGCCGGGGCCGGGGAGCGGGGGGGCACGGAGCGGGCCTGGGTAGGAGTGGAGCGGCTGGCGAGTGGGCGAGTGAATGGCGTGGTGACAGAGGGGAGCAGAGCGGGCCTGTGTGGAGCGGATGGGCCAGTGACAGAGGGGAGTGGAGCGGCCAGAGTCAGCAGCGTGAGGTGAGGTGGGGGGGGGGGGGGGGCGGGGGAGTGCGTTTTTCTGCGCATGCACCATAAATTTGCAATGGCAAAAGACTTACTTACCCGCACCAGGCGACACCAAGGTCTTCAGCCGCTCGCTCCCCGTGGCTCTCTACGGCCTCTCGCTTCCTGCCCTCTCCATACAGCTATTCCCTCCAGCTGCAGATCCCCCATCCAGCCGCTTTCTCCCTTACTTCTCAACTGTACTTCAGGCATTGCAGCTGTTTGGTCCTTGCCTTTTGCATCCCCCTCTTCAGGAACTTCTGAATTTAACTCCCTCCCACTACAGCCCCACACCCGCTCTCCTCCCCACCCCCCTCTCTACCTCTCCCACCTCCCCCTCTGCTCCTCACTTCCCCCACCACCCCCTCTCCTCCTCTCAAAACCCCACCTCCCCCTCTGCTCCTCACTTCCCCCACCACCCCCTCTCTACCTCTCCCACCTCCCCCTCTGCTCCTCACTTCCCCCGCCACCCCCTCTCCTCCTCTCACAACCCCACCTCCCCCAAGGACCACAACACAGTTGGATATCTGAAGTGCAGTTGCAAAGTCGGGAAAATAACATCAAAAACCTCAACAATTCCAGGTTTAATTATTGAGAAATGTTATTCAGTTCATTAAACATTCGAGGCACTGCTGTGCATGGATGCATGAGTGTTGTGTCGCCAGCATTCCCATAAGACAGACAGGCCGAGTTTCTGCTATGCAGAACTAAAGAGATTGTTCCTGCAGAGTCTTGTGGTGAATGAACGCTTGGCTCTCTATTCCACTACTGCAAGGTCCTTGTGAAGAAGGCAAAGTCAGAAGAGTCTGAGCTCAGTCTATTCTTGGTGAATGTTCCCCAAACGCATCCCAATGTGCATTCCCAATTCATCCATAAATGCAAGGTTCCTTTCCACCTCGTGACAATTTCCACAGCATGATCCAGTTGCCTTCGTTGCTCGAATGCATGTTTTACATGAAAAAAATAAGCAATGAACATCAGTGTCAGAGCTTCCCTCCCTCCAATGAAATTACCGTTCAGCATGCTTTATGTCCTGCAGTAAAGGCATGTACTGATAACACCACCAATGATTCACTTTGTGCCCACCTCAGCTGTAGGAGTCAGGATGATGTTACTGCCCCTATCTAGTGATGGTTCAATGCTGCTCTCAGGGAAAACATGAATGATGTGAGGGTGCTGGAAAAAGAAGCACATTTCTTTTGGTCTATGAACATAAAGCAGGCCATTTAGCCCACCTGTTCCCTGCTAGTGGTTATGCTACTCCTGCGCATTCCCATCCACTTCCATTTAATCCTGCCTACTACTATCAGCATCACTTTCCATTTCTTTCGTTCTTATCTACCTTTGCCATAAAGCAACATTGAGGATGGAGAACGGTGTGGCTGCCCTCCCACTTCGCCAGTTGTTTACACCGCAAGAGCATTCACATTTGTGCTACCACTGGACATGGCATGCTTGTTTCTTTTAGTGCTCAGACTCTTCTTACTGACTGTTCCCCAAGTGCTTGACCGCTTTGGATGCCCTCTCTGCTTGACAGGCAGCAGCTGGCAATTGCGAAGTCTCACAAGGCTCTGCATGGTTGTTTCACGGGCGGATGGGGAAACATGTGGCTGTGTGTCCATGTGCACATCTCTGATGGGTGCAGGAACAGAGCAACTTACAACAGGGACTGGAGCACATGTACTGCCTGCACAAAGCCCCAGACAATGGAAAGGATTTTAGTGCAGTGCAGTGGACTGGAGCAGATGCAGTGCCCCAGACAATGGAAATGTTTTCAGAGCAACTTACAACAGGGACTGGAGCACATGCAGTGGCCCAGACAATGGAAATGTTTTCAGAACAAGTTACCTTGGAGCAATCTCCTCTTTCTGATAAAAATGAAGCAGACTGAAATCTTTAAAATGACTAAATAATTGCGAGAAAATGCCCGACGAAACCTCTCCACCTTCCACTTTCAGAAACTCGCGCCGAAGCTTGACGCATGCGTGAATATCTGAAGGTTGACGCATGCATGAGTTCCAGTTGGCGTTGCACAAAGCGCATGCGCAGAGGCCGACCAGGCGCATTGTCTGAAGATGAACACGTCACGTGGTGACGTAATCGGCGCATGCGGTAACCATTCCTGGCAAGCCGGAACGCAGCGCATGCGCAGAGAGCGGGAGACCGTCTGCGCATGTGCGCACCTCGGCGCAGCCTGATGACGTCAGTGGCGGGACCAGCGTTGTCAGGAATCACTTTGCTCAATCAAAGCATTGATATCATTCTGGAGTCTACAGCTATCAACTTCACTATCGACTACATGACCAATTTGTGTGACATGTGCAAATTTTCCAATAATGCCTCCGACATTTAAGTCCAAATCATTAATATATACCACAGACAGCAAGGGAGTCAACAGAGTCCCGTTGAACGCTACTGGAAACCGCTTTCCATTCGCAAACATATCCAACGGCCACTACATTTTTTTTCCCGTCCCTGAGCCAATTCTGGATCCAGCTTGCCACATTCCACTGTATCCCATGGGCATTCATTTTTCTGACCAGTCTGCCATGTGGGAGCTTGTCAAATGCCTGATTAAAATCCATGTAGACCACATCCACTGCACTACCCTCATCAATCTTTCCTGTTACTTCCTCAAAAAATTAAATCGAGTTAGTAAGACATGATGTTCCCTTAACAAATTCATGCTGACTATCCCTGATTAATCTGTGCCTTTCTCACTGGCAGTTTATCCTATGTCTCAAAATTGATTCTAATAATTTATCCACCACCGAGGTCAAGCTCACAGGCCTATAATTATTTGGCCTATCCCTCACACCCTTTTTTAACCAATGGTAAACTCTTGCAGACCTCCAATCATCTAGTATCTCACCTGTTTCCAGTGAGGATTTGAAGATGATCCTCAGAGCATCCATTATTTCCTCGCTGGCTTTCTTTGACAACCTTGGATACAAACCATTCGGCCCTGGTGGTTTATCCACTTTCAAGGATGTTAGACACTCTCGTACTTCCTCCCTCATTATGCTTATCATATCTAATATTTCACACTCCTCCTGGTTTATTACAATGTTTGTGTCATCCAACTCCTTTGCGAAGACAAAGACAAAATAACTCATTAAGAACACTGCCCACATCATCTGTGTCCACGCATAAGTTCCCTTGTACATCTCTGATAGGCCCTATCCTTTCCTGAGTTATCCTCTTGCACTTAATGCACTGACAAAACATGTTAGGTTTTCCTTGCTTTTACCTGCCAATAATTATTCATGTCCTTCCTTTGCTTTCCTAATTTCTTCTTTTACTTCACTCCTGCACTTTCTACACTCCTGTAGCCTTTCTACAATATTAAGTTTTTTTGTGACCTCCATAAGCTTTCTTTTTCTGCTTAATCTTATCCTATATGCTTCTAGATACCCAGAGGGCAAGAGTTGGCCGTACCACCCTTTATCTTGTTTGGGACATGCCTATAGAATCTCGCTTTTGAATGCCTCCCACTGATTTGCCACTGATTTTCCTTCAAGTAGCTGTATCCAGTCCACTTTCGCCAGATGACCTCTCAGTTTTGTAAAAGGTCACCAGCTCCAAATGATAACCCATTCCTATTCCATCCATTTTTCCAGCTTCATTATTGAAGATTAAATCTAGAATTGTGCCCCCTTTCGTTGGGCTTGTTACGTGCCAGTTAAAAGATTTCTCTTGAATGCAGTTCAAGAATTTTGTGCCCTCTGTGCCCTTCACACTGTTTATATTCCAGTCGACATTAGGGTAGTTGAAATCCTCAACTATTATTGCCCTCCTGTTTTTGCACTCAAACATGTGCCTACATATTTGTTCTTCTATCTCCCTGTCTCTATTTGGGGGTCGATAGTACACTCCTAATAGTGTGGCTGCCACTTCGGTACTTCTCAGCTCAACCCATATGGCCTCATTGGACGTTTCATTTAGCATATCATCCCTCCTCACAGCTGTTATTGATTCCTTTAACCATTAATGCTACAACATTTCCAAGTTTCCTTCCAAACCACACACCTTTCATTCACTGCTGCTGGGATAAAATACAAGAGCTCCCTTCCTAACAGCACTGTGAACAGACCTTCGCAAATGGTCAGCAGCTGTTCAAAACGGGGCTCACTACCTGCTCCTCACCGAAAATTAAAATGGACAACAAAAGCTGGGGTTTCCAGCCACGCCCATGTCTCATGAATGAATAAATAACGTCTCACCAATTTATAACAGTAGGGTCTGGTTACTGTTGTGCTGAGAGCTCAACATCCTTTGATGCTGATTTATAATGATAAGCTAATCGTCTGGACAACCTTTGCTACTGAAATTTGTGAAGGAACTCTACCCATTAGTGTTTTCACACTCCATTGTTTGAAAAATCTTTTTATATGTGTTAATGCTTATTAATCTCCTGTGTGCTAAACTTTAACTTGCAGCTCTAATTTGTGACCGCTTAATTTGTTTAGTGCATGAAGTTGGGTTTGGATTCTTCCTTCTCATTTGTGAGAAATTTTCTCACTCAGGAGCTTGGGGATAACTTAATCGATGGTTAATAAATTGCATTCTTTTTGATCCGAACTGGGTAAAATGCAACAGAGATCGTGAACTTAGTCAAACATTATTCATCCCTTCACCTACACTGGAACGTAACCACCTAACCCAACCGCCTCCCACCAATCCCAGACAATTCCTTACTCAGGAGTTAAAAGAGGGAATGTAGGATGTGTCTGATGTTTCAGCTGTTATCTTTCAGGATAGCAAAACTCAGCTTTCTTACAAAAGGATCTCCACAACTTAGGATAATACTTGGATTCACAGCACAGGATATACAGGATATTCCATGCACCTGTTGCAGTGTATGAGCACAGTAAAAATGCACGATGAGAATTACGCTATTTGAACTTCATTGAAGTGCAACTAATTGTCAGGGTTTTTTTTTTGATTTATTAAAGTAGGGACAGGTGCCAAAGACTATCGCATTCCAAACTGTCAGGATAAATTTGCGAATTTCTATAATAACGTTCAGTATTAGAATTCTCATTCTCTTCCACACTGAAGTATATGACGTGTCAGGAGTATTCCATTTCTAATTTCACATTTTGTAGATCATTATGATTGAACTCCGTGTCGCAGTGATGAATTTGTAAAAAAAACTTTGGCCATCCCCTCATCATCATAAAACCGACATTTTATCCGAAGGAATCCTATGTTCTCAAGATATAAAGCATAATTTCGTATAATTTATTCAAAACTGGAATTGTGAAGTCCTGGAATCTTTGCCAACTATGGAGTGGGAAATCTGGCACTGCACAGAGAGGTAATTATATATTGAAAACAGGTTATGGACAAATGGCAACCTGTGAGGCTATTGGAGCTCTGGCATATTCTTGTTAACAAATTATTAAATATGTTTTGTTTAATAGAGGGTATCTTACAATGAATGAAAATCATGCAACATAAGTAACACTGGAAAAGCATTGATATCGTTTCTGTGGGATTTGATCATTTAAAGCAGTCTAACTGTGCTGGGTTATTGGATTACAGCTCTGTCCCCCTCTTTCCACAAACACTTAAATTCTTTTCTTCAAGTGCACATCTGTTTTCCCCTGAACCTTTCCTCTAAAGCAAAGAATTCCATGCTCCAACAACCTTTGCATAAAGAAGTTTCTGCTAATCTCTCTGCTCATTCCCATTGTGAACATGTTAAGCTTTATCACCTTTATCACTGACTAACCAACTAGGCAGGATAATCTCCCTCACTTCATTTCACCAAAACTGTGCATAATATTTAAATCCAATATCAAGTTTTCTCTTAGCTTTCTCTTCTCCAGTGCATTTCGATGCAATGTCCTGTTTTTCATCATCGATACGGTTCTGATCCCTGGCACCATACAGGTGTGTCGACGTTATCTGCTCTCTGCTCGAAAAGCCTTTCCAAAAGACGGAAGATATATCTAGTAGCCTAACGGCGGCCTTAGCAGCTTTTTACTTGTTTACTCTTGTGGTTTTACCAAATTTTTGTTGTTTTATTTTTGTGTACTTTGCACATCTGTGTCCCTTGAGGGTGTTGTTCATCCATACCCTGCAGCTCCTTTTCATTGAGAAGCTGCTCCTATTCTTTGGAGTTCCTGGCAGATTGAAGATAGATGGCAGATGAACAACTTGTAATTGATTCAAACTCCTGGGTATTTATTCTATTATTTTGTGGAATAATGTGCCAACGCATAATAAGCTGATTATTACCAAAACTCCTTTCTGACTGTCTGCAGACATTCAGTTAAAGACCAAATGTTCAATGTCAGTTTGACATTTTTTTGAATTTGACAGTTTTTTTGCATGTAACTTTATTCGAATATAATAGTTAATAACTTTATGATAAATTATTTATTACTGCATTTCATTAACATTTAGTTTCGGAAACTGGTACAGGATAGCAATACTAGTACTCATGATACTGTTATCAACTGTACAAGATGAAAACAGCAAGCTCTATCGATGATGAGTGACAGACACCAGTCAGTGGACAATCAACATTTCAATTCAGTATCTGGGGCAAAAGAATTGAAACGTCACATTGATCAGTGTCGAGTTCTGACAGTCTCCTCCATTCAAAAACTTCCCTGAATTATCGCAGGACCTTTGTTTCTGCACTAAGTGAAGCCTTACTGATTAATTTATCTTGTGTACCCAATACCAGTATTTCGAAACTAAGGTGGTTCCCTCTGTTACCCACATGCATGACGCCACTGCTGAAATCCATCATTGTTATCTTTGAAACGTGAACTTGAAATGTGCTGAATTTACAGGAATAAGTGATGTTTACTCAATGAATGATGGGTGAAGAAAGAATGTAATGAAAGAATAAAACGTATGCTACAAAATGGAAGAACAGTGCGCAAAAGAGCTCATCTAATTTTCAAATTTCCGAAAAGAAGGATCTTGTACGGTAGGAAATGTGTTGAAATTGAGCTTCAGATGTGAACAGGCTTTCTGTAATTTTATCTGCATTTTCTAACTAATTTCAAAAGTACTGCCTGGGGAGATTTCAACACATTCTTCAGCTCTTCTCTGAATTTTCTCTGGGTCACTACATAAATACATGGGTTTTGAATACAACTCAAATTTTTAAGGCAAGTTCCGGTTTCATAGGCGATATATTCGGGAGCCCTGCGGTCACCACGGTAATTATTAGTGTCGGTTAGTCTGGTCAACACAAAACTCACGGCAGCTGTCAACCACAACAGTATAAAACTGCCCGATACAGTGAACAATAAAATAATGGATTTCCTGCGGTTCTCCATTTCTGAATCACTGAGATTCTCACTCCTGTTACCTCGGAGTTTCCTGTGGATTCTATTGGCCACTAAAATACGTCCAATGGTTGAACAATTAAATGAGACAATTAAAGTAAAAGGAAGCCAAACGAGCCAGGCGCTGTGAAACCAGACACACGCTGTACCAAGTGGTGAAGAAAAAAATTCCACACTTGCCCGACAGCCCAACTGCACCTTGTTAATTATTTGCTGAGGTTTGTATGCAAATAAAAAGAGAATGTTCTTGACAAAACACAAGAAACAGAACACTGTTATAACCACGCCTGCACTTCTTGCTGTGCAATATCTTGCTTTAAACTTCTGGAAGCAGACAGCTACAAAACGGTCAAATGTGAAGGAGACTGTGAACCAAACAGACAAATCAAAGGTGATAGTTGTCATGTATATAATAATCCTACACACTGGAGTGTAAGACAGGAATGAAAGTGGAAAGTGATAACTAAAAATACGATACACCATGACATTGATGATCAGAACCAGGAGATCTGCTGTTGCCATGGACACCATATAAACAAAAATACATTTGGAAAGGCCGCAGTTTCTTCGGGAGAGAATCACAATCGCCACCAAGTTCACTGTAAAAAAGAGAGACGAGATAAATAACATTTTAGTGGCTGTTTGAAATATATATGGTGATATCTCTTAAAAGCATTTTACTCCATTCAGTATGATTATATCAGATTAGTTGTGAAGTAATTTCCTGGGAAACCTGACCATATATTTTAATGAGCTGCTGTAGCGCTCGCTCTGCGCGAGTAACACTTGATTCTTTCTATAGGACCTTGAAAGAACATTATAACATCAGTAAGGCTATCAGATTAATGGAAACAGAGAAAGTGTGGATACCCAGTTCACGAGTTTGCTCCAGTAACCACCGATTGTGCAATGCTGACATCGGAGAAACATGTTATCTTATTCAACATACAGTATAAACAAAGTGATAGTTTATACAGATTATGAACAAATAGTTTATGATGGCTCACCAAGGACACCCAGGGATGCGAGAAGCGGGTAGTAAATGTCCTTCATCAGCAGAATAGCTGGTTTCCCCATTTTATGTGAGAATGGATGGAATCTGTAGGAGCTGAAAGACTGGTACACTTCTGAACTTGTGCAAGGGAACCTATATTTATAAAATAAATATTCAAATTCCGATGAAGGGTCACAGACCCGAAACGTTAACTCTGCTTCTCTTTCCACAGATGCTGCGAGACATGCTGAGTGATTCCAGCATTTCCTGTTTTTATAACCTATATTTATACTCGCTTTAATCCTCCAAGGAGTCAATCTGCTTTAATTATAATTAACATTGTTGGCAGTCATTTCATAAATAAACTCGGTAAATTGATTTCTGACATTTCAGAATTAGGGAAAAGATTAACACTAAGGCAATTTTAAAAACACAGCATTAAAACATTATTTAAAAATTGAATGACTGTGGATCCTATTCCCACAGGACCAGCCAATGTCGCTCGCTTTGCACGAATTGTCCTGACGCTGACCTTCACTCTAACCTATTGATTCAACACCTGTAGATCAGGCAGCAGAAGAACTACTGCAATATTTGTGATAAAAATGGTCCTGCAGCAATACAGGGGAGTATAGTTTTCTGAGACTAGTAGGACCACTACATGTAAACAGAGGTCTTCAGGCTTATCCTTGTTAGAGTGACACCACATTCACACTAGAGGTGGCCATATGCCTCCAGAACTGGTGGTACCCTTCGATTATGCCGGAGGATACAGGATGTCCCTGTAATAGTGGTGTGACATCACTTACTCTAGAGGTGACCATGTTCCTTTCATACTAATGGCACCTATGATTACAGTAAACGTGTCCATCTTCCTCTGAACTAGTAGTACCTACACTGACAGGCAATGTGAACATCCTGCTCCAATACTAGTGGTTCCCTACACTTGCAATGGAGATAAAAACCATTGTCTGATACACGTAATTCCCTTTATTTACTGTCGATGTAGTCAATGGTGGTAACCCTACACTAATATAAGGTACATAATTACCTATAATTGCAATGGAGGTAACAGTGCTCCTCCGTTACAAATGGTTCCCTGCACTGACATAAGAACTAAAGAGCATAAGAGATATGATCAGGAGTAGGCCATATGTCTCTCAAATCTGCTCTGATACTCAATGCGATCACTGTTGATCTTTTTTCTCAACTCCACTTTTATGTCCACTCTCTATAGTTCTATTCCATGAAAGGCTATGAATGTGTCTATCTCAGCATTCAGCATATTTTTCAAGGATGGCGCATCCACTCGTCTCTGGGGTACACAATTCCAACGATTCACAACCATTTGAGTGAAGAAATGTCCCTTCAACACAGTCCGAATCTTAACCCTAACCCTTATCCTGAGACTGTGGCCCCACATGTTCTGGATGCCGCAGGATTGCAATTCAAACCGTTTAGTCTAACAAACCCCTTCAGATTCTTATTTGTTTCAATGAGACCGCCTGTCATTCTTCTAAACTCCAGAGAGTATAGGCCCAATTTACTCAGTCTCTCATCATAGGACAACTCATTCATCCCAGAAACCAATCTGGTGAACTGCTTCCAAAGCAATTATAATTTGCCTTTGATATGGAGACTGAAACTGCGCAAAGTACGCAAGGAGTGGTCTCACCAGAGCCCTGTACAATTGTAGCTAGACATCCTTATTACAGTATCCTGATCTCCTTGCAGTAAAGGCCAACATCCCATTTGTCTTCCTAATTGCTTGCTCTTCCTGCATGCTATTTTGTCAGCGTTCCTTGTACGAGCATACCCAACCCCCTCTGAACATCAGCATTTCGAAGTTTCTCAACTTTTTAAAAAATCAGCCTTTTTTCCTTACTACCAAAGTGAATGACCTTACACTGCCCTACATTATACACCATCTACCACCCCTTTGCCCACTCACTTAACCTGTCTATATCTCTTGCAGTCTTTTTGTGTCCTCCTCACAAACGAAAGGTGTATGTCCTACTCCAGCACAAGTGCAGCAACTACAATTGCACTGGAGGTGATCGTGCATCTCTGGTCCTAGCAACACTCTACACTTACACTAAAAGGTTTTCCTCCAGTATGAGTGGTAGACCTGCACATGAATTAGAGGAGACCATGCTCCTCCAGTACAAGTAGTGACCTGAACTCACACTGGAGATGGACTGCCAACCCCGATGTGAGTGCAAACCTAAACTTACTTTCGAGATACCATTCTTCTTCCAGTGCCAGTGATAACCCAACATTTACACTAGAGGTAAAAATGTTCCTCTGGTACTGGTGGTGCTCAATCCTTGGGCGAGATAATACAGTGTTCCTCTGGAATATAGTGGAGACATATATGCTGCTTCAGTACCAGTGGTACCCTGCAATTGCACTAACGATGACAATTGTCCTTTGGTGCGAGTGGTAAACTGCACTTATACAAGAAAGGAAAGTGTCCAACCGGTACCACCAGTAACACACAGTTACACCAGAAATGTTCATGCTCTTCTGTTACTCGTGCTGCAACATCAACTACGCTTGATCTGACCGTGCTGTTCTGGTCCTAGCAATGCCCATACACATACACCAGGTGTGATCGTGCTCTTCTGGCACGAGTGCTGTTCCTGCACATGTACTGGTTGTGAGTAAGCTCCTAAGTAACTAATGGTTCCCTACACACGTATTATAAGTGACTGTGCTCCTCCGTTAATAGTGTGCTTGACAAACACATTTGCAGGAAGTGTAACCAGCTGCAGAAGCTTGAACTCTAACTGTGGCTGGAGTCACTGTGGTGCATCCGCGAGGTAGAGAACGACGTTGAAAGTGTATTTCAGGAAGTATTCACCCCAGAGCATAGGAAATCACATGGAGAGAGTGACTGGGTGCTGCCAGACAGACAGGAAGGTCAAGGCAGGAGACCCCAGGGAACATCACACTTTGTAACCAGCATTCATTACTGAGTATCGATTGGAGAGAGGCTTGCTCTGGAGAGTGCAGTGAAAGTCATGACCAGAGAACCATGGATGGAACCAGGGAGCAATAATAACAGACAAGAGAGCAATAGTGGTAGAGGATTCCATAGTTAGTGGAACAGATAGGCGTTTCTGTGGTCGCAGACATGATTCCAGGATGGTATGTTACCTCCCTGGTGCAAGGGTCATGGATATCACTGAGTGGCAACAGGGCATTCTGGAGGGCGAGGGTGCACAGACAGAGGTCGTGGTCCACATTGATACCAACACTAGAGGGAGAAAGAGAGATGAGGTCCTGCAGGCTGAGTACAGGGAGTTAGGAAAGAGATTACCAAGCAGGACCTCAAGGGTCATCATCTCTCGATTACTCACAAGGCCACTTGCGAGTGAGTATAGAAATAGGAGAGTACACCAGATGAATGTGTGGCTGGAGAGATGGGGCAGGAGAGAGGGCTTCAAATTTCTGAGACATTGGGACCGGTTCTGGGGAAAGTGGAACCTGTGCAAGCAAGATGGTCTACACCTGAATAGGACTGGGACAAATATCCTTGCAAGAAGGTTTGCTCGTGCTGTTGGGGATGGTTTAAACTAGTTTGGCAGGGGGATGGGAACTTGAGAGCAGTTTCAGATAGGATAATTTCAGGCCAGGGAACGGAAGGCAGAAAATTAGCGGGTGACTCAGCAAAACAGAAGAAGCAATGGTGAAAAAGTGTGAAGAACAGGAATTTGGCAGTGTTAAAAGGTATTTATTTAAATGCGTGGAGGATAGTAAATAAAGTCGATGAGTTGACGGCACAGATAGACAAGGCAACACAATATCGTTGCTATAACGGAAATTTGGCTTAAAGTGGGGCAGGAATGGCAGCTCAGCTTCCCTGGATATAGAGTTTTTAGGTGGGAAAGAGAGGAGAATAATGAAAGGAGAGGGTATAACATTATTGGTTAAGGAATCAAATACAGCTGTGAGGAGGAATGATCTGCCAAATGATTCATCAAATGAGGCCAAATGTGTGGAAATCAGAAATAAAAGGACCAGCCACAGTACTGTGAGTGTACTGTAGACCCCCAAATAGTGAGAGTAAGATAGAGTAACAAATATGTAGGCAAATGTTTGAGTGTAAAACTCTACAGTGATAATAATTGGGAATTTCAGTTATCCTAATATCAACTGGAATACAAACAGTGTGAATGGCACAGAGGGCACAGAATTCTTGAACTGCATTCAAGGGAACTTTTTCAGCCAGCACATAACAAGCCCAATGGAAGGGGGTGCAATTCTAGATTTAGTCTTCGGTAATGAAGCTGGGCAAGTCGATGAAGTGGCAGTGAGTGATCATTTTGGAGTTAGCGATCATAACAGTTAGTTTTAGCATAATCATGGAAAAGTACAAAGATAAGACAGGAGTGAAAAGTTCTAAATTTGGGGAAGACAAATGTTATGAAACTGAGAGGCGATCTGGAAAAAGTGGACTGGATACAGCTACATGAGGGAAAATCAATGGCAAACCAGTGGGAGGCATTCAAAAGTGAGATTCTACAGGCACAGTGCAAGCATGTCCCCACAAAGGTAAAGGGTGGTACGGCCAAACCTCGAGCCCCTGGTTATTAGATTAGATTAGATTAGAGATACAGCACTGAAACAGGCCCTTCGGCCCACCGAGTCTGTGCCGAACATCAACCACCCATTTTTTATACTAATCCTACACTAATCCCATATTCCCAACAAACATCCCCACCTGTCTCTATATTTCCCTACCACCTACCTATACTAGTGACAATTTATAATGGCCAATTTACCTATCAACCTGCAAGTCTTTTTGGCTTGTGGGAGGAAACCGGAGCACCCGGAGAAAACCCACGCAGACACAGGGAGAACTTGCAAACTCCACACAGGCAGTACCCGGAATCAAACCCGGGTCCCTGGAGCTGTGTGGCTGCGGTGCTAACCACTGCGCCACTGTGCCGCCCTTAAGAGGCTTATATGGTAAGATGAAGCACAGAAAGACTTCACATGACAATCGCAAGAAAACGTAATACCTTAGAAAGTGTAGAGGAGTATAGAAAGTGCAGGGGTGAAGTAAAAAAGGAAATTAGAAAAGCAAAGCGAGGGCATGAAAAAGTATTGGCGGGTAAAAGCAAGGAAAACCTAAAGATGTATTATCATATTCAGAGCAAGAGGATAACAAAGGAAACAGTCGGGCCTATCAGAGATGTATAAGGGAAGTTACATGTGGATGCAAATGATGTGGGCAGGGTTTGTAATGAGTTTTTTGCCTCTGTCTTCACAAAGGAGAGGGATGATGCAGACATTGTAGTAAAAGAGGAGGAGTGTGAAATATTAGATACAATTAGCATAATGAGAGAAGAAGTACAAGAGGGACTGGCATCCGTGAAAGTGGATAAATCACCAGGGCCAGACGGATTGCATCCCTGGTTGTTAATGGAAGCCAGGGAGGAAATAACAGATGCACTGAGGATCATCTTCAAATCCTCACTGGATACGGGTGAGCTGCCACAGGATTGGAGGTCTGTGAACGTTATACCATTATTTAAAAAAGGAGCAAGTGATCGGCCAAATAATTATAGGCCGGTCATTCTAACCTCAGTGGTGGGTAAATTATTGGAATCAATTCTGAGGGACAGGATAAATTGCCACTTAGAAAGGCACGGACTGATCAGGGACAGTCGGCATGGATTTGTTGGGTGAAGTTCATATCTTACTTCCTTAATTGAATTCTTTGAGGAAGTAACAAGGAGGATTGATGAGGGTACTGCAGTGGATTTTAGTAAGGCATTTGATAAGGTGCCACATGGCAGACTGGTCAGTAAAATGAAAGCCCATGTGATACAGGGGGAATGTGGCCTGTTGGATCCAAAATTGACTCAGTGACAAAAAAAAACAAAGGGTAGTAGTTGACGGATGCTTTTATGAATGGAATGTAGTTTGCAGCAGCGTTCCACAGGACTCAGTGTTGGGCCCCTTGTTGTTTGTGGTCTATATTAATGATTTGGACTTAAATATGGGAGGCATAAATGGGAAATCTGCAGATGAGACAAAAATTGGTCGTGTAGTTGATAGTGAAGAGGATGGCTGTAGACTCCAGAATGATATCAATGGTTTAGTTGAGTGGGCAGAAACGTGGCAACTGGAATTCAATCCAGAGAAGCTCAGGTCTAATTAGATAGACATACACAAGAATACAATCAGACACTTAAGATATAAGGTCAAAAGGACAGAGATAGAGAGATTCATACACAGAGATAAAGATTCATCTGCAGGGTTACAGGAGTCAGGCACAAAGCAATGCAGAGTTAGTCAAACTTGAGAGCAGAGTTGGACACGCAGGCATAAAGCGTCAGACAGACTGCAACAGAGAGACAGATGCACCAGTACACTTAATTCATACAGGGAAACAATGTCAGACATACTGAGATATACACCCAGACTCATAGCACTAAATACGTCAGACACACCGAGATACAGTTTCATTGACTCCGGGACACATAATCAGACACATGACGGTTCATAGTCAACTACAGTGTGATTCCGAATCACGTGAAAAGGTATGAAGCGTCAGACACACAAACATAAAAAGTCAGACATGAAGGGGCAGAGACAGACACACTCGGACACAGAATCAGACATGCAGGTACAGAACACAACACATAGAGAACCAAAGTCAGACTCACACAAGGGTACAGAGAGAGAGAAAAAAATACGACACAGGCTCAGATGCACAAGAATATATAAAGAGGTGCACGGGGATATGGAGTCATAAATACAGTGTCTCAGAGTCAGAGACACAGGGATACAGAGCCAGTCAAAATATAGTCAGACACACAGGAATATAGAGCGGAACACGCAGAGATAGATATTCAGAAAGGTGGGGTACAGAGTCAGAGACACTTGGATACAGAATCAGGCACACTGGAATACAGAGTCACAGACACGGAGATTAAAGGATCACAGAGACTCAGAGCCATACAAACAGAAATGCAGAGTCACAGAGATAGAGGGTCAGACAGAGGTACAGGGTCATACGCAGAGTGATACAGGGTAATACACGCAGAGCTAAAGAGCCACAGAGATACAGAATCAGATACACAGTAATACAGAGTCAGATATGAGAGATTCAGAGTCAGACACATAGAGATACAGAATTATAAACAGAGAGATACAGTCATATGCATAGCATTACAGGGTGAGGCACAGAGACACAGAGTCATAGAGATACAGGATCGAATACACACAGAGGTACAGAGTTACAGAGATGCCGGCAGAGATGCAGAGTCACAGAGATACAGGGTCAAACGCACACAGAGGTACAGAGTCACAGAGATGCCGGCTGAGATGCACAGAGATACAGGGTCACAGAGATAGAGGGTCAAACGCACAGAGGTACAGAGTCATAGAGATACAGGTTGAGATGCATAGAGATACAGAGCCAGAGAGATACAGGATCTAATACACAGCAACATAGAGTCGAGGGAGACGGTGGTGTATCGGTAATGACACTCAGCCTGTGCTTTAGTGGCCCAGGCTAGTGCTGTGGGGAGATGGGTTCAACTTCAACTATGGCAGCTGGTGGAACCAAAATTGAATTAATTAATAAAAGCTTCAATGATGAAATTGTCATCAGTTGTTGTAAAACCCCATCTGGGTCACTGATTCTCCTTAGGGAAGGAAATCTGCTTTCCTTACCTGGTGTGTGCTACATGTGACTCCAGGCCGACAGCAATGTGGCTGACTCTTAACTCCCGTCTGATATGGCCAAACAAACCACTCCCTTGTCAAAAGCAAAATACTGCGGATGCTGGAAATCTGAAATAAAAACAAGAAATGCTGGAATCACTCAGCAGGTCTGGCAGCATCTGTGGAAGGAGTTCCGAAGAAGGGTCACTGACCCGAAACGTTAACTCTGCTTCTCTTTCCACAGATGCTGCCAGACCTGCTGAGTGATTCCAGCATTTCTTTTTTTTACTCCCTTGTTAAGGATGGGAAGAAAATGCTGGCCTTGCTAGTGATGTCCACATCCCATGAAAGATTAAAAAACAAAACAGAGATACAGAGTTGTATTGATACAGAGTCAAGCAAACAGGAATACACAGTCTGAGATACTCGAATAGAGAGTCAAACTCACTTAAATACAGAGGCAAATGCACTGATAGATTGGGTCAGGCTCATGAGTATACAGAAACAGGTGTAGGGAGCACATTTTAATGATAAATGCATTAAAAACGTATCTTGCTAATAGAAACAAAAACAGATATGTATGTTTGTGAAGAAGCTTTAAATGAGAAGACCAATTTGTTGACTTAACTCTTTCGTCACAATATTGAAAACTGATTTACTGATACATCTGGCATTATTTTTGCTTACATAAGTAGTTAATCTCTGTCCATGCACCGAACGAAACAATGCAGAGTATTCTGGATAGAGGTCCATCTTTCAGGAGAAACCTTGATTTCTCTCCCCCTCCCCCACCCCTCTCACTGCACTGTGTGTGTATGTAGCTCGTTCTCTCTCCTCTCCCGCACCCTCCCCACTCCCATCTCCTCGAGCTCTAAGGGACACAGATTGAAAGCTTTGTGAAAAAGATGCAGGGGGAATATGAGGAATCACTTTTTTACACAGCGGGTGGTAATGACCTGGAACCTGCTGCCCACAAGGGTGGTGGAAGTGGAGACAATCATTGATATCAAGAGTAGGTTGGATGGCTACCTGAATCAGATAGACTTGCAGGGCGACGGAGATCGAGCCAGGGAGTGGGACTGACAGCAGAGCTCTGTGGAGAGCTGGCATGGACTCTTTGGACAGAAGGAGGCGTCCTTCTGTGCCGATGTAAATGACTTTTTGACTCTCTCTCCCCTCCTCCTCTCTCTCTCCCGCTCCCCCTTCCTCTGTCTCCTTCTCCCTATCTCTTTGGCCCTCTCCACCCTCCCTCTTTCTGTATCTTTGCCAACTCTCTCTCTCTCTTCATCCCCGTGTCTCCATTGCTCCCTGCTGCCCGGTCAGTGTTCCCCACTCCGCATTTCTGACTCTCCACTTCATGTTACTTGCTCAGTGTTCCCTGCTCGCCACTCAGTGTTCCCCACTCCCTCTGCCCGTCGGTTCCCCTGTATCGCTGTTCCCCCTTTCACTCTCTCCCTCACCCTTCTCTCCCCTTTATGCTGTCTCTCCCTGTCCCCCTTTTTTCTCACTCTCGCTCTGTCCCCTCTCTGTCTCTCCGCCCTCTCTCTGTCCCTCATCTTTCTCTCTCTGCCCTCCTCTCTCTCTCTCTGTCCCTCCTATTTATCTCTCTGCCCCTCCTCTTTCCCTCTCTGACCCTCCTATTTCTCTCTCTGCCCCTCCTCTTTCTCTCTCTGCCCCTCCTCTTTCTCTCTCTGACCCATCTATTTCTCTCTCTGCCCCTCTTCTTTCTCTCTCTACCCCTCCTAACTGCTCTCTGCCCATTCCTCTTCCTCTCTCTGACCCTCCTATTTCTCTTTCTGTCCCTCCTCTCTCTCTCTCTGCCCCTCCTCTTTCTCTCTCTGCCGCTCCTCTTTCTCTCTCTGCCCCTCCTCTTTCTCTCTCTGACCCTCCTATTTCTCTCTCTGCCCCTCCTCTCTCTCTCTGCCCCTCCTCTTTCCCTCTCTGCGCCTCCTCTTTCTCTCTCTGCTGCTCCTCTTTCTCTCTCTGCCACTCCTATTTCTCTCTCTGCCCCCCTATCTTTCTCTCTCTGACCCTCCTATTTCTCTGTCTGCCCCTCTGCTTTTTCTCTTTGACCTTCCCCTTTCTCTCTCTGACCCCCTCTTTCTTCTGATCTCTCTCTCTCTGCCCTCCTCTCTCTCTTCCTCTCTTTCTCTCTGTCCTCCCTTTTCCCCTATCTCTGTTCCCTCGCTCTTCTTCTCTCCGTTCACCCTCTCTGTCTCTCTCCTCCCTCTCACTTGCAGAGAGTGGAATGCTGAGTGGGTGGCTTTAAAAACATCGCGCTGTCAGTTTCACAGGTGTCAGCTGCTGATATTAGGAACAGTCGTTTCCCAACAGACTCGGGGATTTTCCAGCAGTTTCTCACTTCGGAAAACCCGAAGCTATTGGGAAACGGCTGTTCCCAATATCAGCAGATGACACCTGTGAAACTGATAGCTCTGTAAGAAGAAGACAACGGGAAATGTTTCATCTCCAGTCATAGTGAGGACGAGGACCAGGCCGAGGAACAGTTTACAGCCGTGGGCTGTATGGAAACCTTCGCCAGGTCAAATTCTAGCCCGCGGGTCATATGTGGATAACCGTGGAACAGAGGGTCAGATATTCAGGAATGTAGAATCCAAGCCAGAGGGATAAAGAGTCAGACATACTGAGATACTGTGCGATTGACACATGAATGCAGTTAGACACACCACTTTACAGAGTCAGATAGAGTGGGATTCCGAGTCACATAGACAGTGATACAGTGTCAAACATACGAATATAAAGAGTCAGATATGAAGGGGATAGAGTCAGCCACACTGGAATGCAGAATCAATCATAGATTCAGTCAGAGGTGCAGAGTCAGAAACACCAGTCCACAGAGTCAGAAATTCAGAGAAATAGAGACAGACAAACAAGAATACAATTGGACTCACAGTGTATAAAATCATACACAGAGTTACAGAGTCATAACTACAGAGATACAGAGTCATGCACACAGGGATGCAGTGTCAGAGGCACTCAGATACAGAATGAGGCACACTGGAACATAGAGGCAGATCCACCTGTACATGTATTCAGCCACAAAGGGATACAGTGTCAGACAGACTGGGCAGCAGACTCAGATAAACGCAGGTCTAGTGTCAGATATACTGAGATACCGTGTTATTGACACGTGGATGCACATTCAGATATACCACGATGCAGAGTCAGATAAACTAGAATAGCAAGTCACGTGGACTGGTATGCAGTGTCAGAATCACAAACATAAGGACCGAGACACCAAGAGATAGTGTCAGATGCACTAAGACAGAGTCAGACACATAGAGGTACAGTCAGATGCACAGCATACAGAGTCAAAAACTCATCAATATGGAGTCTGGAATCTAGAGGCAGACAAATAGAGGTGTGGAGGCAGACACACCATGATACATAGTCAAATACAGAGATTTTCAGAGTCAGTCACACAAAGATACAGAAACTGGCAAAAGTTTGGAAGAGACAAACAGAGATACAGAGTCATATACACGTGTACATAGTTATACACGTGGGTATATAGTCGGACATACAGGGTTAGAAACGTACGTAAAGGGTCAGAAAAATGGGACACAGGGTCAGACACAGGGATACAGACACAGGCACACACGGTACATAGTCAGCTGCACTGGGATACAGAGTCAGAGGACTTGGATACAGAGTCAGGAATACAGAAGGTAATATATTGGTACACTTAGTCAGACGTACAGTTACACAGAGTCAGACACACGGGTATGCAGAAATAGATTCACACACAGACAGAGTCAGACAGTCAGGCACATAGAGAGACCCACAAGAACACAATCAGATACATGGGGTTTGGAGTTGAACACACAAGATGCCAGGTCATACACAGAGGGGTCCAGAGTCATACATACAGATACCGTCTCACACATAGAGACACAGGCTCAGACACATAATACCTGAATGGTCAAGGGCATATTGGATGACATCCTCAGCGGTCACCCCTTCATCCCAAATTTCCGTATCAAAATTAGCTTTGATATTGTTTGACAATTCACTAAAGAGCATTTTCTTAAGGTCTCCCTCTTCTAATTCGGGGTGAATTCTTTGAAATGTTGTTCACAGCTGTTTCACAGCGATTGGGCTGTCTCCGTTCTAAATGGACACCAATTCTCGAGCCAAGCACTCTGCATCGGAATGAGTCAGAGGTCCTGACTCCGTTCTGGTGTTTCCTCCCAGTGAGCCCGGGCCTTGCCTTTTCACAACCATTGTCAATACAACATCCTGTGATGCCTGAAAGTTAGTTGTTCCTCTTTCCTCAATCTGATACCACTCCCTTCCCCAGTCTTCCCTGAAGTTCCAAATCTTATTTTTTAAACATTCATTCTCCTCCTCCTGTTGTTTCAATTGACTTTTATTTTACTGAGGTCAATCACGGCAGTGTCAGCGTTCAGGTTGCGTTCAGATTTGCCGCTGCTGCAACAGAGCAATCGTACACTTGTAACACAGTGGAAAATCTCGAACCCGCTGGTTCAGTCGCTTAACCTCTTTATCTTTCTGAGTAGCGGTCTCTTGCATCCACTGAGTGCTGTAAGCCAGAAGGTTTGTTGCCTTCTTTATCTTTAACTTCTTCTGGCCTATCTTATCTTGAATGAACTCGATAACTTCCTTGCATTTATGCTCGAAAATCCGTTGAATATCTTTAGATAGCAGGACTTTATTTATATAAAAACGAAATACTGCAGATGCTGGAAATCTGAAATAAAAACAGAAAGTGCTAGAAATACACAGCAGTTATGTATTTTAGCATCTGTGGAGAGAGAAGCAGAGTTAACGTTTCTGGTCTGTGACCTTTCATCAGAACTGGCAAAGGTTAGAAAAGAATTAGGTTTTAAGCAAGTGAGGTAGGGGGCGGGAGCTGGTGGGAAAGAGAGCAATGGGGACGATGTGTGATAAGGCAGAGGGGAGGAGAGATTAAATAAGAAAGCTGTCATGGAACAAAGGCAAAGAGCGAGTTAATGATTGTGTTGAAATCCAAAGCTTTAGTCCAGTGACAGTGTTAACAACAGAATAATGAACAACTCTGTCCACGTGAAATACAGGCACATGGTTAAAAAATAAAATGAAATATATACAAAAAAGGCCTGCCGTACTCTGAAATTATTGAACACAATGCTCAGTCCACAAGGCTGTAGAGTGCCTAATCGAAAGATCAGGTGCTGCTCTTCGAGTTTGTGCTGATGTTCACTGGAACACTGGAGCAGTCCAAGGACAGAAATGTTGGCATGAGAGCAGGGTGTGTATGTTGAAATGACAAACAACCGGAAGCTTGGGCTCATGCTTGGCATTTCAACATCTTTGTTCGCAACATACGTGGAAAGTGTTAGAAATCAACAGTTCAGAGAAGGGTAGATTTAGGGATGAGTTGATCACCTCTTACAAGATGATGAAGGAAATATATTGTGTTCCAGTTGAGTTTGTCCCAAATAAATAGGTTCAAGCGGACGCTGGGTCAGAATTTGAAATTGTACAAGGCAAGGTCTAGGTTTGATGTCAGGAGATGGTTCATCTCACAGAGAATATTGGACCTTTGCACCAGGCTGCTTTCTCATGCGGTGGATAGCGATTCACTGAATTCTCTCAAGTGAGAGTTGGACCTGCTTTTGGTTGAGGCAGGTATCACCTCTTACAAAAGGATAGGGAGCCACAAGTGAACAGGGGATAACATGTGGAAGGTGGGGGTCTGCAAGTAATATTTTAATCCTGTCCCATTTCAAAGTTTATTTGTTGAAATCATTTTTTGTCTTTGCCCTTCACAAAGATGGCGGTCTCTGAGGGATGACGATGCCTGCCATGGCCGCCATTGTTGACGAGGAGGATTTGGGAGGGCACAGGAGTGAACCAAATGTATCCATCTATTCAATAGCACCATCGGGAGCTTGTGGCCATCAAGCAACAGTCATCAGCTTGCTTTGTTTGATTAAAATAGATATTAAACAAAATGCTACCTTTCCTACAGGCAATTTCTTCCTTAACTTCCCTCATTCAAGTGCCCAATCATACTCTGTGAAAGCAGACAGGGAGTTTTGACAGACTGTGCGGCCAAGGAAGGCTGCAGAACTAGGCCAGGTCTTGGAACTCCCTCAATAACCAACAACTGTGGGGGCTCCTTCGCCAGAAGGAACAGCAGCTGGTTTAAGAGAGAACACCATCTCCTCAAGGAGCAAGTAATGATGGTCAATTATTGCCGGCATTGCAAGGAATGCCCACATCCCGCGAATCAAACAATACAGTGAAAGAAATGCTTCCACAGACGAATATTATTTATTTAATGTTTTTCACAGACCCTGATGAGTGGAGAATTATTCTGCAGTATGTAATCAAGGTCTGTGAGTCTGTACATATGGTTATGGAATGGGTTCATCTGTAGTCTAAATCTCACAGTGCCACTCAGTGTTTGCTGGTGGGTGAATATTGCCCGTCACCTCCTTTGCCTCAGCTCATCTGCTGCTGAAATCCTCATCTCTGCCTTTGTTATCTCCAAACTTGCCAAATCCAACGTTCTCCTGATTGCCACCCCTCATTTTCCACCTTTCTACTTCCCCCATGTCCTACCTCACAGCAGGTCATGTTCACCCATCTCCCCGCCTTCACGAACCGACATTCCCTCCTGGTCCAACAACATCTCAATTTTAAAATATTCATCCTTGTTTTCAAATCCCTCTGAGGCCTCGCCCACCTTACCCCCACCCCCATGTTTTTAACCTCGTCAAGCCCGACAACATCCTCCAGTCGATACATTAGTCCCTATTTGTGTGACCTCCCCCAGACCCTGCATTTCGCCCTATCTCTGAAACCTCCTCCAACCCAGCCACCAACGAGCACTTTTTCTGTAACTTCCTCCAGCCCCTACCACCTTGCCTATCTTTTTAACCTTCCCCATTCATATCTCTGTAACCTTCTCCAGCCCATACAATCCTCCATATCTCAGTAACCTCTTCCATCCCCACAATCCTCCCTATCTCTGACCACTTCCAGCCCCTTCAACCCTCCTAGATCTCTGCACTCCTCTATTTCTTGCACCTTGTGAATCCCCCAAGCACCCCCACACACACCACTGTTTGACTTGAGGAAAGAGATAGACTGTGATGGCATTGTCTAGCTTGGAGGAATGGAAGGGAGTCAATAAAGAGTCCCCTAAATTAAAGCCATTAATAATAATCAACTGACACGAGAGCATTTCCAGCAGCTGCAGCATTTTACTTTTGTAAGAAAAGATTTTGTTTCCTTAGCAGATGTGAGGAACTGAGAATGGAATCATGCAGGTGAAGGAGAGTCTGTGTCTATTGTTGGCCCTGCTGCACTGTAGAGGGCGCGCTGACTCACTTCGTACCCCTTTCTGCCCGCTCCTCAAATGGACACCTCTTGCCGACTGCCCCACTGCTCTTTGGCATGTGTGACCTCCCTGCCCATTCTGCACCCACCCGCAAGTGTCTTCCATCCTGTTGTCAGTCACGTGTTGTCTGCAGCCCTGCTCCCCTTTGCCCTTTCTGAGGTCCTCCCACCCCCACCCCCGCCAGTATATTTTGAGCTGGGGGTCACCTCTTTCCCTCTTCACTGCTGCTCTTTTCCGTGTGTGACGCACCCGGACAATGTATTTAGGATCATCCAGCTGTCAGTCACCACTTGCCCATTGAGGATAAATGTTATATTCATGGACTGGAAACACTGGGATCTGTTTCTGGGTTGCTCTCAGTTATATTGTTTATTCATTCATTGAATAATTGATGTCAGTGGATATTTCACCGCGCTCTTGACCTGCTCCCTAAACTTGGACTGTTTCGTCCCATAAATGAATGTGTTTGTGCAGATACTTAAATTCATCAGCATCCAGCCGACTTGTTGAAATATATATTCAGAATCCTTGTAACTCCCGGGAGCTGGTCCGATTGTGGTATAATAAAATAAATCTATAACATACACCAACCACAGAAGTATAAAGCTGCTGGATATGGTGAAGAGTAAAATCACAGACTTCCTTCTGCTCTCCATCTCTGGGTCACTGTGTTTCTCTCCCTTGCTCTGAACCCTCAGCCCCTTACGGATACGACTGACTAAAATGTGTCTGACTGTCAGAGCGTTCAGCAACAGAATTAAAGCGAATGGTAGCAAAGGGGTTAAAACTGTAGTAAACCAGTCAAATCCCACCCATCCGGGCTCAGTAAAAAGGCTAGACTTTGCAGTACAGCCCCATGGTACACTGTCAATTATGTCTCCAGGTTCATATATGAAGTAGAATGGGACATTTTTTAAACAGAACAGAATGCAGTAAGTTGATAGAATCACTGCCGCAGTTTTCTTGGTGCAATATTTTGTTTTCAGCTTCTGGCAACAAATGGCCACATGTCGATCAAAGGTGAAAGTAACAGTGAACCAGACAGAACAGTCAATGGCTGCACGGAGCAGGACAATGATAACAGTACACACAGGGGTGATGCCCAGGAAAGATCCCGGGAAATAATAAAAACTGATCCTGTACAATATGACCTGAGTGATAATGATCAGTAGATCCGCCGTTGCCATGGCCACCAGGTAGAGAGTGGGACAGGTGGAGAGTCCACACTTTCCCCGGGACAGGATCACAATCGCCAGTAGATTCACTGTCAGAGAGAGAAGGGAGAAAAGACTGGAAATTACTGATCAAATATTCTCCGTGTCAGAGCCAAAGCAGGACTTTAGCACCAAAAACAGGTGGGTTGGAGGCGGTTCAGAGGTTGAAATTTAAAAATCTCAAGCTCAACTCCAATCCACTTCCCACCTGCCCACAACTGGGATTAACGGAGTTGGGAGAGGGCATGGGCAGACAACCACTACCAGAATGCTTATTGGCAGTTTCACCACTTCAATGAGGCTGGAGGTATCTGATTTTAACTGTTTTCCAGGTTTTACTATGACTGGCCATGTTTCCCTGTTATACCCCATTCCACACAAAGGTAATGGCATTCGGAACCATTCCGCACCCGGGTCCGACACTCCCCCGGGAGCAACACATCAGATCCCACTACCCACTACCAGGATTGGACCACCCCAGGATTGGACCCTCCTACATCAGATGCCCCCAAAGGATTGGATCACCTTATGGCATTTAAACACCCCCGGGATCAGATCACCACCCCCCCAAAATCGGTCACCCAAAGGATCAAGACTACACATCGAGTCTTGGATCAGACAGTCCCACCACCCCCTCCACCTCCCCGGACTCAGATCACACTCCAGGATTGGAGAACCCTACCCAAGGTTGCGGATCAGACACTCGCTCTACCTCTTCCCATTTCCCTTCACCATGTCAGACTCAGGTCACACTCCAGGATATGAGACCCACTCCCCGTGGTTGAGAATCAAACACTCCCCATTACCCTTCCTGTCTCCAGGCTCAGATCACTCTCCAGGATAGGCTAACGCTCCCGACCTTGACAGCTCAACCATTAGAGATGTCTCCACTCTCTTCCCATTGCACTTAGTGATTGGACACCACCCACACCCTCCCCAATATTAGGCAGATTCCCCCATACCCCGGGGTGAGTATTTGGACGGCCCTGGTCCTGGGGCCTGTTCCACTGTCCTCCCTACCCGGCTGGAAGCCAAGCCTGTCACTCAGGCTCACTTCAGGTGGGGAACTGTCAAGGGTAAAAGAGGCAGTCTGTGGAGTTCAAACTCTGTTCCCCAACGATGTCACTCACCCCTGTTAATATCTAGGCCTAAGCATTGGAGAAAAAAATATATAAATACTGAAAATCTGATAAAATAGGAGAATGTTGGAAACACTCAGCATGTCAGGCAGATTCTGTGGAGAGAGAGAAACAGAGTCAACGTTTCAGGCAGATGGTCTTTTATCAGCATTGAAAGATGTAAGAGATTAACAGTTTTAAAGTTATCACAGAGCCAGGGAAAAGTGAGATAAAGGGGAGGGAAAAAAGGGACAGGTCTGTGATTGGGTGGAGGGCAGGAGTGATTTAATGACAAAAGGGATGATGGTGCAAAGCATATGGGAAATTTAAAAACAGGATGGATCCAGAGGAGGTGTAAATGGTTCCATCAGAAAAACAGGGCGGGAGGGGAGCGGAAAATCTGGCAAAGTGGAGAAGGCTCCAGTGTTTCTGAAAAGTGACAATGTTGCATAGACCAGCCTGGCAGCTGTGTACCAACAGGGGATCCTCACCCCAAGCACCAGCCCACAATCCTTCCACTCCCAGTGGCTCTGGTTCAGGCATCTTCCATGATCAGCACCAGCCGTCCAAGAAGGTGAGAGCAATAGTTATAATATGAAGCTTTTAATCTCAGTATTGTGTTCGACAGGCTATAAAATGTGTAATCGAAAGATCCACTGCTGTTCCACATTGTGTTTCAGTGGAAGAGTGTACGAGGTCGAGGGTAGAGCGGGATATAGAATTAAAGTGAAAAGTCACCGGAACCTCAGGGTTATGCTTGCAGACTGAACAGAAGAGTCAAGCAAAGCAATCACTAATTCTATGTTTCCTCCTCTCCCAATGCCCAGGAGATACCATCGTGACCAGTGAATGCTGCTGCTAAATTGTAAGAAGTAGAAGCAAGTCCCTTTATCACTTAGAAGAATTGTTTGGGGCTTTGGTCAGTGGGAATGGAGGAGGTGAAAGGTCAGGTGTTACATCTCCTGCGCTTGAATGGGAAGCTGCTCTACAAAAGGGAGCGGATGTTCTGGATGATTGAGGGGTAGGCCAGCGTTTCACAAAGAGCTTGGGGACCGGAGGGAAGCAGTATATATGTTTGGTGATTAACTTAGCTGGTCGTGGCATAAATGTTGTAGGACATTGCGTAGCATATGAAAGCTAGAAATCATAGAAAGTTTAAGGCACAGAAAGAGGCCACTTGGTCCATCGTGTCTGTGCCGGCCGAAAAACAATCCACCTATTCTAATCTCACCTTCCAGCATTTGATCCATAGCCCTGCAAATTACAGTATTTGAGGTGCGTATCCTGACTCCTTCTAAATGAATTAAGGGTCGCTGCCTCAACTACCCTTTCAGGCAGTGAGTTCCAGACCCCTCTGGGTGAAAATGTTTTTCCTCATGTCCCCTCTAATTTGTCTACCAATCACTTTAAATGTACCCCGCCGCTGCACCACTGATGTTAGACTTACTGGACTGTAATTACCTGGTCTGTCCCTGCTACACTTCTTGAATAATGGTACCATATTCACTGTTCTCCAATCCTCTGGCACCTCTCCAATGGCCAGAGAGGATTTGGAAATTCGTGTTAGAGCCACTGTGGTTGACAGAGCCCTCAACCGTGTCCGGCCCATTTCCCACACCTCCACCCTCACCCCTTCCCCTCCCTCCCAGAACCATGACAGGGTTCCCCTTGTCCTCACTTTCGAGCCCATCAGCCTCCATATCGAAAGGATAATCCTTCACCATTTCCGCCACCTCCAGCGTGATGCCACTACCAATCACATCTTCCCCTCCCTTCCCCTGTCGGCATTATGAAGGGATCATTCCCTCCGCGACACCCTGGTCCACTCCTCCATTACCCCCACCACCTCGTCCCCGTCCCAGGGCACCTTCCCCTGCAATCGCAGGAGGTGTAATACCTGCCCATTTACCTCCTCTGTCCTCATTATCCCAGGCCCCAAACACTCCTTTCAGGTGAAGCAACGATTTACTTGTACTTCTTTCAATGTAGTATACTGTATTCGCTGCTCACAATGTGGACTCCTCAACATTGGGGAGACCAAGCGCAGACTGGGTGACTGCTTTGCGGAACACCTCCGCTCAGTCCACAAGCAGGACCCCTGAGCTTCCAGTTGCTTGCCATTTCAACACTCCCCCCTGCTCTCATGCTCAATACTCTGTCCTGGGATTACTGCAGTGTTCCAGTGAACATCAACGCAAGCTCGAGGAACAGCATCTCATTTACCGATTAGTCACACTACAGCCTGCCGGACTGAACATTAAGTTCAATAATTTCAGCCCCCCATTTTACTTTCATTTTTATTTACTTTTTCTTTTGTTACATTTTTTACAATCTTTTTTTTGCATTTATTTCATTTCATCTTAGTTTGTTCAGTTTGCTTACCCAGTGTTTTTTTTCAGGTTTGCACTTGCTGTTGCTCAATATTCAGTCCGTTAACACCTAATCTGTACTAATGCTTTGTCTTTCAATATACCATTAACATATTGTTTGCTCCATGACCTTCTGGTCAGCTATTCTGTGGCCTTGTCCAATCTACACCTTCTCCTTTGTTATCTCTTGTCCCACGCCCACCTCACTTGCTTATAACCTGTGACATTTTTAATATTTGTCATTTTCTAAGAAGGGTCACTGACCCGAAACGTTAACTCTGCTTCTTTTTTCACAGATGCTGCCAGACCTGCTGAGTGGTTCCAGCATTTCTTGTTTTTATTTCAGATTTCCAGCATCCGCAATATTTTGCTTTTATATTGCATTCTTCCTTGCCGGTTTGCAAGAAATTGTTAATTCACTCACTCAGCAGCTTGAGGATAACCAAATCGATGGTTTATGAATGAAATTGATTTTGATCCGAACTGGGTTAAATGCAAACCAAGTCAGACATCAAACATCCTTATACCTACACTGGGATGTAAACACCACGCCTCCCTCACCCCACCCCAGGTAATTGCTTAGTCAGGAGATAAAGGAGGGAATGAAAGATTTGTCCGATTTCACAGCCTTTATCTTTCAGGACAACAAAAAACACCTTTCTTCCAACAGAATCTCCATGTTTTAGGAGAATACTTGGATTTAGTGCACAGGAAATGCCATGTGCCTGATACTATGTATGGGTTCGATGCAACAACAAAAACTAATTTTTCTGCTTGTACTTCAATAAAGTGCAAATATCTGGGTTGACAGGTTTTGATTGGTTAAAGTAGGAACAGGCGCTGCAAACTATCCCACTCACAACTGTCAAGATAAATGTGTAACTTTCTACAACAATGTTAAATACTGGCTTTTCCTTGTTAAATAGCATCAGAATCTGGGAATGTCTGTTCCTGCCATGGCTGAAGGTTCAAGCAGAGGGGAAGATTCAAAGTGAACAGGATAGAGGATGAGTAGAAAGAGGGACTTAGTGACCGCCTATTGGGGTATCGCAGTCACAGGTGGAGGGAGTCCTTGAGTACTGGAACTGTCCGATAGATACCTGGCATTTGGGACTGAAAGCTGGATAGAGACGGATCTTCCTGAGTGACAGCGTAGCACCATGGCTCAGGGGACCATTTCGAGTGGCGTGGGGTGAGAAGCGAAGCAAAAGGGACACAAGAATAGCAGAGCAACAGAGCTGGTAAATTCTCTCGAGGGTGGGGGGGGGGGGGATAGAGAAACAGATTTGCAGACAGCAGCAGGACCTGAATGGAAAACGGTCTCACTGGTGCCAGAGGAAAGAATATCCTGGAACGGGTGGCATCATCTGTTTGATGAAAATGAGAGCAGACTCTAGTCATGGTCAGAACCAATAATACAGATAGAAATACATTTATAAGGGGAATATTAGGGCCTGAGCTGTAAACTAAAACAAGACATCATGGTGGTGATTTCGAGATTGTTTCCCACTGCGCTGTCGATGGATGGAAATATAAGGCAGGTGTGGTAGCAGTGCTGGTGCAGGAGGAAAGGCACCTTGTTTAGGCACGAAAGTGAGTTGAGGGGGAAGGGAAGGGATGGCTGCGATCTGAACTGATCACCAAAAATGGATTTACAGGAAAAGTACATGAAGCCATTGAAGGACCATTAGCCTTTATGACTGGATGAGTGAGCGGGAATATCCGGATCCGAGACTAGAGAGCGGAATTAATAGTATTGTTGGAACAGAAACATAAAAAAATATAAAATGGTGAAAATGTATTAGCAGGAGTAAGGAATGTGGCTTTGAAATTGTGAGAGGGAAATGCTGGGTACTTTTAAAATTAAAAAGTCAAAATTACTGAAAATTGGAGTGATTGTTGAATGTTTTGTCTGTGAATGTCCAAATCATTCAAACATATTTGGAAAGCCAGAAGTATGAGAGATGTTATCTACTATCTATTCGATAGAGCCTGGGTTTTTTCAGGATTCAGAGAGAAATGTTTCTGTTTTCCAGCACATTTTGAGGGGATAGGAAAAAAATGTGACCCTTTCAGAACTTTCCATTGCTCCTTCTTTGGCCTCTACAGCATCTCCCACTTCTTCCAGCCGCTATTGGCAGCTATTCCTTCAGTGTTTTAGGCCCAAACCTCGCTGCCTCTTTCTCATACTTTAAGACGCTCCTGAAAGCCTATCTCATTGACCAAGCTGTTGGTCATCTGTCCTCATATCCCCATAAGTGGAACGAAGGCAGTTTCCTCTGAACAATGTTTTCAAGAAGTTCTGCACTAAACTCTCAACATCAAGATTGGCTGGATGGAAGCTCTCAATTTCTTCAAAGAGGCCCACTTTCTCCGGATCAAACCGCTCTCCCTGAAAATTGTGGTGAATTCAGGAGAAATCTCCCAGCTAATCCCATATCTCCATCAGTCTGAGAGATCAACCTCTACACTGAATATCACTTTGATGTCACTATCAGCAAAAGAAAAGTCGTTATCTCAAATATTTTGTCTGAAAAATCTGGTCACAGCTGATTCAGTCGGAACTTTCAAAAGGGAACAGGATATATACTTCTAGCGGAAAACATTGCAGCAATGTCGGGGAAGAGCAGGAGAGTGGGACTCATTGGCAGTGTGTCAAAACCTCCTTAAAAAGTGTTCAAAGCCACAGGTTGCCAGAAAGGGAGTCAACGTTTTAAGAAGTATATAACAACAAATTAACTTATAGAAATAAGACCTCCATGAATCTGTAGCCCAGTCTGCGGTGCACAAAGGAGAGAAATAGAGAAAACAAATTGTGTACAAGTTACATGACCAGATGCCATGCACGGACCACAAAGTTTGCTCTACATCACAGATCATTTTTTGAAAGAGTCAGCACAGACAGTGATGGGTGGAATGCTGTTCCGATTGATTCTCTGGCCCCTATTTTGCAGTCAGCAGTGAAGTTACTGTGCTTGCCGCTGACCTCGACCAAAAATGTCAACTTCCCGAACTTTATGATCCAGGTGAAAATTGTAATGGGATTCCCAGATGATTTCCTCAGGATGTGGGTCCCACCAGATCTCTCCGGCACAGTTCAATGTAATTGTAAACGTTAGAGCATGTACAGGAGTGAAGAGGAGACAGGCTCACGGAATCAGCCAAAACTAACAGCAGCATAAGGCATGTCCCAAAAGTTACCTGGAGCTTACAGGAAGGTGAGTAGTGTTTACCTAACCTATTAAGTCCTTTTTCCCTTAAAACTGGTGAGTAAAACTTTTATAAACGTTGATTTTTTTAAATTTTCCAAAACATTTTGAAAACGTTTAAATAAATGGCAAAGTGTATTGGACTGTTTGTAAAAAAAACATTGAGCTAACATAAATAACAGTTGTTAGAGGTGTGCAAAATAATTAACAGTCATTAAAAGACATGGACGGAAACAAGAAATAGAGGGAACCAGAAAAAGTAATATGTTGGCTTGGAAGGAGGTGGCATGGAGAGTCGACGAATGGCAGAGGAGTTTGATTCATGAAACATGATCTATTAGAGCCGAGGAGCGCCAGGAGACAGAGAGCAGCAATGGCCGAGGAGTGGCGGAGCCAGGAAACATCGAGGTCTGGGGAGTAGCGGGAGCCAGCAAGCAGCGATACCCGAGGAGCAGTGGAAGCAAGGGTGTGGCGATGACAGAGGAGTGGAAAGGACTGGTGAGTGGCAGGAGCTGGGACAGGGCCCAGGACCCGAGTTGAATGTTGAGGCGGGCATTACTGGGAGGGTCCGATGTTAAGGCTGGGTTTCACTGAGGGAATTTGATGTTGAGGTGACTTTTTATTTCTCAGCGGGTTGAATGTTGAGGTGGGCAGTACTGGAGGTGTTAATGTTGAGGTACTCTCAAACCCAGACAAGAAGTTTTTAACAGCGGAAAATGGAATGTGAGGACACCCGACCAGAGTGGGAAAATAGACATCTGCATGAAAGAGTTGTTTAGACTCAACATCAATAATTTAGAAGAAGGGTCACTGACCCGAAACGTTAACTCTGCTTCTCTTTCCACAGATGCTGCCAGACCTGCTGAGTGGTTCCAGCATTTCTTGTTTTTATTTCAGATTTCCAGCATCCGCAGTATTTTGCTTTTAGATTTTCTGATGATCAGTGAAAGAAACAAGAACAACATCAAGAAAGCCATCACTTGCCCAAGTACAACCATTAATTCAGATCATTGCCTGCTTGTAATGACGATGAAGAGGGGCAGTAACTGCAGTGAGACAAGGACACCAGGAGATGGAGATGGTGAGAGGGGGCAGTAACTGCAGTGAGAGAGGGACACCAGCAGATGGAGATGGTGAGAGGAGGCAGTAACTGCAGTGAGACAAGGACACCGGGAGATGGAGATGGTGAGAGGGGGCAGTAACTGCAGTGAGAGAGGGACACCAGCAGATGGAGATGGTAAGGGGGGCAGTAACTGCAGTGAGACAAGGACACCAGCAGATGGAGATGGTGAGAGGGGGCAGTAACTGCAGTGAGCCAAGGACACCGGGAGATGGAGATGGTGAGAGGGGGCAGTAACTGCAGTGAGACAAGGACACCAGCAGATGGAGATGGTGAGAGGGGGCAGTAACTGCAGTGAGACAAGGACACCAGGAGATGGAGATGGTGAGAGGGGGAAGTAACTGCTGTGAGAGAGGGACACCAGCAGATGGAGATGGTGAGAGGGGGCAGTAACTGCAGTGAGACAAGGACACCGGGAGATGGAGATGGTGAGGGGGGCAGTAACTGCAGTGAGACAAGGACACCAGCAGATGGAGATGGTGAGAGGGGGCAGAAACTGCAGTGAGACAAGGACACTGGGAGATGGAGATGGTGAGAGGGGGCAGTAACTGCAGTGAGGCAAGGACACCAGGAGATGGAGATGGTGAGAGGGGGCAGTAACTGCAGTGAGACAAGGACACCAGCAGATGGAGATGGTGAGAGGGGGCAGTAACTGCAGTGAGAGAGGGACACCGGGAGATGGAGATGGTGAGAGGGGGCAGTAACTGCAGTGAGACGGGGACACCGGGAGATGGAGATGGTGAGAGGGGGCAGTAACTGCAGTGAGACGGGGACACCAGCAGATGGAGATGGTGAGAGGGAGCAGTAACTGCAGTGAGAGGGGGAGACCAGCAGATGGAGATGGTTAGAGAGGGCAGTAACTGCAGTGAGACGGGGACACCAGCAGATGGAGATGGTGAGAGGGGGCAGTAACTGCAGTGAGATGGGGACACCAGCAGATGGAGATGGTGAGAGGGGGCAGTAACTGCAGTGAGACAAGGACACCAGCAGATGGAGATGGTGAGAGGGGGCAGTAACTGCAGTGAGATGGGGACACCAGCAGATGGAGATGGTGAGAGGGGGCAGTAACTGCAGTGAGACGGGGACACCAGCAGATGGAGATGGTGAGAGGGGGCAGTAACTGCAGTGAGACGGGGACACCAGCAGATGGAGATGGTGAGCGGGGGCAGTAACTGCAGTGAGACAAGGACACCAGCAGATGGAGATGGTGAGAGGGGGCAGTAACTGCAGTGAGACGGGGACACCAGCAGATGGAGATGGTGAGAGGGGGCAGTAACTGCAGTGAGATGGGGACACCAGCAGATGGAGATGGTGAGAGGGGGCAGTAACTGCAGTGAGATGGGGACACCAGCAGATGGAGATGGTGAGAGGGGGCAGTAACTGCAGTGAGATGGGGACACCAGCAGATGGAGATGGTGAAAGGGGGCAGTAACTGCAGTGAGACGGGGACACCAGCAGATGGAGATGGTGAGAGGGGGCAGTAACTGCAGTGAGATGGGGACACCAGCAGATGGAGATGGTGAGAGGGGGCAGTAACTGCAGTGAGATGGGGACACCAGCAGATGGAGATGGTGAGAGGGGGCAGTAACTGCAGTGAGATGGGGACACCAGCAGATGGAGATGGTGAGAGGGGGCAGTAACTGCAGTGAGACAAGGACACCAGCAGATGGAGATGGTGAGAGGGGGCAGTAACTGCAGTGTTTGGGGACACCACAAGATGGAGATGGTGAGAGGGGGCAGTAACTGCAGTGAGATGGGGACACCAGCAGATGGAGATGGTGAGAGGGGGCAGTAACTGCAGTGAGATGGGGACACCAGCAGATGGAGATGGTGAGAGGGGGCAGTAACTGCAGTGAGATGGGGACACCAGCAGATGGAGATGGTGAGAGGGGGCAGTAACTGCAGTGAGATGGGGACACCAGCAGATGGAGATGGTGAGAGGGGGCAGTAACTGCAGTGAGATGGGGACACCAGCAGATGGAGATGGTGAGAGGGGGCAGTAACTGCAGTGAGATGGGGACACCAGCAGATGGAGATGGTGAGAGGGGGCAGTAACTGCAGTGAGATGGGGACACCAGCAGATGGAGATGGTGAGAGGGGGCAGTAACTGCAGTGAGACGGGGACACCAGCAGATGGAGATGGTGAGAGGGGGCAGTAACTGCAGTGAGATGGGGACACCAGCAGATGGAGATGGTGAGAGGGGGCAGTAACTGCAGTGAGATGGGGACACCAGCAGATGGAGATGGTGAGAGGGGGCAGTAACTGCAGTGAGATGGGGACACCAGCAGATGGAGATGGTGAGAGGGGGCAGTAACTGCAGTGAGACAAGGACACCAGCAGATGGAGATGGTGAGAGGGGGCAGTAACTGCAGTGAGATGGGGACACCACAAGATGGAGATGGTGAGAGGGGGCAGTAACTGCAGTGAGATGGGGACACCAGCAGATGGAGATGGTGAGAGGGGGCAGTAACTGCAGTGAGATGGGGACACCAGCAGATGGAGATGGTGAGAGGGGGCAGTAACTGCAGTGAGATGGGGACACCAGCAGATGGAGATGGTGAGAGGGGGCAGTAACTGCAGTGAGATGGGGACACCAGCAGATGGAGATGGTGAGAGGGGGCAGTAACTGCAGTGAGATGGGGACACCAGCAGATGGAGATGGTGAGAGGGGGCAGTAACTGCAGTGAGATGGGGACACCAGCAGATGGACATGGTGAGAGGGGGCAGTAACTGCAGTGAGATGGAGACACCAGCAGATGGAGATGGTGAGAGGGGGCAGTAACTGCAGTGAGATGGGGACACCAGTAGATGGAGATGGTGAGAGGGGGCAGTAACTGCAGTGAGATGGGGACACCATTCCCACTGACCGAGAGAGAGAGAGAGAAACCCACACCGAGACACATATATTCACATTGACCAACTTAGACAGGTAAACACAAACACTTCCCTCTGTGTAAATAATGTTTTTACAAACATCAAAATCTCTCTTTTTATCCTTTCATATTTCACTCTTGGGGTTTAAATTTATTGTCAATCTGATTTCAAAGGGACCAGAAGTTTTGCTTTCCTTTTCCTGGGGTCAGGGGGTTATGGGTCAATGCCTGTGTCTGTGCAGTCTGTGACCCCTGACCCAGTGTTGTGACCCCGAGGTGGAACAGGGAGGGGGTTAGTCCCAACCTCTTAAAGGGACCCCGCACCGCCAGAACTGCTCCTCAGATTTAAACCTTCGAGTGAGTCAGTAGGAATTTGAACAAGGATGGGAACAAAGTGACATTGAATCTTCAAATATTTATTTATTCAGTGATGTTAATAAACAGCAAATTATCTGTCAACCCAAATTCACACAAGTAAAATTGTGAATTCAGATTAATAATTTTAAAGGAGAAATTATTGTTAGTTAATTCCATTTAATTGGCTAAAAATGATCATCACTACCTTGTTTAGTTCAGTATTTAATATTAATAAAGCCCTTAGGAAGAGAGGAGTAGGCCGTTCGGCCCTTCGAGCCCGTCCTATCACTTTGAGATATTTTATTCCTCACCCTCTCCCTTACTGTGTGTGTCTCTCTCTGTCCCTCAGCCAGTCTCTCTCTCTCCTCCTTACCTGTCTCTCTCCCTCCCTCACCCTGTCTCTGTCTATCTCTCTCTCACCCCGTCTCTCTCTCTATCACCCCATCTCTGTATCTTTCTTTCTCTCTCTCTCCCAAACCCATCTCTCTCTCTGTCTCTCCCTCACCCCATCTCTCTCTCTCTCTCTTACCCCATCTCATTCTCTCTCTCTCTCAGAACAGGACCATCGAATCATAGAGTACTATAACACATTAGGAGGTGATAGGATCAGTAATCTTAAAGGGGTAACTATTGTCAATTAATTCCATTTTATTTATTCAAAATTATCATCACGACCTTGTAATATTAGTAAAGCCCTTAGGAAGATAGGAGGAGGCCCTTCGGCCCCTCAAACTTGTTCCATCCCTTTGGGATATTTTATTCTTCACCCTCTCCTTCACCCGGTCTCTCTCTCTCTGTCCCTCAGCCAGTCTCTCTCTCTCTCTCTCTCCCCCCCACCCCCCCCCCGCCTCAGTCCGTCTCTCTCTCTCTCTCTCCACCAGTCTCTCTCTCCCCGTTTCTCTCTCCCTCCCTCCCACTCTCTCACTTGCCCTCCCTCTCCACCTCCCACTCGCTCTCTCTTTCTCCCCCTCCCGCCCCCTCTCTATCTCTCTCGCTCTCTCTCTGTCCCTCTTTCTCTCTCTCTCTGTCTTTATTTCAGTTCTTTCAGATATATGGATAGATTGGAGAGCTTGGGTTGTTCTTCATAGGCTCTTCCTGTCCACTGTATCCAGGCTCTTCACAATTTTATACACCTCCATTAAATCTCCGCTCAGCCTCCTCTGTTCCAAAAAAAATAACTCCAGCCTGTCCAATCTTTCCTCACAGCTAAAATTCTTCATTCCTGACAACATCCTCTATAAATCTCCTCTGTATCCTCTCTCCTACAATCACATCCTTCCTGTAATGTGCTGACCAGAACTGTATGCAGTACTCTAGCTGTGGTCTAACTAGTGTTTTATGCAGTTCCAGCACAACCTCCCTGCTCTTATATTCTATACATCGGCCAATAAAGGAAAATACAATCGAAAATCCTGTGAGTAAAACAATCCCTATTGTTAAAAAAAACTGCTAACAATTGTCACAGTGCAACACAAGTGTGATTTATTAAACTTTAACACAACAGAGTTTGTTACTCAGCCGTGTAAAATGCATTGCACTGTTACTGACCTTTACTCCAGTCCCTCAATCCCACTTCATCTCTGGGAGATTGTTATAAGATTCACCCCATCCTTTCAAACATAAATATTACCCACATCAAACCAGAGCAATTAGAAATTGTATACAGCGGCTGATAGCTAGTAACAAGACTGAAGATATTCTAACAACTAAAAATGATTCCATCTCCAACCGAGACAAATATATATCTTTATTTATATTAATATCCATCCATCCATCTGAATGGAGTCAAATGGAGGTCAGGCCTCTCCCATAACAACATTGTTTAACCATTTCACTTTTTATGACAGACTGAAAGCTTTCACCGATCTGGTCTCTATTTTACTCCAATTCTCTGTCTGATATTAATGAGTTGTTTATTTCTGTAGGATCTGCGATGACCTCTCCCATGACAGAGAATCCTGTGACAAGAACATCAGGTGAAACCTTTCTCTCCTGAAATCCCTGTTTCCTGTTTGTTTCTTGCTGTCTTGTTGCCAATTCCGTCTGGAGGGAGCTGAGTGAAAAGGCTGAGGGGATTTACGGGGAAGGAGGTTTTTTTAAATCTCAAACTGTACCAGAGTGGAACTCTCTTCCACAAACAGCAATTGATGCTGAGCCACTTGTTAATGTTTAAATCTGAGTTTGATAGATTATTGTTAACCAAAAGTATTAAGTGATAAGGGGCCAAGACGGGTATATGGTCTTAGATCACAGATCAGCCATGAGCTTGTTTAATGACAGAACAGGGTTGAAGGGCTAAATGGCCTCCTTCTCTTCCTATATTCTGTGACAAAATTACTGCTATCACTCTCTGTGTCTCACTCACCCTCTCGGTCTGTGTTTTCTCTCTATCTGCCTGTCTGACTCTCTCTCCTCTCTCAGAACGTAAAGACCAGACATCAGTCAGACATTTTAGGTTTGTTCTGTGTTCTCTGTTCAAAGTCATGAGGGGTCCAGACAGGTTAAAAGGTTGGGACAGTTCTGGCAGTGCAGGGTCCCTTAATCTGAGGCAAAATTTTGTGGATGCTGGAAATCTGGAAACCATCTCTCTGTCTCTCTCCCTCCCTTTCGCTTTCTCTCTCTCTCCCTCCCTCTCTCTGTTTCTGTCACTCTCTCACTCCATGCCTCTGTCTGCCCTCTCTTACTCGCTCTGTCTCCCTTGCTCTGTCTCTGCCTCTCTCTCTGTCTCGCTCTCTTCTCCCTCTCTGCCTTTCTTTCACTCCCCTCCATCTATTTCTCTCTCTCTCTCTCCCTACATGTCTCTCCCTCCCTCTCTTTCTTGCTCCCTCTCTCTGTATGTCTGTCTCTTTACCCCTCCCTCACTTCGTCTCCCATTCCCTCCCTCTCTGTCTCTCTCTCTCTCCCTCCCTCCCACTCTATGTCTCTCTCTCACCCTCCCTCTCTCTGTCTCTCTATGTCCCCCTCTCTCTCTCTCTCTCCCTCCCTCACTCTCTACATCTCTCTTTCTCTCTTTCCCCCTTTGTCTCTCTCTGCCTCCCTCTCTGTCTCTCTATGCCTCCCTCACTTCGTCTCCCTCTCTCTGTCTCTCTGTTTATCTCTCCCTCCCTCTCACTGTCTCGATGTCTCCTTCTCTTTGTCTCTCCCTCCATCCCTCCCTCTTTCTCTCTCTCCCTCCCTCTCTGTCTCTCTCTCCATCTCACTCTGTCTCCTTCTCTCCATCTCTCTCTCTCTCTTTCCCTCCCTCTCTCTGTTTCTGTCACTCTCTCACTCCATGCCTGCCTGTCTCCCTGCTCTGTCTCTCTCTCTCCCTGTTCTGTCTCTCTCTCCCTCTCTTTTCCCTCTCGCTCGCCCTCTATCTCGCTCTCCCTCTCTCTGTTTCTGTCACTCTCTCACTCCATGCCTGTCTGTCCCTCTTGCTCTGTCTCTCTCTCCCTCTCTTCCTCTCTCGCATCCTCTTTCTGTCTCTCTGTCTCTCTCTCCCTCTCCCTCTGTCTCTCTCTCTCCCTGTTCTGTCTCTCTCTCCCTCTCTTTTCCCTCTCGCTCGCCCTCTATCTCGCTCTCCCTCTCTCTGTTTCTGTCACTCTATCACTCCATGCTTCTGTCTCGCTCCCTCTCTACCTCTCTCTGTCTCCCTTGCTGTGTCTCTCTCTCACTCTGTCTCACTCTCTTTGATGTGTCACCTCTCTCTCTATCCCACCCTCTCTCTGTCTCTCTATGCCTCCCTCTCTCTCTATCTCTCCCTCCCTCGCTCTCTCTAGCTCTCCCTCCCTCGCTCTCTCTAGCTCTCCCTCCCTTGCTCTCTCTTTCTCTCCCTCCCTCTCTCTGTCTCTCTCCCATCCTCTCTCTCACTCTCTCTGCCTCCCTCTCTGTTTCTCTCCCTCCCTCTCTCTGTCTCTTTGTCTCTCTCCCACCCTCTCTCTGTCTCTCTCTATGCCTCCCTCACTTCTGTATCTAACATTGACCAAGAGACAGAACACAGAGAGTAGTGGTGAACGGTTGTTTCAGACTGGAGGGAGGTATAGAGTGATGTCCCCCAGAGGTTCGTATGGGACCACTGCTCTTGTTGATGTATATTAATGACCTGACTTGGGTTTCCAGGGCAGAACATCAAAGGAGTGTGAGCTGTGAGGAGGATGCAGAGAAACTCCAGTGTGATTTGGACAGGTTGAGTGAGTGGGCAAATACATGGCAGATGTGGATAAATGTGAGGTTATCCACTTTGGTGGCAAAAAACAGAAAGGCAGATTATTATCTGAACAGCGATAAATTGGGAAAGGGGGAGGTGCAGCGAGACCTGGGCGTCCTTGTGCACCATCGCTGAAAGTAAGCATGCAGGTGCAGCAGGCAGTTAAGAAGGCAAATGGTATGTTGGCCTTCATAGTGAGAGGATTCGAGTACAGGAGCGAGGATGTCTTGCTGCAATGATACAAGGCCTTGGTGAGACCACATCTGGAGGATTGTGTGCAGTTTTGGTCTCCTTATCTGAGGAAGGATGTTCTTGCTCTGGAGGGAGTGTAAAGAAGGTTTACTGGACTGATTCCTGGGACTGACGTATGAAGAGAGATTGGGTTGATTAGGCTTGTATTCGTTAAAGTTTAGAAGAATGAGAGGGGATCTCATAGAAACCTGCAAAATTCTAACAGGACTGGACAGACTAGATACAGGAAGGATGTTCCCGATGGGGGGGGGAGTCCACGACCAGGGGTTACAGTCTAAGGATAAGGTGTAAGCCATTTAGGACTGAGATACGGAGAGATTTCTTCACCCAGAGAGTGGTGAACCTGTAGAATTCTCTACCACGGAAAGCAGTTGAGGCCAAATCACTAAATATATTCAAGAAAGAGTTAGATATAGATCTTAGGGCTAATGAGATCAAGGGATACAGGGAGAAAGTGGGAAGAGGTTACTGAGTTTGGATGATAAGCCGTGATGATATTGAATGGCGGAGCAGGCTCGAAGGGCCGAATGGCCTACTCCTGCTCCTATTTTTCTCTGTTTCGATAACACAAAACTTTGGAAATGTAGTAAAGAGAGAAGAGAATAGTAGCAGACTTCAGGAAACTATTGGCAGTCTGGTGAATTGGACAGACACACGGCTGGTTAACTTCAATGCTGAGAAATGTGAAGTGATGGATTTTAGAAGGAAGACTGTGGGACAGGCAATATAAACTAAATGGTACAATGTTAAAACGGGTACAGGAACAGAGAGACTTGACGTTCTACCCACAGTACGTTACACATACTGGAGCAGGCAGTCTCTCTGTCTCTCTCTGTCTTTCCATTTCGCTCACTCTCTTTCTCTTTCAATACCTATCCTGACTTTTCTCTGAATAATTCTTGGTTGAGTAGGCTCCTGAAATATTTCAGTCTCAATGTTTAAAATACAGCTGACGTTTCTTTCTTTCAATTCAGACATTCCTGCATTGTGGAACTGTCAGTTATCTGTGCAGAGACAGGATATCAGGGTGTTTGAATGAAGTTGAAGATTTTGTTTGATTGAATATGCTGTGAATTCGATTGTGGATTGCGTCCCTTGCAGATACACACAACTGAAGGTCTTTACAGTAGATGTCCTGAGAGATTGAAGTGGTTCACAATGTCTGACTAACATTAGACACATGAAAGAAAAAGATTGGGGACAATATACGATAGCGACGTTTAAGAGGCATCTTGACAAACACATGAATAGGATGGGAATAGAGGGATATGGTCCCCGGAAGTGCAGAAGGTTTTAGTTTAGACAGGCATCAAGATCAGCGCAGGCTTGGAGGGCCGAATGGCCTGTTCCTGTGCTGTACTGTTCTTTGTTCTTTGTTCTAATATGCAAAAGCTGAGACAGTCAGTCAACAGTAGGAAGGTGAATGTCTTTTGTGAACTTGAATTTCTCTGAAAATAAAAAATAAATCTGGAATAATAAATCCTCCAAGATGAAATGATTCCCTCTCACTGCTCTGACACTGATTTACCTTCAAGTAGGTTTTCCCAGTCCACTTTTTCTAACTCGCCTTCCAGCGGCCCAGCTTCATTCCTGAAAACTAAGTGTAGAACTGACCCATCTCTTGTTGGCCTTGCTACGTACTGGCCTAAAATAGTTTCCCTGAATGCATTTGAAGAATTCTGCATCCTCGCTACCTTTTACACTAGCCTCAGTTATCAATGCACTAGTTAGGATTGCACTAGACCCCATCTTACACATGGCCTTGTCTCTGTTATAAAAATTGGGTTAAAATGTGAGAGGTGTATGTGGCCCCGCCCTCCATTTTACACATCTGGTGAGAACACCCTCCATTTTATACACAAGATCATAAGAAATAGGATTAGGACTAGGCCATTCAGCCCCTCGGGCCTGCTCTGCCATTCAATAAGATCATGACTGATCTGATAGTGGCCTTAACTCCATTTCCCTGCCTATCCCCTGCCCCCATAACCTTTGACTCCCTTGTTGCTCATAAATCTGTCTAACTGAGCCTTGAATATATTCAATGACACAACCTCCACTGCTCTCTGGGGAAGAGAATTCCAGAGTCTAAACAACTGCTGAGAGAGAAAAATTCCTCCTCATCTTTGTCATAAATGAGAGACTCCTTATTTTTAAACTGTGCCCCCTAGTTCCAGACTCCCCCACAAGGGGAACATCCTCCCAGCATCCGCCCTGTAAAGTCCCCTCAGAATCTTGTATGTTTCAATAAGATCACCTCTCATTCTTCTAAACTCCAATGTGTACAGGCCCAACCTGGTCAATCATTCCTTATAGGACAACCCCTTCATCCCAGGAATCAGCGTAGTGAACCTTCTCTGAACTGATTCCAATGCATCCAGGCCTGACCATTTATTCACTTTCAAAACTGCCAAAAACCTTAATATTTCCCTCTCACTCTGTTTATCCCATCCAATATTTCACACCCTCCTCTTTAACTGCACTGTCCGCATCATTCCCCATCTTTTATGAAGCCAGACATAATGTATTCATTAAGAACCATGCCCACATCATCCACCTCCACAGGTAGGAAGAAGGAGGAGAGGCAATCTAAACTAAAGGATACAGTTATAAAGGGGCTAACGTTATATGCCTCTTCCTTTGCTCTGATATAATACTGGAACAATTTACTGAGGTTCTGTCAAGGTCCATTCACATTCTTTATCTGTGTCTGTGTCTCAGAGAGATGGTGAAAAAACTATTGATGTGTTTCGTTCAGTTAAGTTTGATGTCAATGTTTCCCCAGGATGTTGATGCTGGTGGATTCAGCAATGGGATAATGCTTTGAATGCCATGGGGAGGTGGTTGGATTCTCTCGTATTGCAGATGGTCATTGCCTGGCACTTGGGTAACGTGAATGTTAATTGCCACTGGTCGGCCCAAGCCTGAATGTTGTCCGGGTCTTGGTGCATGTGTCTCTGGATTGCTACATTATCTGAGGCAAAATACTGTGGATGCTGGAAATCTGGAAACCATTGAGCTGAATCACTAACTCTGTTTCTCTCTCCACAGATGCTACTTGCCCTGCTCAGTATATCAAGCATTTTCTGCTGGGATCTCAGTTGAAGATGGTTGGACTGAGGACATTACCCTGAGGAACTCCTGCAGTGATGGCCTAGGACTGAGATGATTGACTTCCAACAACCACAACCATCTTCCTTAGTGCACGGTATGATACCAACCAGCAAAGCGTTTTCCCCCTGATTCCCACTGACTTCAATTTTACTCAGGCTCCTCGATGCCACACTCAGTAAAATGCTGCCTTGATGTCAAGGTCAGTCTTTCTTCCCAGTAGCAGACAGGTGTGAATCATTTCCTTTGACCCGTTGTGTACTGAACATGCTCTGCTTCCTCACAGCCTGATACAGGACTGTACACGTCCAATTAATGTAGCCCATCAAACACTCCATTGAATGCCGGAACAGGGTTGTGGGGTTAAATTGCATCCTCCTCTTCCAATATCCGATGTTAAATATCATTCTTTCACTCTCAGTCACCCTGTCGGTCTGTGTCTCTCTGTTTCTGTCTCTCTCTGTCTCTGTTTCGGACAGTGTAGAGTGAGATTCACTCTGTATCGACCCCATGATGTCCCTGACCTGGGAGTGTTGGATGGGACAGTGTAGAAGGAGCATTACTCTGCATCTAATCCATGCTGTACCTGTCAGGGGAATGTTGATGGGAAAGTAGAAACAGAGAGGTCTGGGACCAGGGTCCTCATGGGGAGGACTTAATGGTGCCTCATAATAAACCAGTGAGCAATACTAGTGCTCCATGGATGAAAGGGGCTGTGGCTGAGTGGATATGACATTGGCTGAGAGAGTGGACAATGGTTGTTTCAGACTGAAGGGAGGTATACAGTGGAGGTTTATATGAGGACCACTGTTCTTTTTGATATATACAAATGACTTGGACTTGGGTTTACAGGGCATAACTTCAATGTTTGCCAACATTTGTGTCATCTGCAATGTAATAAACAGGGAAGGGAGTAGTAGCAGACTTCAGGAGGATAGAGGCAGTCTGGTGAAATGGAACACACAAGAACAAAATAAATCGGAGCAGGAGAAGGCCATTCGGCCCCTCGAGCCTGCTCTGCCATTCAATGGCTGATCTGATTGTGACCTCAACTCCACTTTCCTGTCTGCCCCCATAACCCTTGACTCCCTAATTGATCAAAAATCTATCTAACTCAGCCTTGAATATATTCAATATCCAGCCTCCACTGCTCTCTGGGGAAGAGAATTCCACAGACTAACCACCCTCTGAGAGAAAAACATTTCTCCTCATCTCAGTTTTAAATGGGATGCCCCTAATTTTTAAACTGTGTTCCCTAGTTCCAGACTCCCCAACAAGTGGAAACATCCTCTCAGAATCCTCCCTGTCCAGTTCCCTCAGGACCTGAGATGTTTCAATAAGATCACCTCTCATTCTTCTAAACTCCAGTGAGTATTGGCCCAACCTGTTCAACCTTTCCTCATAAGATAACCCCTTCATCCAGGAATCAGCCGAGTGAACCTTCTCTGAACTACTTCTAATGCAATTATATAATTTCTTAAGTAAGGAGACCAAGACAGTCCACAGTACTCCAGATGTGCTCTAACTTATGTCCTGTACAGCTATCGCAACACTTCCCTACTTTTATATTCTATTCACCTTGCAATAAACAACAACATTCAATTTGCCTTCCGAATCACTCGCTGTACCTGCATAGTAACATTTTGTGTTTCATGTACCAGGACACCCAGATCCCCCTGTACTGTACAGATCTGCAGTCTCTCTCCATTTAAATAATATACTGCTTTTTATTCTTCCTGCTAAAGTGGACAAGCTCACATTTTCCCACATTATACTCCATCTGCCAATGTTTTGCTCACTCACTTAACCGATCGACATCTCTTTGTAGACTCTTTGTGTCCTCTTGACAGCTTACTATCCAACCTATCATTGGACAGACACATGGCAGGTTAACTTCAATGCTGAGAAATGTGAAATGATGCATTTTGGAAGGAAGACTGAGTGATATAAACTAAATGGTACAATGTTAGATTGGGTGCCAGGACAGAGAGACCTGGGATTTCATCTATGTTACCTTTTCTACCGTAAAGCACAATTTGGGGCTTGGAATCTGTGAGTTGTAACTAGCTCCTCATCTTGAAACGTGTTGGGAAATGTGTCAAAAGCTGTTTCCATTCAGACATTCCTGCATTGTGGAAGAGTGAGCTATCTTTACAGAGACAGGAAATAGGGGTGTTTGAATGGACTTGCAGGTTCTGGTTGATGAGATAAGGTGAGAATTTGATTTGTGTCCCTTGCAAATACACAGAATTGAAGGTATTTACAATTCAATACATGAAGGGAACAATATACAAAACCTGAGACAGTCAGGCAATAGCAGTAGGAAAGTGAATCTCTTTTTAATGGTTTTAATTTGAAGGCCTGAGCTGATGATTGAAAAAAGCCAGGGTTCAAATCCCACTGTTGGCAATTTGAATTGTTTTTTCTTTCAAAAAAACATAAATCTGGAATTAAAAACCTCTAGGATGGAATGATTCCCTCCTGTCTGCTGGTACAAAGCCCGTGTGTGTCTCAGTTTTTCTGTATTTATGAATGATTGAAGATGATGGGGGAGAATGCCACATACCCAGGTTTGCCATTGACACAGAAATAGGCAGCATTGTATGCAGTGTAGCTGGAAGCATAAATTTACTAAGAGATATTAATGTCTTAAGTGAATGAGCAAAACTGTGGTGGATGGATTTCAATGTCAGCAAAAAAGAACAGAACAGAATACTTTATAAATGGTGAAAAACTAGAAACACTGGATGTGCAAAGAAACTTGGGGGGTTCCATGTCCATTTGAGTGCAGTGTAGATTTACCAGAATGATAACTGGACTCCAAGGGTTAAATTACGAGGTGATATTACACAAGCTAGGGATGTGTTCTCTAGAATTTAGGTGGATCAGGGCTGATTTGATCAAAGTTGTTGTGATATTGAAGGGAATTGATGGGGTAGTTTGGGTAAAACTATTTCGGTAGGTTGGGGAGTCTGGGACGAGTGAGCATAGTCTAAAAATGAGAGGCAGACATTTCAGGAGTGAAGTTAGGAAACACTTCTCCACACAAAAGGTGGTATTAGTTTGGAAATGTCTTCTTCAAATACTCATTTATGCAAAATCAATTGTTCATTTTTAAATCAAAGATTGACCTCATTGAATTCCTTTTGGAAATTTAAAAATACTTCTGTCGCTCTCTGTCCCTCAGTCACTCAGTCTGTGTGTGTGTTTCTCTGTCTGTGTGTGTTGCTGTGTCTGTATTTGTGTGTGTGTCTTCACCAGTTGCTCTCTGCTCTCTCAGAACCTCAGTAAAACTGCACATACATCTGTTTACCATTTTAAGTTATAGATTGTGCATAGATCTTTGAATGTGGCAGGGCATATTGAGAGAGTGGTTTGTAAAGTATGTGGGATCTTGGGATACAAAAGCAGGGAAGTTATGATGAAACTTTATAAAGCTCTGTTTAGGCCCCAACTGGGGAAAACTGTGTCCAGTTCTGGTCACCACACCTCAGGAAGGATGTGAGGGTCCTTGAGAGGGTGCAGAGGAGATTTACAAGAATGGTTCCAGGGATGGAGAATTTAGTTACAAGGTTAAGTTGAAAAGCTGGGTTAGTTTTCCTTAGAACAAAGGAGATAGAGGGGAGATTTAATGGATGTGTATAAGATTATGACAGGCTTAGATAAGTTAAACAAGGAAAAGCTGTTCCCATTAATAAATGTTACAGGGCTTGGGGACACAGATTGAAAGTTTTGTGCAAAAGATGCCGGGGGAATATGAGGAAACACTTATTTACACAGCGGGTGGTAATGACCTGGAACTCACTGTCCACAAGGGTTGTGGAAGTGGAGACGATCAATGACTTCAAGAGGAAGTTGGATGGTCATCTGAGAGAATTAGACTTGCAGGGCTACGGGGATCGAGCCAGGGAGTGGGACTGACAGCACAGCTCTGTGGAGAGCTGGCATGGACTCGATGGGCTGAATGTCCTCCTTCTGTGTTGGAAATGACTAAATCACTGTAAGACTCAGTGGTAACGAACGGAGTGGACGGAGAACCACAGTCTGATATTTTAAGCAGCGACTTACGGACACAAGGTGTATTGTATTTACTTACAATGCTTACTGTTATAACCTTGTAATGTATCACCATAACTGCTAGACTAACCTTTTTACATGTGTTAAATTCAACGGTTCAATCCATATCATATTTTAGTTGAATTATTTGAAGTAACACAAAACCCTGAAATGTAAATACTGAACTCAATAAGTGTAAGGTGCGGTGCCCAAGAGATCAGAAAGATTACTCGCCCCTTTGCTGAATGTTTTCAGAGTAATTTAAATAAAGCAGCCAGTTTAACAAGTAATAAAAACAGGAAATACAGGTAACATTCCCCGGCTGAGGCAATACCTGGGATTTCACACTTTGCCTTAGTTTGTCTAGTAAACCGTTTTCAGGGCTGACTAATGGACTGCGTACGAATAGACCAGCTTTAACAATAATAAGAGGCCAATCAACCTGCCGTCTCTTAATTCAATTTACTCACATTTGTTTCTTAACTCTTTCTGCCTTTTTGCTCTCACATATTCTCCCTCTAGCTAATAGTGAACAAATGTGTCTGAAATCAACAATTCGAACAGGTCCGAGACCTTCCGTTGTATAAATCCTCCTGGGGCATAAATGAACAGTATATTAATCTCATCTCTGTGATTATAACAACTCAAACATGACGACTAGGAGGTCATTCAATCACACTGTGTGTTAAACCCATTGACCAGCCTTTACACATTGTCTAACTCATCAGTCAGGTCCATCAATATGTTTTCACTTTTCAAATACACCCTCAGCATCCACAGTCGTTTCGGTGAGGATCCAGATTCCCACTTTTCTTATTGGGAGAAGTGCTTCCTGACATCACCCTGATCAGCCTAGATCTGATTGTAACTTTATAACCCTGGTCAATAGTAAACTTCAACAGAGATGCAGTAGAGTGTGAAAACAGGTGACCTGCTGTGTGAGAAGTAAAAGATAAACACCTTAGCAGAATCTCAGAGGCTCAGATATAGGTTGTGCCGAGGCAAATTAGCTGGATGTTAAGGCCACATCATTTCTACTTGCTTTTACCAGGCGTTCACATTCGAGCTGATAGGAGTCCGAGTGTGGGAAGTCAGAGATTTTGAGATTCTGACCTGGTTCGGGTGGACAGATCGTTTCCTAATTGGACAATTCAAACAATAGTGAGGTCACGATTGAATGAACTCAGTCTCCAGAGGCTTTTCTATGACCAGAAAATATAAGAAGGGATTCCATGGTCAAAACTCTCTGAAACTATTCTCAAATTTGAAGTTGGTAAGAAGTCCTGAGATGTACTTGTTAAGATAATGCATCATTTAATTCAACATCACACAATAACAATTCTCATCAGTACTGTTACATCATCCAGGAGGCAGTGATACAGAGGTGAAGTTTAATAAAACATTTCCAAGTGGAAGTCATTATACAAATCCAGGTGAGTACAGGTAACAAGTCCGTTCATCGACCCCTCAGTTTCCTCAGGATATTTCACAGGGTCATTGCACCTTTTCACAATCTCATGGTTTGCAGTCTCAGGTGATTCCGTTTGAAAATTCAGTCCTCAGTAAGTTTAGTTTAGAGATACAGCACTGAAACAGGCCCTTTGGCCCACCGAGTTTGTGCTGACCATCAACCACCCATTTATATTAATTCTATACTAAACGCATATTCCTACCACATCCCCACCTGTTCCTATATTTCCCTACCACCTACCTATATTAGGGACAATTTATAATGGCAAATTTACCTACCAACCTGCAAGTCCTTTGGCTGTGGGAGGAAACCGGAGCACCCGGAGAAAACCCATGCAGACACAGGGAGAACTTGCAAACTCCACACAGGCAGTACCCAGAATTGAACCCGGGTCGCTGGAGCTGTGAGGCTGCGGTGCTAATCATTGCGCCACTGTGCCGCCCTCTTAGATCGTTTCCTACTTGGACAATACAGTCTCAGGTGATTCCGTTTGAAAATTCAGTCCACAGTAATTACACAATGTTTAATTTCCATGGTAACACCAGTATCTGCTCCCATGTTGGTGTCACAAACACGTTAAGTTCAGGATCCTTAAACACTACAAATGCTCACCATCACCCAGACAGAACAGTGGGATTCCCGACTGGCACTTTCCCTATTTCTCCTCTCGCAGTGCTGACCCATCCTGGGTGCACCAGTTTCAGGAACCTCCCCAATAGGATACTCCCTCTGGGTGACCCCATACACTGGGTATTGGTATCTATTGGACGGTGGGATCTATCCAAGCTGAACAGAGCCTGTCTCCATCCTGAACACACACAGGTTCACTTCCCAGCAGGGTCACTGGGTACTGATACTGAGTGTGAACCCTGGATAATGTAATTCCCAAACCCTGGGATATTGAGTGTAATTACCAGTGTCCCACTGCAGCCCAGACTGAGCCCCACCCTGGACCCTTCCTGTCTGTACATTTCCCCAGTTCCCCATTGGGGAACATTCAGTCCCAGATATCCTGCAGAAACAGCGCTGTGGGGCCGGGCGGCTGAGTCACGTGACCCTGTTGCTGGGCCTCTGATGTCACAATGGGAGATGACACTCGCTCAGCTCGAACTGGAAACAGTGAAACAGCCAATAGGATTTAAACCTGGAGCGCGGCCAATTAAAGGGGAAGGACAGAAAATTGGCCAAAAATGTTCATTTTGAGAGACCAGTGATGTTTACAAACTGAAATATTCACACAAACACATTTAGTCCAGGTCTTCTGCCCTGCAGTGACTTCAGCTGATTCACTCCACTTGAACTGAACTGGTTCCACCTCAACCTGAAACAGATTAAAGATTAAACAGGAAATAAACAGATTTAACAATAGTGTAAATAACAGGGAGACTGGGATTAATATTTTAATAATAATTTGAGATATTACTGATAAGAGTGACTGAATCACATTTATATTTTATTTATTACATTAAACATTAACACAAACACTCACTCGATATGTTTCAGACTCCTGCAGTTCAGTATGAGGCGGCTCAGAGCGGGGACAGATTGGTCTGTGAAGGAGTTTTCTCCCAGGTTCAGAAACGTCAGTGACTGGTTTGTACTGCGAGCAGAAGCGAGATCCTCGGCACAAGAATCTGTGAGTCTGACCCGCTGTACCCTGGGCATCAGGGAGAGAAATAACAGGAATCAGTGTAAATCTCCAAGGTTCATTGATAACACAATTACTAATACGAATAACAACTTACAGCGTTCATTCCGAACACTATTACTAATGCTAAGAATAATTTATACTGTCCTTTTATTATAAACATAATGTCACACAGTCTGGTACTTACTGTTCTACTCTGTAAAGCAGCTGGTGAAGTATAATACTGGAGTTAATCTTTACTCAGTCCTACATATATTTAGAGTTAAACATTACAAGCACACACCTCCTCACTCAACCACACACAGTTTCAATAAGTGTCTCAATGTATCTGCTCAATTGAAACCCCTGTTAATGACGACCGCCCACATATTAAACACCATTAATAGACAATTAACAAATTCCCTTCTTTCTCTTTAAATAAAATTAATTGATATGCACAAAGAAAATGTCAGCAAAAAATCAAATCAAAAACCTCCATATTCTGTACAAAACATTACATTTTTATATTTATATTTAGAGATACAGCACTGAAACAGGCCCTTCGGCCCACCGAGTCTGTGCCGACCATCAACCAACCATTTATACTAATCCTACACTAACCCTATATTCCTACCACATCCCCACATGTCCTTATTTTCCCCGACCACCTACCTATGCTAGGAGCAATTTATAATGGCCAATTTACCTATCAACCTACAAGTCTTTGGTGGTGGGAGGAAACCGGAGTGCCCGGCGAAAACCCACGCAAACACAGGGAGAACTTGTAAACTAAACACAGACAGTACCCTGGTCGCTGGAGCTGTGAGGCTGTGGTGCTAACCACTGCGCCACTGTGCCGCTCATTGCGAGACCCCTCCTCAAGGACCACTAACAATTTCTTCACACAAGAATTTCCTTTTGTAAAACAATCAGACAGTTGATGACTTGTATCTACCCATTTAATTTTAGAGATTTTCTTTCTCTCTGGCATTTCTCTCAAGCCAGCAAGGTCGACTCTGTAACCTTTTCTGACACTTTTAGTAGAATGTGCATCAGCCAACAATGAACAATTATCTACTTAACATTCAATGAGTATGTGATCTTCAGTAAACCCCTTGTATAGAATCTCACTTACAATATTTGACATACAATCCCATATCCACTGTTTCCACAAGGGCTGGTGTGTCAATCAGCGGAAGTACTTTTAACAATCCTTTTTATTTTCTGAGCTTCCCAAGCTGAAGGACAGTATCTCCCATTTTCACCCATCAGTAATATTATGAAACTAGCTGCACTAGAATACCCATCAGGAAGATTAGCATGTGAACCATCGCTAAAAATGACTAGTTTCATGTTCTTTGGGTCACCTCGGGATGGGAACTTAAACACACATTTCTCCAGATTTAATCAATTTAATTATAGAGTGTTTTAAGGGTAAATAAAACATTCTCGACTTTAGGATGTTTCATTGTAGCACTTCACTCCAACACATAAAAACTAGTCTCTGGTCTCATCTGAGTGTCTAAACAGTTCAACTGACCAATCAAGCTTCACAATTGTTCTGTCTCTTCTTCAGATATAACATCATCTTTCTGTGATGTCCGAGTACGATTAACTGGGAGGGGAGTAACACCCACTAAATAGGATTGTTGATTCAAAATTATTTCAGAGCTACTCTGCTTAACAACTAAACCAATATATTTAAAAGTTCCACAAGCCTGACTCTCGATTTTAAATTCTAATCTAATCTTTTTAATAATACCTTTCTCAAATTCAGCAGTATCACCACATCAGAAATCAACATGTATCATAAAGATGTCTGAAAGTTTCCCTTTATGATACCAATAAAACATTGTGGGATCTGTTTTTAGTTGAACACAATGTATTTCAGCAAAACAGATCTCACTGTAAAATACCACACACTGGAAGTATCATCCAGGCCACACGTGCCTTTGTTTAGTTTTCATAGTTTCCCTTCTGCATCTGCTGTCTCTTTGGGAAGTTTCAGAAACTCAGCTCTCTGAAAGGTATCGCCCTGCAGAAATGCAGCTTTCAGGTCAATTGATCTACACTCCCATGAATATGTGACCAAAAGAGCTAAAAGGATTTTCAACATTACTTTTCCAGCTGTAGGAGAGCCCATTCCAACATCTGTATCACCCAGTCATTCTTCAAAACCCCGAGCAACCAGCCTGGCTTTAGCCTAATAAGACCCATCTACAAGGATCTTTTCAGTACAAATCCACCTATGTGACAAGGCAGCTTGTCCTTGATCTGGTATCACAGAGTCAACTCCAACTATCTAATTTCCTTTGTTTTGCTTCTCTTAATAGTTTGTCCTCATGTTTATTGGCAGTCACTAAAATTTCACAATCATGAGGACTTCTGCTTCTAGTTCTGTTCAGAGACTGTTCTGTGACTTGAATTTCATTGTGTAATCTATTTAAGTTACAGCCTCTACCTGCACTTTTATGTCTGTCGGGATGATTACTGTGAGATCTCCCTCTTACACTATCGAGGCTCTTTCTCCGGTATCTGACTTTTTTCTGATACAAGAGTCACCTCCAGATCCACTATCAGAACGTGCACTGTGCTTTCATACCCTCCACTCTTTCATCCCATTCTACCAGTTCACAGACCTCACTTCTTGACCATCATCCTGTACATTAAACAATATTTAAATTTACCAGTAGCTTTTCCTGCACGTCCCACAATTGTCATATTCCTGCATTAACTTGACCCCTCTGGAATATGTGTCACCCAGGTTTCTGAGCAATTGGTCTTTGGATGTGATAGCTCTGTTCTGTGTGTCATGATCACTCACAGTACCACTAACCAGCCCTTGATCTACTGTTTTACTGGTCCTCAGGACTCTCATTACAAAACACACGAACATTTGAGGTACAAGGTGCCTCGTTTACTTCTATCGGCTGCTCAGAATCCAAGATATAATTAATCCTGATTAATCGTGAGGAATGAACCTGAACAGTTTGATATGTTTGATAAGGACTGTTTTACCATCATGGCCTATTACTTTACCCAGGCCTTTCCGTTCCCTATGACCCTCTCTTTTATAATAGAGCAAATCTGCTGAATTATATTCTATCTCAGATGGTCTTATATGATGCCTCAGAGCTCTCTGAATGTTCCACAAGACCTCAGAATTGATGAAAGCCCATTGTCACACATGTAAAATATTCAAATGTGTTGTAAAAATTGAACTAATTGTAGTGCCTTCTGGAGCAGGAGGACTATCACACAGTTCAGGAAGTAATTGTGAATATTCCCTATCGGCCAATTGACAGGGACTAAACCCTCCAACCATCTGGAGTGAATTCTTTATATGAACCTTCAATGCTCGGCCGATTGTCAACTTGCAGTCTGGTTGATCAGCTAAGATTTTATGCAGCATTTCATCAATCACCACATCATTCCTGTCACAGAGTCCATTACTGAAAAGACTTTCAGCTGCTGTATTCATGACCAGAATGTTCATGTTTTCAAACATGTCATTGAACTCATCATTGGCAAATTCCCTCCACGATCAATTAGAAACTTTGCTCGTGCCCCAAGTCTGATCCCTATCCATTTCTCCATGATTTTATCTATAATCACCCTTTTGTCCTTACTCAATTTTATTGCAGAAACACTAAGTCTGGTGGCCAGGTCTATAAAATGTAGGATGAAAATATTTCTTTCTTTGATCCACGCAATGACCTTGTTATAGCCGCGTGCCAATGGAAGGTTTACAATAGGACGTGGCAGCATCCTCCAATACTTTTTACATATTTCACACTTGACTAATCTCTTCTATTAGTCTTATACACTCTTCAACTGTACCTGTATCTTTTAGCAGGGTTTTAAACCTCTGACAAGCAGGGTTAGCAAATTGTCTATATTACTTCAAGCCAACTTGCCTTTCTACTCTCTGATTCTTCTCAACTGATGTCATTAATATTTGTCTAATACTCTGATAAGAAACAACAGGTTTTGTTAAGGGGACACAATAATGTCCTGATTGGGAAAACTGCAAATCCACTGACTTTCCAAAAGTAACTGCCTTATCACACTCCATGTCAAGTTTCATTTGTGCCTCTTTGATAGAAGGTTTACTCAACCACATAGATATCTCACTGGAGACATCAGTACTGATAACATGGCTTACTCCAGCTATTTTGTATGGAATTATGACTCTCCTTAGTGACCTTAATGCTCATCATCACGAAACTGAAACAAGTAGTACTTTTATACTTTTTAACGGTGCATCAATCCTCATTACTTAGTGAATCTAAATGACATTTTAACCAATCTGTTCAGCAAACTGTTGAAGTGCAAGCACTACTAGCACAACACAGTTAAACAAGTCTGTGAATGACATATTCAATATTGGACTAAAACTCCTTGTGACTTGTACAATTTGTTTGGACTCATCCACGTCTTCATCTTCTGCCTCAGAATCTTCATTCCCGTGAGTCATTTCGAGGACTCTGCCGCTATGCTTTGTGCAGTTCATGGCATAATGGGATTTGCAGCCACACCTGATGCACCTATTAACTGCTCCTTGGCCTTTGCTGGGTTTCAGTCGCCTATTATTGCGGTTCTAATTTTGTATTCGCAATAATAGCCAGATCTACTAAAGGTGCTTTCATCCTCATTCTGACTGTCCATAACCATTCCATTGTACTTACACCTGCTTCCAGGATCTGGTCCATTTCTAAATCTGGCAATTATTGTGTCTTTTATTCTTTGTGTTACTGCGGAATGTCCCGTTTGCTCCACCAAGGCCCCAGGAATCTTTTCAAGAGAGCAGACATCTGATCCAACAGGGAGTCTCTCTCTCTGAGAACTGAAAACCAGTTAGAACCTGGAGCATGTCCCTTTGCTACACTTTGGCACAATCCAGCAATTTAAGTGCTAGCATTGAACCAGGGATCTCTAAAGTAAATTTTGTCAATCTTTATACAGTCTGTTAAAGTACATGATATATTCTTCCTTTGACTAAACATCTGTCTTCCAAAACGTATCAAACTCTGACCATGCCTCAAAGATATTTAATAGATCACGTTACTTGTTTATTTCATCCAAGAACTCTAAAAGAAGATCCAAACCAAATCAGTTTTTCACTGATGGGGAGGCAGCTCACAAAGCATTTTACTTCTGGTCCGAAGCAATGCCAAGGCCATACCTTGTTTCCTTTCTCATCGGGACACAACCCATGTCCACATATCCACTTCATTCTTTATACTTATTTGTGCCATGAGATGTGGGCGTCGCTGGAAAGACCAGCATTTGTTGCCCATCCCTAATTGCCCTTGGGAAGGTGGTGGTGATCTGCCTTCTTGAACCTCTGCAGTCTATCTGGTGCAGGTACATCCACAGTGCTGTTAGAGAGGGAATTCCAGGATCTCGATCTAGTTGTCAGTGAAGGAACGGCGATATATTCCCAAGTCAGGATGGTGTGTTACTTGGAGGAAAACTTGCAGATGGTGGTGTTCCCACACGTCTGCAGCCCTTTTCCTTCTAGGTGGAAGAGTTTACAGGTTTGGAAGGTGCTGTTAAAGGAGACAAGGTGAGTTGTTGCAGTGTATCTTGCATCTGGTACATTCTGCTGCCTCTGTCCGTCCCTGGTGGAGGGAGTGAATGTTTAAGGTAGTACATGGGTGTTATCAAGTGGGCTGCTTTATCCTGGATGATGTTGAGCTTTCTGAGTGTTGTTGGAGCTGCACTGATCCAGGCAAGTAGTGTGTATTCAATCACACTCTTGACTTGTGCCTTGTCGATAGTGGACAGGCTTTGTGGAGTCGGGAGGTGGACTACTCGCTGCAGAATTTCCAGCCACTGACCTGCTCTTGTAGACACAGTATTTATACGTCTGCTCCAGTTCAGTTTCTGGTCAAAGGTAACCCCCAGGATGTTGATAGTGGGGGATCCATTGATCTATATGCTGTTGAATGTCAAGGGCAAATGGTTAGATTCTTTTTTGTTGGTGATGGGCATTGTCTGGCACACTTGTTTGGCATGAATGCTACTTAGCACTTACCAGCCCAAGCCTGGATGTTATCCAGGTCTTGACTCTTTGGGAAGTAGACTGCTTCAATATCTGAGGAGTTGAGAATGGTAGATGGAGTACAATGTCAGGAAGTGCAAAGTTATTCACTTTGGTAGTAAGAATAGAAAAACAGAGTGCTTTTTAAAAGGTCTACATCTTGTAAGTGTTGGTGTTCAAAGAGACTTGGGTGTGCTTCAATGCAGGAAGTTAGCACGCAGGTACAGCAAGCAATTCGGAAAGCAAATGACATGTTGGCCTTTATTGCAAGGGGATTGGAGGACAGGAATAAAGAAGTCTTGCTACAATTGTACAGGGTTTTGGTGAGACCACATCTGGAGTGCTGTGTACAGTTTTGGTCTCCACATTTAAGAAAGGATATACTTGCATTGGAGGCGATACAGCAAAGGTTTACCAGATTGGACCCTGGGATGAGGGGGTTGTCCTATGATGGGAAGCTAAGTAAATTGGGCCCATACTCTCTGTAGTTTAGAAGAATGAGAGGTGATGTCATAGAAACATACAAAATTCTGAAGGGACTTAGTAGACACAGATATTGTTTCCCCTGTTTGGGGAATCGAAAACACGGGGCACAGTCTCAGGATTAGCTGCCAAACATTTAGGACTGAGATGAGGAAAAATTACTTCACTCAAAGGGTTAAGAATCTTTGGAATTCTCTATTCCAGAGTGTTTTGGATGCTCTATTGTTGAATACATTTAAGGCTGGGATAGACAGATTTTTGGACTCTCAGGGTATCAAGGGATATAGCGAGCGGGTGGGAAAGTGAAGTCGAAGCCTAAGATTAGCCATAATCGTACTGAATGGTGGAGCAGGCTCGATGGTCCATATGGTCTACTCCTGCTCCAATTTCTTGTGTTTTTGTGGCACTGTACACTGTACAATCATTACTAAACATCCTCACTTCTGACTTTATGATGGAAGGAAGATCACTAATGAAGCAGCTCAAGATGTTTGAGCCGAGGACACTACTCTGAGGAACTCCTGCAGTGATGTCCTGGAACTGAGATTAATGACGTCCAACAACTGCAACTAAAGCCTGGCGCGGGTATAAAATTAAAACCCGATCTGGGCCCAACCTGACCACAGCCAACCCGTATCTGACCCGAGCTCAAACCCTTTAATTTTTTTCGCGCCCAACCTGACCCTACATGCATCACCTTTATCTATTTCAGCAGCAGGCTGTCCCTGCAGCTGGAGTTATGGAGAATCATTGGTAAACTTGGCCCCATGACTTCCCGGAAGCAATGTCCAGCTCAATCCAACTGAGCCCGAATGCTGGACTCGGAATTTCCACCATACCTGACCGGAACCCAACACATGTAGTCGGATCAAGTCGGGTTTGGGTCGGGTAGCCAGGCTTTAACCACAACCATCTTCCGTACGAGGTGTGGCTCCAATGTTCTGAAGGTGCTTCCATTGTTAAAATATTTTTTGAGGACTCATATTCAAAAGTCTATGGAAATATCTGAGGAAATGCTTGACTTGCTTTTTAAAAAAGGGTCATTGGAAAGACACTTGAGACCTTGTTTAAAAAAAAACACTTACTGGAAGTCACATGTCTTAAGCTAGGTAAACAGCAAAGGCCTCACTGACTATTGGAGTTGATTACAGAGAAGTCACATGTTTTCGCGATGTCAGTCTCAACAGGGTTTGCTGAATGCTAGGGCTCAGCGGTGACATTCACTTCTTTAATATTTTACTTGCAAACTTGGTAGTTTTCACAGAAGATTCCATGATTTATGGTAGTCAGGAGTTGGTTTTGTTTAGAACTGTTTGAATGGACAGTTGGGGTGTCAGCCTGCTAAGTGAGAGAGGTCACCAGTTCATCCTATTCCACCTCTTTGAGAACTCTGAGAATCCAGTGTGAGAACTGGAGAAACTGATGCAGCATTTCTCCTGAGAAGTTTCTGCAAGACTTTCTCTTCACATCTCCTGAACGAACTGCTTCTGAAAAGATCCCAGTGACAACTGCATGTGACCAGTGACACCCGTCTCCATGGATCCAGACCAACTAGAATGCTCCATATCTTATCCTTTTTCTCCAAGAAGTAACAGGTACTTGGCCAAAGTTTTTTTTTTGTTTTTTTTGTAAAGTTGATCTCGCAGAGAAAGCATCTTTGTTTTTCCTTTAACTGGTGCGTTTGTGTAGGTGTGTTGGGTTATCTCGAAGGGAATATATTTATACTTTCATATTACAACCTGTGCATTAATAAGTGTTGCATATTTATGAAATGAGTCTTGTTTTATAATAAATTAATAATTTTGTTGATTATTAAAGAAACTTTGTTGGCAAATTTTTATTTAGAAACGAAAATAGATGAAGTATATAATTGGCTGTATCGGTAACTGGGTAAAACATTTACCCAGTAAATGTGCAGAAGTGGAACTAGAAAAAGACAGTGCACTCTTCCATCCCCGGTCATAACACCAACCAATGAAGCGTTTTCCCCCTGATTCCCACTAACTTCAATTTGACTCGGGCTCCTTGATGTCCCACTCAGTCAAATGCTGCCTCGATATCAAGAGCAATCACTTTCACCACACCTGGTCATATGGTTCAGATTCCGAGAACATCAGAGGGTAATCAAAGCCCAACAATTTACACTTGCTTTCGGCCATTTCTGATCATTGCTGATAGGATTGTAGTTTTTTGTCCGGTTTTTTTTCAGAATCTCTCCTGACAGTGCAGAGCATGTGCAAAGCGATCGCCGACGTTATCATGTGTCTGAACATTTGTCAGCTTACCAGTATGGGTCCATGCACGCGCATTAACGTCACCACGTAATGACGTCAGACGTAATAATGTCCGAGTGTTGCTTCACCCATCAATGGCCATGATCACAATCTCTATGCCTCCAACAGTACCCTGCTCCCTCCCACGATTGGCGCCTCAGTCACCAGTTTTCTTCCCCGCTCTCATCCGCTGTTCTCTCCTGTGCTCGCCTGCTTGTCGCTCTCGATTCTTTGCTGCTCCATCCCACCCCTGCTGCTTCTCTAGGTGATGAGATGGGGAGCGAGCAGCAGGAGGGGACAGCGGGCAGACGGGTGCGGGAGAGAACGGTGAAATGGAGTGGCGAGCATTCGGCAGCAGTGGGTAAGTGGATGTGGGAGGGAGTGGGTAAGAGAAGCGGCCATTGTGGGAGGGAGTGCTGTATTGTTGCGGAACGGGTGGAGGCGGTGATTGCGGCCTTTGAAGGGTGAGGGGGTTATTGTTCAACTGATTTTTTTACAGGCAGCTGCCTGAGACGTCGCAGACAGTGACGTTTCAGTCCGTGAGGCTGCATTTGCATGTGGCCATACTGCGACACCTAGTGGTTGCGTTGTCAGCAATCGCAGCCTTTTTTCATCGCCTTGGACCTTCATCTTGAGGCGACCATTCTCTGTTACCATATTCTACTCTGGAAAGCCAGTTGGTGAAGAAGATTACTGGAGTTAATCTTTACTCAGTCTTACATTAATTTACAGAGTTAAGCATTACACACATACACCTCCTCACTCAACCACACCACAGTATTTATAAGTTTCCAAGTGAAACCCCAGTTAATGCCCACTACCTGCACACAAGTAAACACAATTGATATACAATTAGCACTTACTCCAGTCTCTGTATTTTACAGTCTGGGTTCCTCAGAGCCTCAGACAGTAGTTTCACTCCTGAATCTCCCAGTTTATTATAACTCAGGTTCAGAAACGTCAGTGACCGGTTTGTACTGAGAGTGGAAGCGAGATCCTCGATGCAAGAAGCTGTGAGTGCGTTACTGGAAAGCCTGGATCAGAGAGAGAGAAATACCAGGAATCACAGAAAATTCCATGGCTTATTAAGAACACCATTGCTGATACTAATAACAACGTTTATTGATGACACAATTATTGATACTAATAATAATGTGCAGTGTTAGACATCCAGTTATTATAGACACAATCTCTCACAGTCTGGTACTTACTCCAGTGTCTGTATTTTACAGTCTGGGTTAATGCTCACCATCTGAATACAATTAAACATAATTAATATATAATTAGCACTCACTGCAGTTCCTGTATTTTACAGTCCGGGTTCCTCAGAGCTGCAGACAGTAGTTTCACTCCTGAATCTCCCAGTTTATTACAACTCAGGTTCAGATCCATCAGTGACCAGTTTTTATTCACAGCGAAGGCGAGATCTTCGATACAAGACGCTGTGAGTTCGTTATTGGAAAGCCTGGATCAGAGAAAGAGAGAAATACCAGGAATCACAGCAAATTCTATGGTTTATTAAGAACACCATTACTGATACTAGTAATAATGTTTATTGATAACACTATTATTGATACGATTAATAATGTGCAGTGTTAGACATCCAGTTACTTTGGAAACAATCTCACAGAGTCTGGTGCTTACTCCAGTGTCTGTATTTCACAGTCTGGGTTAATGCCCACCAACTGCAAACGTTTGAACATAACTAATATATAATTAGCACTCACTGCAGCTTCTGTATTTTACAGTTCAGGTTCCTCAGAGCTGCAGACAGTAGTTTCACTCCTGAATCTCCCAGTTTATTATAACTCAGATCCAGAACCTTCAGAGTACTGAGAGCAGAGGCGAGACCCCCGACACAAGAAGCTGTGAGTGCGTTACTGGAAAGCCTGGGATCAGAGAGAGAAATACCAGGAATCATAGTAAATTCACAGTGTTTATTAAGAACACTATTACTGATACTAATAATAATGTTTATTGATAACACTATTATTGATATTAACAATAATGTGCAGTGTTAGACATCCAGTTATTATAGACACAATCTCTCACAGTCTGGTACTTACTCCAGTGTCTGTATTTTACAGTCTGGGTTAATGCCCACCATCTGGATTCAATTAAACATAATTAATATACAATTAGCACTTACCACAGTTTCTGTATTTTACATTCTGGGTTCCTCAAACCTGCAGACAGTAGTTTCACTCCTGAATCTCCCAGTTTATTATAACTCAGGTTCAGATCCGTCAGTGACCGGTTTGCACTGAGAGCAGAGGCGAGATCCTTGACACGAGAATCTGAGTGATTGTTTTTTCCAGCCTGGAATCAAAGATGGAAAAGTAACAGGAATCAGAGTAAATCCGCATTGTGTATTTATAACACCAATTACTGACACTAGTAATAGCAGTGCTTAGCAATAACACAATTGCTGAAACTGATAATGTACAGTGTTTATTAATAATGCGATTACTGATATTAATTGCCTGTACTGGGACGAGGGAGCAGTACCACAGGACATGCGCGAAGCCAATATCATCCCTCTCTATAAAAACAAAGGTGACCGTGGTGGCTGCAACAACTACCGTGGAATCTCCCTGCTCAGCAGAGTGGGGAAAGTCTTCGCTCGAGTCGCTTTAGACAGGCTCCAGAAGCTGGCTGAGCGCATCGACCGTGAGGCACAGTGCAGCTTTTGAGCAGGGATATCAACCATTGACCTGCTGTTCTCCCTTCGTCAGCTACAGGAGAAATGCCGTGAACAACAGATGCCCCTCTACGTTGCGTTCATTGATCTCACCAAAGCCTTTGACCTCGTCAGCAGACGTGATCTCTTTAGACTACTAGAAAAGATCGGATGTCCACCGAAGCCACGAAATATCATCACCTCATTCCATGACAATGTGAAAGGCACAATTCAGCATAGCGGCGCCTCATCAGACCGCTTTCCTATCCTGAGTGGCGTGAAAGAGGGCTGCGTTCTCGCACTTACACTGTTTGGGATTTTCTTCTCCCATCTGCTCTCACACGCGTTCAAGTCTTCAGAAGACGAAATTTTCCTCCACACAAGATCAGGGAGCAGGTTGTTCAACCTTGCCCGTCTAAGAGCGAAGACCAAAGTAAGGAAAGTCCTCATCAGGGAACTCCTCTTTGCTGACGATGCTGCATTAACATCTCACACTGAAGAGTGTCTGCAGAGTCTCATCAATAGGTTTGCAGCTGCCTGCAACGAATTTGGCTTAACCATCAGTTTCAAGAAAACGAACATCATGGGACAGGACGTCAGAAATGCTCCATCCATCAATATCGGCAACCACCCTCTGGAAGTGGTTCAAGAGTTCACCTACCTCGGCTCAACTATCACCAGTAACCTGTCTCTCGATGCAGAAGTCAACAAGCGCATGGGAAAGGCTTCCTCTGCTATGTCCAGACTGGCCAAGAGAGTGTGGGAAAATGGCGCACTGACACGGAATACAAAAGTCCGAGTGTATCAAGGCTGTGTCCTCAGTACCTTGCTCTATGGCAGCGAGGCCTGGACAACGTATGTCAGCCAAGAGCGACGTCTCAATTCATTCTATCTTCACTGCCTCCGGAGAATACTTGGTATCAGGTAGCAGGACCGTATCTCCAACACAGAAGTCCTCGAGGCGGCCAACATCCCCAGCTTATGCACCCGACTGAGTCAGCGGCGCTTGAGATGGCTTGGCCATGTGAGCCGCATGGAAGATGGCAGAATCCCCAAGGACACATTGTACAGCGAGCTCGCCACAGGTATCAGACGCACCGGCCGTCCATGTCTCCACTTTAAAGACGTCTGCAAACGCGACTTGAAGTCCTGTGACATCGATCACAAGTCGTGGGAGTCAGTTGCCAGTGATCGCCAGAGCTGGCGGGCAGCCATAAAGGTGGGGCTAAATTGTGGCGAGTCGAACAGACTTAGCAGTTGGCAGGAAAAAAGTCAGAAGCGCAAGGGGAGAGCCAACTGCGTAACAGCCCTGTCAACCAATTTTATCTGCAGCACCTGTGGAAGAGTCTGCCACTCTAGAATTGGCCTTTCTAGCCACTCCAGGCGCTGCTCCACAAACCACTGATCACCTCCAGGTGCTTATCCATTGTCTCTCAAGACAAGGAGGCCAAAGACAGATGAAGAAGATATTAATAATATACAGTGTCAGCTGCCCAGTTATTATCAATGCAATCTCACACAGTCTGGTACTTACCCCAGTTTCTGTATTTTACAGGCCGGGTTCCTCAGAGCCTCAGACAGTAGTTTCACTCCTGAATCTCCCAGATTATTGCGAGCCAGTCTAAAAACAAACAGACAGAGAGTGAGAAACAAACTGAATCAAACCCTGGACCTGATACAATTCACTTTCTGTTGAATGTTACAGGAAACACTGAAAAAGACTTGAGGAAATTAACAACCAGATTTTCCCATCACTGACAATGAATCTCACACTGTAGAACTCCTCATATATTCAGGAGCTGTCAATAAACATCAAAGAGGGAAGTAACAGGACAGAAGGTAGATGATTGGTTGGTGAGTATTACAGTGTGTTTTTGTCTCTCTGAGTGACAGCGTTTGGATAAAGTATTACTTGGGGAAATAAATCTATTACTTTGTTAATTAATTGATGTATCTAATTAATTTAATACATTTATTATTGTTTTAAAAGACCTAATTACATTTATTCAGGTTATCAATAAGCAAATTAATGATAAAAGACTAGAGATGACAGGGCAGGCTACGTGTTGGGACTGTCGGATGTGGGAGTTTGTGGATAGTGAGACTGTCCCACATTCCCACACCAGCAGGAAATGTCTCCGTCTTCAGTCATTCCAGCTCAGAGTCAATGGGCTGGCATGTGAGTTAGAGACATTCCCAAACATAAGGGAGGGGGAGGAATGTCTTCAAGTTTTATCCAGAACACAGTCACAGCTCAGAGAAAATCACAGGTTCAAGAAGAGGGTGTAACCATTAGGGAGCAGCATGGTGAGGACTGAGGAGAGGTTGAGAAGGAGGTTCCTCAAACACAGGTCTTGTCCAAAAGGTACCATGTACTTGTTACCTGTGAGGACAAGGAGAATGACTGTGGGGAGGACAGTCACAATGTAGACCAAGGTACTGTGGCTCAGAAGACTGTCCAAGAGGGAAAGAGCAGAATAGAATGTGGTAGTGATAAGGGTTTCTATAATTAGAGGGATGGATAGTGTCCTCTGCAGCCATGAATGAGAATCCTGTCGGGTGCGTTGTCTACAAGGTGCCAGGGTAAGGGATATCTTATGGTGGCAGGAGAGCAATTTGGAAGAGGAGGCAATAATCCAGTTGTCGTTGTCGGTGTCAGAACAAACAACATATGTGGGAACCGGGAGGAGATCCTGCTGAGGGAATATCAGGTGTTCAGAGCTAAATTAAAAAGCAGGACCTCAAGGGACAAACTGGCTGGCTGCAACGAATTTGGCCTAACCATCAGTCTCAAGAAAACGAACATCATAGGGCAGGACATCAGAAATGCCCCATCCATAAATATTGGCGACCATGCTCTGGAAGTGGTTCAAGAGTTCGCCTACTGAGGCTCAACTATCACCAGCAACCTGTCTCTCGATGCAGAAATCAACAAGCGCATGGGAAAGGCTTCCACTGCTACGTCCAGACTGGCCAAGAGAGTGTGGGAAAATGGCGCACTGACATGGAACACAAAAGTCCGAGTGTATCAAGCCTGTGTCCTCAGTACCTTGCTCGACGTTAGCGAGGCCTGGACAACGTATGTCAGCCAAGAGTGATGTTTCATTTCATTCTATCTTCGCTGCCTCCGGAATATCCTTGACATCAGGTGGCAGGGCCGTATCTCCAACACAGAAATCCTCGAGGTGGCCAACATCCCCAGCTTAGACACCCTACTGAGCCAGCGGCGCTTGAGATGGCTTGGCCATGTGAGCTGCATGGAAGATGGCAGGATCCCCAAGAACACACTGTAAAGCGAGCTCGCCACTGGTATCAGATCCACCGGCCGTCCATGTCTCCTCTTTAAAGGCATCTGCAAACGCGACATGAAGTCCTGTGACATTGATCACAAGTTGTGGGAGTCAGTTGCCAGTGATCACCAGAGCTGGCGGGCAGCCATAAAGGCGGGGCTAAAGTGTGGCGAGTCGAAGAGACTTAGCAGTTGGCAGGAACAAAGACAGAAGCGCAAGGGGAGAGCCAACTGTGTAACAGCCTCGACAACCGATTTTATTTGCAGCACCTGTGGAAGAGTCTGTCACTCTAGAATTGGCCTTTGTAGCCACTCCAGGCGCTGCTTCACAAACCACTGACCACCTCCAGGCGCTTACCCATTGTCTCTCAAGACAAGAAGGCCAAAGAAGAAGAAGTAGAGTGCCAGAAGACTGGCTGATAGCTAACATTATACCTATATTTAAGAAAGGAGATAGAACATGTACAGGGAACTATAGACCAGTTGGCTTAACATCAGTGGTAAGAAAAATAATGGAATCCCGATTAAAGGTGGGAATAGAAGAATATCGAGAAACCAAAGATATAATAATGAATAGTCAGCATTGATTTGAAGTGAAAGTCTTGCTTAAGCAACCTTGTTGAATTTTTTGAAGAGGTGACAGAGAAAGTAGACAATGCTAATGCAGTAGATGCAATTTATCCCGATTTTCAAAAAGTCTTCGATAAAGTACCACAGAACAGACTAATGAATAAGGTCAGAGATTGCAGGATCAGGGAACAAGCAGAATGGACAGCCAGCTGGCTTCAAAACAGAAAGCAGGTTGTGGGATAAAGAGTAGTTACTCAGAATGGCAGAAGGTGGAAAGTGGTGTTCCACAAGGATCAGTGCTGGGATCACTGTTTTACAATTTATATTAATGATTTAGACTTTGGAATCAAAAACACAATTTCTAAATCTTCAGATGGCACCAAATTTGGGGTTGGGGGGATAGTTAATCTGAGGAGGATAGCAACAAATTACATGAAGATGTTCACAAACTTGCAGAATGGACATGTAATTGACAAATTAATATCAACATAGATAAATGTGAGGTATTACATCTTGGAAAGAAAAGTAAAGAGGTTACATATTACTTACAAAATAAGAATCTAAATGGGACAGAGGAGGTAAGGGATCTGGGAGTACAAATACACAAATCACTAAAAGTAGTTACACAGGTTAACAGTCAACCAAGCACTAAGGTTTATTCCTAGGGGGTAGAATTGAAAAGTATAGAAGTTATGCTAAACTTGTGTCAAACCCTGGTTGGACCACACCTGGAATACTGCATACAATTCTGTTCATCATATCATAAAAAAGATATGGAGGCACTGGAGAGGGTGAAAAATATTTACAAGGATGATACCAGAAATGTAGGGAATACCGATCCGGAGGGAATGAACAGGCTGGTCTCTATTTTCTAAACCAAGAGCAGGCTGAGGGGTGACCTAATAGAGGTGTTTAGAAGTATGAAAGGTTTTGATAGAGGAGACACAGAGAGAATGGTTCCACTTGTGGGGAAAAGCAAAACTAGAGGCCATCAATATAAGATAGTCACCCACAAATCAAACAGTGAATTCAGATTGGTCAGTCCTGCATGATGTGTTACCTCCCTGGTGCTAGGGTAAAGGACATCATGGAGAACATTCTGCTGTGCGAACGGGGTATACATCGGTACCAATGACATAGGGAGGGCTGGTATTGAGGTCCTACAGTCTGATTTTCAGGAGCTAGGGAGGGAGTTAAAAAGTAGAACATCAAAGGTAGGAATCTCTGGATTACTCCCAGTGCCACACACCAGTGAGAGTAGAAACAGGAAGATAGGGAGGATCAATGTGTGGCTTGAGACATGATGCAAGAGGGCTTCAGATTATTGGGATATTGGGATCTGGGGCAGGAGACATCTATTAAAAAATAAAAGCAAGATACTGCGGATGCTGGAAATCTGAAACAAAAACAAGAAATGCTGGAATCACTCAGCAGGTCTGGCAGCATCTGTGGAAAGAGAAGCAGAGTTAACGTTTCGGGTCAGTGACCCTTCTTCGGAACTGACAAATATTAGAAAAGTCACAGATTATAAGCAAGTGAGGTGGGGGTGGGGATAGAGATAACAAAGGAGAAGGTGCAGATTGGACCAGGCCACATAGCTGACCAAAAGGTCACGGAGCAAAGGCAAACAATATGTTAATGGTGTATTGAAAGACAAAGCATTAGTACAGATTAGGTGTGAATACACTGAATATTGAACAGCAGCAAGTGCAAACCTGAAAAAAAACCTGAAAAAAGCAGTGGGTAAGCAAACTGAACAAACTAAGATGAAATGAAATAAATGCAAAAAAAGATAGTAAAAAATGTAAAAAAGAATGTAAAAAAAAGGTAGAAAAAATAACTGAAAATGAAAGTAAAATGGGGGGCTGTCATGCTCGGAAATTATTGAACTCAATGTTCAGTCCGGCAGGCTGTAGTGTGCCTAATCAGTAGATGAGAAGCTGTTCCTCGAGCTTGCGTTGATGTTCACTGGAACACTGCAGCAATCCCAGGTCAGAGATGTGAGCATGAGAGCAGGGGGGAGTGTTGAAATGGCAAGCAACCGGAAGCTCAGGGTCCTGCTTGCGGACTGAGCGGAGATGTTCCGCAAAGTGGTCACCCAGTCTGCGCTTGGTCTCCCCAATGTAGAGGAGACCACACTGTGAGCAGCGAATACAGTATACTACATTGAAAGAAGTACAAGTAAATCACTGCTTCACCTGAAAGGAATGTTTGGGGCCTGGGATAGTGAGGAGAGGGGAGGTAAATGGGCAGGTATTACACCTCCTGCGATTGCAGGGGAAGGTGCCCTGGGACGGGGATGAGGTGGTGGGGGTAATGGAGGAGTGGACCAGGGTGTCGCGGAGGGACACTATTAAAAAGTGACGGGTTGCACCTCAGCAGGACTGGGACCAATGTCCTTGTGGGGACGTTCACTAGTGCAGTTGGAGAGGCTTTAAACTAAATTGGTAGGGGCACAGGCAACGCCACATAGAAGTAGAAAAGAGTAGAATCAGGTAATTAAAGTAGCGAGAGTGTTAGACAGTATTAGAGAAGGAAGTCGTACCATATTAAATAGGAGCTGACGAAGGACTACAGGGAATACAGGTTCAGAATGCATGTTTAGAAATGTAACGTGTGGTGAATGAAGTTGATGAGCTACAAGCACTATCACCTGTGTGGGAATATAATGTCGTGGAAATATGAGAAACGTGGCTTAAAATGGTGAGGACAGGGCACTTAATATTCACGGATCCAAAGTGTTCAGAAAAGATAGTGAAGGAGAAAAGGGAGATGTGTGGCAGTACTGATTAGGGAAGACATTGTAGTGTTGGAAAGAGAGAACGATCTTCAGGGAGCAAGAATATAATACATTTGGCTACTGTGGCCAAAAGAAAGGATGTGATCACATGACTGGGGGCAATCTACAGGCTTTGGAATAGTGACAGAGAGAAATAAAGGAGCAAATCTGCAGGGAAATCACAGAAATGTGTTAGAACTTTAATTACCCAAATATCGATTGGGATAATGTTAGAGTAAAGGGAAAGGAGTGGTTAGGAATTTCTGAAATGTTTTCAGGTGAACTTCCTTGACCAGTATGTTCTCAGTCCAACTAGGAAGGAGGCATTGGTGGATCTGGTGCTGAGGAATGAAGTGGACCAAGTATCTGTGGGGCAATACTTGGGGAAGAGTGATCATTGTTTCATAGGTTTTAGATTAGTCATGGAGAAGAACAAGGAACAATCTAAAGTAGTGAAAGATGGACAAGTTCAATGTGATGAGAGAGGATCTAGCCAGGGCAAAATGGAACCAAAGACTCAGAGGAAAAACGGTAATGGAACAATGGGTGATCTTTAAGGAGGAGATATTTCAGGTGTGGGCTAAGTACATTCCAACAAGCTGGAAAGGTAGGGGAACCAAAGCCAGGGCTCCTTGGATAATAAGCGAGCTAGAGAATTTGACGGAATAAAAACAAGGGTGTATGATGCATGTCAGGTGTGTTCTTCAAGAGCAAACCAGGCCAAACACAATGGGCTGGATTTTACCGAGCGCCTGATGTCAGGCTCCATGACGCGGGGCCCAGAAGATGCTTCTGGCAGAGGCTCATCACGGAGCCCGACGCCAGGAGGGTCCGGCCTGATCCTCCTGAATCTTCCAGGTCCGCCACAATCTTCAGTGTGGTGGCCAGCACTCCTGCACCTTCACTTCCCCGCCTGGGAAAAGCAGGCATGACACTGGTGCGGGGTGGCAGGGAATTAAGAATTTTAGTGTGGGGGGTCGGTGATGGGGGGATGGGGTCAAATGATCATCATCAGTATAGGGTATTGTTGGAAGGGGAACTTTACACTTTGTACAGTCTGGGCGGGTGCAAAGGTCACAGTTCAAAGGTAAGTGTTTTGTGGGGGGAAAGGGCAAATATTTAATGTAATTTTTATTGGGAGTGGGAAAGGGGCGTTACAATTTTATTTGGTTAATTTAAGGGCGGGGATACTTCGTTAAATATTCAAATTGGCGGCAGAACTGGCTTCCCTGTAAAAATGGCACCAGCGCCTGCGCACAGGCATCTGTCACCATTGCTGGCGTCGGACAGCCCGCCCACTCCACATTGTGCGGGGGGAAGAGGGCCATGCTGTCTATTTAACTGAGCTGTCATGCAAGTTTGCGGCAGCTCTGATGTACCTGGCCCGCATTTTCCACCGGCTGCCAGGAGCAGTGGCAAGTCTTAAAATTCAGCTCAATAAGTTGAGGGGGGAAGTGAAGAGCAAAGAGCATCAGACTGGCAAAGAGAGAATCTGAGAAAGGAATGGCAGTTAACGTGAAAGGGAACCCAAAAATCTTCTAACGGCATGTAAATGGTAAGAAACATAGAAAAAAGTACTGCTCAGAAGGAGGCCATTCAGCCCATCGTGTCCGTGCTTGCCAAACAAGCTATCCACCCAAACTAATCCCACCTTCCAGCACCTGGTCCACAGCCACGCAGGTTACAGCACACTCGGTACATGTCCTTTTCAAAGCATTGAGAGTTTCTGCCTCCACCACCATTCCTGGCAGTGAATTCCAGACACCACCACCCTCTGGGTGAAAAAGTTTCCCCTCATGTGCCCTCTAATCCTTCTACCAATCACCTTAAGGGCTTAAGGGGGTAGTAAGATGTCGGGTGGGGCATATTAGGGTCAAAGAGGGTGGTATAAAAACCTTACCTCGGGGATTCGCGGCATACATCCAGGGAGAAGACTCGGAGGGCAGAGTTCCGGACCGGTAAGTATAGAAAAAACTTACCTCGGGTGAGAAAAAACCTGGAAAAAACTAAAAATAAACTGGAAAAAGTGACGTCACAGGAAAGCTGTGACCTGATTGGCTGGTAGGGAATCTGTACTGAATTTGAAAATAAAACATTGATTAAAATTGATTAAACCCCTAATTAAATAATTAATTAATAAGTAGAGGAGTTACTAAACCGGAGGGAGGAGATTACTCTATTTAGCATTTCATATTTATAGTAGAAATCTAGCGCAAAGGACCATATAGTTAATTGTAACTTAATTTAGCAAGGATTTAATAAGTATTTATTTTAAATTAATTTATTAATTAGTGCTAGAAATGTCAGTTAGAGGGGTAAAGTACTTCACCTGTGAGATGTGGGAGGCCCATGACGCTTCCAGCGTTCCGGACGACTACATCTGCAGGAAGTGTACCCAGTTGCAGCTCCTCACAGACTGCATGGATCGGTTGGAGGAGCAATTGGATGCACTTAGGAGCATGCAGGTAGCGGAAAGCATCATAGACAGGAGTTTTAGAGATGTGGTTACACCCAAGGTGCAGACAGATAGATCGGTGACCGCTAGAAGGGGCAGGCAGTCAGCGCAGGAATCCCCTGTGGCTGTCCCCTTCTCGAACAAGTATACCGTTTTGGATACTGTTGGGGTGGATGGCCTATCAGGGGAAAACAGCAGCAGCGGCCACAGCAGTGGCACCACGGCTGGCACTGTTGTTCAGCAGGGAGGGGCAAAGCACAGAAGAGCAATAGTTATAGGGGACTCTATAGTCAGGGGCACATATAGGCGCTTCTGTGGATGTGAAAGAGACTCCAGGAAGGTATGCTACCTCCCTGGTGCCAGGGTCGAGGATGTCTCTGAATGGACAGGGAACATTCTGAAGGAGGAGGGTGAACAACCAGAGGTTGTGGTACACATCAGTACTAACAAAGAGTGATGAGGTCCTGCAGGGGGAGTTCAGGGAGTTAGGTAGAAAGTTAAAAAACAGGACCTCGAGAGTGGTAATCTCGGGATCACTCCCTGTGCCACGTGCCAGTGAGGCTAGAAATAGGAAGATAGTGCAGCTAAACACGTGGCTGAACAGCTGGTGTAGGAGGGAGGGTTTCAGATATCTGGATCATTGGGATCTCTTCCGGGACAGGTGGGACCTGTACAAGAAGGACGGGTTGCATCTAAACTGGAGGGGCACACATATCCTGGCTGTGAGGTTTGCTAGTGTCACTCAGGAGGGTTTAAACTAGTGTGGCAGGGGAGTGGGAACCAGAGCAGTAGGTCAGCAGGTGAAATAACTGAGGGGGAACTAGTAAATAAGGCTAGTAAGACTAAGAGGAAGAGCAGGCAGGGAGATGTAGCTGAGCACAGCGGGACTGGTGGTCTGAAGTGCATTTGTTTCAATGCGAGAAGTATAACAGGTAAGGCAGATGAATTTAGAGCTTGGATTAGTACTTGGAACTATAATGTTGTTGCTATTACAGAGACTTGGTTGAGGGAAGGACAGGACTGGCAGCTAAATGTTCCGGGATTCAGAGCTTCAGGCGGGATAGAGGGGGATGTAAAAGGGGTGGGGGAGTTGCATTACTTGTTAAGGAGAATATCACAGTTGTACTGCGGGAGGACACCTCGGAAGGGTCATGCAGCGAGGCAATTTGGGTAGAGCTCAGGATTAGGAAGGGTGCAGTCACGATGTTGGGGGTTTACAACACGCCTTCCAACAGCCAGCGGGAGATAGAGGAGCAGATATGTGGATAGATTTTGGAAAGATGTAAAGGTAACAGGGTTGTAGTGGTGGGTGATTTTAACTTCCCCTATATTGATTGGGACTCACTTTGTGCTAGAGCTTGGATGGGGCAGAATTTGTAAGGAGCATCCAGGAGGGCTTCTTGAAACAATATGTAGATAGTCCAACTAGGGATGGGGCCGTACTGGACCTGGTATTGGGAAATGAGCCCGGCCAGGTGGTCAAGGTTTCAGTGGGGGAGCATTTCGGGAACAGTGACCATAATTCTGTAAGTTTTAAGGTACTTGTGGATAAGGATAAGAGTAGTCCTCGGGTAAAGGTGCTAAATTGGGGGAAGGCTAATTAAAACAATATTAGGCAGGAACTGAAGAATTTAGATTGGGGGCGGCTGTTTGAGGGTTCATCAACATCTGACATATGGAAGTCCTTTAAATGTCAGTTGATTAGAATCCAGGACCGGCATGTTGCTGTGAGGAAGAAGGATAAGTTTGGCAAGTTTCGGGAACCTTGGATAACAAGGGATATTGTGAGACTAGTCGAAAAGAAAAAGAAAGCATTCATAAGGGCTAGAAGGCTGGGAACAGACAAAGCCCTTGAGGAAGACAAAGAAAGTAGGAAGGAACTTAAGCAAGGAGTCAGGAGGGCTAAAAGTGGTCATGAAAAGTCATTGGCAAACAGGATTGAGGAGAATCCCAAGGCTTTTTATACGTATATAAAGAGCAAGAGGGTAGCCAGGGGAAGAGTTGGCCCACTCAAGGACAGCGGAGGGAATATATGCGTGGAGCCAGAGGAAATGGGCGAGGTACTAAATGAGTACTTTGCATCAGTATTCACCATAGAGAAGGACTTGGTGGATGGTGAGTCTAGGGAAGGGAGTGTAGATAGTCTGACTCATGTCGTTATCAAAGAGGAGGAGGCGTTGGGAGCCTTGAAAAACATTAAGGTAGATAAGCCCCAGGGCCTGATGGGATCTACCCCAGAATAGTGCGGGAGGCAAGGGAAGAAATTGCTGGGGCCTTGACAGAAATCTTTGTATCCTCATTGGCTACACGTAATGTCCCAGAGGATTGGAGAATAGCCAACGTTGTTCCTTTGTTTAAGAAGGGGAGCAAGGATAATCCAGGAAATTACAGGCCGGTGAGCCTTACGTCAGTGGTGGGGAAATTATTGGAGAGGATTCTTCGGGACAGGATTTACTCCCATTTGAAACCAATGAACTTATTACCGAGAGACAGCATGGTATTGTGAAGTGGAGGTCGTGTCTCACTAATTTGATCGAGTTTTTTGAGGAAGTGACAAAGATGATTGATGAAGGAAAGGCAGTGGATGTTATCTATATGGACTTCAGTAAAGCCTTTGACAAGACCCCTCATGGCAGACTGGTACAAAAGGTGAAGTCACACGGGATCAGAGGTGAGCTGGCAAGATGGATACAGAACTGGCTTGGTCATAGAAGACAGAGGGTAGCAATGGAAGGGTGCTTTTCTGAATGGAGTGCGTGACTAGTGGTGTTCTGCAGGGATCAGTGCTGGGACCTTTGCTGTTTGTAATATATATAAATGATTTGGAGGAAAATGTAGCTGGTCTGATTAGTAAGTTTGCGGACGACACAAAGGTTGGTCCAGTTGCGGATAGTGATGAGGATTGTCAGAGGATGCAGCAGGATATAGATCGGTTGGAGATTTGGGCGGAGAAATGGCAGATGGAGTTTAATCTGGACAAATGTGAGGTAATGCAATTTGGAAGATCTGATACAGGGGGAAGTATACAGTAAATGGCAGAACCATTAGGAGTATTGACAGGCAGAGAGATCTGGGCGTGCAGGTCCACAGGTCACTGAAAGTGGCAATGCAGGTGGATAAGGTAGCCAAGAAGGCACACGGCATGCTTGCCTTCATCGGTCGGGGCATAGAGTATAAAAATTGGCAAGTCATGCTGCAGCTGTACAGAGCCTTCGTTAGGCCGCACTTGGAATATTGCGTGCAATTCTGGTCGCCACACTACCAGAAGGATGAGGACACTTTGGAGAGGGTACAGAAGAGGTTTACCAGGATGTTGCCTGGTCTGAAGGGTATTAGCTATGAGGAGAGGTTGGATTAACTCAGATTGTTTTCACTGGAACGACGGAGGTGGAGGGGCGACATGATAGAGGTTTACAAAGTTATGAGTGGCATGGACAGAGTGGAAAGTCAGAAGATTTCTCCCAGGGTGGAAGTGTCAGTTACTAGGAGACATAGGTTTAAGGTGCGAGGGGCAAAGTTTAGAGGTCATGTGCGAGGCATGTTTTTACACAGAGGGTGATGATTGCCTGGAACTTGCTGCAAGGGGATGTGGTGGAAGCAGATACGATAGCGACGTTTAAGAGGCATCTTGACAAATACATGAATTGGATGGGAATAGAGGGATACAGACCCCGGAAGTGCAGAAGGTTTTAGTTTAGGCTGGCATTAAGATCGGTGCAGGCTTGGAGGGCCGAATGGCCTGTTCCTGTACTGTACTGTTCTTTGGAACACAAAATGAGTACTTTGTATCAGTGTTTACTAAGGAAGTGGAATCTGACAAAATACCAGTTCAGGCGGAGATGGTAGTGGCAATGGATGGGGTGAAAATTGATAGACAGGATGTACTGGAAAGGCTGGTTCTGATCTTTGCCCACTCACGTAACCTATCTATATCCCTTTGTAGCCTCCTTATGTACACTTCACAACTGACTTTCTTATCTATTTTTGTGTCATCAGCAAATTTGATAACCATAACTTTGGTCTCTTCATCTAAGTCATTTATATAAATTGAAAAATGTAGAGGCCCCAGCACTGATCCCTGTGACAAACCAGTCATTACATTTTGCCGACCAGAAAATGACCTATTTATGCCTACTCTCTGTTTCCTGTTAGTTAGCCAATCTTCGACCCATGCCAATATGTTACCCTCTACACCGTGAGCTTTTAATTTCTGCAATAACCTTTGATTTGGCAACTTATTGTTATTATCTCCTCGGAGCAAAGAAGGTTGAGAGGAGTTCTGACAGAGGTGTATAAGATTATAACAGGTATTGATAAGATAGACAAAGAAAATCTGTTCACATTAGCTGAAGGTACAAATTTCAGATTTTGATCAAGAGATACAGGGGGTTTGTGAGGAAGAACTTTACTTTCCACAGTGAGTAGTAATGACTTGGAACTCGTTGATTATGAGGGTTGAGGAAGTGAAAAGGGAAATCAAAACATACTTGAGGGAAATAAACTAGCAGGAGGAATAGGCCTGACTGAATTGCTATACAGAGAGCTGGCATGGACTCAATGGGTCGAATGGCTTCCTTCTGTGGCATAATGAGTCTCTAATGAGAATGTGGAACCCGCTACCACAGTAGGTGTTTGAGGTGAATAGTTTATGTACATTGAAGGGGAGGCTAGATAATCATGAGAGAGAAGACAATAGAGAGTTATGCTGATACAATTAGATGAGGAAAGACGGGAGGAGGCTCGAGTGCAGCATAAATGCCTGTATCGACAGGTTGGACACAATGGCCTGTTTCTGTGCTGTATATCCTATGTAACACTGTACTGTCTGTGTGAAGTCTTTAACTGTCCCTCAGTCTGGTCTCATTACCTGATGATCAGAATTACCCTCCTGGAGATTAGTGACCAGCCTCGTCAAAATGGTCTCATTTCTGTCACTTCTTAAATCCTGGATTTTATGGGAATGGGGTGATTTCCCATGAATTAAATGATAAAATGGTGATTTCCTGTACTTTTTACTCTGTACAGTATATCAATCTGTATAATACCTGGGGTGAGTTATATTGTGAAATGGTGCTAACTGCTGCTGTAAAATCCATTCTCCCAGGATTTTATATAACAAGGAGAATTGATTCTGTCCCATTGTAAGTTTTAAATGTGTCTGTGCTCCTATTTTACAGGGAAGGGGAGTCTCTCACGTTATTCCCCATAAAACTGGCGCTAAATTTATTTCAAGTGTAACTGATCTGACAATTTCTGGGGAATGTTTGGAAGTTCATCCCGGATTGAGGCTTCACACAAGGGGATGGATTATGGGAAATTCCCGGTTTCAGGCCCCAGGTTTTTCCCAGGAGCTGCTGCTGTGAGGCTCCACCACTGACCGGTGTGTGTCTGTACTCCGGGGTTCATACCCCACAACATGTTAGATTGGAGCCTTTTTATCAGCAATGTTCAGGACTGTGAATTATTCTAAACATTTACAGCTACAATAATTCCTATTTCCCCAATACTCCCAATCCAGGAAACGTCTCCTTCGACATACACATCCTGCATGGGATTGGATTAAATATCTAATGTTAATTATTTAAACTCAGTTTTCTGTCCTGTTTCTAGTTAAAATGGTGGATGTGGAAAATATTTGACATTAATTTTCTGTTCTGCTGGTTTATATTTTATATTTACATTCTGCTGTCCAGCCTTATTAATGATGATTTATTGTAATTAAATTATCAGACCCTTTCAGTGACCTGTATTTACTGATTCCATACAGATTGTAAAATCCCTAATGGTTCACAAGGATCCATTTTAGATTTTCCAGTCCTGATGGTAAAACTAAACAATCCTCTTATTATTTGTCATCGTTATGTTGAATTTGTTTCTCTCTGGTTTAACAACTGTTTCTTTCCCTTCATTACGGAGCAACAACACAATCTGTGACTGTTCTCCAATTCACCCAACAGTTCGAGACAAATAAACAGTTACCTCAACTCCTGGCATTTGTGCAGTACGGGTCCCAGCCGCTGGAGTCCTTCAAACTGAATGTTGCAGCAATACAGATCAAGGTTTTTTATGGTATCACAGAGACCACTAACGTGAGACAAGACGGCACAGTCAATTGGGGTCAGTCGCAATTCCCTAAATGTAAGTATTTCCACAGATCCCACTGTGTCCTGAACCAGTGCTTTATTCTGACACTCAAACAGGTAGTGCAATGTGTTCAGGAGGTTCCTTTTACCAGTTTCACTCCTTGTGTTTCTAATCTCTCCTTTAACCTTCTCCTTCACCCAGTCAATCACTCGGCAGGTTGTTTGATGAGGAAATCGACCCAGAAACTCTTCCAGGGGTCGAGCTGCCTGTGGGGAGGAGAGACCAGCAACAAAACGCAGAAATATCTCAAATCTCCCATCTTCCTTGCTGTGAGCGCTGCTGAGGAGATTCCGGATGTTCCCGGGATCTGCAGTCAGGAATTGTGCGAGTGCAGCTACAAACTCTTGGATGGTGAGGTGTGGGAATGTGTAAACCACACTCTGGACAGAATCATCTCTCTCCAAAAGTTCCATCAGGAATCCAGACAGGAACTGGGAAGGTTGCAGATTGTACTCGGTCAAATCTCCATTTCCAAACACAATCTTCTTCCTGGAGACTCCTGTGAAGGCCATCTCACCGATCTTCAGTAACACATCACGGGGGTTTTCAATCTCTTGGCTATGGTTTTTCAGAATGTTGTAAATATAGTAGGAATATAGCTGGGTGATGGTCTTGGGAACTTGCTGCTGTTTCCTGTCTCTTTGTGTAAAGAAGGAACCCAGTGACAGACAGAGGATCCAGCAGTAGGAAGGGTTGTAGCACATGGTGTACAGGATCACGTTCTCCTCCACGTGTTTGAAAACAGCTGCTGCCACCGTCTGATCTTCAAAAAACTTGTTGAAATATTCTTTCCGTTCATCACCAACAAATCCCAGGATTTCAGCCCAGACACTGATCTCAGCCTTTTCCAATAAATGTAATGCAGTGGGACGACTGGTCACTAACACAGAACATCCTGGGAGCAGCTTGTGTTGTATTAAACTGTACACAATGTCAGACACTTCACACCAGCATTCGGGATCTGTGCATATGTACTGAGGTTCTGTATTTCTCCGATTGTCAGTAAAATCAATCGTGTCCTTGAATTCATCCAAACCATCAAATATAAACAGCAATCCCTCTGGATTCTTCCAGAGCTCTCCCAGGGCATTCCCAAAGTAAGGATACTGCTTCAGTACCAGATTCCTCAGGTTTATTCTGCAGTTAATCGTGTTCAAATCCCGGAATTTAAAACTGAAAACAAATTGAAAGTTTGGGTATATTTTCCCAGTGGCCCAGTCATAAACAATCTTTTGTACCATTGTTGTTTTTCCCATCCCCGGAACTCCACTCACTGCTGCTGAACTCCCAGATTTGGATTTTCTGTGGGAAAAACTGCTCTGGAATAATTGATCAGTTCGAATTTTTTCCAGTTCTTTCCGGAGATGTTTCTCTCTCCACTCTTCATGGTCTCGGCCTCTTGCCAGCAGTTCATGTTCTACAAGTGTCCGATCTCGAACAGTAGAAATGACCGTTAGCTCAGCGTATCGATCAACCAGCTGGAAAATCTTAACCTTCTCCTTTATTAGGATAGTGTTCACTCTCAGTGTTTCAGTTTGTACCCGGAGTGTTTCCTTGTGTTTCTGTTGAACATCTTCAATTAGAACAGTCAGAAAGTGGTTTTCAATGTTAGTTGTGTTTACATAAATAATTTCTCATTATATTTCAATGAATGGACATATTTAATTCACAGTTTCAATAGAGATGCATATTGGATTTAAAACTCAGTTATTGGAAGTTGCTTGAGAGTGAATAATCCTGAGAAAAGTTTCAAACTCTCCCTTGATTCTAATATTTACTGAATCTAGAAATTCCTATGAAGGTGATATTTTCCCTCTGATGATTAATACTATCCAGCCTGCCCTGTACTATAAACATCTCATTACAAATCCACACATGATCCTAGTGTGCAACAGTAGATGTTCTCGTGGATCAATCTTCACAATGGTCAGTGGTGCTGATCTTCTGCAGCAATGGGAAACAGGACATTGGATATCAGTGGGAGAGGAACAGACTGTGACTGTTCCTGAGCTCCACTCATGAGGCCTTAGAATCGAATTTAATGATACAAAGCTTACGGCACAGAAAGAAGCCGCTTGGCCTATCATGCTGAAATAAAACAGTCTATTTCACTTTCCAGAATTTGGTCCATTTGGTTCTGCAGGTTATGGCACTTCAGGTGAATATCCAGGCACCTTTTGAATGAGATGAGATTTTCTGCCTCTACCACCCTTTCAGGCAGTGAGTTCCAGACCCCCACCACCCTCTGGGTGAAAAAATTACCCTCATCTTCACTGAGCCCTCTGCCAAGCTAAATCGGCCCTTCCCATCTGCTCTTTCCAGGCCCCTGTCAAATTTGCACATCTCAATCAGATCTCCCCCTCAGCCTCCTCTGTTTGAAGGAGAACAACCCCAGCCTACCCAATCTTTCCTCATAGCTTCATTTTCCTATTCCTGGCAACACACTCATAAATCTCCTTTGTACCCTCCCCAATGCAATTACATCCTTTCTTCAATGAGGTGTCCAGAACTGCACACAGTACTCAAGTTGTGGCCTAAAATATGAGTTATTCAGTTCCAGCATAACCTCCCTGCTCTCAAATTGTATACCTCAACTGAAAAAGGAAAGGATTCCATATTCCTTCATAACCTGTCGTGATACCTTCAGGGATCTGTGCACATTCACTCCAAGATCCCTCACTTCTCAGTGTCCTCCCTTTCTAACCTGCCTTGGGCTGATTACTTGAATTATCAGCACTGGGTGATGAACAGACAGTGAATGGAGATAAGTTCCACATGACATCCTATCTGAACTCTGAGCTTCTAACTCCATATCCTCACCATCACAATGACCGCCTGTCTCCACTTCACCTCATTTGCTGCTGAAACCTTCATCAATGGTTTTGTTAACTCCAGACCCAACTATTCCAATGATCTCCTGGTCGGCCTCCCACCTTGCATCATCTGTACCTCAGCACCCAGAAATGGATTTTCACTGGGAAAAACTGCTTTGGAGCAATTGATCAGTTCGGATCTTTACAGTTCTCTCTGGAGAAGTTTCTCACTCCACTCTTCATGGTCTCGGCCTCTTGCCCCCAGTTCATGTTCAAAACTGAGTTCATCCAAAACTCTGGTATCTATATCCTAACTCTCGCCAAGTCCCATTCACCTATCAACCCTGTGCTTGCTGACCTACATAGGCTCCCGGTCCAGCAACGTATCGACTTAAACATTATAATTCTTGTTTAAAAATCCCTCCACGGCCACACCACTCCCTTCCTTTAACCTCCTCCAGCCCTAGAACCCTCCTAGATCTCTGCGATTCTCCAACTCTGGACTCTTGCGCATCCTCAGTTTTCAATGTTCCACCACTGGCGACCATGCCTTCAGCTTCCTTGTACTCAGCTTAGGCAGCATGTGTGGAGAGAGAAACAGAGTTAATGTTTAACGTCTTTTGTCAACTGGAAGATGTTAGAGGTGTAAAAGATATTAAACAAGTACAGAGGCAGGAAAAGGTGGGGGGCAGGGATAACAACAAAAGTGAAGATCTGTGATAGGTTGGGAGGTAAGGGAGATTAAATGACAAAAGTAATGATGGCAAAATGAGATGACAATAGGGCAAGTAAAGCAATAAAAGATGAGTCCAGAAGAGAGAAAATGCTGGAAATACTCAGCAGGTTGGGCAGCGTCTGTGGTGACAGAAACAGTTAGTGTTTCAGGTTTGTGACCTTTCATCAGAACAGTTCGGTTTCTCTTTCCACAGATGCTGCCAGATCTGCTGAGCATTTCCAGCAATTTATGTTTTTATTTTGGATTTCCAGTAACTGCAGTGTTTTGTTTTTGTTTGGAACGAGAGGATGTGTGAATACAAATAGCAGCATCATGACCAATAGCTGCTGTCCAGAAAAATGGGTGCAGAGATTATGAGCTGTAATTATTAAACTGAAGGTTGAGACTGGAAGGCTGTAATGTGCCTAATCGAAAGCTGAGGTGCTTTCCCTCAAGCTTAAATTGACCTTCACTGGAATAGTGTAGGACAAGAACAGAAAGTTAAGAGTTGGAGTGAGGCAGAGAATTAAAATAATAGGCAGCAGAGAACTGACTATGGCACCGTGGTACAGGAAGCCATTCAAGTGAGAGGAGTAAATAGGAATGTAGTGGTAGTCGGAGACAGTATAGCCAGGGGATAGACATTGTTCTCTGTGGCCAAGAGTGAGAGTCCAGAAGTCTGTATTGCTTGCCCTGTGCCAGGGCAGGATGGAGAGGAACTTGCAGTGGGAGGGGGAGGAACCAGTTGTTGTGGTTCATGTGGGTACCAACAAACACAGACAGGACGAGGAAAGAGGTTCTGCACAGAGCGTATGAGTATTTAACTAGGGGTTAAATTAAAAAGCAGAACTTCTAGGTATTGTTCTTCTTCTTTGGCCTTCTTGTCTCAAGAGACAATGGGTAAGCGCCTGGAGGTGATCAGTGGTTTGTGAAGCAATGCCTGGAGTGGCTATAAAGGCCAATTCTAGAGTGACAGACTCTTCCACAGGTAAGAAATGGGGGCAGATAAAATTGGTTGTCGGGGCTGTTACACAGTTGGCTCTCCCCTTGCACTTCTGTCTTTTTTCCTGCCAACTGCTAAGTCTCTTCGACTCGCCACACTTCAGCCCCACCTTTACGGCTGTCCGCAAGCTCTGGCGATCACTGGCAACTGACTCCCCGACTTGTGATCAATGTCACAGGACTTCATGTTACGTTTGCAGACGTCTTTAAAGTGGAGACATGGACGGCTGATGGGTCTGATACCAGTGATGAGCTCACTGTACAATGTGTTCTTGGGGATTCTGCCATCTTCCATGCGGCTCACATGGCCAAACCATCTCAAGCGCCGCTGGCTCAGTAGGGTGTATATGTTGGGGACGTTGGCCACCTCGAGGACTTCTGTGTTGGAGATACGGTCCTGCCACCTAATGCCAAGGATTCTCCAGAGGCAGCGAAGATGGAATGAATTGAGACATCGCTCTTGGCTGACATACGTTGTCCAGGCTTCGCTGCCGTAGAGCAAGGTGCTGAGGACACAGGCTTGATACACTCGGACTTTTGTGTTCCATGTCAGTGCGCCATTTTCCCACACTCTCTTGGCCAGTCTGGAGATAGCAGTGGAAGCATTTCCCATGTGCTTGTTGATTTCTGCATCGAGAGACAGTTAACTGGTGACAGTTGAGCTTAGGTAGGTGAACTCTTGAACCACTTCCAGAGCGTGGCCGCCAATATTGATAGATGGAGAATTTCTGGCGCCCTGTCCCATGATGTTCCTTTTCTTCAGGCTGATGGTTAGGCCAAATTCGTTGCAGGCAGCCGCAAACCAGTCGATGAGACTCTGCAGGCACTCTTCAGTGTGAGATGTTAATGCAGCATCGTCAGCAAAGCGGAGTTCCCTGATGAGGACTTTCCGTACTTTGGGCTTCACTCTCAGACGGGCAAGGTTGAACAAACTGCCACCTGATCTTGTGTGGAGGAAAATTCCTTCTTCTGAAGACTTGAACGCATGTGAGAGCAGCAGGGAGAAGAAAATCCCAAACAGTGCAGGTGCCAAAAAATCAGCCCCGTTTCACACCACTCAGGATAATCTTTGCATTATTACCTGAGCCATGAGCAAATTGGAGTCGGGTAAATAACATTAGAGCATCAAAGTCGTGGCTGAAAGATTGATGTGAGAGAAATGGGTTTTGATTGATGGGGCACTGGCACCAGAACTGGGGATAGTATGGCAAAGCCTGCCCTGTCGACCCTGCAAAGTCCTCCTTACTAACATCTGGGGGCTTGTGCCAAAGTTGGGAGAGCTGTCCCACAGACTAATCAAGCAACAGCCGGACATAATCATACTCACGGAATCATACCTTACAGACAATGTCCCAGACACTGCAATCACCATCCCCGAGTATGTCCTGTCCCACCCACAGGACAGACCCAGCAGAGGTGGTGGCACACTGGTATACAGTAGGGAGGGAGTTGCCCTGGGAGTCCTCAACATCGACTCCGGACCCCATGAGGTCTCATGGCATCAGATCAAACATGGGCAAGATAACCTCCTACTGATTACCACCTACCGTCCTCCTTCAGCTGATGAGTCAGTACTCCTCCATGTTGAACACCACTTAGAGGAAGCACTGGGGGTGGCAAGGGCACAAAATGTACTCTGGGTGGGAGACTTCAATGTCCATCACCAAGAATGGCTCGGTAGCACCACTACTGACCGAGTTGGTAGAGTCCTAAAGGACATAGCTGCTAGACTGGGTATATGGCAGTCGGTGAGGGAACCAACAAGAGGGGAAAACGTACTTGACCTCGTCCTCACCAATCTGCCTGCCGCAGATGCTTCTGTCCATGACAGTATTGGTAGGAGTGACCACCACACAGTCCTTGTGGAGATGAAGTTCCGCCTTCACATTGTGTGGCACTACCACCGTGCTAAATGGGATAGATTTCGAACAGATCTAGCAATGCAAAACTGGGCATCCATGAGGCACTGTGGGCCATCAGCAGCAGCAGAATTGTACTTAACCACAATCAGTAACCTCATGCCCCGGCATATCCCCCACTCTACCATTACCATCAAGCCAGGAGACCAAACCTGGTTCAATGAAGAGTGCAGGAGGGCATGCCAGGAACAGCACCAGGCATACCTCAAAATGAGGTGTCAACCTGGTGAAGTTACAACACAGGACTATCTGCATGCCACACTGGGTAAGCAGCATGCGATAGACAGAGCTAAGCGATCCCATAACCAACGCATCAGATCTAAGCTCTGCAGTCCTGCCACATCCAGCCATGAATGGTGATGGACAATTAAACAACTAAGTGGAGGTGGTGGCTCCGTAAATGTCCCCATCCTCAATGATGGGGGAGCCCAGCACATCAGTGCAAAAGGTAAGGCTGAAGTATTTGCAAAAATCTTCAGCCAGAAGTGCCGAGTTGATGATCCATCTCGGCCTCCTCCTGAAGTCCCCAGCATCACAGATGCCAGACTTCAGTCAATTCGATTCACTCTGCTTGATATCAAGAAACGACTGAAGGCACTGGATACTGCAAAAACTATGGGCCCTGACAATATTCTGGCAACAGTACTGAAGACCTGTGCTCCAGAACTTGCCACACCCCTAGCCAAACTGTTCCAGTACAGCTACAACACTGGCATCTACCCTGCAATGTTGAAAATTGACCAGGTATTTCCTGTACACAAAAAGCAGGACAAGTCCAACCCGGCCAATTACCGCCCCATCAGCCTACTTTCAATCATCAGTAAAGTGCTGGAAGGTGTCATCAGCAGTGCCATCAAGCGGCACTTGCTTAGCAATAACCTGCTTAGTGACGCTCAGTTTGGGTTCCGTAAGGGCCACTCAGCTCCTGACCTCATTACAGCCTTGGTTCAAACATGGACAAAAGAGCTGAACTCAAGAGGTGATGTGAGAGTGACTGCTCTTGACATCAAGGCAGCATTTGACCGAGTATGGCATCAAGGAGCCCTAGCAAATCTGAGGTCAATGGGAATCGGGGTAAAACTCTCCTCTGACTGGAGTCATACCTAGCGCAAAGGAAGATGTTTGTGGTTGTTGGAGGTCAATCATCTGAGCTCCAGGACATCACTGCAGTAGTTCCTCAGGGTAGTGTCCCAGTCCCAACCATCTTCAGCTGCTTCATCAATGACCTTCCTTCAATCATAAGGTCAGAAGTGGGGATGTTTGCTGATGATTGCACAATGTTCAGCACCATTCGTGTCTCCTCAGATACTGAAGCAGTCCATGTAGAAATGCAGCAAGACCAGGACAATATCCAGGCTTGGGCTGATAAGTGGCAAATAACATTCGCGCCACACAAGTGCCAGGCAATGACCATCTCCAACAAGAGAGAATCTAACCATCTCCCCTTGACATTCAATGGCATTACCATCGCTGAATCCGCCACTATCAACATCCTAGGGGTTACCATTGACCAGAAACTGAACTGGAGTAGCCATATAAATACCGTGGCTACAAGAGCAGGTCAGAGGCTCGGAATCCTGAGGCGGGTAACTCACCTCCTGACTCCCCAAAGCCTGTCCACCATCTGCAAAGCACAAGTCAGGAGTGTGACGGAATACTCTCCACTTGCCTGGATGGGTGCAGCTCCAACAACACTAAAGAAGCTCTACACCATCCAGGACAAAGCAGCCCGCTTGATTGGCACCCCATCTACTCTCTCCACCTCTGACGCACAGTGGCAGCAGTGTTTACCATCTACAAGATTCACTGCAGCAATGCACCAAGGCTCCTTAGACAGCACCTTCTAAACCCGTGACCTCTACCAACCAGGAGGACAAGGGCAGCAAATGCATGGGAACATCACCACCTGCAAGTTCCCCTCCAAGTCACACACCATCCTGACTTGGAACTATATCGCCGTTCCTTCACTGTTGCTGGGTCAAAATCCTGGAATTCCCTTCCTAACAGCACTGTGGATGTAGCTACCTCAGATGGACTGCAGTGGTTCAAGAAGGCCGCTCACCACCATCTTCTCAAGGGCAATTAGGGATGGGCAATAAATGCTGGCCTGGCCAGTGACGCCCACATCCCATGAATGAATAAAAAAACAAAAAGTGGGAGCTGTCCCATTAGGACAGTCTTCATCTGAACCGTGCTGGGTCCAGTGTTTTGGCAAATCGTATAACTAGGGCAGTAGAGTGGGCTTTAAACTAAATAGTGGGGGCAAGGGATCAAGTGATGTTCAATCTTGTTTCTCCAGCCTTTGATTTTCTGATTCCCAGATTCTGTCAATCTCTGAAACAAACGGCTACAGTCAATCATTCTGATTCTGGGAAGTGAAATAAACAGTTTGAAATCTCCATGTCATCACTTACCTTTCAGGTCACTGGGTATTTCAGATAAACCTCCTGCGATGTCCATATAATCAAATGAATCACAACCTGTTTAAATCAATCAATTTTCATGAAATCAGATTTGTGTAATATTATAGTAAATTCTGCAATGTTTGAATCTGAAGTTGAATTCAGTGTGTGATTTTACCGTACCGAGTTCCTGTATTTCTTTCAGTATTTTCTCCAACTTTGGTAATCTGTCGCACATTTTCACAAAGGATTCCCACATCAGCCTTCGGGCCCAAGAGTCTTTCTCCATCACCAGATTTAGGAGAAGTTTGGAACTGTCCGCCCGGTTTCCCTTCTCCACGAGCTCAGTGACTTTCTGTAAAGAATAATAATGAATATCTGAATTCTCAGTTTTAAGCACAGAAAGCAGTCACTGGGCCGAGTACTGATCCATTCTGAACATGGGCTGAATATTCTGTAAACATCTTGATTCAGACATTAATGGCAAATAAATGTGATAAAACTAAATTCAAAATCAGATGTATTGTTCTAGGAGAGTGAGGAATCACTAAGAATCTGCAGTATTTTAATGGGATTAGTTTTCTCTGTCGTTCAGTATCCAACATGACATCAGATACTGATTGACAATATGATCCACTTGTTTCTCACACTTATTTCCTGCTGTCACACTTTGTGATTTACTCAGAAATAAAACAGCAGTGAATCAGAACTCAAGTGACAGGGAAGGATGATTCTGAACTGAGGGAAACAGCGAGAAAACTGTCTGAGAAATTATCACTAACCAATCGAAACAACCCCTGTTGATTTATCAGTCAGGAGAATTGACCAATAATAATAATACTGAAAATCCAATCACTCCATACATATTCCCCTCAGTAATTGAAATGTCAGATACTCAATGTTTTGTACACCCACTGCCAGTATGAAACCTCAGTAACCGAGAGAACATATCCAGCAATGGATAGTCAGGACTTCCATCAACAGATTACATTTAATATAGGATTTTTAACATCGAGAAACAACCCAAGATGCGTCACAGAGACGGAATCAGACAACAGGCCCAAGCCAAAGTAGGATAAATTGGCACAGGTGACCAAAACATAACAAAAGATAAGTTTTAAGAAGGAGGGGACGGGGATCGGTTTCAGGAGTGAATTTCAGAGCGTGGGGCACAAGGTAACTGAAAGATTGGCCACCAGTGGTGATGTGAAGGAAGGGCTTCACAAGAGGACACTGTCAGAGCAATGAAAAATTCCAGTGGTACGAGAATTGAAGGAGGTTACAGTGATCGGAAGCATCAGGACCATCGAGTTATTTAAACAAAAGGATAGGAATTTTAAACTGAAGGCCTGAGGGTTAGAAGCCATTCTCGATGTGTGAGCACACATGTGACATCAGAAATGGGACCTGGAGGGGACAGGGTACAGGCAGCAGACTCTGAGTAGCTGAAGATTACAGAGTGTGTAAGGTGGGAGGCTGGGCAGGATAACATTGGAATAGTCGTGTCTGGAGGCATGGACGAGGGCTCAGCAGGAGATGGGCTGAAGTAGGGATACAGACTGGCAATGTTAAATAGATAGAGTAGGGGATCATCGTGATCGACAGCATATCGGTGGGTGGAGGTCGGGGAGGGACGGAGCCAGAGGGTGGGGATTGGGAGGGACAGAGCCAAAGGGTGGGGATTGGGAGTGACAGAGCTGGCGGGTGGGGATTGGGAGGGATGGAGCCGGAGGGTGGGGATTGGGAGGGACTGAGCTGGCAGGTGGGCGCAACTGCTTTTGAAACACCCTCCTATAAGAAGCTACCGGTCCCACGGGACGGCAAGTGTGGAGCTTCTCCCGGTGACAGGCCCGGGTTAATGGCCGCCAGCTTTCTAGCTCTTTTGGAGGAAGTAAAGATTAATAAACTGTAATGTCAAACCCCAAAACTTTAAAGAAACTTAGTTCAGTTATGAAGAGGATGGGGGAGGGAGGGAAGAACAATTTGAGACACAGCACAGGTGGGGTGTGTGTGTTAGAGAAAACCTGCTGGGAAGAGTGATCCAGAACGACAACAATTCCTTTCATTAAAAAAAACACCTCTGACCGAAACAGACGAGAAACTCCCCCCAGAATACTGGTTTAACATTCGAGAAAGGAGGATGATGGGAAGTTGAGTAAATGAACCGTTTCACAAAGACCGCAGCGATATTGCGCTGCTTCTGGTGTTAACTTTGTGAAGGACATCAATCTACACAGTCACATCTCATTCAAGTTTTGGACTGGAACACATTTTGTAAAGTCTAATGTGCATTAAGTGTCCTCAATGACTTGGGAAGTAGCTGTGAATTCTAATTCCACGTTCATGTTTTTTCCCGTTTTTGTTCTTACCCATTAAACAAGAACATGCTCAATGGGGAAAGACCACAGTGTAAGGTTCCCCCACCAAGCTGGACTGAGGTGCTGGATCCATGGGAAACTCCTCGAACTGTATCGTTAATATTCTCAATTGCTGTAAATGTAAAACTGTAATTGACATGACAATTGTGAAACGGAAGGGTTGGGAAGAAACTCATGACAGTATTGAAGGAAACTGATCTCCCTTGCAATGTTTGTATTTTTTGGTGCTGTTTGGAAACTGTTTGGCAATGTAATTTTTACAGATTTTTATGAATAAAGTATATTTTGGAAATAAAAAAAAACAAGAACATGGTGTTGAATTTGAAAAAAAGATTGTTCCATTCAGCTTGGGAAAGAGACTGTTGCTTCTCACAGTCTGGTTTTTATCACAAAATAGTTTAGCTCGCTGCCTATATGCTAATGTAATGTTATCACATGGTGTAGCTAGCTCTATTCTGTCAACAAAAGTAATTCACATTGGCATTGTGCACTGTTTTACTTGTTTGTTAGCTAATACAACTGTGCTCTTTTCCAATGATGTTTGGATGTTTAGCTTCCTTATTTATGGGGAGAAATGTGTTTTAAATTGACTCTGATTTGATGACATTAGGTTAGCTATATACTTTATATGCAGATTAATCCAAGAGCACATGGGCAGAAAATTACACAGAGAATGAGCTCAATTTACTGATATTCCACCTGCGAAGTGAAGTTCCACACCAATGGCACAGGGGAAAGTAACTGATCAGGTTGTGAACAGTTTTTGACACGTCATTATCAGAATTAAATAAAACAATCGAGACACTGTCCTGCAGATTCATCAGGATGTTACCAGGGACTAAGGAGTTAATGTAGGGATTTGAGAATTTAGGAATCATTCCTGCAAAGTGAGAAAATTAAGGGATGAGTTGATGGAAGTCTTCAAGACTGTAAGTATGTGATGAATTAAATGCACAGCATTAATGTGAAACCAGGTTATTCTGTCCCTTCAGTTATTTTTTGGGTTGTTTTCCCGTTTTGTGTTTCTCACATTTTCATCATTTCAGCTCTTTGTGTTTAAATGGCTTTTGTTTAACCCACAGACTATTTTTGTCATCTAAAGTTCCCCAATTTACTATGAAGTCGTTTCCTGGATAATTCACTGCCTTCCCTCTGAATCCTGTCTGTTGCCTCTGTTCACTCCTTGTTCCCAGTCCTACTAAAACTCTTCCCTTTGTTTTCATCCAGAATCCAGTTATACTTGAACCTCTACCCTGTACTTTGTACAGATACTGACGGATCCACTGATATTTTCACCTCTTCAGAACATTGTTTCAAATTCATGGTATTTGCCATTTTATCCATTCTTTCCTATTTTCCGGTTTATTTTCCTTTAACAATCTGCAATTCGAAGATCTAACATTTCAACAATTCTCAGTGGCTGCGTGGAAGCAAATTACATGTTGGGGTGTAGTAACAGCACAATACTGAGCTGAAAGAATGAGATAATCCTGTCAGTTCATAAAATCATTCATGTGACTGCACTTAGATGACTGTGTACAATTCCGGTTGCCTCAGTACACAAAGATTATTGTTGCTACTGAAAAGAGGAAGTAGAATAACTGAGAGAAGGGAGTGGGTTGGAATTGAGGAACTATTGTGTAATCTGGGAATGTCCTCACTGGAAAAGAGAATGTTGAGAGGTGATATGATTGCTGTTTCACTTTGTCCAGTACAGTAGAAACAGAGGACACAGCCTGAGCTTCAAGGAGGGTAAATTCACAACTAATCTCTCGTAATAATATTACAGAGTGAACAGTCAGTCTGTGGGACATACTTCCTAGGGAAGTTGTAGTTAGTATTGAGTCATTCAAATGTGAATTAGACAGATATATTTCAGAAAATAACATTTTGAGATGCACTATTAGTGTAATTTAAGATATGACAGTTTTTATTTATTCATTCATGGGATGTGGATGCCTCTGACCTGGCCAGCATTTATTGCCCATGAGAAGGTGGCAGTGAGCTGCCTTCCTGAACCGCTGCAGTCCATGTGGTGATGGTACACCCACACTGCTGTTAGAGTTCCAGGATTCTGACCCAGTGACGATGAAGGAATGACAATATATTTCCAAGTCAGGATGGTGTGTGACTTGGAGGGGAATTTGGAGGTGGTGATGTTCCCATGCACCTCCTTCCCTTATACTTCTAGGTGGTAGAGGTCATGGGTTTGAAAGGTGCTGTCGAAGGAGCCTTGATGAATTACTGCAGTGCATCTTGTAGATGGTGCACACAGCTGTCACTGTACGTCGATGGTGGAGACAGCGAATGTTTAAGGTGGTGGATGGGGTGCCAATCAAGCAGGCTGTTTTGTTCTGGATGGTGCCAAGTTTCTTGAGTGTTGCTGGAGATGCACTCATCCACGCAAATGGAGAATATTCCATCACACTCCTGATCTGTGCCTTGGTACTTGTATGGCACGAATGTTACTTGCCATTTATGAGACCAAGCCTAAATGTTGTCCAGGTCTTTCTCTATGTGGGCACAGACTGCTTCATTATCTGAGGAGTTGCAAATGGAACTGAACATGGTGCAATCTTCATCCCCATTTCTGACCAGATGATGGAGGAAAGGTCATCGCTGAAACAGCTGAAGATGTCTGGGCCGAGGACACTGCCCTGAGGAATTACTGTAGTGATGTCCTGTAGCTGAGATGATTGGCCTCCAACAACCACAAACATCTTCCTTTGTGCTAGATGTGACTCCAGTCAGTGGACAGTTTTCCCCCGGATTACCATTGACTTCAGTTTTACGAGGGCTCCTTGATGCCACACTCGGTCAAATGTTGTCTTGATGTCAAGGGCCAACACTCTCGCCTTTCTTCTGGAATTTGGTTCTTTTATCCAGGGTTAGACCAAGGCCGTAATGAGGTCTGGAGCCGGATGTCTGTGGTGGAACCCAAACTGAGCATCGATGAGCAGATTATTGGTAAGTGCCGCTTGAGAGCATTGTTGACGACAACTTCTATCACTTTGCTGATGATTGTGAGTAGCCTATGGGATGGTAATTGACTGGATTGAATTTGTCCTGCTTTTTGTGGAGCAGGACTGACCTGGGCAATTCTTCCAATTTGTCAGGCAGCTGCAAGCATTGGAACAGCTTCTTAGAGATCTGGTTTACTTCTTCAGCACTGCAGATGTGGTATCGCTGGGGCTCATAGAAGTTGCTGTGTCCAGTGCGCTCAGCCATTCCTTTTATCATGTAGGGTAAATCAAACGGGCTGAAGACTGGCATCTGTGAAGGTGTGGACCTCAGGAGGAGGCAGAGGTGGATCATCTACTTGAAACTTCTGGCTGAAGATGGCTGCGAATGCTTCAGCTTTGTTTTCTGCACTCTGGGCTCCGCCATTATGGACGATGCAGATGTTTGTGGAACGTCCTCTTCAGTTAGTTGTTTAATTGTCCAGCACTATATGACTGGGTGTGGCAGGACTATGAAGTTTTATGATTTGTTGGTTGTGGGATCGCTTGTCTGTTTACAGCATGCCACTTCTGCTGTTCAGCATGTAGTCCTGTGATGTAGCTTCACTATGTTGGCACCTCAATTTCAGTTTGCCTGGTGCTGCTCCTGACATGCTCTCCTACTCTCCTCATTGAACCAGAGTTGGTCCCCTGGCTTGATGGTAATGGTAAAGTGAGGGATACGACAGGCCATGAGGTCACAGAATGTAGTAAAATATCATTCTGCTGCTGCTCGTGGCTCCCAGCACCTCATGGATGCACAGTTTTGGATGATAGATCTATTCTGTATCATCACATTTAGAACAGTGGTAGTGCACACAACATGATGGAGGAGTCTTCAGTTCCCAAACGTGACTTAGTCTCCACAGGGACTGTGTGGTGATCACTCCTACCAATACGGTCATGGACAGATACATCTGCAACAGGTAGATGGGTGAGAACAGGTAGATGTTTTCCCTTCTGTTGGTTCTCTTGCCACCCTCTGCATGCCCTGTCTGCCAGATACGTCCTTCAGGATCGGCCAGCTCGGTCAGGAGTGGTTCTACCGAGCCACTCTTGATGGACATTGAAGATTCCCCACCCTCACCCCCTCCAGAGTAAATTCTGGGCCCTTGCTTCTTCCACGTGACATGAAGGAATACAGATTCATCAACTGAGGGAGGACAATCATGAGAAAGTGGTTTCCTCGTCCATGTCTGACCTCAGGTCATGAGATTTCATGGGATCCAGACCCTCATGACCAACTCTGTGTTTACTGTAAATCACTGGGCCAACATCTCCCATTGCTCTGTCTGGTTGGAAAGGATATACCTAGGAATATTGATGGAGGAGTCTGGCATGTTGATTGATGTTTATACTCTAAGAATCATACCGAGATCAGGCTGTTGCATGACTAAACTGTGGGATAAGTTCTTTCAATTTTTTTCCAAGTCTCCAGATGTTACTGAGGGTCAACTTTGGAGGGTCAACTGGCTGTGTGACAGAATATGATTCTGGTCGGTCCACCTGGTTTTACTATTATACTTTTTGTAGCAGTTTGAGTGGCTTCCCAGACCATTTCAGAGGGCAGTTAAGAGTCAACCACACCCCTGTGTCTGGAGTCACAGATAGGTCAGGCTGGATAAAGACGGCAGGTTTCCTTCCCTAAAGGATGTTACTGAACCAGATGGGTTTTGACGAATATCCAATATTATTTAATGAATTCAAACTCACAAACTGCCACAGTGAGATTTGATCTCAGGTGTCTGGATTATTGGTCCAGATCTCTGGTATAACAATCCAGTAACATGATCACTATGTCACTGTACCCAAACGTGGTGAGTGTAACACGCTTGGAAGGAACAGGTGACTTTAGACCTCTGGTTCCCAAAGCTCTCCACCTCTGGGCTTTTCCACATACCTGGGTCTGTTGTAGACTAGCTGATAGAGATCAGTTAACAATTAACAACTCCATTATCAGTGTAGTATGTGACTCCCGGATGTTAGAAGGTGAGTCAGACCTTGGTCATTTGTCAACCAGCATTTTCTTTGCTCCCATGTTATTATATTCTATCAGTTCTGTGACGTTAGAATAAATAAACTTCATTTTGTATCCCTCCCACTTACTTGATACTCTTGTCCAGTGAAATGGTCCTCGCCTGTTAATATGAGACTGAGTCCCTCCACTCCTTCTTCAATCGCCTGTTCTAGTCTGTCCCGGTAGAATTTCATCAACTTGAACAGCTGGTAATCGTCGCACTTTATCAGGAAATCAGTGATTGTGGAGTTCGGATCTGTGAACACAAATGGAGAAAACTAAACACATTGTCGGTATTCTATCCAGACTGTTACATTTCCTCTGATACCAAACAGCTGAAACCTCCTGTGAGTCACATTACCAAACAACTTCTGAAAACAGAGAAACACGTGTATCACATTCCAACAACCTGTATAGTCACTTCTTAAAAACAGGGGACAAGTTTGCTAAACATGACTGACCTTCAATTTATCAGCTCCAGCTCCCCAGATCCGCACCCGAACCCCACTCCCCAAACAATCCCCTGTATCTCTAAATGGTCACTAGTTCAAAACTGAAACACAGACTCCAGGAGCTTTCCTACAACTCCGGCCTCCCCCGCATCTTATCTTCATTCTCAATAGTCTGCAAAACCTATGAAGAAATGCGCTGTTTTCCTTTCTATTCTTTAAATGTTTTCCTATTGATTCCTTTGAGGGAACAGGAGAAGGTCATTTAGCCCCTGGTGCCTGTTCTATCATCCAGTGATATCCTGGCTGATTTGTGATCTAATTCTATATACCCCTCTTTGCCTCGTATCCTTTAATGCCCCTGGTTAACAGGAAGTTATCAATATCAGATTTAAAATCAACAATTGATATGGCATCACTTTCTGTTTGTGGAAGAGAGTTTCTTTGTGTGTAGAAGTGTTGTGTAATTTCACTCCTGATAGGACTGGTTCTAATTTTTTGACTACGTCTCCTAGTCCTAGACTCCATGTTTCATTGAAATAGTTTCTCTCTATTGACCCCATCTCTTCCCCTTAATATCTTGAAAACTTTGATCAAATCACCCCTTAACTTTGCAAAAAGCAGGGATTACAAGCCTAGTTTGTGTAACCTCTCCTTGTAATTTAACCCTTGGAATCCAGATATCATTCTGATAAATCTACGCTATACTCCTTACAACGCTAATAGATTCTTCCTTAGGAAGACAGTTCTCCAGGTGTGGTCTAACCAGGGCTCTGTATATCTGTAGTGTAACTTCTACCCCCTTGTTTTCTTGTCCTCTAGATATAAAGACCAGTATTCCATTCTCCTTTTTCATTATTGTTAGTACCTGTTCATTATATTTTAATAGTCAAGTCCATGGATTTCCAAGTTTCTTTGGACCTTCACTGTTTCTAGCTTTTTGCCATTTGGAAAGTACCGCTCTATCCATTTTAGAAAGTCGATGACCTCACACTTGCCTATACTGAAATACGTTTGCCACAGTTTTGTCTATTCACGTAGCCTATTGATATATCATTGTAATTTTCGGTTTCCATCTACACAGCTTATAATGCCACCAATCTTTGTGTCATCAGTAAATCTGGATATGTGGCTTTCTAATCTGTTATCTAAGTTGTTAATAAATACAGTGAATAGTTGAGGTCCCAATACAAACCTTGCAGGACACCACTAGTCACATCCTATCAATCAGATTACCTGCCCATTATCCCTACTCTCTGTCTCCTGTCACTCAGCCAATTTCCTAAATTGGTCAATAATCTATCTTCAATTCTATGAGTTTCAACAGTCTCTTCTGAGAGACTGATCACATGCCTTCTGGAGGTCCATATAAATAATATCCATAGACATTCCCCCGTTGAATACTTTCAGCACTTCTCCAAATATAAAATCAGGTTCTTCTGCCACGATCTCCTGTTGCAGCCACACAGTGAAGGGTTTGGGTGGTTCCCACTGTTCATCTCCCACCTGACCGCTGCAAGTGTTTTTGTAATTCAGGTATAACCCCTTAGTGTTTTATTGGTAAAATAAACAGTCAGTGATAGATATTCTTCCAGGTTTAAAGCAGAAGATTAATTATTTATTGAACAATACACCTTATTCTGAAATTGTCAGAACCGCATCCACTCACGCATTCACTCGCACACGAACACAAGAAGATACAGAAAGATAGGAAAGGGGGCAAGTAGTTTTCAGGTGAGATAGGGTTCCAGGGTTCATGGTAAACCTGTTGAATTATCTCTATAGTCAAGCTCTCGTTAGATGCAGGCCTGTGGTATTTGTAGATTTCTTTCTGGGTTGAAAGTTTAGTTTGAAGACAAAAGATCATTTCCAATTTCACTGCTGCAGAAGTTAAAAATGTAGAATTTTACAGCAGGGTGCCTCCCTTATGGTTTGCTGGATTTTCTCAGCCCTTACCTGGACAAGTTGTTTGGTGATGCTTCTTTCTAGGTCTCTCTCTCTCTCTATCTGCCTTCAGGGAGCTATTTTTAAGGTCAAAATAGTCTTATGTCTTGCCTCTGTTGGGAGACACAGCTCTCCCTCCCTATGGTGACCCACAGTGGCCCAAGATGTGGCTTCTTCACACCTTCTTTGTTTCAGGAGAACCCTTTCAATTCAAGATAATAATAAAATCAAAATACTGCAGATGCTGGAAACCTGAAATAAAAACAAGAAATGCTGGAAATACTCAGCAGGTCTGGCAGTATCTATGGAGAAAGAAGCAGAGTTAACGTTTCAGGTCAGTGACCCTTCATCAGAACTGGCAAAGGCTAGAAATGTAATAGGTTTTAAACAAATAAAGTGGGGGTGGGACAAGAGATAACCAAAGAGAAGGTGTTGATAGGACAAGGTCACAGAGAATAACTGATCAGAAGATCATGGGGCAAAAACAAACGGTATGTTAATGGTGTGGTAAAAGAAAAAGCATTAGTGCAGAGAGGGTGTCAATTGACAGAAGAATAGAACAGCCTGGCCCAAAGCACAAACATTAAAAAAGCAGTGGCTAGGCACATGGTAAAAGAATGAACGATGAAACAAAATAAAATAAAATAAACAAATAAAGAAAAAAATAAAATAAGAAAATAACTAAAAATAAGACACAGCATGCTCTGAAATGATTGAACTCAATGTTCAGTCTGGCAGGCTATAGCATTCCTAATCAGTAACTAAGATGCTGTTCCTCGAGCTTGCATTGATGTTCACTGGAACACTGCAGCAATCCCAGGACAGAGATGTAGGCATGAGAGCAGGGGAATGTGCTGAAATGGTAAGCAACTGGAAGCTCAGGGCCATGCTTTTGGACTGAGTGGAAGTGCTTTGCAAAGCAGTGACCCAATTTGTGTTTGGTCTCCCCAGTGTATTTGGAGACCACAATGTGAGCAGCGAATACAGTATACTACATTGAAAGAATTACAAGTAAATCGCTGCTTCACCTGAAAGAAGTGTTTGTGGCCTTGGATAGTGAAGAGAGAGGAGGTAAATGAGCAGGTATTACACCTCCTGTGATTGCAGGGGAAAGTGCTGTGGGAAGGGGACAAGGTGTTGGGGGTAATGGAGGAGTGGACCACAGTTTTGCAGAGGGAACGATCCCTTCAGAATGCTGACAGGGAAGGGAGGGGAAGATGTGTTTGGTAGTGGCATCACGCTGGACGTGGCAGAAATGGCAGAGGATGATCCTTTGGATGTGGAGAGGCTGGTGGGGTGAATAGTGAGGACAAGGGGAACCCTGTCGCACTTCCGGGAGGGAGGGGAAGAGGTGAGGGTAGAGGTGCGGGAACTGGGCCTCACATGGTTGAGGGCCCTGTCAACCACAGTGGAGGGGGGTTTGGGTGGGTGGAGTCCTGTCTTGAGGAAAAAGGAAGACATAGCAGAAGCGCAGTCGTGGATCATCAGAGCAGATGCGTTGGAGACGGAGAAACTGAGAGAAGGGAATTTTTACAGGTGGCAGTGTGTGAAGAAGTGTAGTCGAGGTAGCTGTGGGAGTCAGTGGGCTTATAATGGATATTGGTAGACAGCCTATCCCCAGAGATGGAGACAGTGAAGTCGAAGAAGGGAAGGGAAGTGTCAGAGATGGACTATGTAAAGGTAAGAGAAGGGTAGAAATTAGAAGCAAAGTTGAGAAAGTTTTCCAAATGATGTAGGGCATCAGAAGAGTCACAGATTTTTTTTTTGTTTGTATGTGGGCGTCGCTGGCCCAGCCAGCATTTGTTGCCCTCCCTAATTTCCCTTGGACTGGTTGTCTCTTGCCCCACCCCCACTTTATTTGCTTAAAACCTATTACATTTCTAGCTGCTGCCAGTTCTGATGAAGGGTCACTGACCTGAAACATTAACTCTGCTTCTCTCCACAGATGCTGCCAGACCTGCTGACTATTTCCAGCATTTCTTGTTTTTATTCAACTCGATTCAAGAATGTTTCAGGATGGGTGTAGGATGGGTGCAATGGACAGCTCTTAGCTTTGAAGGTATTCTTTGTTCTAAATAGACAATGTGCCAATATCCGAATGCATGTGCATTCCATTTTCTTGAAAGGCAAAGTCAATTTTTATAACTCTTCTGCTGCAGTCTGTAATTTTTCATTGTCACAATTCTCGAAAGCATGACACCTTACCCTTTACAGATCTCTGAAGGCTACATCTGATCAGCTGAAAATTTTCCAAGGTGTTCAGTCACTCTACATTTAATTACAGACTTTAGTAATTTCCTGATAACAGATGTTAGGCTAACTGGTCTCTAATTCCCTGGTTTCTCTCTCTCACCTTTCTTAAATAGTAGAGTGACAAGCACAATATTCAAATGTAAAGGAATGGTTCCCGACTCAAGAGAACTTTGGAAGATTTTTGTTAGGATATCTGCAATTCGAGTCACTCCAAATGACATTAAGAAATGTCTGAAGGCACTGGATAAGAACACAAGAAATAGGAGCAGGAGTAGGCCCTTCAGGCACTCAAGACTGCCCCCCACCCCCCCCCCCCCCCCCCCGCATTCAATATGATCATGGTTGATCTGTCCCAGGCTTCAACTCCACCTTTGGGCCCGCTCCGCATAACCCTCAACACCCTGAGAATTCAAAAATCTATATACCTCCTCCTTAAATACATTTAGTGACCTAGCCTCCACAACTCTCTGAGGTAGAGAATTCCAGAGATTCACCGCCCTTTGAGAGAAGAAATTCCTTCGCATCTCAGTTTGAAATGTGTGCCCCCTTATTCTGTAACTATGTCCCCTAGATTGAGATTTCCCCACCAATGGAAACATATTCTCAACATCTACCCTGACAAGCCCCCTTAGAATCTTATATGTTTCAATAAGATCACCTCTCATTCTTCTAAACTCCAATAAATAAAGACCTAATCTGTTTAGCCGTTCTTGATAAGATAACCCCTTCATCCCAGGAATCAGCCTTGTGAACCTTTTCTGAACTGCCTCCAATGCTAGTATATCCTTCCTTAAATAAATAAATAGCAAAGGTTATGGGCCCTGACAACACCTGACAGTAGTACTCCAGGACTATTCGCGCACTTAGACAAACTGTTCCAATGCAGCTACAACATGGGCACCTAACTGACAATGTGGAAAATTGCCCAGGTATGCCCTGCAACTTCGGGTGGTACAGTGGTGCAGTGGTTAGCATCGCAGCCTCACAGCTCCAGTAACCCAGGTTCAGTTCTGGGTACTGCCTGTGCAGAGTTTGCAAGTTTTCCCTGTGACCGTGCGGGTTTCTGTGGGGTCCTCCAGTTTCCTCCCACAGCCAAAGGCTCGCAGGTTTATTGGCAAATAGGCCATTGTAAATTGCCCCGAGTGTAAGTATGTGATAGGAGAAGTGAGGGAAGGTGGGGATGTGGTAGGGAGTACAGGATTGATGTAAGATTAGTATAAATGGGTGGTTGATGGTCAGCACAGACTTGGAGGGCCGAAGGGCCTGTTTCATTGCTTTTTTTCCTCTCTCTCTCTGTGACAAAAGGACAAATACAATCCAGTTAATTACTGCCCCATCAGTCTTCTCTCAATCATCAGCAAAGTTATGGAAGGTATCATTGACAGTTCTGACACTCAGTTTGGGTTCCACCAGAGCCATTTGGCTCCTGACCTCACTACAGCCATGAGACAAACATGGGCAAAAGAGCTGTACTCCAGAGGTGAGATGACAGTGACTAGCCTTGACATTAAGGCAGCATTTGATCAAGTGTGGCCTTAGGGGTATGAACTACTTCTGCATCACAAATTCATTTTTTAACACCTCCCACTGATTTGCTATAATTTTCCCTATTAACAGAGTTGCCATTTTACTGTTGACAGTCTCTGTCTCATCATAGTGAAGTCAGCCTTATCTAAATCTGGAATCTTAGTAGCTGCTTTGCATTTCTCCCTTTTTAAAACACTAATTAAACTCAATCATATTATCACTATTACATAAATGTTCACGCACTGTTAGGTTGCACGATAGGCTGCAGGAGTTCCTCAGGGAAGTGTCCCAGGCCCAACCATCTTCGACTCCTGATCAATGACCCTTCCTCCATTATAAGGTCAGGAGTGGGGATGTTCGCTGATGATTGCACTGTTTTCAGTACCATTCACAACTCCTAAGATACTGAAGCAGTCAATGACGGCAGGCGGGACCTGGACAACATTCAGGCTTAGGCAGTAAATGGCAAGTAACATTCACACCAGGCAAGCACCAGGTAATGGCCATCTCCAACAAGAGAGAATCTAACCACCACCCATTGATGTTCAACGGTATCACCATCACTGAACACCCCACCCCACCACCATCAACATCCTGGGAGTTACAATTGACCAGAAACTGAACTGGAGCAGCTCTATAACTACTGTAGCTACAAGAGCAGGTCGGAGGCTGGGAATTCTGCAGCGAGTAACTCACCTCCTGACACCCCAAAGCCTGCCCACTGTCTGCAATCAGGAATCTGATGGAATACTCTCCACTTGTCAGGATGAGTGCAGCTCCAACAACACTCAAGAAGCTCGATATCATCGAAGACAAAACAGTCAGCTTGATCAATACTTCATCCACCACCCTCCACCACAGTGGCAGCAGTGTGTACCATCTAAAAGATGCACTACAGTAACTCACCAAGCCTTCCTCAACAGCAACTTCCAAAACCACAACCTCTACCATCAAGTTGAACAAGGGCATGGGACACATGGGAATGCCATGGGCGCAGTGGCACAGTGGTTAGCACCGCAGTCTCACAGCTCCAGCAACCTGGTTTCAGTTCTGGGTACTGCCTGTGCTGAGTTTGCAAGTGCTCCCTGTAACCGTGTGGCTTTCTGCTTGGTGCTTCGATTTTCTCCCACAGCCAAAGCCTTGCAGGTTGATAGGCAAATTGGACATTGTAAATTGCCCCTAGTGTAGGTAGGTGGTAGGAGAATTGAGAGAAGGTGGGGATGTGGTAGGGGACATGGGATTAATGTAGGATTATTATAAATGGGTGGATGATGGTCGGCACAGACTCGGTGGGCCAAAGGGCCTGTTTCAGTGCTGTATCTCTCTATGACCACCACCTGCAAGTTCCCCTCTAAATCACACATCATCCTGACTTGGAACTAGATCACCTTTCCTTCACTGTCACTGCATCAAAATCCTGGAACTCCCCTCTTGACAGCACTGTGGGTTAACCTGCCCCACATGGACTGTAGCAGTCAAAAAGGCAGCTCACCACCACCTGCTCAAGGTTAATTAGAGATGGGCAATAAAATCTGGCCTAGTGAGCGATGCTCACATCCCATAAACATTTTTTTTTAAAAAGGACAGTTGGACAGAATATAAAAATGTGAGGAACTTGCAATGAGAAATATTTAAAGTGAGGTGTTGCACAGTGATTTTTTTTAGGAATATCTTGAGGAATTTACAAACTCACGAAATGTCATGAAGATATAAGTGGCAGATATGATCGATGTTTCATAATGTATCTGCCATTACCACCAACCACTCCACTCACCCCCCCCCCCCTCAAAAAATCCGTCTCCAGCCTCCCTTTGCTCTCCAAAATCCTTGGACATGTTGTCGTGCCCACCTTTCCTGGCACTCCATGTCTGAATCCCTCCGATCAAATTTCCACCAGTGACACATAACTGAAAGAGCTTTTATCACAGTCACAAATAACATGCTCTGTGACTCTGACAGTGGTAAATGATTTACTGTAATCCTTCTCAACCTATCTGCAGCCTTTGACACAGTTGGCCACACCATCATCCTCCATTGGCCAGCTGGGTGGAACTGTCTGAGTGGTTCCTGGTTTAATTCTTATCTATCAAATCATAGTCAGAGAATCCCTGGCATTGGCTTCTCTTCCTGCTCCCACACCATTACCTCTGGAGTCACCCAATGATCTATCATTGGTCTCCTTCTATTTCTCATCAACTTGCTGCCTCTCAGTGACATCATCCGAAAACATAGGATTAGGCTTCACAGAGACATTGAAAAGTAAATGTTTGGCTAAGACAAATGTGGGTCCATTACAGGCAGAGTCATGAGAATTTATCATGGGGAACAGAGAAATGGCAGAGAAGATAAATGATTACTTTGTGTCTGTCTTCATTAAGGAAGATACAAGAAATCTCCCAGAATTAGAGATCCAAGGGATTAGGGGGAATGAGGAATCAAAGGAAATTAGTATTAGTATTAATAAGAAGGTTGTATTGGAGAACTTAATGGGGCTGAAGGTTGATAAGTCCCCAGGACCTAATTTTCTACATCTAAGAGTGTTGAAAGAGGTAGCTATGGAGATAGTGGATGCATTGGTGATCATCTTCCAAAATTCTATAGTTTATGGAGCGGTTCCTGCAGACTGGAAGGCTGCAAATGCCAACCCACTATTTAACTAGGGAGGGAGAGAGAAAACAGGGAATTACAGACCTATTAGCCTTACAGTCATTCGGAAAATGCTTATATCTATTCTAAAGGATGTGATCAATGGACACGTATAATAATGATCTGATTGGACATAGTCAACATGGATTTATGAATGGGAATTCATGTTTGATGAATCTGTTGAAGTTTTTTGAGGATGTTACTGACAGAATTGATAAAGGGAGTCGGTGGATGTGGTATACGTGGAGTTCAGAAGGCATTTGATAAACTTCTCCACAAGAGATTTGTTAGCAAAATTAAAGCACATGGAATAAGAGGTAATAGACTGGCATGGATTAAGGATTGGTTAACAGGCAGAAAGCAGAGAGTAGGAATAAACGGGTCATTCTCGCATTGGCAGGCCGTGACTAGTGGGGTACTGCAGGGATTGGTGCTTGGACCCCAGCTGTTCACAAGATATATCAATGATCTGGATGTGGGGACCAAATGTAATATTTCCAAGTCCACGGATGACACAAAACTAGGTGGGAATGTGTGTTGAGGAAGGTACAAAGCGGCTGCAAGGGGATTTGGACAGACTTAGTGAGTGGGTAAGAACGTGGCAGATGAAATATAATGTGGAAACATGTGAGGTTACCTTCTTTGGTAGAAGGAACCAATGTACAGAGTATTTCTTAAATGGTGAGAGATTAGAAAGTGTAGATGTACAAAGGGACCTGGGTGTCCTTGTCAATAGGTCATTGAAAGCTAACATGCAGATTCAGCAAGCAAATTGGAAGACTAATAGTATGTTATCCTTTATCACAAGAGGATTTGCGTACAATAGTAGTGAAGTCTTGCTTCCAATATATAGAACCTTGGTTAGACCGCACTTGGTCCCCTTACCTTCGGAAGGATTTATTGCCACAAAGGCAGTGAAACGAGGATTCACCAGACTTGTTCCCGGTATGGCGAGGCTGTGCTATGAAGAGAGATTGGGGAAACTGGGCCTGTATTCTCTAGAGTTTCGAAGAATGAGAGGTGATCTCATTGAAACCAAAAAATACTTAAATGGATAGACAGGGTAGATGCAGCTAAGATGTTTCCCCTGGTTGGGGAGTCTAGAACCAGGGGACACAATTTCAAAATAAGGGGAAGCCACTTCGGACAGAGATGAGGAGCAATTTATTTACTCAGAGGGTTGTGAATCTTTGGAATTCTCTGCCCCAGACGGCTGTGGAAGCTCAGTTATTGAGTATGTTTAAAGCAGAGATTGACTGATTTCTTGATATAAATGACATAAGGGGATATGAGGATAATGTGGGAAAAGGGCATTGATGTGGATGAGCAGCCATGATCATATTGAATGGTGGGGCAGGCTCGATGGGCTGAATAGCCGACACCTGGTCCTATGTTGCTATGTTCTTGTCGATGACACCCAGCTTTACCTTACTCATGTCCCTAAACTCTGTTGCTCCTATCCTAACCCACACCAAGTCTCATTTCCCCATCACCTGTGGTCGCTGATGTATATTGCCTCCCAGTCTGACAACACCTCAATTTTAAAATCCTCATCCTTGCTTTTCAAATCCCTCCACAACCTCCCCCTTCCTATCTCTGTAACCTCCTCTAGTTTACAAGCCTTCGATACCTCTGCACTCCTCCAAATCTGACACATTGTGCAGCCTGATTTTAAATGTTCCACCATTGGCAGCATTGCCTTCAGCTACCAAGGCCCTAAACTCTGGAATTCTCTTCCTAATCCTCTCCATCTCGCTAACACACACTCCTCCTTTTAGTTTCTCCTTGAAACCAACCTCTTTGACCAAGCTTTGGTTCTGTGCTGTGATATCTCATTCTGTATCACAGTTACAGTCTTTATTATTGATAATGCTCTTGTTAAGCTGCATTTGCTCAGTGATTCAGTCTCAGATCAGCAATTTCCCAAACTACATAAGAGTCATAATGCACAGAAACAGGCCCTTCGACCCATTGTGTCTGTGCCGGCCATCAAGCACCTAACCATTCTAATCCCATTTTCCAGCACTTCACCCATAGCCTTGTGCTATGGCGTTTCAAGTGCTCATCTAAATACTTCTTAAATGTTGCAATGGTTCCTGCCTCCATCACCGCTTCAGGCAGTGCGTTCCAGATTCCAACCACCCGCTGGGTGAAAACATTTGACTCAAATCCCCTCTAAACCTCCTGCCCCTTACCTTAAATCTATGTCCCCTGGTTATTGATCCCTCCACTAAGGGAAGAAGTCTCTTCCTATCTAACCTATCAATGCCCCTCATAATTTTGTATACCTCAATCAGGTCCCCCCTCAGACTTCTCTGCTCTAAGGAAAACAAGCCTGCCCTTTTCAGTCTCTCTTCATAGCTGAAATGCTCCATCCCAGGCAATATCCTGGTGAATCTCCTCTGCACCCTCTCCAGTGCAATCGCATCCCTCCTATAATGTGGTGACCAGAACTATGCACAGTATTCCAGCTTACCTAGTGATTTATACAGCTCCATCATAACCTCCCTGCTCTTATATTCTATGCCTCGGCTGATAAAGACAAGTATCCCACATGCGTTCCTAACCACCTTATCTACTGGTGCTGTTGCTTTCAGTGATCTATGAACAAGTACATCAAGATCCCTCTGACCCCCTGGACTTCCTAGGGTCCTACCATCCATTGTATATTCCCTTGCCTTGTTTGTCCTTCCAAAATGCATCATCTCACACTTCTCAGGATTAAATTCCATTTGCCACAGCTCCAACCATCTTACCAGCCCATCGATATCGTCCTGTAATCTAAGACTTTCCTGCTCGCTATTTACAACACCACCAATTTTCATGTCATCTGCAAACTTATCTATCATACCTCCTATATTCACGTCTAAATCATTAATGTGCAGTTCAAGTTATTTATTTACTGAAACAGGCCCTTCAGTGCACCGAGACTGTGCCGACCAACAACCACCCATTTTATACTAACTCTGCAGTAATCCCATATTCCCTACCACCTACCTACACGAGGGGCAATTTACAATGCCCAATTTACCTATCAACCTGCAAGTCTTTGACTGTGGGAGGAAACCAGAGCACCCAGCGAAAACCCACACGGTCACAGGGAGAACTTGCAAACTCCGCACAGACGGTACCCAGAATCAAACCCAGGTCCTTGGAGCTGTGAGGCTGAAGTGCTAACCACTGTGCCACCACCAAGTTTGAGACAAAGTAAAATTCATTTCTCAGCTGTTTCACTCGTACTGACACTGGTATAATAAAAACACAACAAGAACTGACATTTCCATAGCATTTTAAACATCGAAAAATATCCCAAGGCACCAGACAAAAGATAGACGCTGAATAAAGGAGGAAGAACCAACAGTGGACAAAATATTGGTCAAAGATCTGAATTATAGGAGGGTCCAAATTGAGAAGAAGGAGGTCGAGAGGTTTAAGGACGGTAATGCAGAGCAGAGAGCTCGGACAGCTCAAAGTACGGCCGACACAGATGAGGTGAGGAGAGGGCAAAATGCACAAGTGGTCAGATTTGGAGGAAGAGCGAGAATTTGGTGATTGGGGGGCACTGCAGGGATAGAGGAGGTTACAGATGGTGGAGGGATTGCAGGGCTGCAGGAGGTTACAGATGGTGGAGGGATTTCAGGGCTGCAGGAGGTTACAGATGGTGGAGGGATTTTAGGGCTGGAGGAGGTTACATATGGTGGAGGGATTGTAGGGCTGGAGGAGGTTACAGATGGTGGAGAGATTTCAGGGCTGGAGGAGGTTACAGATGGTGGAGGGATTGTAGGCTGGAGGAGGTTACAGATGGTGGGGGGATTTCAGGGCTGGAGGAGGTTACAGATGGTGGGGGGATTTCAGGGCTGGAGGAGGTTACGGAGACAAGGAGAGATGAGACCATAAAGATGATTAAATAAGGTTGAGAGGTTTAATTTGCAGGTGCTAGTGGACCAGCATCCAATGCAGGTTCAGAATGACAGGGTGATCAGTGAGCAGGGATTTTGATTCACTTACGTTTACGAAAGGTGAAAGGGGCAAAGGTGCTCCAGAGAACCTCGGGAAATCGAGTGTACAAGTGATAAAAGTATGGGTTAGGGGATCAGCCACAGATGGGCTGAAGCAGGGTGAAGATGGGCGATGTTACAGAGGTGGAAGAAAGCGGTCATTATAATGTAGAGAGTATCGTCTCGGAAGCTCAGCCCGGACTCAAACAGAACACTGAGGTTGTGAACAATTTGGTTCAATCTGAGACATTGTCTGAGACGGGGACGGAATCACTGGCGAGGGAACAGAATTCATAGCGGTGGGGAAAGAACATGTCCTCAGTCTTCACAATCTTTAATGTGGGCTGCAGAATTAGAATAAATCTTCTGATATCAACAGAAACATTTCCACCCCGATCAGTCTTCAACATCTCTTTGCTTCTCCAAATCTGACACCGCGCCTGCACCCCACTCACCCTGCCCCGCGCCCGCACCCCACTCACCCTGCCCCGCGTCTGCACCCCACTCACCCAGTCCCGCCTCCGCACCCCACTCACCCAGCCCCGCGCCCGCACCCCACTCACCCAGCCCCGCGCCCGCACCCCACTCACCCAGCCCCACATCTGCACCCCACCCACCCAGCTACGCGTCTGCACCCCACTCACCCAGCCCCATGTCCACACCCCACTCACCCAACCCCGCGCCTGCACTCCACTCATCCGCACCCCACTCACCCAGCCCCGCGCCCGCACGCCACTCACTCAGTCCTGCCTTCCACTGACCAAGCAAAAAAATGGCAATATACTGCATCCCCCACATCTAGGGTACTGTCTACAGTTTTGGGCTCCTTACTTATAGGGAATATACTTGCATTGAAGGTAATTCAGAGAAAGTTCACTTGTTTGGATTCTGTAATGAAGGAGGGCTTTGTCTTATGAAGAAAGGTTGGGCACTTTGGACCAATACACATTGGAGTTTGGAAGAATGAGAGGTGATCTTATTGAAACATACAAGATTATGAGAGGGTTGACAGTATAGAAGCTGAGAGGATGTTTCCCCTGGTGGGAGAAATTTAGCTCGATGTAAGTAAGCAGTATTTGTATGACAGTGAGTGTGGAGTGAAGAATGCTGGTGAAAGAGTGTTTTGTCAACAGAAAAGTCAGGAATTTGGTGCATGAGGAAATTCTCTGTTAAGTATTTCTCAAGCTGAAATTTAGTTTTACATTTAGAAATTTACTTTGACTTTTACAAATTGTAAAAGAGCCTGCAAGTTAATGAAGATACCGAGTTGACAGAAACTGCCTGTTAGTGAGAGTTAACTGTCAATCAGCTGAAAGTGATTATCTGAATCGATGTTAATAACTGGAACAGGAAGCTGAGTTAACAGTTGAAACTTGGGTATGAGTTATAAACTCTATCTAAGTGAACAGTATTTACTGCCACACACACTGGTCAGGAAAGAGTGATTTGTTAACAGAGAGCTAAAGTCAAGAATTTGGTGCAAGTTGTAATTCAGTGCAGAGAGGAAAGGAGATGCTGCTTTTTATTTTTTATATACCTCCAGTAGCTGGTGAGGGTTGTTCATTTGTCTCTGATGCGAGGAAACTTTTTTGTGTTACTAAATTAGTAACTTTAACTGGAAAATCAATTAATGAATTAGTCTAAGATAATCAATTAAAATTAATCAAATAAATAAAGATTAAACAGCCATGGCAGGGCTTTAACGACAGCATGTGGGAATTTGTGGCGAACACTGTGATCGAGACAACCATATCTAACATTGTACCATTGTTAAAAAAGGCTGAAGGGGATAGACCAAGGAATTACAGACCAGTCAGTCTAACCTCAGTGGTGGGGAAATTATTGGAAGAAATTCCGAGAGAACAGGATAAGTCTTCACTTGGGAAGACACAGATTAATCAAAGGTCAGCACGGATTTGTGAAGGGAAGGTTGTGTCTGACAAACAGACATTTAAGGTACAGAAGGAGGCCATTCAGCCCATCAAGTCCATGCCAGCTCTCCATGGAAGTATCCAGTCAGTCCCACTCCCCCTGTTCGATCTCCGTAGCTCTGCAAGTTCATTTCCATCAACTGGCCATCCAATTTCCTTTAGAGATCATTGATTGTCTCTGCTTCCACCACCCTCGTGGGCAGTGAGTTCCAGGTCATCATCACCCAATGTGTACTAAAGGATCTTCCTCATCTTCCCCCTGCATCTCTTGCCCAAAACCTTCAATCTGTGTCCCCTAGTCTAATTACCATCTGTTAATGGAACACCTTTTCCTGGTCTAACTTATCCAAGCCAGTCATAATCTTATACACTTTTATCAAATTTCCCCTCAATCTCCTTTGCTGCAGGAAAAACAAGCCCAGAGTTTCCAACTTAACCTTGTAACTACAATCCCCCATCGCTGGAACCATTCTGGTAAATCTCCTCTGCATCCTCACAAAGACCCTCACATCCTTCCTAAAGTGTGGTGACCAGAACGGGACGCAATACTTTAATTGAGGTCCAACCAGAGCTTTATATAGATGTGGCATGTCTTCCCTGCTTTTGTACTCAATGCCTCTATTTATGAAGCCTGAAATCCCATAAGCTTTGCTAACCACTCTCTCAATATGCTGTGCCACCTTTAAAGATCGATGCACATGCACCCCCAGGTGCCTCTACTGCAGCACACTCTTTAGAACTGCACCATTAAGTCTATATTGCCTCACCCTATCCCTTCTGCCAAAATACATCACCTCACATTTGTCAGTATTCAATTCCATCAGCCACTTGTCTGCCCGTTCTGCTAGCCTGTGTTCTGTTGCAGGCAGTTCGTATCATCCTCACTGTCACTCCTCCAAGTGTGGTATTGTTAGCAAATTTTGAAATTCAACTCTATTCTAAGATCCAAGTTACTTATTTATAGAAATAAAATGCAGTGGTCCTAGCACTGACCCTTGGGGAATACCGCTGTCTACCATCCTCCAGTCCAAAAAACAACCATTTACTGCGACTTTACTGTTTTTGACTCTGTTTCAAATTATGTTGTAGAGTTATAAGCAGATATTCCTTTAAGGCACGAAACCCCACAAAAAGTGATCCAACCGTGGCTAACAAGAGGAGTTAAGTTATTATTAAACCAAATTAATTGCCTAAAAGAGCAATAAACCAGAGGAGTGCAGAATTAAGCAAAGGAAGACTAAGATATTGACAATGAAAGAGAATATAAGTGTAGATTAGCAACAGACATAAAACAGATTGTAATAGTGTCTATCGGTATGTTATTGAGTCATACAGCACAGAAACAGGCCCTTTGGCCCATTGTGTCTGTGCCGGCCATTCAATGGGATCATTCTAATCCCATTTTCCAGCATTTGGCCCATAGCCTTGTATGCTATGGCGTTTCACGTGCTCATCTAAATACTTCTTAAATGTTGTGAGGGTTCCTGCCTCCGCCGCCTCTTCAGGCAGTGCGTTCCAGATTCCAACCACCCTCTGGGTGAATTTTCTTTTCCTCAAATCACCTCTAAACCTCCTGCCCCTTACCTTAAATCTATTACCCCTGGTTCTTGACCACTAACACCCCCACCGCTAAGGGAAAAAGTATCTACCTATCTAAACTATCAATGCCCCTCATAATCTTGTACAACTCAATCAGGTCCCCCCTCAGTCGTCTCTGCTCCAAGGAAAGCAACCCCATCCTTTTCAGTCTCTTTTCATAGCTGAAATGCTCCAGCCCAGGCAACATCCTGGTGAATCTCCTCTGCACCCTCTCCAGTGCAATAACATCCTTCCTATAGTGTGGTGACCAGAACTGTACACAGTACTCCACCTGTGGCCTAACTAGCATTTTATTCAACTGCAACATAACCTCCCTGCTCTTATATTCTATGCCTTGGCTAATAAAGGCAGGTATCCCATATACCTTCCTAACCACCTTATCTACCTGTGCTGCTGTCTTCAGTGATCTATGGACAAGTACACCAAGATCCCTCTGACCTTCTGTACTTCCAAGGCTCCTACCATCCATTGTATATTCCCTTTCCTTGTTAGTCCTCCCAAAATGCATTACCTCACACTTCTCAGGATTAAATTTCATTTGTCACTGCTCCGCCCATCTTACCAACCCATCTGTATCTCCCTGTAATTTAAGGATTTCCTCTGCACCAATGACAACATCACCAATTTTCGTGTCATCTGCGAACTTACTGATCATACCTCCTCTGTTCACGTCTAAATCATTAATGTGCACGACAAACAGAAAGGGTCCCAGCACCAATCTTTGTGGTGCACAACTGGTCACAGGCTTCCAATCGCAAAACAGCCCTCGACTATTACCCTCTGCCTCCTGCCGCTAAGATATTTTTGGATACAATTTGCCAAATTGCCCTGGATCTCATGGGCTCTTACCTTCTTAACCAATCTCCCATGCGGGACCTTATAAAAGCCTAACTGAAGTCCAAGTATACCGCATCAACTGCTTTACCCTCATCTACACATCTAGTCACTGACTCGAAAGATTCAGTCAAGTTAGTTAGACACGATCTCCCCCTGACAAAGCCATGCTGACTATCCCTGATTAATCCCTGGCTCTCCAAGTGGAGATTAATCCTGTCCCTCAGAATTTGTTCCAATATTTTTCCAACCACTGAACTACTGTGGGCAATTTTGGTCTCTTTATCTAAGGAAGAACATAGTTGCCCTGGAGAGAGTGCAACACAGAGTCATTAGACTTGTTCCTGGGATGAAGGGATTGTCCTATGAGGAGAGATTGAGTAGGCCTATATTCCCTGGAGTTTAGAAGAATGAGAGGTGATCACATTGAAACATATAAAATTCATAACAGGTTTGACAGGTTAGAAGCTGAGAACATGTTTCCCCTGAGTGGGAAATCGAGAACATGGGGTCAGTCTCAGAATAATGGGTCAGCCATTTAGGACTGAGATGAGAAATTTATTCATTCAAAGGGTTGTGAATCTTTGAAATTATCTGCCTCGGAGAGCTATAGACACTTTGTTACTGAGAATATTCAAGACAGAAATTGATACATTTTGGGTACCATGGGAATTAAGGAATATGGGTTAGTGTGGGAAGATGGAGTTGAGGTCGAAGATCAGCCATGATGTTATTGAATGGTGGAGCAGGCTTAAAGGACCAAATTTCCTATTCCACCTCCTGTTTCTTCTGTTCTTGATATTGGTTCCAACCATGACCATTATCTGCTTTCCCTGGCTTCCCAGAGAAGGTCCCACCCGTCACAGGATGTTCTTCCCTCTGACACCAGGGAGGTAACTGACCATTCTGGACCTGCTCAGGGCTGTAGAAGAGTCTGTCTATTGCCCTGACTGTAAAATCTCCCATCACAATCACTCCCCTATCCCTGTGCCCCAACTACCTCTCACACGGCCCCACTCGGGGTGGCCTCCTGATCACACACTGTTGCTCAGGAAGACCCTTCTCTGAGTTACTGGGCTTGATTTAAGTCCCTTTCGGGGCTGGGATTGGACGTGGATGGGTGGGTGCTAAAATACCTCCTCCGTCTGGCACACTGGTTCCTCAGCTCCATCCTGGCTTCAGGTCATTTTCGTGGAGACGGGATGGGCGGAGGGAGGGGGCAGCAGGGCTACCCCAACACATGTAACAGTTAACCAACAAGTTCACGAAGAGCCTATTGCAGCGAAAACACATGTAACAGTTAACCGACAAGTAGAGCCTATTGCAGTGAATTAAAGGAGGTCAATTGGGATTTTCCATTTGGCCTTCAGATCATTGCAGGCAGTGGGAGCCAGTTTAACTGCCTGGAGGCAGCCTCCCAGCGGCAGACCAGGAGGGCCAGTGCTCCAGGAAAGTCTAGAGGCCCACCCTGCCTGCTTGGGTGAAGGAGCACAGTGGCGCAGTGGTTAGCACCGCAGCCTCACAGCTCCAGCGACCCGGGTACTGCCTGTGTGGAGTTTGCAAGTTCTCCCTGTGTCTGCATGGGTTTTCTCTGGGTGCTCCGGTTTCCTCTCACAAGCCAAAAGACTTGCAGGTTGGTGGGTAAATTGGCCATTATAAATTGCTCCTAGTATAGGTCGGTGGTAGGGAAATATAGGGACAGGTGGGGATGTGGTAGGAATATGGGATTTGTGTAGGATTAGTATAAATGGGTGGTTGATGGTCGGCACAGACTCGGTGGGCCAAAGGGCCTGTTTCAGTGCTGTATCACTAAACTAAAGTAGAGGGGTTCCCCCACTAACAATGGTGGTTTGGCTGCAAGATCCATTTGTATTTTCATTTCAGTTTTAAAAACTTGAGGATACAGAGGGTTCCTCCAATTTGAAGCATCATCACCCTCTATTGCAGCCTGCTACTCCTTTCAAGCTGGACGGCCTCTGACAGACCCTCCAGCTTCGACAGTCTGTCTGCTGTCATTAATTGGACTGTGAGCCTGCCTTCTCTTGCCATTAACTGTCTGGCATAAACTAGGGCTTGTGACTCCTTCCCCTGTGGGCAGGTGCGGGACCCAGAAACAATCCCAACCACTGTTTCCTTTGTTCCCCAGATGGAAAATCCTGCCTATTTCTCTCTCTCCCTTACAGTCCCAATAGCAGGTATCTTCATATGTTTGTATCTACTGGACAGTTCCAGTGCTCAGGGGCTCTGTCCACCTGTCAATATGATGCCCCTCTAGATGATCACTCACTCAGTCCCTGTCCTGTTCTTTCTTCCTGTGTGAGCTGCAGCTTCCTGCTCAGGACCTGGACACCTTTATCAGGACAGAAATTATATTTGAAGTATTTTGTGAACCTACCTGTGTCCATTCTCATTCTTTTTGAAGATGTTGGATCTTCTCCCCTATTTGAACCTTCAGCCATGGTGGTGACAGGCGTTCCCAGATTCTGATATTCTGTAATAGGAAGGTTGCACAGAAATATGAAAATGAGAGGTGGAACGTTGCCTTGTTAAACATGATAGCAGTCCCTCCTCCCCCATTAGTACAATAGCTGTTAGCTCCGGGATCGAGCATTTCACAAGCGTTATGATCCACCCACCACATCAGGTATGACACAGACAGCTGCCCAGTGAATCAGAGAATTATTTATGGCACAGAAGGAGGTCATTCAGCCCATCGAATTCATGCCAGTTCTCCATGGAACGATCCAGTCACTCCCCCACTCCATCCCGATAGCCCTCAAAGTCTATTTACCACAAGTGGCCATTCAATTTCCTCTTGAAATCATTGATTATCTCTGCTTCCACCTCCCTCGTGAGTAGCGAGTTCCAGTCATTACCACCCACTGTGTAAAAACATTCTTCTTCATATTCCCCCACTTCTCTTGCCCAAAACATTCAATCTGCGTCCGCCAGTCCTTGTACCATCAGTTAATGGGAACAAATGTTCCTTGTCTAACTTATCTAAGCCTATCATAACCTTGGACACTTCTACTAAATCTCCCATCAATCTCCATTGTTCTAACAAGAACAAACCCAGCCCCTCCAACACAACCTAGTAACTAAAATCCCTCATCCCTGGAACCATTCTGGTAAATCTCCTCTGCACCCACACAAGAACCCTCACCTCAGCTAACTCAGCCCACATCCCATGAAAGAAGAAAAAATGGTAACACAAGGTATAAGTGAGTTTGTATCCTTATTTAGGTATCCATGTGAGGGCATTGAACTTCTTCCTACACTGCAGTAGTGGGCTGTATTTCTGTTTGTGCCAGCCATCAAGCACCTATCTACTCTAATCCCATTTTCCAGCACTTGACCCGTAGCATTGTAGGCGGTGGCATTTCAAGTGCTCGTCGAAATACTTCTTAAATGTTCTGAGGGTTCCTGCCTCTAACACCCCTGCAGGCAGTGCGTTCCAGAGTTAAATCACCCTTTGGATGAAAAATGTTTTCCTCAAATACCCTCTAAACCTCCTGTCCCTTACCTTAAATCTATGCCCCCTGGTTATTGACCCCTCTGCTAAGGGAAAATGTTTCTTCCTATCTAACCTATCAATGCCCCTCATAATCTTGTACACCTCAATCACGTCCCCCCTCAGCCTTCTATGCTCTAAGGAAAACAACCCAAGCCTTTTCAGCATCTCTTCATAGCTGAAATGCTCCAGCCCAGGCAACATCCTGGTGAATCTCCTTTGTACCCTCTCCAGTGCAATCACATCCTTAATATAGTGTGGTGCCCAGAACTGTACACAGTATTCCAGCTGTGGCCTAACTAGCGTTTTATACAGCTCCATCATAACCTCCCTGCTCGTATATTCTATGCCTCAGCTAATAAAGGCAAGTATCCCAGATGCCTTCATAACCACCTGATCTACCTGTGCTGCTGCCTTCAGTGATCTATGTACAAGTACACCAAGGTCCCTCTGACACTCTCTACTCCCTAGCGTCCTACCATCCATTGTATATTCCCTTGCCTTGTTAGTCCTCCCAAAATTCATCACCACACACATCTCAGGATTAAATTCCATTTGCCACTGCTCTGCCCATTTTACCAGCCCATCTATATCATCCTGTAATCTAAGGCTTTCCTCCTCACTATTTAAGACAACACCAATTTTCATGTCATCTGTGAACTTACTGATCATACCTCCTATATTCATGTCTAAATCATCAATGTAGACTACTACAGGAAGGGTCCCAGCACCAATCCCCGGGGTACACCACTGGTCACAGGCTTCCAATCCCAAAAACAACCCTCGAACATCACCCTCTGCCTCCTGCCACTAAGCCAATTTTGGATCTAATTTGCCAAATTGCCCTGGATCCCATGGGCTCTTACCTTCTTAACCACTCTCCCATGCAGGACCTTATCAAAAGCCTTACCGAAGTCCACATAGACTACATCAACCGCTTTACCCTCATCGATACACCTAGTCACCTCCGGCCTGTAATTACCTGGTTTATCCTTGCTACCCTTCCTAATAATGGTACCACATTTGCTGTCCCCCAGTCCTCTGGCACCTCTCCTGTGGCCAGAGAGGATTTGAAAATTTATGTCAGAGCCCCTGCAATCTCCCCCCTTGCCTCACATAATAGACTGGGATACATCTCATCTGGGCCTGAGGATTTATCCACTTTTCAGCCCGCTAAAACTGCTAATACCTCCTCCCTTTCAATGCTAATTTGTTCAAGTATATCACAATCCCCCTCCCTGATCTCAACACCTAAATTCTCCTTCTCCATGGTGAACACAGCTGAAAAGTAATCATGTAAAACCTCACCTACGTCCTCCGGCTCCACACACTCATTGCCACTTTGGTCCCTAGTAGGCCCTACTCTTTCCCTAGTTATCCTCTTGCCATTAAAATCCCTTGGTAGTTTCCTTTATCTTGCCTGCCATTATTTTTTCATGCTCCCTCTTCGCTCTCCAAATTCCTTTCTTAAGTACCCGCCCACCCCCCCCCCCCCCCCACCCCCCCAACCTTACACTTTCTATACTCCTCTCGGGCCTCCGCTGTTTTCAGCACTCTGAATCTGCCATTAGTCTCCTATTTTGTCTTTAGCCATTCCTCTATATCCCTTGACATCCAAGGTTCCCTGGACTTGTTGGTCCTACACTTCACCTTTACTGGAACATGTTGGCCCTGAACTCTCATTATTTCCTTTTTGAATGACTCTCATTGGTCTGATGTAGACTTTCCTACAAGTACTGAAATGGGGGAAGACCGATTTCAATCTCATTTCAGTACCTTTATTTCTGGTCCATCTTTGTCCTTTTCCATAACTACCTTAAATCTTACCGTCACTATCCCAGAAATATTCCCCCACTGACACTTCTACCACTTGTTCGACTTCATTCCCTAAGATTAGATCCAGTTCCGCCCCTTCTCTTGCAGGACTTTCTATGTCTTTCTTACTTTTTTGTCTTTCTCAACTCAACAACATCAACCCTCTCCAGAGCTACAATAGATTTTTTTTGATTAATACTGCAAGCACCTCCCTGCTTCTTAATGTTCCCGAATACCTTGTAGTCATGAATATGAAGTTCCCAATTGGCTCCTTCTTGGAATATCTCTGCAACTGCCATTGTATTATTCTCCCATGTGGCGACGTGCACCTACAGCTCACTGACCTTATTTACCATGACACATGAATTTAGGTATTTGAACTCCAAACACATCTTAGACTGCTTCACATTCGGCTGCTGGCCAAACCCTCGTATTATTGCACTATTATTTAATCTGATGCTATTTGCCTCTCCAGTCCTCTGTGCATCTAGTTTCCCCTCACAACACTTCATTCTGGTGTACACCCCACTGCCTAATTAACTTAAACCCTCCCCCAAAGTACCAGTGAACTATCGAGTGAGGACACTGATCCCAGCTCTGTTCAGGTGTAACCTCTCCATTTTCTACAGGTCTATCCTGCCCCAGACCTTATCCTGCACTGTTCCTCCAGACACACATTAATCTGCAGTACTGTGGTCAGTTCTGGGCACCACATCTTATGAAGGATACATTGGCTTTGGAGGGAGTGCAGCACATATTTAATACAGCGATACCTGAACTTCAAGGGTTACATTTCAAGGAGAGATTCCAGAGGTTCGGATTGCATTTACTGGTATTCATTGGTGATGTGAGTGAAGTTTCCAACATATTATGGGAACAGTTAGGGTAAATAGAAAGAAGCCATTTCTGTTGGTTGGAGAATTTAGGATTAGGGGATAGAGTCTACAAATTAGAGAATGAGGTGTGTAGTAACACTTCTACATCTGAAGGGTGGTAGAAACTTCGAACTCTCTGCTGCTAAAACCAATTGATGCTGGGCCAAATGCTGAATTCACACCTCAAATTAATACATTTTTGTTCTCTAATCTCATTTAAAGGGATATCGGACAAAGGCAGCTCTATGGAGTGAGGTGAACGATCAGCTGAAACCCACATCCCAAGAAAGATTTTTTTAAAATATCCGGGTTACACTGATCACACCGGGTCCATCCTCCTCAGGTTACACACTGTCTGATCACACTGGGTCCATCCTCCCTGGGTTACACACTGTCTCATCTCACTGGGTCCATCCTCCCTGGGTTACACACTGTCTCATCTCACTGGGTCCATCCTCCCCGGGTTACACACTTTCTGATCACACTGGGTCCATCCTTCCCAGGTTATACACTGTCTGATCACACTGGGTCCATCCTCCCCGGGTTACACACTGTCTGATCTCACTGGGTCCATCCTCCCTGGGATACACACTGTCTGATCTCACTGGGTCCATCCTCCCCGGGTTATTCACTCTCTGATCCGACTGGGTCCATCCTCCCCGGGTTATACACTGTCTGATCACACTGGGTCCATCCTGCCCAGGTAACACACTGTCTGATCTCACTGGGTCCATCCTACCCGGGTTACTCACTGTCTGGTCTCACTGGGTCCATCCTACCCGGGTTACTCACTGTCTGATCTCACTGGGTCCATCCTCCCCGGGTTACACACTGTCTGATCTCACTGGGTCCACCCTACCCAGGTTACACACTGTCTGATCTCATTGGGTCGATCCTCCCTGGGTTACACACTGTCTGATCTCACTGGGTCCATCCTACCCGGGTTACTCACTGTCTGATCTCACTGGGTCCATCCTCCCCAGGTTGCACACTGTCTGATCTCACTGGTTCCATCCTCCCCGGGTTACTCACTGTCTGATCTCACTGGTTCCATCCTCCCAGGGTTACTCACTGTCTGATCTCATTGGGTCCATCCTCCCTGGGTTACACACTGTCTGATCTCACTGGGTCCATCCTCCCCGGGTTACACACTGTCTTATCTCACTGGGTCCATCTTCCCCGCTTTACACACTGTCTGTTATCACTGGGTCCATCCCCCCCGGGTTACACACGGTCTCATCACACTGGGTCCATCCTCCCCGGGTTATTCACTGTCTGATCTCACTGGGTCTATCCTACCCAGATTACACATTGTCTGATCTCATTGGGTCGATCCTCCCTGGGTTACACACTGTCTGATCTCACTGGGTCCATCCTACCCGGGTTACTCACTGTCTGATCTCACTGGGTCCATCCTCCCCAGGTTGCACACTGTCTGATCTCACTGGTTCCATCCTCCCCGGGTTACTCACTGTCTGATCTCACTGGTTCCATCCTCCCAGGGTTACTCACTGTCTGATCTCATTGGGTCCATCCTCCCTGGGTTACACACTGTCTGATCTCACTGGGTCCATCCTCCCCGGGTTACACACTGTCTTATCTCACTGGGTCCATCTTCCCCGCTTTACACACTGTCTGTTATCACTGGGTCCATCCCCCCCGGGTTACACACGGTCTCATCACACTGGGTCCATCCTCCCCGGGTTATTCACTGTCTGATCTCACTGGGTCCATCCTACCCAGATTACACATTGTCTGATCTCACTGGGTCCATCCTACCCAGATTACACAATGTCTGATCTCACTGGGTCCATCCTGCCCAGGTAACACACTGTCTGATCTCACTGGGTCCATCCTACCCGGGTTACTCACTGTCTGGTCTCACTGGGTCCATCCTACCCGGGTTACTCACTGTCTGATCTCACTGGGTCCATCCTCCCCGGGTTACACACTGTCTGATCTCACTGGGTCCACCCTACCCAGGTTACACACTGTCTGATCTCATTGGGTCGATCCTCCCTGGGTTACACACTGTCTGATCTCACTGGGTCCATCCTACCCGGGTTACTCACTGTCTGATCTCACTGGGTCCATCCTCCCCAGGTTGCACACTGTCTGATCTCACTGGTTCCATCCTCCCCGGGTTACTCACTGTCTGATCTCACTGGTTCCATCCTCCCAGGGTTACTCACTGTCTGATCTCATTGGGTCCATCCTCCCTGGGTTACACACTGTCTGATCTCACTGGGTCCATCCTCCCCGGGTTACACACTGTCTTATCTCACTGGGTCCATCTTCCCCGCTTTACACACTGTCTGTTATCACTGGGTCCATCCCCCCCGGGTTACACACGGTCTCATCACACTGGGTCCATCCTCCCCGCGTTATTCACTGTCTGATCTCACTGGGTCCATCCTACCCAGATTACACATTGTCTGATCTCACTGGGTCCATCCTCCCCGGGTTCCACCCTGTCTGATTTCACTGGGTCCATCCTCCCCGGGTTACTCACTGTCTGATCTCACTGGGTCCATCAACCACTTTACACAGTTGGCTCTACTGAAAACCAGACATCTGTAATCTCCGTACTTGAAAAGGAGAATTTACTGTTCATATTCAGTTTCCATTAAATTTTCCTGATTTTCTGAAGATCTCAAGCTTGCAGAAGTAATGAAAGAGGAAACTGATATTGAAGAGGTCTGGGAGATCCAACCGTTTGCAGCTGGGAGGAGTTTGAGACTTTTAATAACAAAGATTTTGCCATCATAGAGGAATGCGTTATGTCTAAGTGTGGTGTGAGGTTTTCAATATTTTAATAAGCAAATAAAATACCATGCTTTGTAATCTCGGGTATCAGCTATGTACACAGTGCTAGTTAGTTAATGGGAATTTCTTTTAGTTTAGTTGTTATACTAAAAGTCTTAGAACGTGAAATTCCATTGTGTAATTCTTTAAATTGGTCTGGGTGCTTAAATGTCATATTTTTAATGTCAATGGTCTTACTGAGGTCGTAACAGTAACTTTTTAAACACTGAGATGATGAGAGTGTTGATATGTGGAATATCGTAACGGGTTTTGCAATCTCAGGAAACACCAATAATATATAAGTACACATTGACAATTGTATACAATCATATTACCCCAACTACATGTGTGTCACACTGTGTATCTCCCCTCACCCGTGTGTTCAATTAAAACTATCAGTCAGCGTGTTTTTCTTTAACCACTGTGGAAAGGTAAAAGTGACTCAGTCAGATCAGTAATTTCTTCAAACTATAGCTGAAGTTATCTGCCGGCAACAATTTAGAATCATATCTGAGACCTTGTAAAATTCAGTTACCTACTGTTTCATTCACTAACACTGGGATAATAAACACACAACAACAAATTACATTTTCACAGCACTTTAAACATCGGAAACCATCCCAAAGCACTTCACAGAACCCAGATCAGACAAAAGATGGGCGCTGAATAAAGGGTGTCGAACGAGGGGTGGACAAAAGATTGGTGAATTCACTCATTTTTAAGGAGTGTCCAAATCGAGGAGAGGGAGGTGTAGAGGTTTAGGTGGGAATTGCAGAGCAGAGATCCGGGTCAGCAGAAGGTGTGACCACCATAGTTGGGGAGAAGAGAGGGTGAAATATACAAGACACCAGACTAAGAGGAATAGAGCGTTCTCAGAGGGTGTCTTGTTGGGCTGGAGGAGGAAGGAGATCATGAATGGAGTTAACCAGAAAGATGAAAATCTATTCTGTAATGATCAGTACAAAAGCAAAATAGTGCAGATGCTGGAAATCTGAAATAAAAACAGAAAATGCTGGAAATGCTCAGCAGGTCAGGGAGCATTTCTGAAGAGAAAATCAGAGTTAACTTTTCAGCTCTGTGACCCCTTTGTTTTTGTCTCCACAGATGCTGCCTGACCTGCTGAGTATTCCCAGCAGTTTCTGTTTTTGTATATAAAGATTATTGATGGGACCTCCTACCAGTTAGTAATTCAGGCAGTTAATTATTTTAAGCTTAATCATCAGGATCCTCCTATCTGTGTGAAAGACGGTTTTCAGCCCTGAACCACTTGGCATCTAAAACATTCCTGAAGTTTGTTTCTCTCTGGAGTCTGTTTCTATTCAGTCAGTTTGACAAATGATCTCATTAACATGAACTTATTTCAGTAAAAACACAAGTCCCTGCTCCATTCTCAGCTCATTCACATCCATTCCTAACTGTCTGAAACTGACAAACTGACATTGCTGTGTTAAACAATGATTCATTGTAATAATGAATCAGGAACAAGTTCTCTCTCGGAAGTTACTCCTATTCTGTGACTGGATTGCGTTCATTCCAGCCTCAAGTAACCATAGGCTGATTTTCCAGGTGGTTGGCAGAGAGGGATAATTTGCCAGTGCAAATGTGTTAATAGTTTACTGAGCTGAACTTTGTGTCTGGTCTGAACTTCTGATCCCGCCTTTGATCAGTTAAATTAAAATGTACCGGCAAATGAACAGTTCAGTAAGTCAAAAAGATAAAAGAAAATGTACCAGGTTTAACACAGCAAGGAAGGACAAGGTTCCCAACGCTGTCTGTCTGAACTGTGAATGCCATCAGTCGGAAGGAGGCGCCTCTGGACCAGAATGTGTTGAATCCCCAGAGTTCTTTTTTTTCCTGCCTTCTGATTCACAATCACTCTTCAAATGTACCTGTGGGTAGACTACTGGAGCCCAGTAGGGTTTAACCCTGATATCCCTGGTTTAAAATGTACTACTTCAGTCACTGTGTGAGCCCACAGCTGCAGAAAAGCTGCATCCCTGGCAGCCAGGCAATGCAACAGGCTTTAGAGAGGAAGAAACAAGAGAGAAATGAAAGAGTAAATACACAAATGAGACTTTGCTGCTACATGAACCTCACCTTGATGAAGCAGGAAGTTTTTATCTCTTTATTTACATGTGGATGTTGAAAGCTCTGTCCTAGTTATACTGAAATAACCAATCAGGCAGAAGTTCCTTGTTTGATTTTAACAAATTACAAACTGTGAATTTGATCTGATCCTTATTCTGTGAGATTCCGAGCTCCGGCCTCTGTGTGAAAATGCTTCCTGCCCTCAGGATGGATTTCAACTCAACTATTCCTCATTTGCTTCAGAACAGGGAAAGGCCTTTCTAGTGAAACTGAATCCAACCAGTTTGACAACTTGTGGCTAATTCAGCTGTGAACAACCTCAGTTATAATTTATTTTATCTCTTCTTCTTCCAGGGAAATGCAATGAAACAGACAAATGGTGAGAAATAAATTGTTACATTTCCATCTGGAAGATTGTTTGCTAAAATTCCTACTGAATTCCTGAGGTTTGCAGTTTGAGCCAGGGACTAGTGTCTTGTCTGTGAGCCAGTCCTCCATAACTTGTCGATCAAGAATCAGTCCAACTCGGCCATGAATATATTCAATGACCCAGCCTCCATTGCTCTCTGGGGTCGTGAATTCTAAAGATGAACAACCCTCTGAGAGAAGAAATTGCTTCTCATCTCCGTCTTCATTGGGAAACCCCTTATTTTTAAACTGTGCCACCTAGTTCTAGATACCACAAGACGGGAAACATCTGAAATCTAAAATACACACAAGATTCACTCAATCCTGTGTGTTTTGAGACAGAAACTGATCTCACTTCATAATTGATTGCTCGGCCTCATGCTGGATAATTGTATCGGTGGTCAGGCTCTGCCAGTCTCATTCTCACCATTTCCTGCCTTACTTGTAACCTTTGTGTACTGCCTACAGGACCAGTGTTTCTCAGAGTAAATTGGACTTTCTCTTACCTTTCTCTCCAGTTGATCTAGGACAGCTCTTTGAATGGGAAGGGTTCTCTCTGGTTGGTGCTCTCACAATCCTGTGCTGGTTCACCTGCTGTTGTTCCTCAGTCTAAAATCCCTGTTTACCTCCAGCTGTGGACCTTTCTCATCACTCCGTCATTCACCAGGAGATCTAATTATGGCAGGGCTGAAAATTAGAATAACATTGTTTCCTTCAAGATAAATGCAATATTCATTTGTTCTCTAATGTTTAGTAATAAAGGTAACAAACTTAAATACAATAAATATTTCATTGAATAAAAAACCTCAAGTAGCTGTGCTCCAACAATCCAGGTCTCAACAAAGCCGCAGCCACAAGATGTGAGAAATTAATTCTTCAGTCCCTGGTTCGATGGATCGTGCATTCCACGTGTTTCAATAGTCACTCCCTGGGTAGAGGCAGCTCATTCTCCATGTCTCGATTTTCAGTCCCCAGTTACTAACAGTTCAGCCCCCATGTCTCAAGGTTCAGTCCCCAGTTAGTAACAGTTCATTCCCCATGTCTCAAGGTTCAGTCCCCAGTTAGTAACAGTTCATTCTCCATGTGTCAAGGTTCAGTCCCCAGTTATAGACAATGCTTGCAGTGAATAAGTAAAATTGGAAGCCATCAGTAATGAACTTGCTTTTCTTTTACGATGAATTGTAATTTACATGCACAACTGGACAATATACGTATACATGTCTGGAATAAAATATCTATGAGTGAAAATTAGAATCAGTAACTGAATGATTTAAAGTAGATTGTGTAATTAAATACAGCCTACTCTTAGTCTGAAGATAAATCAAATCACTACCTTTAGAAATATGAACAGTCCTTGGGGAATTGGAGTTTGTGGATTTATCGGGATCACTCTTGAGATACAATAGATGTGATTGGGGAATTGGAGTTTGAGGATTTATCGGAATCACTCTCGAGATAAAATAGATGTGATTGGGGAATTGGAGTTTGAGGATTTATCAGGATCACTCTCGAGATACAATAGATGTGATTGGGGAATTGGAGTTTGAGGATTTATCGGAATCACTCTCGAGATAAAATAGATGTGATTGGGGAATTGGAGTTTGAGGATTTATCGGAATCACTCTCGAGATAAAATAGATGTGATTGAGGAATTGGAGTTTGAGGATTTATCGGGATCATTCTCGAGATACAATAGATGTGATTGGGGAATTGGAGTTTGAGGATTTATCGGGATCACTCTCGAGATACAATAGATGTGATTGGGGAATTGGAGTTTGAGGATTTATCGGAATCACTCTCGGGATACAATAGATGTGATTGGGGAATTGGAGCTTGAGGATTTATCGGGATCACTCTCGGGATACAATAGATGTGATTGGGGAATTGGAGCTTGAGGATTTATCAGGATCACTCTCGGGATACAATAGATGTGATTGGGCAATTGGAGTTTGAGGATTTATCGGGATCACTCTCGGGATACAATAGTTGTGATTGGGGAATTGTAGTTTGAGGATTTATCGGGATCACTGTCGAGATACAATAGATGTGATTGGGGAATTGGAGTTTGAGGATTTATCGGGATCACTCTCGAGATACAATAGATGTGATTGGGGAATTGGAGTTTGAGGATTTATTGGGATCACTCTCGGGATACAATAGTTGTGATTAAGGAATTGGAGTTTGAGGATTTATCGGGATCACTGTCGAGATACAATAGATGTGATTGAGGAATTGGAGTTTGAAGATTAAATGGAGTAATAAATTCTTTATGAAGGATAGAATCCCTTCAATCTTTGGGTGCTTGTATAAATGGGTCAGTATAGATCAATAGGTTACTGACCGACTTCATCTACAGAAACCTTCTTTACTGATCCATGATGAATTATTTGGAGATAAATTCCGGGACATTTAATTTACCTAAACAGATATTTAACTGAAGCTGTATACAATTGGTGACTGAGGTGGAGCACGCTCACTGCCAATACTGAGCCAGAACTCTGCATCAATTAATGATCCTCAGTTAGTCCGCTCCTCCTATTGCCTACAGATTGACAGCTCCTCCCATCAATCCGCAATCCGCGGAGCCCAAAGCCCCGCTCACACCTTTGATCAGCACTGTGTTACGTAGCTCTTATTTTATCCTTTCTTGGGATGTGGTCATTGTGGTCATGGCCAGCATTTATTTCACATCCCTAATTGCCCTTGCGAATGTGGTGGTGAGCCGTCTTCATAAACTGCTGCAGTCCATGTGGTGTAGGTACATCCACAGTGCTGTGAGGCAGGGAGTTCCAGGATGTTGACCCAGTGACAGTGAAGGAATGGCGATAGAATTCCAAGTCATAATGATGTGTGACACTTGCAGATGGCAGTGTTCTCATGCATCTGCAGCCCTAGTCCTTGTAGGTGGTAGAAGTAATGGGTCTGGAAGGTACTGTCAAAGGAGCCTTGGCAAGTTGCTGTACTGCATCTTGCAGATGGTACACACTGCTACTATTGTGTGCTGGTGGTGGAGGGAGTGAATGCTTAAGGTTGTGGATGGGGTGCTGATGATTCAGGCTGCTTTATCCTGTATAGTGTTGAGTTTCTTGGGTGTTGTTGGGAGCTTCACTCAGCTGAGAATAACATCTGTCATAGGGCAAATGTTTGAAGCTATTATTAAAAATGTTATAGCAGGTCATTTCGAAAAATTCAACGTAATCAGGCAGAGTCAACATGGTTTTGTGAAAGGGAAATCATGTTTAACCAATTTACTGGAGTTCTTTGAAGAAGTAACATGTGTTGTGGATAAAGGGGAACCGGTGGATATACTGTACTTAGATTTCCAGAAGGCATTTAATAAGGTGCTACATCAAAGGTTATTGTGGAAAATAAAAGCTCACTGTGTGGAGGAGTGGGGTGGGGGTGGCGGTGGGTAACATATTGGCATGGATAGAAGATTGGCTTGCTAACAGGAAACAGAGAGTAGGCAGAAATTGGTCATTTTCTGGTTGGCAAGATGTAATGAGCATGTGCCACAGGGATCAGTGCTGGGGCCTCAACTTTTTGCAATTTGTATAATTGACTTGACTGAATGGACCGAAGGTGTGGTTATCAAATTTGCTGTTGACATAAAGAAAGGTAGGAAAATAAGTTGTGAAGAGAACATAAGGAGGCTACAAAGGGATATCGATAAGTTACGTGAGTGGCTAAAGATCTGACAAATGGAGTATAATGTGGAAAAATGTGAAATTGCCATTTTGACAGGAAGAATAAAAAAGAAGCATATTATCTAGATGGTGAGAGATTGCAGAGCTCTGAGGTGCAGTGGGATCTGGGTGTCCTAGTGCATGAATCACTAAAGGTTAGTATGAGGGAAAACACGTAATTAGGAAAGCTAATAGAACGTTATCATTTATTGTGAGGGGATTTGAATACATAAGTAGGGAGGTTATGCTTCAGTTATACAGGGCATTGTTGAGACCACATCTGGAGTAATGTGTACAGTATTGGTCTCCTTATTTAAGTAAGGATGGAAATGCATTGGAAGCAGTTCAGAGAAGGTTTACTAGACTAATACCTGGAATGAGCGGGTTGTCTTATGAGAAAAGGGTGAACAGGCCAGGCTGGAGTTTAGAAGAATAAAGGGCGACTTGATTGAAACATATAAGATTCTGAGGGGTCTTGACAGCGTGGATGTAGGAAGGATGTTTCCTCTTGTGGAAGAATCTAGAACTAAGGGTCACTGTTTAGAAATAAGAGGTCACCCATTTAAGACAGAGATGAGGAGAGGGTTGTGAAATTTTGGAACTCTCTTCCTCAAAAGGCAGTGGAAGGAATGTCTTTGAATATTTTTAAGACAGAGGTAGATAGATTCTTGATAAGCAAAGGAGTGAAATGTTATCGGGGGTAGACGGGAATGTGGAGTTGAGGTTACAATCAGATCAGCCATGATCTTGTTGAATGACAGAGCAGGTTCGAGGGGCCGAGTGACCTACTCCTGCTCTTATTTCATATGTTTGTACGTTTATCCCCGTGGGGGATGCAGCAATGGTAATGTCAGTAAATGCCAAGGGGAGATGGTTAGTTTCTCCCTTCCTGGAGATGCTCTTTGCCCAGCACTTGTGTGGCATGAATGTTACTTGCCACTAGAGCATGGCTTCCCGACCCAAAACAGACAGGACCCGATGACGTGTCCGGGTCGGGTCGGGTCGGGTTGCTCTTCCGGGTCTGACATTCGGGCTCGGGTCGGTTCGCACCAGGTCGGACACACACTAACACTGTCACAGCCTTGTGTTACAATTGTGAGTGAAACATTGGAAACCGCAGATCTTTTGAAGTGTGCTTCCTACTCTGCTTGGTATTTCAACTTACTGTGTACTAATCAATAAACGGTTCTTGCGTACATTGTAGCAGAACTCAGCCCAGGCTCATAATTATCCGGTTAGCCCTTTCTTGCCCTTTCCTGATTTTAGGGGTGTTGAAAGTCCTGGCCGTTTTAATCTTAATGAAATATTTACAATGTAATCAGTTGCTGCAGTGTTATGTAATAAGATGTTTTTAATGAGTTCTATTTTTCATTGACACAAATTTAACCTTTTTGTGTTTTGGTTTATCTCTTGGTTTTCCTTCACGCTTTGAATACTTGGTGACAAAAGCAGTTTAACAGCTTCAATCTGCATTAATAGGAACTTGGCCCTTTTCTTTAATTGCACAGTTTGCAAATGAATTGACTGCGTCCCGTTAGGGGTTGGTAAGACTTCTCGTGCCTGCCTCAAAACATATTGTACTGAATAAAGAAAGTAAAGGAGGCTTGTGAGGTAAATTAAGAGATTTAAAGCGGAAAGACAACAAATTAGGCTTTGAATTTGGAATATATTTAATTAATTGTCAGACCTGATAAATCGCTGTTTTTAGTTTAATGTGGCCTCAGTGTTTATGAAATTAAGAGGCATTTTTCATATAAAAATCTGGGCATTGGTGCTTAACAGTTGATATAATTCTGAACATATTTTAATTTCTTAATTCATTAGATGCCGCTAAATAAGAAGCAGTCGAAAATCAGTTAATTTTTTTTTGCAAAATGTGACCTACTGGATTAAAATATTAAATCAAGAAGAGTCATTTCAAAGATTACTAGACTAGTAATCCAGAGGCCTGGACTCGATCCAGTGACAGCCAGAACGTCAAGGCAGGAAACACTCTGCACTAGTCTGCAGTGAGTGATTCTATCGAAGGTATAATATAGGAATGTATATTTTATAATAATTAATCTCTCAGTACCTTCCTGGTCTCTGCATCTCAGCTGCTCACTGGATAAACTTACAGCAACTATTTCAACCTGTAAAGCAGGAGTCTAGGTAATGTATAATGATATTTTCTGAGCCTTCGGGCAATGCTGTGTTTATTTTAAGCAATACAGATACTGGTACAGTGTGGGACAACCTGTCTGGACACAACTCCATGGGTTTCTGTTTAACTAGTGACCAAACAATCACTAACTTCTATGGTAACAATCTTCGGCTCACCTCCGCCAGCACGTGGCTCCAATCTTAATGTACTTTTTAAACAACCTTTCATGTCCAGTTACGGTTTTTGTTGCTTATCTGCAAAAGTTTTTTGGAGCAATATGTTGTGGAACCAACCAGAGAGCAAGCTATTCTAGATTTGGTGTTGTGTAATGAGGTGGGATTAATTAATGATCTCATTGTTATGGATCCTCCACGGAAAAGTGATCATAGCATGCTAGAATTTCAAATTCAGTTTGAGGGCGAGAAGCTGGAGTCCCACACGAGCATTCTGGAGTTAAACAAAGGTAATTATAAAGGTATGAGGACAGATTTGGCCCTAGTGGACTGGACAGGAAGACTACAAGGTAGGACAGTTGGCGAGCAGCGGCAGATGTTTAAGGAGATATTCAATTTATCCCAAGTAAAATATATTCCAGAGAGGAAGTAAGATTCGAAGAGGGGGAAAAACATCCATGGCTAAGCAAGGAAGTTAAGGATAACATAAAGACAAAAACTGAGGCATACCATATTGCAAAGGCCAGTGGCAGGCTGGGAGATTGGGAAATTTTTAAAGATCAACAAAGGGTTCCCAAAAATGTAATAAAAAGAGCAAAGGTAAATTATGAAAGAAAACTGGCGCAAAATATAAAAACGGATAACAAAAGCTTCTATAAGCATATAAAAGGGAAGAGAGTAGCTAAAGTGAATGTTGGTCCTTTGGAGGATGAGACTGGGGAGTTAATAGAAGGGAACACAGAAATGGCAGAGACACTAAATCAATATTTTGCTTCTGTTTTCACGGTGGAGGACACTAGTACCATCCCAATGGTACAGGTAATGTAGAGGTTTTAGAAAAGGAGGAACTTAGAACAATCATCATCACTAGAGAAAAAGTACTGAGCAAACTATTGGGGTTGAAGGCAGACAAGTCCCCAGGGCCTGATAGCCTACATCCTAGGGCCTTAAAGGAAGTGGCAATGGAGATAGTGGATCCATTGGTTATAATATTCCGAAATTCTTTGGATACGGGAAAGATTCCAGTGGATTGGAAAAAATCTAATGTAACTCCTTTATTCAAAAAGGGAGGGAGGCAGAAAGTAGGAAACTATAGACCAGTTAAACATCTTTCGTTGGGAAATTGTTAGAATCCATTATGAAGGAAGTAATGACAGGATATTTAGAAAGTCAAAACGCAATCCATCAGAGTCAGCATGAAAGACCTGGACATCATTCAGGCTTGGTCTTTATGAAGGGTATATCGCGTTTGACCAATTTGCTAGAGTTCTTCAAAGCTGTAACAAGCAAAGTTGATAATGGGGATCCTGTAGATGTAGTTTATCTGGACTTCCAGAAGGCATTTGATAAGGTGCTGCACAAAAGGTTAATACACAAGGTAAGATCAGATGGGGTTGGGGCAATTTATTAGCTTGGATAAAGGATTAGCTAACCAACAGAAAACAGAAGTCAGGATAAATGGGTCTTTTTCTGGTTGGCAAGATGTAACTAGTGGGGTGCACAGGGTTCGGTCCTCGGGCCCCAAATATTCACGGTCTATATAAATGACTTGGATGAGAGAAGGTACTATAGCCAAATTTGCAGATGACACTAAAATAGGTGGGTCAGTAAGTTGCAATAAAGAAATAAGAAATCTACAAATGGATATGGATAGATTAGATAAATGGGCCAAAATTTGGCAGATGGATTTTAACGTGGATAAGTGTGATGCTATCCATTTTGGTCGGAAGAATAGAAAGGCAAATTATTATCTAAATGGAGAGAAACTTCAGAGTACTTCAGTGCAGAGGGATCTGGGTGCCCTCATGCATGAATCACAGAAAACTAGTTTGCAGGTACAGCAGGTGATAAGGAAAGCAAATGGAATTTTGGCATTTATTGCTTAAGGAATAGAGTATAAAAGTAGGGAAGTGTTACTACAATGGTACAAGGCATTAGTGAGATCGCACCTGGAGTATTGCATACAGTTTTGGTCCCCTTACTTGAGAAAGGATGCAGTTGCATTGGAGGCAGTTCAGAGGAGGTTCACTAGATTGATTCCAGAGATGGGGGGTTTGTCGTATGAAAAGAGATTGAGCAGTTTAGGCCTTTACTCTCTGGAGTTTAGAAGAATGAGAGGAGATCTAATTGAGGTATATAGGATGATTAAGGGGATTGACAAAGTATACGTAGAGAGGATGTTTCCTCTGGTGGGGCAATCTAGAACGAGAGGTCATAGTTTTAGGATAAGGGGTAGCAGATTTAGAACAGATATGAGAAATTACTTCTCTCAATGGGCTGTGAGTCTGTGGGATTCACGACCCCAGAGTGCGGTGGATGCCAGGACATTGAGTAAATTTAAGGAGGAGATGGACAGATTTTTAATTAGTAAAGGGTTGAAGGGTTACGGAGAACGGGCAGGAAAGTGGAGTTGAGGCCGAGATCAGATCAGCCATGATCGTATTGGATAGCCGAGCAGGCTCGAGGAGCTGAATTGCCAACTCCTGCTCCGAGTTCTTATGTTCTTAAAAAGTGAAAAACGGAAGCTAGGTTAACTGAACATTCCGGTGATCGGGTCGGGTCCAACGCGGGAAAGAATGAAAGGACTCAGGCCCGGTCGGGCTCAGGTCGGATGTGGTTCTGTCGGGCTCGGATTGGGTTTCATTTGCAGACCCGAGCAGGCCTTTACTTTCCACTTACCAGCCCAAGCCTGAATGATGTCCAGGTCTTTCTGTCGTGGAGAGAGATGCAGCTGCTGACAGAACACCGGCGCAGGTTCAACCATTATGGCCCACAGTGCAACTCGAGGGTCACAATACTGAGCTGTTAACTCTGTTTCACTCTGCATAGATGCTGCAGGACCTGCTGAGTCTTTCCAACATTTTCTGGTTATTATTTTGTTTACAATCACTAGCAGAGCGGCCAGGCTCAAACACAGTCTGGCTTCCTCGAACACTCTGGACTTCCTGCACACGCACACTATTCCTCCCTGCTGGTAATCCAAGCATTTCCAGTGACATAACCAAAAACAGAAAATGTTGGAAATTCTCAGCAGGTCAGACAGCATCTGTGGAGAGAACAGCAGAGTTAACGTTTCAGGTCAATGATCTTTCATCAGAATCCAATTCACAGGAAGTATTAATAAACAAAATCTCACTAAGTCTTGATAAAAGATGTAGGTGTTAAGGAGCGTCTACAGGGAGGAGAGAGGTAGAGAGGAGGAAAGGTTTTGGGAGGGAATTCCAGAGTTTAGGACCTAGGCATCTGAAGACACTGCCCCAATGGTGAAAATCTGGTATGCAACATAATTTGAGGAGTGCAGGCATCTCAGAGGATTGTAGGGCTGGAGGAGATTACAGAGATAGAGAGGAGTGAGACCAGGGAGGGATATGAATGAAAAAGACAATTTTTAAATTGCAGCTTTGCTGGACAGGGAGCCAATGTTTGTCAGTGAGCACAGGGCTGATTGGTGAAGGGGACAAGCTGTGTATTAAAATACAGGCAGCAGAGTTTTGGATAAGCTGAAGATTATGGAGGACCAAGCTGGTATTCTGACCAGGAGACCACTGAAATACTTGAGTCGAGAAGTAACAACGATAAGGATGAATGTTTCAGCAACAGATGAGCTAAAGCAGTAGCAGAGGTCGCCGATGTTAAGAAGATGAAAATAAGCTGTCATGGTGATGCAGAGTATGTGTGGTCAGAAACTCAATTCAGGGTCAAAATGGAAACCGAGGTTGGAAACAGTTCGACTCGGCCTCAGACAGTTGTTGGGGAGCGGGTTGGTGCCAGTGACCAGAGAACAGAATTTACATCATGGCCGAAGACAATGGTTTAGGTCTCCCCAATATTTATTTAATTCAAGTAAACTTATGCTCATCAAATACTGCTTGTCAGACAAGCCATGTGAAAAATCTATGGCCAGTGTGAGAAGAGAAACCTTTGACAGTGAGTGAAGATGATTCTCTGGTTACTATTGTTTCAAGAGCATTGGAACCAGGAGAGGATCATCCCACCCAGTTAGACAACAGAGGAGAGGCGTTGTAGGAGGATGGTGTAGTCAACCATGTCAAAATCTGCAGACTGGTCATAGAGGAACTTTGAACAAACAAACACAGTCACAGAGGATATCATTTGTAACTTTGATAAGGGCCTGCATCTGTGCTGTGGTTTGGGCAGAAACCTGATTGGCGGTCGCTCAAACATGGTGTTCCTGGAAAGATGGCCATGCATTGTAGATGTGACAACACGTTCATGAGCTTGACAGGAAAGAGAGTTTGGAGATAGGATGGTAGTTTGCAACGACAGAGGGATCATGGGTGTTTTTGTTGATGAGAGGGTAATGACAACAGAAGCAGAGGAGGACAGTTCCTGAAGAGAGGAAGCCATTAACAATATCAACTCACATGGGGACTAGGAAGGGAAGGGGGTGGTTATTTAAATATATTGGGAGAATTATTTAAATAATTACAGAAGTAGCTGCAGGCACGTAGACTCATCTGAATCCCAGATGGAAAATATGAGGGGAAAACTGTATAAAAATTGATGTATCCATTTCTCTACAGTAAAGCACAATGATTGTTCTCATATAATTGCTGGTCTGGTCACTATCCTGATTCCAGCCCCAGAATCGACGGATAAGTCAGTGTTGTGGGTTCTGCAGGTAATGAACATACAATGGGTAAAGATCAGTTGCACAATGCAGTCTTCATCCTGATAAGCTTCGTCCTCCCCACCCTATTCTCTGGCACAGGGCTGAATCTGAATCGCACACTGTCCCATTCAGATTGGATTGTCCTGATCCTGTAACTAAAGTCATTAAAATTAATTGCATATACAATGACTAAACTGCCCCCAAACTGTTCAGAAGACCCCACACTGAAACCATGTTCTGTAGCTGGAATCAAATCTTTATCCTGAATTCGGTATAAACGGGCAGAGATAGCTATAATGGACAAAGATTGTGGTTAGTTTATTGGGATCACACTTCATAGAGAAGGGTAAAGTGAACCATCTGATTTAACACAGTATTTATTTGGAATTATCTTCCCTTTAGATCATGAGCTGCTTTTTGGAGCCGTTTCCAATTTACCAATAATGCAATATAGAATCCCAGCTGTATTAATCTCAGTATCAGGCTTTTTACAATGTTCCCCTGATCTGGATTGCCATGGAGTACTTCAATCCCCTTCTCCATCATTACAGTTAGTTTAAAAAGCTGGTCAGTTATTAGCAAGAGAACAATGATCATAAAATCGAAGAGACAATCTCCAGTTAATAAATAATAGTGTCGGCCCTGATCAGGATGTTCACACCCATGATTATCAGGTTCCAGGTTTCACTTACTGGAAATTAATCTGCAAATGCGTGTGGTAAACAAGCAAAACCTTTGGATGGTTAACTTTTATTGGTGGTATTGCAAATTTACCTTTTCATTTCATTTAAATAAAGATCTGACAGCAGATTCAATTAATTGTGAGACTGAAAAACTGAAATGTTAATGAATTTCAGAATTATAATTTACATTTAGCATTGCTGAAAATAGAGACATGTTGTCGAAGCTTTTCATCTTGTACTCATCAGGACAACAGGGTCAAAATCCTGGAACTCTCTTCCTAACAGCACTGTGGGTGGACCGACCCCACAGGGACTGCAGTGGTTCAAGAAGACAGCTCACCACCACCTTCTCAAGGACAATTAGGGATGTGCAATAAATGACGGCCTGGCCAGTGATGCCCACATCCCATAAACGAATCAAAAAAAATTCGAAAGAATACCAATGCAAGGGAAAGAAGCAACTTTACACTGTATGGCAAGACAATGCTGATTGATTGGTCGAGGCGTTGCCGCGGAGAATGCAGCAGTTTCTGGTGACTGACAGTTAACTGATAAGCTTTGATTGAAATTTAAACCAGGCAGCTTGACTCTGATTGGTCAATGCGTTGCCCTGATGGATGAACCAGCGAATGGCTGTCGCTTATTTTGTTTAGCTGAAACAGGATCAATGTGTGTATGTGTTCTTTCTGTCTGCAAAGAATAGGCCCCTGTGCATTGATATGCGCTTTTATCCAGTGCATGCAAATGTCCCACACTGCAAGCACGACTTACAATCTAAAGTTCGTTGTCAGCATAATTCTTAGCACACTGAGCATTATTTAGCAAATGGTGTCTAATCACGGAATCACATCTAATGTTAGACACTTTGTTTTGAGTTTTGAATGCACGGGCTGGTTGGGTACTGCCTGTACCTTGCCCTTTGTGAACAGTGGAAGGGACATGTTGTTTGATAAGATCCACCAGTCTTTGCAACGTAAGACCGATATACCTAGCATCACACTGGCATTGAATTTCACATATCACATTACTCATTTGTGTGATAAGCAGGTGAAGATAGATGTTTCACATTGCTACTCTGCAGTAGCAACACGTGTGGTGTTCACCACTAACAGGATGCTGCCATCAAGCCGAAAAGACATCCTGTTTCTCCTGATTTTACCTTCCCGCCTCACCTACAATAATCTTAATTCCCTTCATTTCGTCTTGCATGGTTGCTGATTCTGCCCCTGTATCCGTTTGCTCTCCAGCTCTTTATTTGATTCCCTCTCCACCTTTTCCAAGTCGGATCACTATCCCTGCTCCCCTCTCCATCCTGCTGAATGTTGGATTTCCCATCCATTGCAAAGATTTTCATCAAAGCTATTCAAAGTCTCCGCCAAATGTAGTTACTGGTTGGGAAAATGATACCTACAAAACTGGGCGAGCAATTGGCTAATGTTCCTCTTCAATATTACTTTATTTTTTGCTTACACATCTTTTTTTACTTATCGCTCGACTCCTCCGTTTCGATCTATCTTCTCTGTCCTCCCCGCCCTGTACAACATGGTCCTAATAATATTAAATGGCATTGAAATTACTAATCTTTTAACCATTGTAACAGTGACTGCAAGTCTCCCAGTTCTTTCTGTTTGTTTGTTCCGAAGGGAAATCGGGTTCCCTTGCCTGAATAATTTCTGTATCATCAATGCAATTTTAATGTTCACCATGAAACCTGCTGCTGTTTATAAGCTTTCCCACATAAACTGTCGTCTTACAGCCCAGTTCTTCAATTCCTTCAAGACAAGGAACTAACCCTGATTCTGTGGATCCATGAACATGCTTATCCTGAAATAAAGGGGCAACTACATGTGAGTTTAAAAGAAGTGTAAACTGCCAAGTGAGTAATCCTCTTTTAACTAGTTGAGAGATTGCCAGCCTCACAGAGTCACTGTCCCGCCAATTCAGTTCACTGTACTTGGTATTAACATGACGCTGAAATGGTGGAACACAGTGAATACTCTAGGTTGTGACTACATTCCGCCAGTAGCAGCTGAAGAGCTGAGCACCATCACAAGCTGTCTGAGCAAAGCAATTCCAAAGCAACTGACACTGACATATTGGACAATATAAAACATTGACCGGCTGTATCTTATCCACAAAGTCAAAACTTATCACCCTATCAGCCATCTCACAATGATCAGCGAAGTGATAGATGAACTCATCAATAGTGCCATCAAATATCAGCATTGACCCAACAATAACCTGTTTATGGGTGCTCAGTTCATATTGTACCTGAAATCTTCAGACTTATTCGCAAATGCAAGAGTTAAATTCTGGAGAAGTGCTGATCGCAACTCCCCCTTAACAAGGCAGCATTTGACTCACTTTGGTACCGAAGAACCCGAGCATCCTGAACTGAATACAGATTAAAGAGTGCCCCTACCCACAACCCCATAACCACCCACCTCTCCCCACCCGCACTACACCATACCCCCTCCCCCAAACTCAGGGCTGGAAACTTTGGATTTCGGTGATAGTTAGGGGTTTTTGAAGAGTTCCCGACTCTAACTTTGTCGTCATTACCATTTCATACACTAGAAATACATTTAAACATTATTTACAACAGTACAATGTTAGCTGGCGAGATTATATTTGGAAGTTTTTTATTGAACGGTGCTGCTTGCAGTAAGTTAATTTCTGAATAAAACAATTCTTTCTAACTCGATCCGTTATGGATATTACAACTAATCAATAACATTGAACAACTATGCAGAGAAAAGGCGACGAGTCCATTCGAGTACATAAAAACACTGTTATTTTGCTCAGTAAATTCAGGGTCCTTACCTTGTGTTGTGTCTCCTGATTCTGGTTTCAGAGTGTCTGGTGGGTTAGAGTTGTGTGTTCAACACACACCCGAGTTAAATATTAATTCCACATTCCAGTCATAAAGACTTTTCATTACAACACAACACGCCCTGTTCTTTGGAGCAAGGAGAATCTGAATCCCACATGGTCTCAGTCAAATTCGAACTGAATTACTGATATTTTATCTAATGTCATGGATTCTGTGTATGGTAACAATGTCTAAATTCCACTGCATCTGTCAGTGTGGTGGGAGAAGATTCGATCAAGGTATTCACAAGGGAATTAGACTGTTACCTGAACAGGAAGAATGTGCAGGGTTACAGGGAGAAGACAAGGGGGCAGTATTCGGTGAATTGTTCATTCAGAGAGCTGGTGGAGACATGATGGGCCGAATGGCCTCCTTCAGCGCTGTAATGATTCTGTGGTTCAGAAGACCCCACAGAAAAAGGGTGTTTCCGATTTCATTGTTCACCACAAAGACTGCTTATTATTGGACTATAAAAAGCAACAGATAGCAAGGGACAAAGATCACGATTCTTGGAATCAAACACCAGAAAAAAATGCACAGCCAACCAAACATTGTAATTTATTAACTATAGAGCAATGATTATAAAATTCAGCAGACAGTCTTCAGTTTATTGATCAGCCTTGATCAGGATGTTCACCCCCATGAATATTATACTCCAAGTCTCACTTACTGCAACTGAATCAGCAAATGTGTGTCATAAATAAGTGAAACAACTGTAACATTGACTAATTCCCTATTATTGGTCTGACTGTAAATTTATAATTTAATTTCATTTTTAAAAATCTGACATTCAATTCATTGAGTTTCAAGGAATTTAAAAATGTATTTCTTACTTAAAATTATATTTCTCCTGACTCCCCCATGTCTAATTCCCTTTCCTCTATCTCCGTGTTAGTCCTTCCAGGTTTGTCTCCCTTTTGTGGCCCTAACTTCTGAAGTTTTCATTCCTCACTCACCTCTTACAGTCCTAATTGTCCCATAAAACCATAGAACCATAGAAATGTTAAGGGACAGAAAAAGGCCATTCAGCCTATCGTGTCTGCACTGGCTGAAAATAAATCTAGCTTCCCAATCTAATCTCACCTTCCAGCACCTGCTCCATAGTCTTGCAGGTTACAGCAGCACTTCATGTGTAGGTCCAGGTACCTTTTAAGTGAGTTGGGGGTTTCTGCCTCCACCACTGATCAGGGCAGTGAATTCCAGATACCCACCACCCTCTGGGTGAAAAAGTTTATCCTCAAGTCAACTCTAATCAGAAATTCAGGGAGCTAGGGTGGAAGCTTAGAGCGAGAACAAACAGAGTTGTTATCTCTGGGTTGTTGCCCGTGCCACGTGCTAGCGAAGCGAGGAATAGGGAGAGAGAGGAGTTGAACACGTGGCTGCAGGGATGGTGTAGGAGGGAGGGTTTTGGTTTCCTGGATAATTGGGGATCTTTCTGGGGTAGGTGGGACCTCTACAAACAGGATGGTCTTCACCTGAACCAGAGGGGTACCAATATCCTGGGGGGGAGATTTGCTAGTGTTCTTCAGGGGGGTTTAAACTAATTCAGCAGGGGAATGGGAACCTAAATTGTAGTTCCAGTGTACAGGATGTTGAGAGTAGTGAGGTCAGGGATAAGGTTACAAGGACGCAAGAGGGCACTGGCAAGCAAGAACTTGGTTTAAAGTGTGTCTACTTCAACGCCAGGAGCATCCGGAATAAGGAAGGCGAGCTTGCAGCATGGGTTGGCACCTGGGATCTCGATGTTGTGGCCATTTCGGAGACATGGGTAGAGCAGGGGCAGGAATGGATGTTGCATGTTCCGGGATTTAGATGTTTCAGTAAGAACAGAGAAGATGGTAAAAGAAGGGGGGGTGGTGTGGCATTGTTAATCAAGGAGAGTATTGCAGCGGCAGAAAGGACGTTTGAGGACTCGTCTACTGAGGTAGTATGGGCCGAGGTTAGAGACAAGAGAGGAGAGGTCACCCTGTTGGGAGTCTTCTATAGACCTGGACAAAAACTGACCCATCTAAAGTACTCGAACTATAGTATTTCCAGTCAATATTTGGAAAGTTAAAGTCCCCCATAACAACTACCCTGTTACTCTCGCTCCTGTCGAGAATCATCTTCGCTATCCTTTCCTCTACATCTCTGGAACTATTCGGAGGTCTATAAAAGACTCCCAACAGGGTAACCTCACCTCTCCTGTTTCTAACCACGGCCCACACTACCTCAGTAGACGAGTCCTCAAACGTCCTTTCTGTCGCTGTAATACTCTCCTTGATTAACAATGCCACACCCCCCCCCCCCTCTTTTACCATCTTCTCTGTTCTTACTGAAACATCTAAATCCCGGAATCTGCAACATCCATTCCTGCCCCTGCTCTACCCATGTCTCCGAAATGGCCACTACATCGAGATCCCAGGTACCAACCCATGCTGCAAGCTGACCCACCTTATTCCAGATGCTCCTGGCGTTGAAGTAGACACACTTTAAACCAGGTTCTTGCTTGCCAGTGCCCTCTTGCGTCCTTGTAACCATATCCCTGACCTCACTACTCTCAACATCCTGTACACTGGAACTACAATTTAGGTTCCCATTCCCCTGCTGAATTAGTTTAAACCCCCCCGAAGAGCACTAGCAAATCTCCCCCCCAGGATATTGGTACCCCTCTGGTTCAGGTGAAAACCATCCTGTTTGTAGAGGTCCCACCTACCCCAGAAAGAGCCCCAATTATCCAGGAAACCAAAACCCTCCCTCCTGCACCATCCCTGCAGCCACGTGTTCAACTCGTCTCTCTCCCTATTCCTTGCTTCGCTATCACGTGGCACGGGCAACAACCCAGAGATCACAACTCTGTTTGTTCTTGCTCTAAGCTTCCACCCTAGCTCCCTGAATTTCTGTCTTAAATCCCCATCTCTCTTCCTACCTATGTCGTTGGTGCCTATGTGGACCACGACTTGGGGCTGCTCCCCCTCCCCCTTAAGGATCCCAAAAACACGATCCGAGACATCACGAACCCTGGCACCTGGGAGGCAACATACCAACCGTGAGTCTCTCTCATTCCCACAGAACCTCCTATCTGTTCCCCTAACTATGGAGTCCCCAATGACTAATGTTCTGCTCCTCTTCCCCCTTCCCTTCTGAGCAACAGGGACAGACTCTGTGCCAGATACCTGTACCCCATTGCTTACCCCTGGTAAGTCGTCCCCCGCAACAGTATCCAAAACGGTATACCTGTTGTTGAGGGAAACGGCCACAGGGGATCCCTGCACTGCCTGCTGGTTCCTCCTCCTTCCCCTGACGGTAACCCATCTACCTACTTCTTTTACCTGAGGTGTGACTACCTCCCCATAACTCCTCTCAATAACCTCCTCCGCCTCCCGAATGATCCGAAGTTCATCCAGCTCCAGCTCCAGTTCCCTAACGCGGTTCTCGAGGAGCTGGAGTTGGGTGCACTTCCCACTTGTCAACAGGAATAGTGCCGGAAGACTGGAGGATAGCAAATGTTGTCCCCTTGTTCAAGAAGGGGAGTAGAGACAGCCCTGGTAATTATAGACCTGTGAGCCTTACTTCGGTTGTGGGTAAAATGTTGGAAAAGGTTATAAGAGACAGGATTTATAATCATCTTGAAAAGAATAAGTTCATTAGCGATAGTCAGAACGGTTTTGTGAAGGGTAGGTCGTGCCTCACAAACCTTATTGAGTTTTTCGAGAAGGTGACCAAACAGGTGGATGAGGGTAAAGCAGTGGATGTGGTGTATATGGATTTCAGTAAGACGTTTGATAAGGTTCCCCACGGTAGGCTATTGCAGAAAATACGGAAGGATGGGATTGAAGGTGATTTAGAGCTTTGGATCAGAAATTGGCTCACTGAAAGAAGACAGAGGGTGGTGGTTGATGGCAAATGTTCATCCTGGAGTTTAGTTACTAGTGGTGTACCGCAAGGATCTGTTTTGGGGCCATTGCTGTTTGTCATTTTTATAAATGACCTGGAAGAGGGTGTAGAGGGGTGGGTTAGTAAATTTGCGGATGACACGAAGGTCGGTGGAGTTGTGGATAGTGCCGAAGGATGTTGTAGGGTACAGAAGGACATAGCTAGGCTGCAGAGCTGGGCTGAGAGATGGCAAATGGAGTTTAATGCGGAAAAGTGTGAGGTGATTCACTTTGGAAGGAGTAACAGGAATGCAGAGTACTGGGCTAATGGGAAGATTCTTGGTAGTGTAGATGAGCAGAGAGATCTTGGTGTCCAGGTACATAAATCCCTGAAGGTTGCTACCCAGGTTAATAGGGCTGTTAAGAAGGCATATGGTGCGTTAGCTTTTATTAGTAGGGGGATCGAGTTTCGGAGCCACAAGGTCATGCTGCAGCTGTACAAAACTCTGGTGAGGCTGCACCTGGAGTATTGCGTGCAGTTCTGGTCACCGCATTATAGGAAGGATGTGGAAGCTTTGGAAAGGGTGCAGAGGAGATTTACTCGGATGTTGCCTGGTATGGAGGGAAGGTCTTACGAGGAAAGGCTGAGGGACTTGAGGTCGTTTTCGTTGGAGAGAAGGAGGAGGAGAGGTGACTTAATAGAGACATATAAGATAATCAGAGGGTTAGATAGGGTGGATAGTGAGAGTGTTTTTCCTCGGATGGTGATGGCAAACATGAGGGGACATAGCTTTAAGTTGAGGGGTGATAGATATAGGACAGATGTTAGAGGTAGTTTCTTTACTCAGAGAGTAGTAGGGGCGTGGAACGCCCTGCGTGCAACAGTAGTAGACTCGCCAACTTTAAGGGCATTTAAGTGGTCATTGGATAGACATATGGATGAAAATGGAATAGTGTAGGTCAGATGGTTTCACAGGTCGGCGCAACATCGAGGGCCGAAGGGCCTGTACTGCGCTGTAATGTTCTAATTCTAATTCTAATCCTTGTACCAATCATCTTAAATCTGTGCCCCCTGGTAATTGACCTCTCCAGCAGGAGAAGCAGGTCCTTTGTGGTAACTCTGTCTAGGCCCCTCATAATTTTGTACATTTCAATTAAGTCATCCCTCAGCCTCCTCTGTTCCAAGGAAAACAAACCTACCCTCTCTAATCTTTCGTTTTAGCTGCAACTTTCAAGCCCTGGCAACATTCTTGTAAATCTCCTCTGTATTCTTTCCTGAACAATTATGTCCTTTCTGTAATGTGGTGACCAGAACTGTACGCAATACTCCAACTGTGGCCTAACCGGCATTTTATACAGTTCCAGCATTACATCCGTGATTTTCTATTCTATACCTTGGTCAATAAAGGAAAGCAATTCGTATGCCTTCTTCACCAATCTATCTCCCTGTCCTTCCACCTTCAGGAACCCGCGACATGCACACCAAGGTCTCTCACTTCTTCTACCCCTCTCAATATCCTCCTGTTTATTGTGTATTCCCTTGCTTTGTTTGCCTTCCCCAAATGCATTACCCCACACTTCTCCGTCTTGAATTCCATTTGCCACTTTTCTGCCCACTCAACAAAACCATTGATATCATTCTGGACTCTATGGCTATCCTCTTCACTATCAACTATACGACCAATTTTTGTTTCACCTGTGAATTTCCCAATCATGCCTCCCACATATAAGTCCAAATCATTAATATATACCAGAAACAGCAAGGGACCAAGACTGAGCCTTGTGGCATGCCACTGGAAACTACCTTCCATTCACAAAAACATCCATCGATCATTACCCTTTGTGTCCTGTCACTGAGCCAATTTCGCAAACGATTCTCAGGGTCACATTGCAATGGTTGTCCTGAATAAAGTTCCACTCACCTGTTCACTGCCCTTGTGCCAAGTTCCACTGGCTCCCAGTCCACCAGTAAATTGGTTTGAAGATTTTTGCCTGCTTATTACAACCCCTTCTTGCCTGATTCCCTCCCTATTTCATTAATCCCTTCCAGCCATACGTCACTGTACATGCTCTCCGCTCCTCCGGATGTTCCTGTGGAACAATTTTGTTCCTCATTCACCACAATCTCTGCTCCAAGCTCAGCAAATATTAGTCAAGAAACTATAGCCAGGACATCTGGAGCTCTTAGGAACATCGGGACAACAGTAGAGACATAGAATCATCGAGTTATCCAGCACAGAAACAGGCCCTTCGGCCCATCATAACCATGCAACCATCAAGCCTATCTATTCTAATCCCATTTTCCAGCACTTGGCCCATAGCGTTATATGCCATGACATTTCAAGTGCTCATCTAAATACTTCTTAAATGTTCTGATGGTTCCTGCCTCTACCACCTCTTCAGGCAATGTGTTCCACATTCCAACCACCCTCTGGGTGAATTTTTTTCCCTCAAATCCCTTCTAAACCTCCTGCCCCTTACCTTAAATCTACACTCCCTGGTTATAGATCTCTCTGGTAAGGGAAAAAAGTTTCTTCCTATATATCCTATCAATGCCCCTCATAATTTTGTATACCTCCATAAGGTCCCGCCTCAGCCTTCTGTGCTCTAAGGAAAATAACCCTCGCCGATCCGGTCTCTCTTCATATCTGAAATACTCCAGCCCAGGCAACATCCTGGTGAATCTCCTCTGTACCCTCTCCAGTGCAATCACATCCTTAATATAATGTGGCGACCAGAACTGTACACAGTACTCCAGCTGTGGCCTTACTAGTGTTTTATACAGATCCATCATAACCTCCCTGCTCTTATATTCTTGCCTTGGCTAATAGCGACAAGTATCCCATATGCCTTCCTAACCACCTTATCTACCTGTGCTGCTGCCTTCAGTGAGCCATGGACACGTACACCAAGGTCCCTCTGACCTTCTGTACTTCCGAGGGTTCTACCATCCATTGTATATTCCCTTGCCTTGTTAGTCCTCCCAAAATGCATCACCTCACACTTCTCAGGATTAAATTCCATTTGCCACTGCTCTGACCATCTTACCAGCCCATCTATATCATCCTGTATTCTAAAGCTTTCCTCCTCACTATTTACGACACCACCAATTTTCATATCATCTGCAAACTTACTGATCATACCTCCTATATTCACGTCTAAATCATTAATGTACACGAGAAACAGCAAGGGTCCCAACACTGATCCCTGCGATACACCACTGGTCACAGGCTTCCAATTGCAAAAACAACCCTCGACCATCACCCTCTGCCTCCTGCCACTAAGCCAATTTTGGATCCAATTTTCCAAATTGCCCTGGATCCCATGGGCTCTTACCTTCTTAACCAATCTCCCATGTGGGACCTTATCAAAAGCCTTATTGAAGTCCATATAGACTACATCAACTGCTTTACCCTCATCTAAAGACCTCGTCACCTCCTTGAAAAATTCATTCTAGTTAGTTAAACATGATCTTCCCCTGGCAAAGCCATGCTGACTATCCCTGATTAATCCCTGTCTCTCCAAGTGGAGATTAATCCTGTCTCTCAGAATTTTTTCCAATCGTGTCCCTACCACTGATGTTAGACTTACTGGCCTGTAATTTACTGGTTTATCCCTGCTACCCTTCTTGAATAATGGTACCACATTTGCAGTCCTCCAGTCCTCTGGCACTTCTCCTGTGGCCAGAGAGGATTTGAAAATTTGTGTCCGAGCCCCTGCAATCTCCTCTCTTTGCACACATAGCAGTCTTGGATACATTTCATCTGGGCCTCGGGATTTATCCAATTTTAAGCCCGCTAAAACCGTTAATACTCCTCCCTTCCGATGCTAATTTGTTCAGGTATATCACAATCCCCCTCACTGATCTCTACACCTACAGTAGGTCATTCAGGCCTGAGAGCCCTTTCTGCCATTCAATGTGATCATGGATGATCACTCTATATAACTGCCTTTGCCCAATAACCACAGAATCACAGAATTGCTACAGCACAGCAGGAGACCATTCAGCCCATCATGTTTGCACTGGCTGTCCGAGTGAACAATTCACTTAGTGCCATTCCCCCGCCTTCTCCCCATGACCCTGTACATCCCTCCTTTTCAGATAACTATCTAATTCCCTATTGAATGTCTTGATTGAACCTACATCCACCGCACTCTCTGGCAGTGCATTTCAGATCATAACCACTCGCTGCATGAAAAAATTTTCCCTCGTGTCACCATTGTTTATTTTTGCCACATACCTTATGTCTGTGCCCTCTCGTTCTTGATTCTTTCAGGAGTGGGAACAGTTTTTCCCCATCTACTCTGTCCAGAAGACTCATAATTCTGAATATTTCTATCAAATCTCCTTTCGGCCTTCTGTTCTCCAAAGAAAACAGTCCCAACTTCTCCAATCACTCTTCTTAGGAAGGAAGTAAAGCTGGTAGCAGGAGGCAGAAAAGTAGCAAGTGACATCAGAAGGCAGGATAAACAAAGGTGAGCATCAACGTGGCTTAAAATGCCGAATAATGTCAAGAAGCACACAGCATTTGCAACAAGGTAGATAATTTAAAGACGCAAATAGAGGTATAGACGTAAATGGGTATGATCTAATGAGAGGGTAGGCGGTGGCGTAGTGGTATTATCACTGGACTAGTAACCCAGAGACCCAGGATATTTCTCTGGGGAAATGGGTTTGAATCCCACCACAGCAGAAGGTAGAATTTGAATGGCAAGCAACCGGAAGCTCAGGGTCCTGCTTGCGGACTGAGCGGAGGTGTTCCGCAAAGCGGTCACCCAGTCTGCGTTTGGTCTCCCCAATGTAGAGGAGATCACATTGTGAGCAGCGAACACAGTATACTACATTGAAAGAAGTACAAGTAAATCGCTGCTTCACCTGAAAGGAGTGTTTGGGGCCTGGGATAGTGAGGAGAGAGGAGGTAAATGGGCAGGTATTACACCTCCTGCGATTTCAGGGGAAGGTGCCATGGGAAGGGGATGAGGCGGTGGGGGTAATGGAGGAGTGGACCAGGGTGTCACGGAGGGAATGATCCCTTCGGAATGCTGACAGGGGAAGGGAGGGGAAGATGCGTTTGGTAGTGGCATCACGCTGGAGGTGGCAGAAATGGCCACTCAGTCTGAAAGCATGACCCCAAGCTTCCGGTTGCTTGCCATTTCAACACTCCCCCTTGCTCTCATGCTCACATCTCTGTCCTGGGATTGCTGCAGTGTTCCAGTGAACATCAACACAAGCTCGGGGAACAGCATCTCATCTGCCGATTAGGCACAGCACAGCATTCCAGACTGAACATTGAGTTCAATAATTTCAGAGCATGACAGCCCCCCATTTTACTTTCATGTTTAGTTGTTTTTTCTGTTTTCTTTCTTTTTTTTTTACATTTTTTACAACCTTTTTTTTGCATTTATTTCATTTCATCTTAGTTTGTTCAGTTTGCTTACCCACTGGTTTTTTTCATGTTTACACTTGCTGCTGTTCAATATTCCATCCGTTTACACCTTTTCTGTACTAATGCTTTGTCTTTCAACACACCATTAACACATTGTTTGCCTTTGATCCATGACCTTTTGGTCAGCTATGTGGTCTTGTCCAATCTACACCTTCTCCTTTGTTATCTCTTGCCACACCCCCACCTCACTTGCTCATAACCTGTGACATTTTTAATATTTGTCAGTTCCGAGGAAGGGTCACTGACCCGAAACGTTAACTCCGATCCTCCTTTAACACCTCTCCTCCATTGTCCAGCTCAGAGGGACTGACCTCACTTGGTTTGACTTTTATCCATCCAATGACAGCCAGAGAATCTTGTTCACTGGCTTCTTCTCTCAATCCCGCACTGTGACGTCTGGAGACTCCCATGGATCTATCCTCACCCCCTCCTATTTCCCATCGACATGCAGACATTATCCGAGGACAAGTGATCAGTTTTCACATATACACTGACAACACTCTGCTCCACCTCTCCACCACCTCTCTCAAAACCTCCAATGCCTTTGCTTTCTCGTGCTGCTTGTCCAACATCCAGTCTCAAATGTATTGCACATTTCTCCAATGAGTCATTGGGAAGACTAAAGACAATGTGGAGAATTCTGATTGTAACACAGCAGTAAAATCTATCACTGAGACATTTATGGCATTTTCTGAGATTATAAAATCCATCATGATATTTCACAGATCAATGCTGTGTATCACCTCACTGTTTATAGTTTCATAATTTATAATATTCTACATTAATGTTAATATTAGTGGAACAGTGGTAAATGTCTTCACTCCTACAGTGTTCGTTAGTCAGCTGCTGACACCCTGTGCAATATGGTAAATATATTCAAATAGAAACACCAACCAGGACACATCTGCATGAACACACGGACAATGTCACTGCTCAGAGACCAGAGGAATCATACCCAGCTATTTATTGTGTTTGTGAGTAGATATTATATTCATAAAACACCATAATTTAATACTGAAACTCAATAAATTAAAATATTAAACACAAAACTGTAAATAAAATACTACAATACCACCAGACTGTATAAAACCGAGTGAAGGATCATTTCATTAATCAAATATTAACTGCACCATATTTCCCTGTAGAATATTCACTAACTCAGAACTGTGCACTACACCTTAGAATAGATTTACATTTTATCATTTATTTGTAACATTTAGAAGGTTAAGGGGTGATTTGATCGAGGCTTTTAGGATTTTGAAAGGAATTGATGGGGTAAATAGAGAAACATTTTCAGCTAGTGGGGGAGTGTAAGACAAGGGAACATAACCTGCAAATCAGAGTCAGGCCATTCAGGAGTGAAGTTCAGAAACACTTTCACTCACAGGCTGGTGGAATGTGGAACTCCCTCCCAGTAAAAACAGGATATCCGAGCTCAATGAATCATTTCAGATTGAGATTATAGATTTTTGTGAAGCAAGTGTATTCAGGGATATGGAGCTAAGACGGGTGGATGGAATGAGGATACTGGCCAGCCGTGATCTCTCTGACTGACAGAACAGGCTCGAGGGGCTGAATGGCCTACTCCTGTTCCTGTGTTCCAGTGAGGCTGGTTTTGCCCCACATTGTGTGAGTAAATATTACCAATGGGTGTTCCAGTGCAGAGTCTCAGATGACGAGACCCCATCTGGAACTGGGTTGCAGAGATCAAAATTATGAGGGGCCTAGACAGGGTAGATAGGAAGAAACTTCCAGAAACTTTTTCCCTTCGCAGAGGTGTCAATAACCAAGGGGCATAGATTTAAGGTAAGGGGCAGGAGGTTTAGAGGAGATTTGAGGAAAAATATTTTCACCCAGAGGGTGGTTGGAATCTGGAACCTGAAGAGGTGGGAGAGGCAGGAACCCTCACAACATTTAAGTATTTAGATGAGCGCTTGAAACATCATAGTATACAAGGCTACGGGCCAAGTGCTGGAAAGTGGGTTTAGATTAGATAGGCTTGATGGCTGGCACGGACACGGTGGGCCGAAGGGTCTGTTTCTGTACTGTGTAACTCTTTGAATCTATGACTGTATCAGCAGGACTCACTGGGCTGTTGTCTCTGTCACACCTGATGTGGAGAGTTTATTGTAACCCTTGGGAAATGCTCAATCTCACAACTAACAGCTGCTGCACTGATGGGGGTGGGTGGGGAGGAACTGATATCATGTTTAACAAGGCAATGTTCTCCTTCCCATTTTAATATTTTTGTTTGACCCTATTATTAATATTACATTTATTACAGAGCATCAGAATCTGGGAACACCTTCACCAAACAGGGAGAAGTTTAGTTTAGTTTCGAGATACAGCACTGAAACAGGCCCTTCGGCCCACCGAGTCTGTGCCGACCATCAACTACCCATTTATACTAATCCCATATTCCTAGCACATCCCCACCTGTCCCTATATTTTCCCTACCACCTACCTATACTAAGGGCAATTTATAATGGCCAATTAACCTATCAACCTGCAAGTCTTTTGGCATGTGGGAGGAAACCGGAGCACCCTGAGGAAACCCACACAGACACAGGGAGAACTTGCAAACTCCACACAGGCAGTACCCAGAATTGAACCCGGGTCGCTGGAGCTGTGATGCTGCAGTGCTAACCACTGCGCCACTGTGCCGCCCCGAGAAGATCCAACATTTTCAACAAGAATGAGAATGGACACGGGTAGGTTCACAAAATACTTTAAATATAATGTCTGTCCTGACAAGGGTCCAGATCTCATAGAAGAACCTACAGCTCACACAGAAAGATGGATCAGGGCAGGGGCTGAGTAGAAAAAGGGAAGTGAGTGACCATCTAGAGGGCACTGCAATCACAGGTGGAGAGATTCCCTGAATACTGGAAGTGTCCAATAGATATCTGGTATTGGGGTCTGTAAGGTGGATAGAGACAGTGACTCAGTGGAAGGTCTCCCTGAAAAACACTGTGACACCAGGAAGCAGGAGGCCACCCCGAGTGGGGTGGGGGTGAGAGACATTTGGGGCACAGGAATGGTAGAGTGATAGTGGTGGGAATCTCTATAGTCAGGGGAATAGACAGACTCTTCTACCGCCCTGAGCAGGTCCTAAATGGTAAGTTATGACCCTGGTGCCAGAAGGAAGAACATCTTGGAGCAGTGGGACCATCTCTGGGAAGGAAAGGAGAGCAGAGAATATCCAGGGTTAGAACCAGTAACACAGATAGAAATAGGGTTATAGAAGGAATATTAAAATTTCGATTCTAGGCTGGTAAACAGGGCTTCAGGGTGGTGATTCTGGATTGTTTTGCACTGGCTGTTTAAGGAGGTAAATATAAGACAGGTAAAGGTGCAGTTGTAGGGCTGGATCAGGACGGAAGAGTTCACATTCTTGGGGCACCAGAGTGGGTTCACGGAGAAGGGAAGGAATGGTGACAATCTGAACTGATCAACTTCAATTACATTACAGTAAAGCTGAATGGAGCAATGGGAAGGATATCAGCTGATGTGACAGGAAAGTGGGAAATATCCGAATCTGAGACTAGAGAGTAGAAAATGGGAAGGGTATCGGCTGATGTGACAGGATAATGGGAAATATCCGAATCTGAGACTAGAGAGTAGAAAATGGGAAGGGTATCGGCTGATGTGACAGGAGAGTGGGAAATATCCGTATCTGAGACTGGAGAGTAGAAAATGGGAAGGATATCAGCTGATGTGACAGGAGAGTGGGAAATATCCGAATCTGAGACGAGAGAGTAGAAAATGGGAAGGATATCAGCTGATGTGACAGGGGAATGGGAAATATCTGGATCTGAGATTAGAGAGTGGAAAATGGGAAGGGTATCAGCTGATGTGACAGGGGAATGGGAAATATCCGGATCTGAGACTAGAGAGGGGAAAATGGGAATGATATCAGCTGATGTGACAGGAGAGTGGGAAATCTCTAGATCTGAGACTAGAGAGTGGAAAATGGGAAGGTTATCAGCTGATGTGACAGGAGAGTGGGAAATCTCTGGATCTGAGACCAGAGAGTGGAATTAATAAAACTTGAAAAAAGAACAGAAGATTTATGAAATAGTGAAAAGTTCTTAGCAGGAATGAAAGGAAAGATGTTTTGGAGTGGTGAAGATAAAGTCACGGGGTGGAAGAAAAAAACAGAAAAATCAATATAAGAGACAACTGGAGCTGGTATTGAGCATTGTGTCTGTGAACATGCAAATCATTCCAAACACATTTGACTAGTCAGAAGGGTGAGAGATGTGATCTGGTATCTACAAGACAGAGCCTGTGTTTTCACAGCATTCGGAGGGAAATGTTCTTGGTTATAATGCAGTAGATGTAATTTATCTGGATTTTCAAAAGGCTTTCGATAAGGTGCCTCAGAAAAATGAATGAATCAGGTCAGAGAATGTGGAGTCAGGGAACAAGTTGCAGAATGGATTTCTAGCTGGCTTCAAGACAGAAAGCAGAGAGTGGGAGTAAAAGGTAGTTAGACAGAGAGGCAGAAGATGGGGAGTGGTGCTCCACGGGGATCAGTGCTGTGACCACTGCTCTTCACAATTTACATTAACAATTTGGACTTTGGAATCAAAAACACAATTTCAAAATTTGTGGATGAAACCAAAGAGTGGGGGATGGTCAATACTGAGGAGGACAATAACAAATTACAGAAGGACATGAATAAACTTACAGAATGGGCAAATCATTGGCAAACAAAGTTAATCACAGATAAATGTGAGGTAGTACATTTTGAGAGGAAGAATAGGGAGGTCACTTATTACATGGAAGGTGCGAGTCTAGATGAGGTAGAGGAACAAAGGGATCTTGGAGTTCAAACACACCAATCACTAAAAGTTGCACTACAGGGTGGCAAGGCCATTAAAAAAGGAGAGTAAACACTAGGCTTTAGCTCTAGAGGGATAGAATTGAGAAGTAGGCAAGTTATGCTGAACCTGTATCGAACCTTGTTTAGACGACACTTAAAATACTACATGCAGTTCTGGTCTCCATATTATAAAAAGGATATAAAGGCACTGGAGAGGATGCAGAAGCAATTTATAAGGATGATATCAGAAATGCTTAGGTATCAGGAAAGGATTGACAGCCTGGCAGGGGAGAGACCATGATCAGTGGCCTTTGCTCCTGTTCCAGGAAAACTTTGAGCAAAAACACTAGAGCTTCAGGCCAAGGAGTCCGTTACACCGTTCGGGTGGTGTGAAGGATAATAAAGAGGATGTGTCTGTCGACCATACCTTCTTCATGAAGAAAATCCTGATTGAATGACGTGGATTCCAAGCTGTGGACATCTTCTGTCTACAGGACTTCCTCAGCAGTGGATATTTCAATGTGACATTCAAGAACATGACGGGATGCATCACGTTCCTGAAGGTCTTCAAGGAGAGAGGAAACCAGGCACCGCTGTCGATCCTCACGGCGGAGCCACTCTTCACGTGCCGTCGCAATGCAACCAGGTGGTGATAATCCACCTCTACAACCCCCCATGTTCCTGTCATGGATGTGCTCACTTTTCCTCACCAGATACATCAAGGCGGCCGGCAGCAGTACTGAGGTCAAGGACCCATTTAGGACTCGGACCAGCAAGTGACAGGTCAAGGTGACCCTGAAGGTCGATGCCAACGGAGATATCATCCATCCTCCCTCCAGCTTCGCTATCGAGAGAAGTCGAGGCTCCTTGGTCTACGCATTGTTCGTCAGACCTGTGGCAAATCTGGTCATGTGGCGGCCAACTGCAGCACTGTCGTCTGCAAGAACTGCAAGCAGGAAGGTCATCACACAAAGGACTGTAAGCAGAGTAGGTGCTGCAACCTGTGTGGTGGGGCAGGCCACCTCTACAAAACCTGCCCCAGTTACGCACAGGCGACAAGATCACAGGAAAGGCTGGAGGAAGGAACGGTGAACACGCCTCGTGCTGCAAAGGAGCCCAGCAAACCTACCACAGCGAGGGAAATCCATCTGAGAAGGAGAGGAAAGGGGACCCTTGCTTTTCCTGATATATATTAATGACCTAGACCTTGGTGTACAGGGCACAATTTCAAAGATTGCAGATGATACGAAATTTGGAAGCATTGTGAAATGTGAGAATGATAGTGTAGAACTTCAAAAGGAAATAGACAAGTTGGTGGAATGGGCAGATAGGTGGCAGATGCAGAGAAATGTGAGGTGATTCATTTTGGTAGGAAGAACATGGAGAGACAATCCAAAATTAAAGGAATAATTCTAAAGTGGGTGTTGGAGCAGAGGGACTGAGGTGTATATGTGCATAAGAAATTGAAGATGGCAGGACAGATTGCGAGAGCGGTTAATAAAGCATACAGTATCCTGGGCTTTATTAATAGGGGCATACAGCACAAGAGCAAGGAAGTTATATTTTACTTGTATAAGACAATACTTCGGCCTCAGCTGGAGTACTGCATTCAATTCTGGGTGCTGCACTTGAGGAAAGACGTGCGGGCATTGAAGAGAGTACAGAAGAGATTCACAAGAATGTTCCAGGAATGAGGAATTTCAGTTATGAAGATAGATTGGAGAAGTTAGGACTGTTTTCCTTGGAGGAGAGAAGGCTGAGAGGTGATTTGATAGAGGTATTCAAAATCATGAGGGGTCTGGACAAAGTAGATAGAGAGAAACTGTTCCCACTCGTGAAAGGATCAAGAATGAGAGGACATCGATTTCAAATATTTGGTAAGAGAAGGAAAAGTGAAATGAGGAAAAATGTTTTCATGCAACGAGTGGTCAAGGTCTGGAATGCACTGCCTGAGAACGTGGTGGAGGCAGGTTCAACTGAAGCATTCAAAAGGGAACTGGACAGTTCTATTGTTTTTTTATTCTTTTAGGGGATGTGGGCGTCGCAGGCCAGGTCAGCATTTATTGCTCATCCCGAATTGCCCTTGAACTGAGTGGCTTGCTAGGCCATTTCGAGGGCATGTGAGAGTCAACCACATTGCTGTAGGTCTGGAGTCACATGCACAAAGAACGAAGAACAAAGAACAGTACAGCACAGGAACAGGCCATTCGGCCATCCAAGCCTGTGCCGATCTTGATGCCTGCCTAAACTAAAACCTTCTGCACTTCTGGGGACTGTATCCCTCTATTCCCATCCTATTCATGTATTTGTCAAGATGCCTCTTAAACGTCGCGATTGTACCTGCTTCCACCACCTCCCCCGGCAGCAAGTTCCAGGCACTCACCACCCTCTGTGAAAGGAACTTGCCTTGCACATCCCCTCTAAACTTTGCCCCTCTCACCTTAAACCTATGTTCCCCAGTAACTGACTCTTCCACCCTGGGAAAAATCTTCTGACTATCCACTCTGTCCATGCCACTCATAACTTTGTAAACCTCTATCATGCCGCCCCGACACCTCCGTCCTTCCAGTGAAAACAATCTGAGTTTATGCAACCTCTCGTCATAGCTAATCCCCTCCAGACCAGGCAACATCATCTTCTGTACCCTCTCCAAATCCTCCACGTCCTTCTGGTAGTGTGGCGACCAGAATTGCACGCAATATTCTAAGTGTGGCCTAACTAAAGTTCTGTACAGCTGCAGCATGACTTGCCAAGTTTTATACTCTATGCCCCGACCGATGAAGGCAAGCATGCCGTATGCCTTCTTGACTACCTTATCCACCTGCGTTGCCACTTTCAGTGACCTGCGGACCTGTACGCCCAGATCTCTCTGCCTGTCAATACTCCTAAGGGTTCTGCCATTTACTGTATACCTCACACCTGCATTAGACCTTCCAAAATGCACTACCTCACATTTGTCCGGATTAAACTCCATCTGCCATTTCTCCGCCCAAGTCGCCAACCGATCTATATCCTGCTGTATCCTCTGACAATCCTCATCATTATCCGCAACTCCACCAACCTTTGTGTCGTCCGCAAACTTACTAATCAGACCAGCTACATTTTCCTCCAGATCATTTATATATACTACAAAGAGCAAAGGTCCCAGCACTGATCCCTGTGGAACGCCACTAGTCACATCCCTCCATTCAGAAAAGCACCCTTCCACTGATACCCTCTGTCTTCTATGACAGAGCCAGTTCTGTATCCATCTTGCCAGCTCACCTCCGATCCCGTGTGACTTCACTTTTTGTACCAGTCTGCCATGTCCACCTTGTCAAAGACTTTACTGAAGTCCATATAGATCACATCCACTGTCCTTCCTTCATCAATCATCTTCGTCACTTCCTCAAAAAACTCAATCAAATTAGTGAGACACGACCTCCCCTTCACAAAACCATCCTGCCGCTCGCTAATAAGTCAATTTGTTTCCAAATGGGTGTAAATCCTGTCCCGAAGAATCCTCTCTAATAATTTCCCTATCACTGACGTAAGGCTCACCGGCCTATAATTTCCTGGATTATCCTTGCTACCCTTCTTCAACAAAGGAACAACATTGGCTATTCTCCAGTTCTCTGGGACCTCACCTGTAGCCAATGAGGATGCAAAGATTTCTGTCAAGGCCTCAGCAATTTCTTCCCTTGCCTCCCTTAGTATTCTGGGGTAGATCCCATCAGGCCCTGGGGCTTATCTACCTTAATGCCTTGCAAGACACCCAACATCTCCTCCTTTTTGAGAATGAGAAGACTGAGACTATCTAAACTCCCTCCCTTAGGCTCATCATCCACCAAGTCCTTCTCCTTGTTGAATACTGATGCAAAGTACTCATTTAGCACCTCACCCATTTCCTCTGGCTCCACACATAGATTCCCTTCTCTGTTCTTGAGTGGGCCAACCCTTTCCCTGGTTACCCTCTTGCTCTTTATATACGTATAAAAAGTCTTGGGATTTTCCTTAATCCTGTTTGCCAATGACTTTTCATGACCCCTTTTAGCCCTCCTGACTCCTTGCTTAAGTTCCTTCCTACTGTCTTTATATTCCTCAAGGGATTCGTCTGTTCCTCGCCTTCCAGCCCTTAAAAATGCTTCCTTTTTCTTTTTGACAATGCTCACGATATCCCGCGTTATCCAAGGTTCCCGAAACTTGCCAAACATATCCTTCTTCCTCACAGGAACATGCTGGTCCTGGATTCTAATCAACTGACATTTGAAAGACTCTCACATGTCAGATGTTGATTTACCCTCAAACAGCCGCCCCCAATCTAAATTCTTCAGTTCCTGCCTAATATTGTTATAATTAGCCTTCCCCCAATTTAGCACCTTCACCCGAGGACTACTCTTATCCTTATCCACAAGTTCCTTAAAACGTATGGAATTATGGTCACTGTTCCCGAAATGCCCCCCCACTGAAACGTCGAACACCTGGCCAGGCTCATTCCCCAATACCAGGTCCAGTACGGCCCCATCCCCAGTTGGACTATCTACATATTGTTTCAAGAAGCCCTCCTGGATGGTCCTTACAAATTCTGCCCCATCTAAGCCCTTATCACTAAGTGAGTCCCAGTCAATATAGGGGAAGTTAAAATCACCCACCACTACAACCCTGTTACCTTTACATCTTTCCAAAATCTGTCTGCATATCTGCTCCTCTATCTCCGGCTGGCTGTTGAGAAGCCTGCAGAAAACCCCCAACATCGTGACTGCACCCTTCCTATTCCTGAGCTCCACCCATATTGCCTCGCTGCACGACCCCTCCGAGGTGTCCGCCGGCATTACAGCTGTGATATTCTCCTTAACAAGTAATGCAACTCCCCTACCCCTTTTACATCCCCCTCTATCCCGCCTGAAGCTACTAAATCCTGGAACATTTAGCTGCCACTCTTGTCCTTCCCTCAACCAAGTCTCTGTAATAGCAACGTCATAGTTCCAAGTACTAATCCAAGCTCTAAGTTCATCTGCCTTACCTGTTGTACTTCTCGCATTGTAGGCCAGACCAGGTGAGGACAGCAGATTTCCTTCCCTAAAGGCCATTAGTGAAACAGATGGGTTTTTACAACAATCGATAATGGTTTCATAGCCATCATTAGACGAGCTTTAAATTCTAGATTTTTTATTAATTGAATTCAAATTCCACCTTCTGCTGTGGTGGGATTCGAACCCAGCAATACCTGGGGCTCTGGGTTGCTAGTCCAATGACAATACCAGTATGCCACCACCTCCCGATATGAAAAGGAAGAATGTGCAGGGTTATGAGGAGAAGGCGGGGCGATGGAACTGAGGGAGTTGCTCTTTCAGAGGGCCGGTGCAGACATGATGGGCCGAATGGTCTCCTTCTGCACTGTAACGATTCTGTGATTCTGGGAGGCAGCTGCAACCAGTGACCCAGCACCTACCCTGTGCCTGGAAACTCCTCCTCAACAGACAGAATCCATGGAGGCAAAGGCAGCAGAGGGAGAAACGGATTTGTGGCAAGTAGTCAAAAAGAAAACCACAAAGAAGCCCCCAAAAAAGGAACAGGTCACCACCCAAACCAGTGGCAAGAGGAGGCTACCGTCTGAGACGGACTACGGCAGCTGCTCCCCATCGGATGAGGAAGGGCCGGAAAGACGGCACATGCAAAAGAAGTGGCAGAACGCAAAGGAGCTGGAAGAGAAAGCCCCACCAGCTCCGTGGCACTGGAAGCAGCAATGGGCCCAGTGTGCCCCAACCTCAAAGCGCTGAACCCAGTGAGATGCCAAGCGCACCTCAGTTCCGGGAGACCGAGAGCAGCGAAGCGTCCCATGCACTACAGCTCCAGGAAGCCGGGAGCAGTAATGTTCTCAAGGAGGAACAGAGGGGAAAGACACCAGCAGCAGAGGACAGTCCAAACCTCGCTGCCTGCAAGAGCCCCCCTCCCCTCCCACCCCCGATGTCACCCCAGCAGAACAAACCCCCCGTGAGTGACCAGAAGGGTTTCTGAGCCCAATGCATCTGCAACAGTTTCTGCACACTATGGCTATGCAGGAACATACCCAAGGACTGGGACTACTAAGGATACCTGGTATGGTAAACAACATCCAGTTTTAAATGGGTATAAAGATTGTTTCCATTAATGTGTGCAGTGTTAAATCCACTATGTGATGTGTTCCGACCTTGGGTTACCTTGCCAAGGTCAAAGCCAACCTGCTGTTTCTGCAGGTGTGTGGAATTCCACACCTCAGCACCTACAGGCAATGGTCACAATGGTGATCCCACGGGCCATCGATCTGATCAGAGGGAAATGATTACCGTTTCTACGGCCTGGGTATTCAGCTGCGGGGAGGCAACTTCACCATCTCCGAAGTTAAGGAGGTGGTGGGTGGTCACCTCCTCGTAGCAGACATAATATACAACAATGCTCCACTCCGGTTAACTAACGTGTACACCCCGGTTCAATGCAGCGAGTGGCTGACCGTTCTCCAGCAGCTCCCACTGCTGCTTGTGACATCCAGGCCGGTCATTCTAGGTGGTGACTTCAACTGCATCATTAATGCAGCTGGACGATCCGGCAGTGACGACAGCAAACTGGACACTACAAAAGCAAAGGCTTACCGGTTGAGTTGTATTCGTCCCTGTGGGACTGGATCGGCCCAGACCTGCTGGAAGTGTACAAGAGTATGCTTCTGGCCAGCAGCATGTCAGAATCCATGAGGAAAGGCATCATCACCCTCATCTACAAGCGGAAGGGGGAGAGGGCAGAAATCAGAAATTGGCAGCCCATCTCACTGCTTAATGTAGACTCAAGATTCTGTCCAAAGTCATCACCAGTCGGGTCAGGAGTTGGTGATTCACCCTGACCAGACCTGTACTGTACCCGGCAGGAAGATTGCTGATAGCCTCAGGGATATGATCGCCTATGTACGGGACAGTGGGGTGGACACCTGCCTCATCAGCTTAGACCAGGAGAAGGCTTTTGACAAGATATCGCACACATACATGATGCACGTGCTCTCCAAAATGGGGTTTGGGGAGGGAATCCACAATTGGATCAAACTGCTCCACACAAATATCAGTAGCGCAATCTCAATCAATGGGTGGGAATCAGAAAGTTTCCTGATCCAATCTGGATTCAGACAGGGCTGTCCTCTCTCCCCTGTCTTGTTTGTTTGCTGTATCGAACCCTTTGCTGAGTCCATTTGGAAGGATGATCTGCGACCAGTTTGAACTGGCCTCGGGAGACAAAGTAAATCACGGTAAGAGCGAGGCCGTGTTCTTTGGGAACTGGGCTGACCGATCCTTTGTCTCCTTCACCATCAGGTCAGACTACCTGAAGATGCTGGGGATGTGGTTCGGTGGGGCTGGGGCATGCGCCAAAACCTGGGAGGAGCGAGTAGCCAGGGTATACCATAAACTGAGCATGTGGGAGCAGCGTTCTCTCAGCATTGTGGGTAAGAACCTTGTCATCAGGTGCGAGGTGCTCATGTTGTTGCTGTATGTGGCCCAGGTCTGGCTCATACCCAACTCCTGCGTCGTGGCGGTCACCTGAGCCATCTGCCACTTTATCTGGCAATCCAAACTGGACCATGTCTGGAGGGACACGATATTCAAACGTCTGAATAAAGGGGGAAAAAATCTACCCAATGTAGCCCTCATCCTGATGGCCACCTTTGTGTGCGGTTGCATCAAGCTGTCTGTGGAGCCCCAGTACGCAAACACCAAGTGTCACTACGTGCTAAGTTTCTATCGGTCCCCGGTGATGTGAAGGATGGGTCTGGCCACATTGCCGCGGAACGTTCCATCCAGTTGGACCATGCCGTTCCACCTATACTTCGTGGGAAAGTTTGTGCAGAAAAGCACCTTTGACCACCAATTCATCAGGCAGTGTTCTGCATGGAATGTCCTCAAGGTCCTGTGGGAAAAGGAGATGGTGGATCCTGTCGGATGGTTCCTCGAGCAGACTGCCAAAGTCATTTGGCAGACTGCCTCATCACCAGAACTTTCAAACAAGCACCAAGACATAGCCTGTGGTGGGAAAGAGTCTGTTGCCCACCTCCTTTTGGAATGTGACTTTGCAAACCAGGTGTGGAAAGAGATGCAGTGGTTTTTGTCGAGGTTCATCCCGATCAGCTCTGTAACACAGGAGTCTGTGCTCTACGGGCTGTTCCCGGGGACGCACACTGAGATAAACATCAACTGCTGCTGGAGGACCATCAATTCAGTGAAAGACACTCTTTGGTCTGCCTGAAACCTGCTGGTCTTCCAATGCAAAGAGTTGTCCACGATCAAGTGTTGCAGACCAAGGTCCAGGTCTAGATGCTGAGGGATGCAGTAAAGCTTGGGGCAGCCGCCACAAAGGTTCAATGGGGAAAGACCACTGAGTAAGATCCTCCCGCCATAGTGAACTGAAGGGTTGGAACCATGGAAAACCCCTCGGGCTATATACACCAAAATGTTTTTTACTATGTAATACATTGCATTTAAAATGGAGTGGCAAGGATTGTGAGGCATTTCATGTTTTTCAATATCGAAGAAATCTGATCTCTATTGTACTTACCTGAAATGTGAAATTTGAACTTTATTTTAAGGGATTTTATAAAATTTTTATGAATAAAGTATATTTTAGGAAAAAAATGATAAACAGGTCAACCTCCATCATCCCTTTTCCCATTGACTCTCCCCCGGCTCCATCATCCCTTTTCCTATTGGTTCTCCCCCAGCTCCATCATCCCTTTTCCCATTAAGTCTATCCCCCCACGCCCCACCCCCCCAACTTCTTGTCAATTATTCTCTGTGACCTTGTCCGATCAACACCATCCCTTTTGCTATCTCTTGCCCCACCCCCGCTTTATTTTCTTAAAAGCTATTACATTTACATTTCCGAAGAAGGGTCACTGACCCGAAACGTTAACTCTGCTTCTCTTTCCACAGATGCTGCCAGACCTGCTGAGTGAATCCAGCATTTCTTGTTTTTGTTTCAGATTTCCAGCATCCGCAGTATTTTGCTTTTATTACATTTCTAACCTTTGCCTGTTCTGATGAAACGTCACAGACCTGAAAATTTAACTTGGCTTTTCTCTCCATAGATGCTGCCAGACCTGCTGAGTATTTCCTGCACTTTTTGGTTTTATTCTCAGTGATCGGCGGCGCTCACTGGTCTCTGAGTGACGGTGAGGGACAGTTGCAGCTCCAACTGTGTACAGTATTAATATCGTGTAAAATAGCATCAACATAGAGTGATATAGTATTAATATAGAGTGTTAACACAGGGTTTGGTCTGGTTTGATTAATCCACAGTTCGTAGAGTAGATGGAGAATTTCCGGCTCCACTGATGGGATCAGACAGTGTGTAACCCGGGGAGAATGGACTGAGTGAGATCGGACAGTGAGTAACCTGGGGAGGATGGAACCAGCGAGATCAGACAGTGTGTAATCCAGGGAGGATGGACCCAGTGAGATCGGACAGTGTGTAACCCGAGGAGAATGGACCCAGTGAGATCAGACAGTGTGTAACCCGGGGAGGATGGACCCAGTGAGATCGGACAGTGTGTAACCCGAGGAGAATGGACCCAGTGAGATCAGACAGTGTGTAACCCGGGGAGGATGGACCCAGTGAGATCGGACAGTGTGTAACCCGAGGAGAATGGACCCAGTGAGATCGGACAGTGTGTAACCCGGGGAGGATGGAACCAGTGAGTTCAGACAGTGTGTAACCCGGGCAGGATGGACCCAGTGTGATCAGACTGTGTGTAACCCGGGGAGGATGGACCCAGTGAGATCAGACAGTGTGTAATCCGGGGAGGATGGACCCAGTGAGATCGGACAGTGTGTAACCCGGGGAGGATGGACCCAGTGTGATCAGACAGTGTGTAACCCGGGGAGGATGGACCCAGTGAGATCGGATAGTGTGTAATCCGGGGAGGATGGACCCAGTGAGATCGGACAATGTGTAACCCGGTGAGGGTGGACCCAGTGAGATCAGATCGTGTGTAATCCGGGGAGGATGGACCCAGTGAGATCGGACAGTGTGTAACCCGGGGAGGATGGACCCAGTGAGATCAGACAGTGAGTAACCCGGGGAGGATGAACGCAGTGGGATCAGACAGTGTGTAACCCGGGGAGGATGGACCGAGTGAGATCGGACATGGTGTAACCCGGGAAGGGTGGACCCAGTGAGATCAGACATTGCGTAACCCGGGGAAGATGGACCCAGTGTGATCAGACAGTGAATAACCCGGGGAGGATGGACCCAGTGTGATCAGACAGTGTGTAACCCGGGGAGGATGGACCCAGTGAGATCAGACAGTGTGTAACCTGGGGAGGATGGACCCAGTGAGATCGGACGGTGTGTAACCCAGGGAGGATGGACCCAGTGAGATCAGACAGTGTGTAACCCAGGGAGGATGGACCCAGTGAGATCAGACAGTGTGTAACCTAGGGAGGATGGCCCCAGTGTGATCAGACTGTGTGTAAGCCAACGAGGGTTGTTTCAAATGCAGAGTGATACAGCACATTTCTGCCCCCAAACTCTGACGATTTGCTGAAAGTCCACGAGACAGTGATTGGAATTGAACAAATTGACTTTCTCCTTCAGACCCTCAACATTGATCTCATTCTGGTTTGTTATAATTCGATCTCCTGGTGAATGATGGAGTGATGAACAAGTTCTGCAGCTGACAGTAAATAGGGATTGTAGACTGAGGAACAACAGCAGGTGAACCAGCACAGGATTGTGAGAGCACCAACCAGAGAGAACCCTTCCCATTCAAAGAGCTTCTATAGATCAACTGGGGAGAAAGGTAAGAGAAAGTCCCATTTACTGTGAGAAACACTGGTCCTGTAGACAGTACACAAAGGTTACATCGGGTGAGACAGGAAATGGTGAGAATGAGACTGGGAGAATCTGTCTAATACTCCGAAAACATCAGTTCAAACATTGCCATGGAAGCCGGTGGAATTTAAATTAAATAATTAATAAACCTGGAATAAAAAGGCGGTATTATTATTAACAATGCTGCACATTACCGAGGGGATTCCCTCCTGCAGACTAAGTGCAGACTAATCACCTGAAACGCAGCTCCACCTATCCGCTCCGCCTGCTGGTCACGGGTGTGCAGATTGACAACCTCCTCCACCAATAGGACAGGCCGGGGACAAACCGAGCTCCGCCCCATCCCGGCAGCGTGGTCGCTCACGCTCACGTGGCTCGGCCGTTAAACTGACTCTGCGCAAGTCAGGCAGCGATGGTCAGCCTCCTCTCCCCACTGCGCATATCCGTTTTTTGATTGATGCTCGCGAGGCGGAACAATCGGAGGGGGCGGGGCTGTTTAGTGCGCCTGCGCCGGACTCTCCAATGGTCGGCGGGATTTGCTGCTGAGACTCAGTTGAAGAGCGAGTTCAACAGGAAGGGTCACCGGCCTGAGATAACAAGGTAAGAGAGTAAATAGTGAGAATGAGACTGGGAGAGTCTGATCACCCAGTACAATTATCCAGCATGAAGACCTGCAATGGAAGGGCAAGTGGCAGCAATTTCTCTCTCATGACAGGATGGGGAACAAGAGGGCGCAGATTTAAAATAATTGACCAAAGAAGCAGAAGCGACTTTGAGGAAAATCATCTTCAGAGAGCGAGTCGTTCAGGTCTGGAATGTAATGTCTGAGAGTTTGGTGGAGGCAGGTTCAATGGAGACATTCAAAAGGGAATTGGACTCTGATCTGAAAAGGAAGTATGTGCAGGATTTGCGGGCGGGAGATTGACACCAGGTGAATTGCTCATTCGGAGAGCTGGTACAGACAGGATGGGCCGAATGGCCTCCGTCTGCCCTGTAACAATTCTGTGATTGTGATTCTGTGAAAATACACAGTCACAAGTGAATCTTCTGTGTATTTTAGATTAAAGGGATTTGATCTCTGAGTTAGTCTGCCCGGCAGATGTACACTAACTCCCAGCCCCCAATACCAATGGGGAAAGAACTGACCTTTGTGGTCCCCATAATGTTATACTGTGTGTTAATGTAGTCCGAGACAGTGCTACTGAATTCAGATATATTTCATATCCAACTATCAAAATAAATGATTTTATAATGCTGAACTGGATGCTGTGTTGTATTTCAGTTATTTCCCCTCAGCAAATCTATTTCTGGATTTCAAAATTGTCGTTAAATCACTGTCATTCAAATATAAACATGAAGATATGGAAAGCTTATTTTAATAAAAATGTGTTAAAATTAACAATAATCCCTTGGAATTATTTTCAGAACAAAGATTCTCGATCACCCAGTTCAGCTTGGCTGAGAGTTTTAAAAAAAAATTAAACTGAGAACAGTGTTTGTCCGGATACATTCTCTATTCATTTCTGTGCTCGTTCAACACAATCACCTGATTATTCTGGGGATCTTTTATTTCGGGGAGGCGGTGGCGTAGTGGACGAGTAACCCAGAGACCCAGGGTATTGCTCTGGGGACATGGGTTCGAATCCCACCACAGCAGAAGGTGGAATTTGAATTCAATTAATAAATCTGGAATTTAAAAAAAAGCCAGTCAAATGATGGCCATGAAACCATTGTCGATTGTTGTAAAAACCCATCTGGTTCACGAATGCCCTTCAGGGAAGGAAATTTGCTCTCCTTACCTGGTCTGGCCTTTGTGACTCCAGACCCACAGCAATGTGGTTAACTCTTAAATGCCCTCTGAAATGGCCGAGCAAGCCACTCAGTTGTACCTAACCGCTACGAAGTCAATAAAAAGGAATGAAACCGGACAGACCGCCTGGCATCGATCCAGGCACTGGAAACGACAACGGCAAACCCAGCCCTGTCAACCCTGCAAAGTCCTCCTTACGAACATCTGGGGGCTTGTGCCAAAGTTGGGAGAGCTGTCCCGCAGACGAGTCAATCAACAGCCTGACATAGTCATACTCACGGAATCATACCTTACAAACAATGTCCCAGAGACTGCCATCACCTTCCTCGGGTATGTCCTGTCCCACTGGCAGGACAGATCCATCAGAGGAGGCAGCACAGTAGTATACAGTAGGGAGGGAGTTGCCCTGGGAGTCCTGAACATCGACTCTGGACCCCATGAAGTCTCATGGCATCAGGTCAAACATGGGCAAGGTAACGTCTTACTGATTACCACCTACCACCCTCCCTCAGCTGATGACTCAGTACTCCTCCATGTTGAACAGCACTTGGAGGAAGCACTAAGGGTGGCAAGGGCACAGAAGATACTCTGGGTGGGGGACTTCAATGTCCATTACCAAGAGTGGCTCTGTAGCGCCACTATTGACCGAGCTGGCCGAGTCCTAAAGGACATAGCTGCTGGACTGGGTATGCAGCAGGTGGTGAGGGAACCAACAAGAGGGGAAAACATACTTGACTTCGGTCTCACCAATCTGCCTGCCGCAGATGCATCTGTCCATGACAGTATTGGGAGGAGTGACCACCGCACAGTCCTTGTGGAGACGAAGTCCCGCCTTCACATTGAGGATACCCTGCTTCGTATTGTCTGGCACTACCACCGTGCTAAATGGGATAGATTTCGAACAGATCTAGCAATGCAAAACTGGGCATCCATGAGGCGCTGTGGGCCATTAGCAGCAGCAGTACTGTATTCAACCACGATCTGTAACCTCATGGCCCAGCATATCCCCTACCCTATCATTACCATCAAGCCAGGAGACCAACCCTGGTTCAATGAAGAGTGCAGGAGGGCATGCCAGGAGCAGCACCAGGCATACCTCAAAATGAGGTGTCAACCTGGTGAAGCTACAACCCAGGACTATCTGCGTGCCAAACTGCATAAGCAGCATGCGATAGACAGAGCTAAGCGATCGCATAACCAACAGATCAGATCTAAGCTCTGCAGTCCTGCCACATCCAGCTGTGAATGGTGGTGGACAATTAAACAACTAACTGGAGGAGGTGGCTCCACAAATATCCCCATCCTCAATGATGGGGGAGCCCAACACATTTGTGCAAAAGATAAGGCTGAAGCATTTGCAACAAACTTCAGCCAGAAGTGCCGAGTTGATGATCTATCTCGGCCTCCTCCTGAAGTTCCCAGCATCACAGGTGCCAGACTTCAGCCAATTCGATTCACTCCGCGTGATATCAGGAAATGACTGAAGGCACTGTATACTGCAAAGGCTATGGGCCCTGACAATATTTTGGCAATAGTACTGAAGACCTGTGCTCCAGAACTTGCCGCGCCCCGAGCCAAGCTGTTCCAGTACAGCTACAACACTAGCATCGACCCTGCAATGTGGAAAATTGCTCAAGTATGTCCTGTTCGCAAAAAGCAGGACAAGTCCAACCTGGCCAATTACCGCCCCATCAGCCAACTCTCGATCATCAATAAAGTGATGGAAGGTGTCATCTACAGTGCCATCAAGCGGCACTTGCTTATCAATAACCTGCTTAGTGACGCTCAGTTTGGGTTCTGCCAGGGCCACTCAGCTCCTGACCTCATGACAGTCTTGGTTCAAACATGGACAAAAGAGCTGAACACAAGAGGTGAGGTGAGAGTGACTGCCCTTGACATCAAGGCAGCATTTGACCGAGTATGGCCTCAAGGAGCCCTAGCAAAACTGAGGTCAATGGGAATCGGGGGTAAACCCTCTGCTGGCTGGAGTCACACCTAGCGCAAAGGAAGATGGTTGTGGTTGTTGGAGGTCAATCATCTGAGCTCCAGGACATCAATGCAGGAGTTCCTCAGGGTAGCGTCCTTGGCCCAACCATCTTCACCTGCTTCATCAATGACCTTCCATCAATCATAAGGTCAGAAGTGGAGATGTTCGCTGATGTTTGCACAATGTACAGCACCAGTCGTGACTCCTCAGGTACTGAAGCAGTCTGTGTAGAAATGCAGCAATACCTGGACAACATCCAGGCTTGGGCTGATTAGTAGCAAGTAACATTCGTGCCACACAAGTGCCAGGCAATGACCATCTCTAACAAGAGAGAATCTAACCATCTCCCCTTGACATTCAATGGCATTACCATCGCTAAATCCCCCACTATCAACATCCTAGGGGCTACCATTGACCAGAAACTGAACTGGAGTAGCCATATAAATACCGTGGCTACAACAGCAGGTCAGAGGCTAGGAATCCTGAGGCGAGTAACTCACCTCCTGACTCCCCAAAGCCTGTCCACCATCTACAAGGCACAAGTCAGGAGTGTGATGGACTACTCTCCACTTGCCTGGATGGGTGCAGCTCCAGCAACACTCAAGAAGCTCAACACCATCCAGGACAAAGCAGCCCACTTGATTGGCACCCCATCTACAAACATTCACTCCCTCCACCACCGACGCACAGTGGCAGCAGTGTATACCATCTGCAAGATTCACTGCAGCAATGCACCAAGGCTCCTTAGACAGCACCTTCCAAACCCATGACCTCTACCAACCAGAAGGACAAGGGCAGCAAATGCATGGGAACACCACCACCTGCAAGTTCCCCTCCAAGTCACACACCATCCTGATTTGGAACTATATCGCCATTCCTTCACTGTCGCTGGGTCAAAATCCTGGAACTTCCTTCCTAACAGCACTGTGGGTGTACCTAACCCACATGGACTACGGCGGTTCAAGAAGGCAGCTCACCATCACCTTCTCAAGGGCAATTAGGGATGGGCAATAAATGCTGGCCTGGCCAGTGACGCCCACATCCCATGAATGAGTTAAAAAAAAACCTGCTTTTAGCAGAACTTAAAAATGCATCATGTTTCGGCGCTTTAAACACGTCCTGGAGTTTCACAAAATGTTTATCCAAATTTGGTATTTTGGATGTTTGGCGAACCTGATTATATTTTGCAATCAAATTAGTATTTTAGCAGTAATTTAAATGGTCACTGATGTTAGGACCAGGTGAGAAAGGTGTCTAGGGGTCTTTTACTATCTTCACCTGGTCTTATTGTAACAGGGATTAATTTTAAACACACTTTGTTTTACGCTCCCCCTTTGGTGAATGCTTGTTCACAACTTTCCAATTATAAGGCAAAGAAGTTACCACACCAGGTTTTCTTGCGTTTAAAGAAGAAAAGTGAAATGTATTAAACCTTAAACTTAGACTCTAATACAGTTAATGCCGACGGATATACCACGCACCCATAATAGCATGTACATGTGATACACACATGCAAATAGTGACAGAAAAGAGCAGAAGAAAAATAAAATGGAGAGGTTTGAGGCAATCTCTAAAGAGGGTTTTTGTTACTGTGCTTCGAGCTCGCTGTCTTCTTTGGCCTCCTTATCTCGAGAGACAATGGGTAAGTGCCTGGAGGTGGTCAGTGGTGTGTGGAACAGTGCCTGGAGTGCCTATAAAGGCTAATTCCAGAGTGACAGGCTCTTCCACAGTTGCTGCAGCAAAATTGGTTTGTCGGGGCTGTTACACAGTTGGCTCTCCCCTTGCGCTTTTGCCTTTTTTCCTGCCAACTGCGAAGTCTCTTCGACTCGCCATACTTTAGCCCCGCCTTTATGACTGCCCGCCAGCTCTGGCGAACGCTGGCAACTGACTCCCACGACTTGTGATCAATGTCACAGGACTTCATGTCGCGTTTGCAGACGTCTTTGAAGCGGAGACATGGACGGCCGGTGGGTCTGATACCTGTGGCGAGCTTGCTGTACAATGTGTCTTTGGGGATCCTGCCATCTTCCATGTGGCTCACATGGCCAAGCCATCTCAAGCACCGCTGACTCAGTAGTGTGTATAAGCTGGGGATGTTGGTCGCCTCGAGGACTTCTGTGTTGGAGATACGGTCCTGCCACCTGATGCCAAGTATTCGCCGGAGGCAGCGAAGATGGAATGAATTGAGACGCCGCTCTTGGCTGACATACGTTGTCCAGGCCTCGCTGCCATAGAGCAAGGTACTGAGGACACAGGCTTGATACACTCGGACTTTTGTGTTCCGTGTCAGTATGCCATTTTCCCACACTCTCTTGGCCAGTCTGAACATAGCGGTGGAAGCCTTTCCCATGCGCTTGTTGATTTTCTGCATCTAGAGACAGGTTACTGGTGATACTTGAGCCTAGGTAGGTGAACTCTTGAACCACTTCCAGAGCGTGGTCGCCAATATTGATGGATGGAGCATTTCTGACGTCCTGCCCCATGATGTTCGTTTTCTTGAGGCTGATGGTTAGGCCAAATTCATTGCAGGCAGCCGCAAACCTGTCGATGAGACTCTGCAGGCACTCTTCAGTGTGAGATGTTAAAGCAGCATCGTCAGCAAAGATGAGTTCCCTGATGAGGACTTTCTGTCCTTTGGACTTCGCTCTGAGAGGGGCAAGGTTGAACAACCTGCCCCCTGATCTTGTGTGGAGTAAAATTCCTTCATCAGAAGGCTTGAACGCATGTGAAAGAGCAGCAGGGAGAAGAAAATCCCAAAGAGTGTGGGTGCGAGAACACAGCCCTGTTTCATGCCACTCAGGATAGGAAAGGGGTCTGATGAGGTGCCGCCATGTTGAATTGTGCCTTTCATATTGTCATGGAATGAGGTGATGATACTTAGTAGCTTTCGTGGGCATCCAATCTTTTCCAGTAGTCTGAAGAGACCACGTCTGCTGACGAGGTCAAAGGCTTTGGTGAGATCAATGAAAGCAACGTAGAGGGGCATCTATTGTTCGCGGCATTTCTCCTGTATCTGACGAAGGGAGAGCAGCATGTCAACGGTCGATCTCTCTGCACGAAAGCCACACTGTGCCTCAGGGTGGATGCGCTCGGCCAGCTTCTGGAGCCTGTTTAAAGTGACTCGAGCAAAGACATTCCCCACTATGCTGAGCAGGGAGATTCCACGGTAGTTGTTGCAGTCACCGCGGTCACCTTTGTTTTTATAGAGGGTGATGATGTTGGCATCGCGCATGTCCTGGGGTACTGCTCCCTCGTCCCAGCACAGGCATAGCAGTTCATGTAGTGCTGAGAGTGCAGCAGGCTTGGCACTCTTGATTATTTCAGGGATAATGCTATCGTTCCCAGAGGCGTTTCCGCTGGCTAGAGAATCAATGGCATCACTGAGTTCCGATTTTGTTGGCTGTATGTCCAGCTCATCCATGACTGGTAGAGGCTGGGCTGCATTGAGGGCGGTCTCAGTGACAACATTCTCCCTGGAGTACAGTTCTAGGTAGTGCTCAACCCAGTGGTCCATTTGTTTGCGTTGGTCAGTGATTATATCCCCTGATTTAGATTTGAGGGGGGCGATCTTCTTGATGGTTGGCCCAAAAGCTCTCTTAATGCCATCATACATTCCTCTGATGTTTCCGGTGTCTGAGGCCAGCTGAATATGACTGCATAGGTGTTGCCAGTCGTCGTTTGCGCAGTGCCTGGCTGTTGTTTGTGCAGTGCTTCTGGCTGCTTTAGGTGCCATGGATGTTAACTCGCTGGGGGCTTTCTTGTAGTTCAACAGTGCAATGCGCTTAGCGGCTATGACAGGTTCCAGCTCTTCATTATGAGATTGAAACCAGTCTGCATTTCTCTTCGCACGTTTGCCATTGGTGGTCAAAGCTGACTCATAGATGGCGTCTCTGATGTGGGCTCACTTGGTCTCAGCATCCCCTGTGGGAGTGTTTTGAAGGGCTGTTACAAGTGAATTTAGAAATTTTTGTAACAGCTGTGGATGAGAAATTCTGCTCGTGTTGATGCGCGGGTGGCCCTTCTGCTTGGAATGATGCAACTACTTTGGTCTGAGTCTAACCTTGCTGCACACCAGGGAGTGGTCAGTGTCGCAGTCCGCACAGTGGAAGCTGCGTGTGATTTGAACACTGTTTAAAGAGGCTCACCTTGTGACCATGAGGTCCAGCTGGTGCCAATGACCTGATCTTGGGTGCCTCCATGAAACCTGGTGACAGGGTTTAGTGTGAAAGAACGAGTTGGTGATGCAGAGGTTATGATAGGTACACAACTCAAGCAGTCTCTGCCCATTCTCATTCATCCTTGGAACGTCATAGCGCCCAAGGCAGGAGGGCCATGAGTCATGGTCGGCCCCAACCCTGGCATTAAAGTCCCCCAGCAGGAATAGGTGTTCGGTGTTGGGGATGCTGCTAATGATATGGAGTTCCTCGTAGAACTGGTCTTTGGCTTCAGGTGGGGAGCAGAGTGTTGGAGCATAGATGCTGAGTAGGTGTACTGGACCAGAGGTGGTGAGCAGTCGGATGGACAGTATGCATTCCCAGCCATTTGAGGGAGGCTCAACTAATTCAACTAAATGTTCAAAAAGCTTCGTTAAAAGGGTCCGCTCTGGTTGGTGCTCTCATAATCCTGTGCTGGTTCACCTGCTGTTGTTCCTCAGTGTACAATCCTAGTTTACTTCCAGCTGTGGACGTTTCTCATCACTCCGTCATTCACCAGGAGATCTAACTATGACAGAACAGAAAATGAGACAAATATAGACAAATATCATGAATTTGAGTCCCAGGTCACCACATTCCTGTTGTTCGTTTGTTCATTGATGTTTCCTCCTTTCTACCTGAGGATAAAGCCTGTCCTGTGGCCATTCCCTCCCCACAGCAGCACCTCTCAGATCCCAACAAACCCCATTCCATTCTCTAAATTACCAGTTATTTTACCTCAAAGTTCAATACAGTAACTGACAGCTGTTTATTCGATGGGACTGAACTCACAGGGACACCACCCAGCCGCTCCCAGTGATATAATTCTTTATTATAAACACTGTTCCATCTCTTTCCTATTGCGCACTGCAGCTTATGGCACGCTGTGGCTCTCTGCAGTTGACAGCAGGAAATCTATTGCTGTATCGTATCAAAGAATGGTTACTGCACAGAAGGAGGCCATTCAGCCAGTTAATTCAGTGTCACTTCTCTGAGAGCAATTTAGCTACTCCTACTTCCTTGCCTTTCCACGTAGCCCTGCAATTTTGTTCCCCTTCAGATGCTTATCTAATTCCCTTTTGAAAGTCATGATTGAATCTATCTCCACCACATGTTTCAGACCGTGTGTTCCAGATCATAACCACCTGCTGTGTAAAAATGTTTTTTCTCATGCCGCCTTTGGTCCTTTTGCCATTTACCGTAAAGTTGTGTCCTCTATTTCGCAACCCTTTGCCAATGTAAAGTTTCTCTCTATCTACATTGTTTAGACCCTTCATGATTTTTAACACCGTGATCAAATCTCCTCTCAACCTCCTCTAAGGGCAAGAAACCCAGCTTCTTCAATCTACCCATGTAGCTGAAGTCCTTGATCCCCAGAACCGTAAAGCTTTTGCTGCATCCTCTCGAAAGCCATCAGATTCTTCCTGAAGTGTGGTGCCCACAATTGGGCACAATACTCCAGTTGAGGCTATACCAGTGATGTATGAAGGTTGATTATAATTTCCTTGCTTTGTACTCTATACCTCTTATTATAAAGCCCAGATTCCCATGTGCCTTTACAACTATCTTCTCAACCTGCCCCACCACTTTCAACAATTTGTTCACATATACCCCAGGTCCCTCTGCTAATACTGACCCCTGGGGAACACCATTTATACCTTGATCCAGCCCGATGAACAAATGTTCACCATTACTCTCTATCTCCTGTCGCTCAGGAAATTCATATTCGTGCTGTCAATGTCCCTTTTATTCCATGGGCTTCAGATTTGTTGATGTATATTGTGTGTAACAATCTCAGTCTTGAATATACTCATTGACTGATTATCCACAGCCACCTGGGGTAGAAAATTCCATAGATTCACAACCCTCAGACTGAAGAAATTTCTGCTCATTTCAGTTCTCAATGGACCACCCCTTATCTTGCTACTATGATCTCTAGTTCGAGACTCTTCAGCTGCGGCAAGCAGCCTCTCAGCATCTACCCCAACAAGCCTTCTAAGAATTTTATATGTTTCAATGAGATCACCTCTTCTAAACTCCAAAGAATATAGGCTTCATTCTAGTCAATCTCTCCTTATAGACTGTGCCCATCTCAGGAGGCAATCTCGTGAACCTTCATTCATAAGAAATAGGAGCAGGCCAATCAGCCCCTCGAGCCTGCTCCACCATTCAATAAGATCATGGCTGATCTGATTGTGGCTGTAACTTCACTTTCCTGCCTGACCCCTTCCACCCCACCCCGTAACCCTTAAATCCCCTGAAGATCAAAAATCAATCCAACTCAGCCTTGAAGATATGATTCAAATCCAGAAACCCAATTAATTTGTGATTCAAATCTTGAGCGAGCCCCCCAATTAATATAATTCAAATCCCAGACGAGAAACCCAATAAATATGTTACGACTGACCGCTCCTGTCAAAATCCCCAATCAAAATATATTATTCTGATTGTGGTGGGAGACACGCACTGATAATTCACAGATTGCCTAACATATCATTTATAAACTTTCCAAATGAAAGAAAGACCCAGCCAAATTGTACCATCTATTAACCCCCAAATGAGGCTAACCAAACCAGGTGCTTTTAAATCAACAAATTAACTGTTTAATTAAAAAAAATTCTTAAACACTATGAGGATATAAACGACATTTAAAATAGAAAAAAATTAGAGTCCTTGCAAATTAACAGTCCATTGTTGCTTGAAGTCCTCACCGAATGTTGCTTGAAGTCCTCACCGAATGTTGCTTCCTTCTCCAGCGAATTTCAACAGTTAACGACTTGCAAACACTTTCAGTAGAATCAATCTAACTTTAGAGTTTTTTGACGGATAATAGATTGTCACAGTCTAACTTTGCTTCCTCCAGTTTAAATTACCAGAGATCGCTGTTCCGGCTTGGCTTTTTTTTTCAGAATTTTGAGGTAATTAAACGGACAAAAATCCACTTCCTTCAGTTTAAATGGTAGAGAGCTCTTTTTCCAGGTGCTAACACCAGCTGTCTGTGTCTGTGTCTGTGTTCTGTTAGAACAAACTGTCTTCAACTAAAAAGCCAGTTCAAAATTGAATGGTAACACATGTATCGCTTAACACGCACTCCCAGTGGCTGTATCTATGGTAACAAGAATGCACCCTTTGAATCGCAGTCTCCAAATGGCTGTTTCTAAGGCAACGAAAATGCACCTTCCTATAACTCCCGAGGCTTGCTGCATCTTAAAGCAATAGTAATTCTTTGCAAGCCTTAAAGGCAAACCGCATATTTCTGGAAAAAATACTTCAGGACAATGACAATATATTCAATGACCGGGCCTCCACTGCACTCTGGGGAAGTGCTTTCCAAAGATTAACAACCCTCAGAGAAGAAATTCCTCCTCATCTCTGTCTTAAATGGTAGACCCCTTCATTTTAAACTGTGTCCTCTAGTTCTAGATTACCTCAGGAGGGGAAAACATTATCTCAGCATCTACCCTGTCAAGCCCTCTCAGAATCGTATATGTTTCGATAAGATCACATTTAATTCCTCTAAACTCCAATGAGTATAGGCTCAACCTTTTCAATAAGACAACACCTTCATCCCAGGAATCAACCTAATGAACCTTCTCTGAACTGCTTCCAATGCAAGTATATTTCTCCTTAAATACGGAAGCCGAAACTGTACCAAAACTCTAGGTGTGATCTCACCAGTACCCTGTACAGGTGTAGCAAGACTTTCACACTTTTATACTCCATCCCCCTTGCAATAAATGCCAACATTCTGTTGGCCTTCCTAATTACTTGCTGTACCTACAAGTTCACTTATTGTGGTTCACATCAAGATCGCCCAGATCCATCTCTACTGCAGTACTTTGCAGTCTTTCTCCATTTATATAATATTCTACTTTTCTATTCTTCACATTAAAATGGACAATCTCACATTTTCCCACATTATACTCAATCTGACAAATGTTTGCCCACTCACTCAACCTATCTATATCCCTTTGAAGACTGTGTCCTCTCACAACTTGCTTTCTGCCCTCTCTTTATATCTTCAACAAATTTGGCTAAAATACACTTGGTCCCTTCATCTAAGTCATTTTTTTTATTTCATGGGATGTGGGTGTCACTGGGAAGGCCAGCATTTGTTGCCCATCCCTCATTGCCCTTGACAACTGAATGACTTGCGAAGCTATTTCATAGGGCAGTTAAGAGTCAACCACATTGCTGTGGTCTGGAGTCACATGTAGGCCAAATCTGGTAAGGATGGCAGATTTACTTCCTTAAAGGGCATGAGTGAACCAGATGGTGTTTTACAACAATTGATGATAGTTTCATGGCACATTACTGAGACTAGCTTTCAGTTCAAGATTTTTTATTAATTGATTAATTTTAAATTCCACCAGCTGCCATGGTGGGATTTGAACCCATGTCTCCAGGGCATTAGCCTGGACCTCTGTATTATTAGTCCAGTGTGTCAGAGCAGTTTAAAAAAAAATTAAGGGGACTCTGTGTGCCTTTAAGACTGAAAGAAGTTTTAATCTCTGGGAAGGGTGTGTGCGAGGTGCAAGCCTGTTCCTAAGCAACAGCAAGGGAGATGCAGTCACATGTCATATTGTATCAGTTTGACTGTGTGTGAGAACTAGCTGCGAACTGGTTTGATCTGGCAGACCAGCAAAGCGTGCTCTCCCTGAAGGAAGGATTTGTCTCCCCCTTCAGCAGAAAATCTACATTGCCGACAGGCTGTGTTTTGCCTAAAGAGGAAACAACGCTTGGAAAGGAATCTTTGCATTATTGGAAGTAGCAAATTCCTTTGTGCACTCATCTCCAAGAAGTCTCTGCCTCAGGAATGACTTTCTGTTGTCTTTTGTGTTTCTGGGAGTCTAGAAACTCAGTTAAGTTTCTACTGATAGACTGCTAATTCAAAATCTAAATAGACCTTTTGTTATACTCCTTGGTGAAAGATCTGTGTGATGCCTACTGCAGCCAAAGTGCCTTGAAAACCTATCCATTCCAGACTTTTCATCAACTCACCTGGAGAGCTCGAGTGGCATCTGAATATTCGACTCTGCGACACTTCACTGATCTGGGAAAGCAACCAACGAGGACTAAAAACCCAGTTGTTTTATTATTCCTAAGAAACTGCTCAAATTTAAAACATCATTTTAGAACCGGTTAACCGTTGGTTTGTGAATATATGTGTGTGTGCATGAGGGTTAGGAGGAATAAGAAGCATCGATTTATCTCAGTATTGTTTATATTTAGTTTATTAATAAATAGTTAGTTTGTTGTTGTTTAAAGATATCTGATTTGATGTATTTTATTCTGGGGTTAATAAAGTGTTTAATTTGGCTAATTTCTGGTCGGGGGAAAACTTAATAATGTGCTGTGACCTGTGGAGTAATGGGACTGAATTGACAGTGCATTGCTCCCACTTCGGTCATACCAAGTCTCATTACCACTACGCCATTTCCCTTAATATAGATCGCAAATAGGTGAGGCCCCAGCACTGATCCCTGTGGCATTCCAGTAGGACCTTTCCAGAATCTAGGGAATTTTGGAAGAATACAACCAACGTATCCACCATCTCTGCAGCCATCTCTTTTAAGACCCTAGGATGCAGGCCATCAGGTCCAGAGGACTTGTTACCTTTAGTCCCATTCGTTTTCCTGGTACTTTTTCTCTAGTGATGTGGATTGTTTTAAGCTCCTCTTAATTTTCTGCTACTCTTGGGATGCTTTTTGTGTCATCTACCCTGAAGACAGCTACAAAATACTTGTTCAAAGTCTCTGCCACTTTCTTGTTTCCCATTATTAATTCCCTAGTGTTATCCTCTAAGGGACCAACGTTTACTTTAGCTAGTCTGGATTATTACCTGAGCCACATGCAATTTGGCATAGGGCAAATAAGATTAGAGAAATGAATGCATGGCTGAAAGACTGGTGTGGTAGACGTGGATTCTGGTTTGTGAGGCACTGGCACCAGTACTGGGGAAGGTGGGGGGCTGTACCGTTGGTATGGTCTGCACCTGAACCGTGCTGGGACCACTGTTCTAGCGAGCCACACAACTAGAAGTAGAGAGGGTTTAAACTAAATAGTGGGGGCAAGGGATCAAATTTGGGAAAATGTGGTAAATCAAAGAGTAGAGACAAGGCAAGAGAGAAATATATGAAGGTGGCAAATGATAAACAGACCATAACAGGAAGGGACAGAGAGTACAAATATGAGACTAAATCAGAATATCAGCCTAGAGGTTACAAAAATAATAAAAGGACAAAACAAAAGACTTTGTATCTGAATGCATGTAGCATTCGAAACAAAACAGATGAACTGATACCACAAATAGAAAAAAATAAGTATGATCTGATAGCCATTACAGAGACATGGCTGCAGGATGACTTAGATTGGGACCTGAATATTGAAGGGCACTTGACACTTGGAAAGAACCAGAAGCTGAGAAAAGGTGGATGGGTGGCTCTGTTAACTAATGATGATATTAGCACAATAGAGAGGAATGACCTAAGTTCAGGAAACCAGGATGGAGAAGCTGCTTGGTTAGAGATGAGAAATGATAAAGCCAAGACGTCACTTGTGGGAGTGGTGAACAGGACCTCTAACATTAACCACATGGTAGGACGGGGTACAAGGAAAGAAGTAATGGGAGCTATTCAGAAAGGTAGAGCAATAATCATAGGGGATTTTAATCTACATATGGACTGGAAAAATCAGATGGGCAAAGGTAGCCTGGACTGATATTTCTTAGAATGTTTTTGGGATAGTTCTGAAGCCAACCAGAGAGCAGGCTCTACTGGACCTGATATTGGGCAATGAGATAGAATTAATTAATGTCCTCAGAGTGAAGGACACTCCGAGGCAGCAGCAATCATAATATTGAATTTTACATTCAGTTTGAGGGAAAAAGCGGGCCTAAGACTAGTATTTTAAACATAAATAAGGGCAATGTGAGGGCATGAAAGCGGAGAAAGCTGAAGAGAACTGGCAAATTATGTTAAGGGATAGATCAATAGGGATGCAGTGACAGACATTTAAGAAGATATTTCAGAATACATAGAATAGATACATTCCAACGAGAAAGAAAAATTTCAAGGGGGATGACCCATCATCTGTGGTTAACAAAAAAATTAAAGATAGTCTCAATCTTAATGAAAAAGCATATAATTGCACAAAGATAAGTGGTAGGTCAGAAGATTGGACAAAATATAAAATAAGCAAAGAATGACTCAAAGCTTAATAAGGAGGGGAAAAATTAGAGTGCAAGAGAAAACTAGCTAGAAATATAAAACAGATAGTAAGAGTTTCTACAGATACTTAAAAAAGAAGAGTTAACAAAGTGAGCATTGGTCCTATAAAAGCGAGTCTGGGGCATTAAGGAATGAAAATGAAATGACAGATGAATTGAGGAGGTACTTTTCACTGGTCTTCACTGTAGAGGATACAAGTCACATCTCAGAAATAGTTGTAAATCGGGAAATGGAAGGGATAGAGGAATTCAAGAAAATTACAATCACGAGGGAAGTGGTCCCGAGCAAACTGTTGGAACTGTGGACTGACAAGTCCCAGGGTCCTGATGGACTTCATCCCAGGGTCTTAACTAGTGGCTGGTGAGATAGTTGATGCATTGATTTTAATTTTACAAAATTTCCTAGATTTGGGGAAGGTTCTATTAGATTGGAAAATAGTGAATGTAACTCCTTTTATTTTAAAAAGAGGGAGACGGAAAGTCGAAAACAACAAGCCAGCTGGCTTAAGATCTGTCCTTGGGAAAATGTTCGAATCTATAACTGAAGATGTTATAGCAGGGCACTGACAAAAATTCAAAGTAATCAGGCAGAGTCAATATAGTTTTGTGAAAGGGAAATCATGTTTAACCAATTTATTAGAGTACTTTGAAGAAGTAACATGTGCTGTGGATAAAGGGAAACTGGTTGATGTACTGTACTTACATTTCCAGAAGGCATTTGACAAGGTGCCACATCAAAGGTTTTTGCGGAAAATGAAAGCTCATGGTGTTGGGGGTAACATATTGGCATGGATAGAAGATCAGCTAGCTCAGAGGAAACAGGGACCAGACATAAATGCGCCACAGGAATCAGTGCTGGGCCTCAACTTCTTACAAATTATATCAATGACTTGGATTGGATGAACAACTATAGATATGGTTGCTAAATTTGCTGATGACACAAAGATAGGTATCAAAAGTAAGTTGTGAAGAGGTCATAAGGAGACTACAAAGGGCTATGGATAGGTTAAGTGAGTGGGCAAAGATCTGGCAAATGGAGTATAATGTGGAAAATGTGAAATTGTCCATTTTGGCAGGAAGAATAAAAACAAAGCATTTTATCAAAATGGTGAGAGATTGTGCAGCTCTGAGATGCAGAGGGATCTGGGTGTCCTAGTGCATGAATCGCAAAATGTTAGAATGCAGGTTCAGCAAGTAATTAGGAAATCTAATAGAATGCTATTGTTTATTGTGAGGGGAATTGTATATGAAATTAGGGAGGTTTTGCTACAGTTATACAGGATATTGGTGAGACCACATCTAGAGTATTATGTACAGTATTGGTCTCCTTATTTAAGGAAGAATGTAAATGCATTGGAAGCAGTTCAGAAAAGGTTTACTAGATTAATACCTGGAATGGGTGAGTTGTCTTTTGAAGAGAGGTTGGACGGGGTAGGCTTGTATTTGCTGAAGTTTATAAGAGTAAGAGGCAACTTGATTGAAACATGTAAGATCCTGAGGGATCTTGACAGGGTGGATGTGGAAAGGATGTTTCCTCTTGTGGGAGAATCTAGGACTCGGATTCACTGTTTAAAAATAAGGGGTCGCCCATTTAAGACAGAGATGAGGAGAATTATTTCTCTGAGGGTCATGAGTTTTTGGAACTCTCTTCCTCAAAAGGCAGTGGAAGCAAGACTTTGAATATTTTTAAGGCAGAGGTAGATATTCGTGATAAGCAAGGGGGTGAAAAGTTATCGGGGGTAGGTGGAATGTGGGGTTAGAATCAGAGCAGCCCCTTGATCTTGTTGAATGGTGGAGCAGGCTCGAGGGCCCTCGAGTAATTTGTATGTCCATGTAGTTATCAATGACATAGGACTAGGAAAGAGCTTCTCCATCGAGAGTATGAGGAGCTAGGCACTAACTTAAAAAGCAGAACCTCAAAGGTAATAATTTCTAGATTATTAATCGAGCCACGTAAGATGAATAATATTGGAGAGTTAAAATAAAAACAAGAAATGCTGGAAATACTCAGCAGGTCTGGAGCATATGTGGAGAGCGAAGCAGAGGTAGCGTATCAGGTCAGTGATCCTTCATCAGAACTGGCAAATATTAGAAATGTAATAGGTTTTAAGCAAGTAAAGCGGGGGTGGGAGAAGAGATAACTAAAAAGAAAGTGTTGATAGAACAAGGTCACAGAGAATAACTGACCAGAAGGTCATGGAGCAAAGGCAAACGGTATGTTAATGGTGAGCTGAAAGACAAAGAGTTAGTACAGAGAGGGTGTTCATTGACAGAAAAATGAACAGCCTTGGCCCAAAGCACAAACATGAAAAAAACAGTGGGTTGGCACAGTAGAAACAGAAAGTAAACAAACTAAACAAAGAAAAAATAACTAAAAATAAAAAGGTGGGCCCTCCATGCTCTGAAATAATTGAACGCAATGTTCAGTCCGGCAGGCTGTAGCTTGCCTAATCGGTAAATGAGATGCTGTTCCTCGAGCTTGGGTTGATGTTCACTGGAACACTGCAGCAATCCCAGGACAGAGATGTGGGCATGAGAGCAGTGGGGTGTGCTGAAATGGCCAGCAAGCAGAAGCTCGGAGACATGCTTTCGGACTGAGTGGAGGTGTTCCGTAAAGCGGGCACCCAGTCTGAGTTTGGTCTCTCCAAAGTAGAGGAGACCAAATTGTGAGCAGTGAATATAGCATACTAAATTGAAAGAAGTACAAGTAAATCACTGCTTCACCTGAAAGGAGTGTTTGGGGCCTTGGATAGTGAGGAGAGAGGAGGTAAAAGGGGAGGTGTCACACCTCCTGCGATTTCAGGGGCAGGTGCCGTGGGAAGGGAACGAGGTGTTGGGGGTAATGGAGGAGCGGACCAGGGTGTCATGGAGGGAACGATCCCTTCGGAATGCTGTCAGGGAAGGGAAGATGCGTTTGGTAGTGGCATCACGCTGGACATGATGGAAATGGTGGAGGATGATCCTTTGGATATGGAGGCTGGTGGAGTGGAAAGTGAGGACAAGGGGAACCCTGTCACGGTTCTGGGATGGAGGGGAAGGGGTGAGGATAGAGGTGCAGGAAATGGACCGGACACGGTTGAGGGCCCTGTCAACCACAGTGGGGGGTAGTCCTCGGTTGAGCAAAAAGGAAGACATATCAGAAACGCTGTCGAGGAAGGTAGCATCATCAGAGCAGATGCGTCGGAGCTGGAGAAACTGGGCGAATGGAATGGAGTCCTTACAGGAGGCAGGGTGTGAAGAATTGTAGTCGAGGTAGGTGTAGGAGTCACTGGGCGTATAATAAATATTAGTAGATGGTCTATCCCCAGAGATGGAAACAGAGAAGGCGAGGAAGGGAAGGGAAGTGTCGGAGATGGAGCATGTAAAGGTGAGAGTTAAGTGGAAATTGGAAGCAAAGTTGAGATAAAGTTTTCCATTTTGGGGCAGGAGCAGGAAACGGCACCGATACAGTCATCAATGTACCGGAAAAAGAGTCACGGGAGGGGCCTGAGTAGGACTGGAACAAGAAATGCTCGACATATCCCACAGAAAACAGGCATAACCAGGCCGGGCCAGTGGGTGTGGGTGCGGGGCTGGGCCAGTGGGTGTGGGTGCGGGGCCGGGCCAGTGGGTGTGGGTGCGGGGCTGGGTCAGTGGGTGTGGGTCAGTGGGACGGGGCAACAACAACACGTGAACTGGACAGGGTCGATGTGAAGTCAAGGCCTATATTGCAGATCCTCACTGCAAAGAAAAGATTAACTTCAGGAAGTTAGATGAACACACGAGGGGAAGGAATTAGAAGGTTGTGCTTATCGGGTTTGATGAAAAGAGGTGGGAGGAAGATCGTGTGCAGCATAAACAAGGAGCAGTTGTGTCTAATGATCTGTTTCTGTGTTGTTCGTTCTGTGTGAAAAGGGAAGTGACAATGACAGATTTTCTGCAGCAGTTTTGTACAGAGATTATTGGAAACTTTGCTCTAATTCTGTAGTTTGCATTGGAACAAGATTCTAGTCTCCCTGCCAGATTCTGGCACAAGGAATATTCTGTAAAACTGACCTGAGTTTAACTGTTTCTACAATATTAAACCATTAATGAGACTTGTGTTAATGTCTCGGGAGGTGATGAGGTCAGTGACAGTCCTGTGGACAGTAGCTTGATGTTCGATGGTGGGGTCATGGTCTGGGGGAAGTAGGAAGAAGTGTCTGAGAGTAGGCGCTGAGCCTCTGCAAGGTAGAGATCGGTACGCCAGACAACAACAGCACCACCCTTATCTGCAGGTTTTATGACAATGTCAGGGTAAGACCTGAGAGAACACAGTGCAACAAGTTCAAAGGGGGACAGGTTCGAGTGAGTGAGTGAGGGGGCAGAGAAATTGAGATGGCTGATGTCTCACTGACAGTTTTCAATGAAAAGATCAAGAGTGGGTAAGAAGCCAGAGGGAAGGGTCCAGGTGGAGGGAGAATGCTGGGGGTGGGTGAATGGGTCTGCTGGTTGCTGGGAGAACTCCTGGTCAAAGTGAGTCCAGAGGCAAAGGCGACGGAAGAAGAGCTCAAAGTCATGCCGAGGGCGAAATTCATTGAGGTGGGGACGTAAGGGGATAAAACCCAGTCCTTTGCTGAGTACAGAACGTTCAGCGTCAGAGAGGGGAAGGTCAGAGGGTATAGTGAATACATGGCAAAGGGTCAGATCAGGAAGGGTGGGGTCAGAGGGAAGTGAAGGGGAAGAAGGATCTGGAGGGGCATTAGTCCCCATTTGACCGCTGGAGTTTGCGTTCCTTAACATCTGAAAGGAAGAAAAAAGTTTTTTGTTAATGCATCAGATAAGACGAAGGATGAAATGAATCTGCGGAGTAGAACAGCTTTGAGATAAGGTGAGGTGGTGCTTCTGGAGAGAGAGGTTCAGTGTGTGCATGTGGTGGTGCATAGCACTGAATGTGGATCTTAGGATGTGGCTAGAACAGCAGTCCGAGGAACGTTGTATTTCTCGGAGATGCCTGTAATCCTGGGTGGATTCAAAACATGAAGGATGAAACTTCAGTTGGAATCCACATGGAATAAGTCGGAGCCGGAGACAGTCGCTGAGGAAGGAGATGTGGCTGTGAAAATGAGTTTTGGTCGATACTTTATCAAATACCAGGAGGGAAATAGAAAGCAATGAAGGTGAACAAGGTAAAAGAGACAAACGAAAATCCCGTTAGAGAGAAGAGCAGAACTTCTTCAAGGTGGGCATTCCTGGAGAAGTGGCAGTGAATTAAACACTAAAATAAAAGCAAAATACTGCAGATGCTGGAAATCTGAAATAAAACCAAGAAATGCTGGAAATCTTCAGCAGGTCTGGCAGCATCTGTGGAGAGAGAAGCAGAGTTAATGTTTCAGGTCAGTGACCCTGTATTTTATTTTGTTTGTTTTAGTCCAGCAGCTGTTGGTGTTGACTCTCCATGTTCCCATTGACATTTCCTCCACAACATCCAACTTTGTTTTTAACTTTCTTTTGGAATTCCAGATTCTTTCTCAACCTCCTCTGCCGCGCAGGCGCAGTCAGAGTCCTACAACTGCGCAAGCGCAAGTTTAGCCTTACCACTATGCAGGCGCACAGTAACGCCTTTCTTCCGGGTTTTCTCCGCGGCTGGTCTGTGAGTGACGGTGAGGAAGAGTTAGAACATTGTATAGTATTAATACCGAGTAAAATAGCATCAATATAGAGAGATAGAGTATTAATATAGTAATAATACAGTGATATAGTATTAATACAGTGTTAATAGAGGGTTTGGTCTGGTTGGGTTAATCTGCTTCACCGATGAAAATAAAATAATGAAAAGGACAAATAACAAAATTAATAAACTGACAAAATTAATAAACTGACAAAATTAATAAACTGACAGGTTTTAACCAAAATCTGGGTTTTACTAATCACTTATTTCCCATTGTTACATCTGTTTCTCAATTTAACACAATATTGGATGTAATGATTGATCATTAACTGGTGATAAAATTATAATCATGTTATTTTTACAGGATATATTTTTAAACTTGATTAAATGTAATTACTTTGTGTTCTGTCAGAATAAAGAGTTCTCAATGGTCACCTGATCCAGCTCCCAGCCTCGACCGAGGGTTTTTATTAAACTGAGAACAGTGTTTGTTCTGCTACATTGTTGATTCATTGCTGTACTCTTTCAACACAAATCACCTGGTTATTGTTGGGACCTGCTTTCAACAGGAAATGAAACGACCATGTTTCAGCCCTTTAAACACTCACTGGAGTTTTATTCCAGGAATCCAGATGTTCCTACTCCTGAAATGTATGTTGTAATACTCACAATACTTGCACTTCTGAAATATCAAATGTTTTGGCATTGAATTCAGTTTGTTCGCAGCAAGTTAAACAGTTACTGCTAACAATTCGAGGGTTAGATGGACCCAGTGAGATCAGACAGTGTGTAACCCGGGGAGGATGGACCCAGTGAGATCAGGCAGTGTGTAACCCGGGGAGGATGGACCCAGTGTGATCAGACAGTGTGTAACCCGGGGAGGATGGACCCAGTGAGATCAGACAGTGTGTAATCCGGGGAGGATGGACCCAGTGAGATCAGACAGTGTGTAACCTGGGTAGGATGGACCCAGTGTGATCAGACAGTGTGTAACCCGGGGAGGATGGACCCAGTGTGATCAGACAGTGTTTTTACTTTGGGGAAACTTCTAGAAACAGTAATTCGGGACAAAGTTAATCGATGGACAAATTTGGGTTAATTACAGGAAAAAAACAGGCTGAATTCGTTCAGATAAAATCATGTTTAACTGACTTGCTGGAGTTGTTGAAGTGGAAACTGAGATGGTTCATGAGGGATCATAGAAAATAGGAGCAGGAGTAGGCCATTCGGCCCGTCGAGCCTATTCTGCCATTGAAACGGATCATGGCTGATCATCTACCTCTCTGCCATTTTCCCCACTATCCCCATTTACCTTGCTGTTAGTATTCAGAAATCTATCGATTTGTGTATTGAACATGTTCAATGACTGAGCTTCCACAGCCTGCTGGAGTAGAGAAGTCCATAGATTCACCACTCTCTGAGTAAAGAAATTCCTCCTCATCTCAGTCTTAAATAGCCAGCCCCTTATTCTGAAACTGTGTCCCCTAGTTCTAGACTCACCAGCCAGGGGAAACATCTTATCCACATCTACCCTGCCACGTCCCGTAAGAATTTTGTCATTTTCAATGCGATCACCTCTCATTCTTCGAAGCTCGAGAGAATACAGGCCCAGTTTCTGCAATCTTTCCTCGTAAGACAATCCCACCGTCCCAGAGATTAGTCTGGTGAACCCCCATTGCACTCCCTCTATGGCAAGTATATCCTTACATAAGGAGACCAAAATTGTACACAATACTCCAGGTGCATTCTCACCAAGGGTTTATACAAGTGAATCAATACATCTTTACTCCTGTACTCAAATCCACTTGCAATGAAGGCCAATGTACCATTTGTCTCAGTCGCTTGCAGCACCTGCATACTAGCTTTTAGTGACTTGTGAACAAGGACACCCAGGTCTCTTTGGACATCAACATTTCCCAACCTCTCTCCATTTAAGAAATGCTCTGCAATTAATCCCCATATCCAAATCATTTATGTAGATTATATAGAGGGTAATTCTGTTGATGTAGTCTACATAGACTTCCAAAAGGCCATTGATACAGTGCCACACAACAGACTTGTGAGCAAAGTTATATCTCGTGGAATAAATCGATACAGAATTGGCTGAGTGACAGTTGTAGTTAATGGATATAAAAACAAGAAATGCTGGAAATACGCCACAGGTCTGGCAGCATCTGTGGAGAGAGAAGCAGAGTTAACGTTTCAGTTAACATTCTGAAGACAGGTTACTGACCTGAAACGTTAGCTCTGCTTCTCTCTCCGCAGATGCTGCCAGACCTGCAGCGTATTTCCAGAACTTTCTGATTTTATTTCAGAATTCCAGCATCTGCAGTATTTTGCTTTTATTTTAGTGTTTAATGGATGTTTTTGTAGTGGAGTTCCACAGGAGTCAGTGTCGGGACCCTTGATCTTCCTGATGTATATTAATGATTTACACCTTGGTGGACAGGACACAATTTCAAAATTTGCGAATGACAGAAAACTTGGAAGCATTGTGAACTGTGAGGAGGGTAGTGTAGAGCTTCAAGATGGTGGAATGGGGCACAAGTAACAGATGAAGTTCAATGTGGAGAAAAGTGAAGTGGTTCGTTTTAGTAGGAAGAAAATGGCGAGAGAATATAAAATAAAAAGTACAACTCTAAAGGCGGTGCAGGAACAGAGGTACCCAGGTGTCCATGTGCTTATGTTATTGAAGGTGGCAGGATAGGTTGAGAATGAGTAATAATGCAAACAGAATGCTTGGCTTTATGAATAGGGGAATAGAGTACAAGAGCAAGGAGGTTATGTTGAACTTGTATAATATACTAGTTTGGCCTCAACTGGTTTATTGCATCAGGTTCTGGGCGCTGCATTACAGGAAAGATGTGAATACGTTGGAGAGAGTGCAGAAAAGATTCATGAGAATGGTTCCGGGATGAGGAACTTCATTTTCATGGGAGCAGGAGTAGGCCATTCAGCCCAACGAGCCTGCCCCGCCATTCAATACGATCATGGCTGATCACCCACTTTAATGCCTTTTTCCCACACTATCCTCATATTCCTTTCTGTCATTGGTATTTAGAAATCTGTCAATCTCAGCTTTAAACATACTCAATGAACGAGCATCTACATCCCTCTGGGTTAGAGAATTCCAAAGATTCACAACTCTCTGAGTAAAGAAATTTCTCCTCATCTCTGTCCTAAGTGGCTTCCCCCTTATTTTAAAATTGTGTCCCCAGGTTCTAGACTCCCCAACCAGGGGAAACATCTTAGCTACATCTACCATGTCTATCCCTTTAAGTATTTTGTAGGTTTCAATGAGATCACCTCTCATTCTTCAACACTCGAGAGAATACAGGCCCAGTTTCCCCACTTTCTCTTCATAGGACTGTTCCGCCATTCCAGGGACGAGTCTGGTGAACCTTCATTGCACTCCCTGTATGGCAATAATATCCTTCCTAAGGTAAGGAGACCAAAACTGCACACAGTATTCCAGGTGTGGTCTAACCAAGGTTCTATACAATTGAAGCAAGATTGCACTACTCCTGTACTCAAATCCTCTTGTGATAAAGACTAATATACCATTAGCCTTCTTACTTGCTTGCTGCACCTGCATGTTAGCTTTCAGTGACTGATTGACCAGGGCACCCAGGTCCCTTTGTACATCTACATTTTCTAATCTCATACTATTTAAGAAATACTCTGTACATCTTTTCCTCCTACCAAAGTGGATAACCTCACATTTTTCCACATTATATTCCATCTGCCACGTTCTTGCCCATTCACTAAGTCTGTCCACATTCCCTTGAAGCTGCTTTGCATTTTTATCATAACACACATTCCCACCTAGTTTTGTGTCATCCACAAACTTGAAAATATTACATTTGATCCCGACATCCAAATCTCTGATATATTTTGTGAACAACTGGGGCCCAAGTACTGATCCTTGTGCTGCCCCACTAGTCACAGCCCGCCAACGCGAGAATGGCGCGTTTATTCCCACTCTCTATTTTCTGCCTGTTAACCAATCCTTAATCTATGCCAGTATATTACCTCCTATCCCATGTGCTTCAATTTTGCTAACCAACCTCCTGACGGGGAATTCATCAAAAGCCTTCTGAAAATTCTGCAAATATTTGGGGCGGCACAGTGGCGCAGTGGTTAGCACCGCAGCCTCACAGCTCCAGGGACCCGGGTTCGATTCTGGGTACTGCCTGTGCGGAGTTTGCAAGTTCTCCCTGTGTCTGCGTGGGTTTCCTCCGGGTGCTCCGGTTTCCTCCCACACGCCAAAGACTTGCAGGTTGATAGGTTAATTGGCCGTTACAAATTGCCCCTAGTAGAGGTAGGTGGTAGGGAAATATATAGGGACAGGTGGGGATGTGGTAGGAATATGGGATTAGTGGAGGATTAGTATAAATGGGTGGTTGATGGTCGGCACAGACTCGGTGGACCGAAGGGCCTGTTTCAGTGCTGTATCTCTAAAACTAAAACTAAAATTACATCCACCGACTCCCCTTTATCAATTCTGTTAGTAACAGCCTCATAAAACTCCAGCAGATCCGTCAAACATGGTTTCCCTTTCATAAATCCATATTGACGATGCCCAATCAGATCATTGCCTATGTACTGTCATACCTTTTAATGAATTTTCCCAATCCACCTTATCCAATTTGTCCCTCATGCCTTCTTGATTTCCATTGCCAATTTAAATCCTGGCTTCAGATTCAAATACCTCACTTTCAAACATAATGTAAAATTCTAGCATATTATGGTCACTCATCCCTAAAAGTTATTTTACGACAAGATTATTAATTAGCCCTTTCTCATTACATAATATTAGATCTAAAATAGCCTGTTCTCTCATCAGTTCCTCAACATACTGCTCTAGAAAACCATCCCAAACGTGCTCCAGGAACTCGTCCTCCACAGCATTAGTGCTCATTAGGTTTACCCAGTCTATGTGCAGATTGAAGTCACCCATGATTACTGTATTACCCATACCATATGCTTCTCTAATCTCCTGATTAATACCTTACCCCACACTACCGCTACTGTTTGGCCTATCAACAACTCCTACCAATATTTGCTGTACTTTGCTGTTTCTTAGCTCCACCCAAACAGATTCCACATTTGTTCTTCCGATCTGAGATCCTCACTTACTAATGTACTAATCCCATCGCTTATTATCAGCGCAAAACCACCTCCTTTTCCTTTTTGCCTGTTCTTCCTAAAAGTTGAATATCTTTGAATATTCAGTTCCAATCTTGGTCACCCTGTAATCACATTTCCGTTATGGTGATTATTGCCTCTATTTGGGCCTTTAAATCATCTATCTTGTTGTGAATGCTGCATGCATTCAGGTAGAGTGCCCTTAAGCTTGTCTTCTTGACATTATTCTGCATTCTAAGCAAAGTTGACGCTTGCCTTTGTTTTGCCTGCCTTCTGATGTCACTTGCTATTTTTCTACCTCCTGTTACCAGCTTTACTTCCTTCCTACGAAGAGGGATTGGAGAAGTTGGGACTGTTTTCTTTGGAGAACAGAAGGCTGAAAGGAGATTTGATAGAGGTATTCCAAATCGTGAGAGGTCTGGGCAGAGTCGATGGGGAGAAACTGTTCCCAATCCTGAAAGAATCAAGAATGAGAGGGCACAGACCTAAGGTAATTGGCAAAAATAAACAATGGTGACACGAGGGAAAACTTTTTCATGCAGCAAGTGGTTATGATCTGGAATGCACTGCCAGAGAGTGCGATGGAGGCAGGTTCAATTGAGATATTCAAAAGGGAATTATATAGTTATCTGAAAAGGAAGAATGTGCAGGGTTATGGCGAGAAGGCAGGGGAATGGCACAAAATGAATTGTTTACTCGGAGAGCCAGTGCAAATGTGATGGGCTGAATCCTTCAGTGCTGGACTAATTCTGTGGTTATTGGGCAAAGGCAGTTTGTATCGAGTGAGGTCACAGATCAGCTATGATCACATTGCATGGCAGAAAGGGCTCTAGAGCTGGAATGGCCGACTGTAGGTGAGATCAGGGAGGGGGATTGTGATATACTTGAACAAATTAGCGTTGAAAGGGAGGAGGTTTTAACGGGCTTAAAAGTGGATAAATCGCCAGGCCCAGATGAGATGTATCCCAGGCTATTATGTGAGGCAAGGGAGGAGATAGCAGAGGCTCTGACACAAATTTTAAAATCCAGTCTGGCCACAGGAGAAGTGCCAGAGGACTGGAGGACAGTGAATGTGGTACCATTATTCAAGAAGGGTAGTAGGGATAAGCCAGGTAGTTACAGGTCAGTGAGTCTAACATCAGTGGTCGGGACACTATTAGAAAAAATTCTGAGGGACAGGATTAATCTCCACTTGAAGAGGCAGGGATTAATCAAGGATAGTCAGCATGGCTTTGTCAGGGGAAGATCATGTCTAACAAATTTGATTGAATTTTTCGAGGAGGTAACTAGATGTGTCAATGCGGGTAAAGCAGTTGATGTAGTCTACATGGACTTCAGTAAGGCTTTTGATAAAGTCCCACATGGGAGATTGGTCAAGAAGGTAAGAGCCCATGGGATCCAGGGCAAGTTGGCAAATTGGATCCAAAATTGGCTTAGTGGCAGGAGGCAGAGGGTTGTGGTTGAGGGTTGTTTTTGCGAATGGAGGCCTGTGACCAGTGGTGTACCACAGGGATCGGTGCTGGGACCCTTGCTGTTTGTAGTGTACGTTAATGATTTAGACATGAATATAGGAGGTGTGATCAGTAAGTTTGCAGATTACATGAAAATTGGCGGTGTCGTAAATAGTGAGGAGGAAAGCATTAGATTACAGGACGCGATAGATGGGTTGGTAAGATTGGCGGAGCAGTGGCAAATGGAATTTAATCCTGAGAAGTGTGAGGTCATGCATTTTGGGAGGAATAACAAGTCAAGGTAACATACAATGAATGGTAGGACTCTAGGAGGTATAGAGGGTCAGAGGGACCTTGGTGTACTTGTCCATAGATCACTGAAGGCAGCAGCACAGGTAGATAAGGTAGTTAGGAAGGCATATGGGATACTTGCCTTTATTAGCGGAGGCATGGAACATAAGAGCAGGGAGGTTATGATGGAGCTGTATAAAACGCTAGTTAGGCCACAGCTGGAGTACTGTGTACAGTTCTGGGCACCACACAATAGGAAGGATGTGATTGCACTGGAGATGGTAAAGAGGAGATTCACCAGGATGTTGCCTTGGCTGGAGCATTACATCTATGAAGGGAGACTGAAAAAGCTAGGGTTGTTTTCCTTAGAGCAGAGAAGGCTGAGGGGAGACATGATTAAGGTATACAAAATTATGAGGAGCATTGATGGGGTAGATAGGAAGAAACTTTCTCCCTTGGCCGAGGGATCAATACCCAGGGGGGCAGGAGGTTTAGAGGGGATTTGAGGAAAAATGTTTCCACCCAGAGGGTGGTTGGAATCTGAAACACACTGCCTGAAGGGTGGGTAGAGGCAGGAACCCTCTCAACATTGAAGAAGTATTCAGATGAGCACTTGAAACGCCATAGCATACAAGGCTACGGGCCAAGTGCTGGAAAATGGGATTAGAATAGGTAGGCTTGATGGCTGGCATGGACACAGTGGGCCGAAGGGCCTGTTTCTGTCTATGACTCTAATGCTGTTCCTATGAGCTCCAGATACCCTGGGTATAGTTTCTTGACTAATATTTGCTGAGTTTGGAGCAGAGATTGTAGTGAATGAGGAACAATTTTATTCCACAGGAACGTTCCGAGGAGCGGACAGTATATACAGTGACATATGGCTGGAAGAGATTAAAGAGATCGGGAGGATATCAGGCAAGAAGGATTTGTAATCGGCAGGGAAAAATCTTCAAACCAATTTACTGGCAGATTGGGAGCCAGCGGGTCTTGGCACAAAGGCAATGAACAGGTATGAGGGACTTTATCCAGGTCAGTCATTGCAATGTGGCACTGAGAATCATTTCCAAAATTGGCTTAGTGACAGGAAACAAAGGGTAATGGTCGACGGATGTTTTTGTGAGTGCGAAGCAGTTTCCAGTAGCATTCCGCAGGGCTCAGTGTTGGTCACTTGCTGTTTGTGGTATATATTAGTGATTTGCACTTTAATGTGGGAGGCATGATTGGGAAAATTGCAGGTGACAGAAAAATTGGCCATGTAGTTGATAGTGAAGAGGATAGCTGTCGACTCCAGAATGATATCAATGGTTTGGTTGAGTGGGCAGAAAAGTGGCAAATGGAATTCAATCCGGAGAAGTGTGAGGTAATGCATTTGGGGAGGACACATAAAGCAAGGAAGGATATTGAAAGGGGTAGAAGAAGTGAGAGACCTTGGAGTGCATGTCCACAGGTCCCTGAAGGTGGCAGGACAGGTAGACTGGTGAAGAGGGCACATGGAATGATTTCCTATATTGGCTGAGGTATAGAATACAAACGCAGGGATGTAATGCTGGAACTGTATAAAACGCTGGTTAGGCCACAGCTGGAATATTGCGTACAGTTCTGGTCACATTACAGGAAGGACATAATTGCTCTGAAGAGAGTACAGAGGAGATTTACAAGAATGTTGCCAGGGCTTGTAAGTTGCAGCTATGAGGAAAGATCGGATAGGGTAGGGTCGTTTTCCTGAGAACAGAGTGACTTAATTGTGCTGTACAAAATTATGAGGGGCCTAGATAGAGTAGACAGGAAGGACCTGTTTCCTCTGGTGGAGAGGTCAATTACCAGGGGGCGCAGATTTAAGGTGATTGGTAGAAGGATTAGAGGGGACATGAGGAAAAACTTTTTCACCCAGAGGGTGGTGGGTATCTGGAATTCACTGCCCGGATCAGTGGTGGAGGCAGAAACCCTCAACTCATTTAAAAGGTACCTGGACCTGCACATGAAGTGCTGCTGTAACCCACAAGGCTGTGGAGCAGGTGCTGGAAGGTGGGATTAGATTGGAGGCTAGTTTTTTTTCAGCCAGTGCAGTCATGATGGGCTGAATAGCTTCTTTCTGTGCCTTACCCTTTCTCTGGTTCTGTGGTTTTATGGGGGAATTAGGATTGTAGGAGGTGAGGGAGGAATGAAAACTTCGTAAGTTAGGACCATAATAGGTAGACAAACCTGGAAGGAGTAACACGGAGACAGAGGAAAGGGAATTAGACATGGGGGAGTCAGGAGAAATATAATTTTAAGTAAGAAATTAATTTTTAAATTCCTTGAGATTCTAAATTGAATCATCCGTCAGATTTTTAAAAATGAAATTAAATTATAAATTTACAGTCACACAAATGTTAAGGAATTATTCAATGTTACAGTTGTTTCACTTATTTATGACACACATTTGCTGATTCAGTTGCAGTAAGTGAGACTTGGAGTATAATATTCATGGGGGTGAACATCCTGATCAAGGCTGATCAATAAACTGAAGACGGTCTGATGAATTTTATAATCATTGCTCTATTGCTAATAAATTACAATGATTGGTTGACTGTGCATTTTATTCTGGTGTTTGATTCCAAGAATTGCAATCTTTGTCCCTTGCGATCTGTGCCCTTTTATAGTCCAATAATAATCAGGCTTTGTGCTGAACAATGAAATTGGAAACATCCTTTTTCTGTGGCGTTTTCTGAACCACAGGTCACAGAATCGTTACAGTGCCGAACGAGGCCATTCGGCCCATCGTGCCTGCAGCAGCTCTCTCAATGAACAATTCACCTAATACCGTCCCCATGCCTTCTACCTGTAACCCTGCACATACTTCCTATTCAAATAACAGTCTCGTTCTGGTTTGAATGCCTTGATTGAATCATCTTCCACCACACTCTCAGATAGAAGAGTTGAGGGAGAATTTAGACATTGTTACCATACATAGAATCCATGACATTGGATAAAAGCTCAGTAATTCAGTTTGAATTTGACTGAGACCGTGTGGGATTCAGATTCTCCTTGCTCCAAACAACAGGGCGTGTTGTGTTGTAATGAAAAGTCTGAAGGTCATCTTTCTGACTGGAATGTGGGATTAATCTTTAACTAGGGTGTGTGCAGAACACACAACTCTAACCCACCAGGCATTCTGCAACCAGAATCCAGAGACACAGCACAAGGTAAGGACCCTGAATTTACTGAACACAATCATAGACTTTTTATGTACCCGAATGGACTCCTCGCCTTTTCTCTGCGTAGTTGTTCAATGTTATTGATAAGTTGTAATATCCATAATGGATCGAGTTACAAAGAATTGTTTTATTCGGAAATTAACTTACTGGAAACAGCACCATTTAACAAAATAAAACTGCCAAATATAGTCTCGCTCGCTAAAATTCTACTGTTGTAAATAATGTTTAAATATATTTCTAGTGTATGAACAGTGTAAGTCTATAATTGTGCAAAGATGGGAGGCAGGTCAGAAGATTGGACAGAATATTAAAAAAAAGCAAAGAATGACTAAAAGATTGATAAGGAAGGTAAAATTAACATACGAGAGAAAACTAGCTGGAAATATAAAGACAAATTGTAAGAGCTTCTGTAGATATTAAAGATTTAACAAAGTGAGTGTTGGTCCTATCGAAAGTGAGTCTGGGGAACTAATAATGGATAGTAAGGAAATGGCAGATGAACTGAACAGGTATTTTGCATTGGTCTTCACTATTGATGATACAAGTAACATTCCAGAATTAGTTATAAGTTAGGAAATGGAAGGGAGGGAGGAACTTAAGAAAATTACAATCACCAGGGAAGTGATACTGAACAAATTGTTGGAGCTGCAGGCTGACAAGTTCCTGGGTCCTGATGGACTTCATCCTTGGGTGATAAAAGAAGTGGCTAGTGAGATAGTTGATGTGTTAGTTTTAATTTTCCCAAATTCCTTAGGTTCGGGGAAGGTTCTGTTAGATTGGAAAATAGTGAATGTAACTCCTTTATTCAAAAAGGGAGGGAGACAGAAAGCAGGAAACTACAGGCCAGTTAGCATAACATCTGTCTTCGAGAAAATGTTAGAAGCTATTATCAAAGATGTTATAGCAGGGCACTTAGAAAAATTCAAGGTAATCAGGCAGAGTCAACATGGTTTTGTGAGAGGGAAATCATGTTTAACTAATTTATTGGAGTTCTTTGAGGGAGTAATGTGTGCTGTGGATGAAGGGGAACCGGTGGATGTACTGTACTTCGATTTCCAGAAGACATTTGATAAGGTGCCACTTCACAGGTCATTGCAGAAAATAAAAACTCATGGTGTTAGGGGCCAACAAATTGGCATGGATAGAAGATTGGTTAGCTGACAGGAAACAGAGAGTAGGCATAAATGGGTAATTTTCTGGTCGGTAAGAAGTAACGGGTAGTGTGCCACAGGAATCAGTGCTGGGGCCTCAACTTTTTACAATTTATATAAATTACTTAGATGAAGGGACCAAAGATATTGTTGCTAAATTTGCTGATGAAACAAAGATAGGTAGGAAAGTAAGTTGTGACGAGGTCATAAGGAGGCGACAGACGGATATAGATAGTTTAAATGAGTGGGCAAAGACCTGGCAAATGGAGTACAATGTGGAAAAATGTGAAATTGTCCATTTTGGCAGGAAGAATTAAAAAAACAAGCATATTATCTAAATGGTGAGAGGATGCAGAGGGATCTGGGTGTCCTCGTGCATGAATCACTAAAGGTTAGTATGCAAGTACAGCAGGAAATTAGGAAAGCTAATAGAATGTTATTGTTTATAATGAGGGGAATTGAATACAAAAGTAGGGAGGTTCTGCGTCAGTTATACAGGGCATTGGTGAGACCACATCTGGAATACCGTGTACAGTACTGGTCTCCTTATTTAAGGAAGGATGTAAATGCGTTGGAGGCAGTACAGAGAAGGTTTACTAGACTAATACCTGGAATGGACGGACTGTCTTATGAGGAAAGATTGGACAGCCTATGCTTGGATCTGCTGGAAATTAGAAGAGGAAGAGTCGACTTGATTGAATCATATAAGATCCTGAGGGGTCTTGACAGGGTGGATGTGGAAAGGATGTTTAGGATGTTTCCTCTTGTGGGAGAATCTAGAACTAGTGGGTCACTGTTTAAAAATAAGGGGTTGCCCATTTAAGACAGAGATGAGAATTTTTTTCTCTGAGGGTCGTGAATCTTTGGAACTCTCTTCCTCAAAAGGCGGTGGAAGCAGAGTCTTTGAATATTTTTAAGGCAGAGGTAGGTAGATTCTTGAAAAGCAAAGGGGTGGAAGATTATCGGGGGTAGGTGGAAATCTGGAGTTGCAGTTTAGCCATGAACATATTGGATGGCGGAGCAGGCTCTAGGGGTCGAGTGGCCTACTCCTGCTCCTAATACACGTTCGTAAACGGTAATGACCGCAAAGCTAGAGTCCGGGACTCTTCAACATAATCCCTAACTATCACTGAAATTTAAAGTTTCCAACCCTGAGTTTGGGGGAGGGGGTATGGGGTGGTGGGAGTGGAGAGGTTGATGGTTATGGGGTTGTGGTTGGGGGTATTCTTTTATCCGTATTGAGTTCAGGATTCTTCGGTCCCAAAGTGAGTGAAATGCTGCCTTGTTAAAGGGGAGTCGCGATCAGCACTTCTCCAGAATTTAACTCTTGTATTTGTGAATAAGTCTGAAGATTTCAGGTACAATATGAACTGAACACCCATAAACAGGTTATTGTTGGGTCATTGCTGACATTTGATGGCACTATTGATGAGTCCATCTATCACTTTGCTGATCATTGTGAGGTGGCTGATAGGTGATAAGTTTAGACTTTGTGGATAAGATGCAGCTGGTCAATGTTTTATATTGTCCAATATGTCAGTGTCAGATGCTTTGGAATTGCTTGGCTCAGACAGCTTGTGATGGTGCTCAGCTCTTCAGCTGCTACTGGTGGAATGTAGTCACAACCCAGAGTATTCACTTTGTTCCACCATTTCAGCATCATCTTGATATCAAGTACAGTGAACTGAATTGGAGGGACAGTGAGTCAGTAAGTGTAGCAATCTCTTACAATTCTCTTTTAAACTCGCCCCTTTATTTCAGGATAAGCATGTTCATGGATCCACAGAATCAGGGTTAGTTCCTTGGCTTGCAGGAATTGAAGAACTGGGCAGTAAGACGACAGATTATGTGGGAAAGATTATAAACAGCAGGTTTCATGGCGAGCGTTTAAATTGAATTGATGACACAGAAATTATTCAGGCGAGGGAACCGGATTTCCCTTCTGAACAACAAACAGAAAGAACTGGGAGAAATGCAGTCACTGTTACCACGGTTAAAAGATCAGTAATTTCAGTGCTATTTAACATTATTAGGACAGTGTTGTACAGGGCGGGGAATGTAGGGACGATGGATCAAAACAAGAAATGCTGGAAATTCTCAGCAGGTCTGGCAGCATCTGTGGAGAGAGAAGCAGAGTTAACGTTTCAGGGCAGTGACGCTTCTTCAGAACTGGCAAATATTAGAAATGTGAAAGGTTTTAAACAAGTAAAGCGGGGGTGGGGCAAGAGATAACAAAGGAGATGTTGATCGGACAAGGTCACAGAATAGCTGACCAGGAGGTCATGGAGCAAAGGCAAACAATATGTTACTGGTGTGTTGAAAGACAAAGCATAAGTACAGATAGGGTGTTAATGGACTGAAAACTGAACAGCCGCAAGAATAAACATGAAAAAACCCAGTGGGTAAGCAAACTGAACAAATTAAGATGAAATAAAATAAACACACGAAAAAAGAAAAAAATAACTAAAAATAAAAGTAAAATGGGGGACCTGTTATGCTCTGAAATTATTGATCTCAGTGCGCAGGCTGTAGTGTGCCCTAATCAGTAAATGAGATGCTGTTCCTCAAGCATGTGTTGATGTTCACTGGAACACTGCAGTAATCCCAGAACAGAAATCTGAGCATGAGAGCAGGGGGGAGTGTTGAAATGTTGTTGAGTTCCGTCGGGTTGGGTCGTGTAGTCATGCTGTCCGGGCAAATAACATTCGTGCCACACAAGTGCAAGGCAAAGAACATCTCCAGGAAGAGAGAAACTAACCATCTCCCCTTGACATTTAATGGCATTATCATTGCTGCATCCCCCACCGAGATAAACATACAAAATTAGAGCAGGAGTAGGCCACTCGGCCCCTCAAACCCGCTCTGTCATTCAACAAGATCACGGCTGATGGGACTGTAACCTCAACTCCACATTCCCATCTACCACCAATAACCTTTCACTCCCTTGTTTATCAAGAATCTATGTACCTCTGTATTAAAAATATTTGGAGACGCTGCTTCCACCGCCTTTTGAGGAAGAGAGTTCCAAAGATTCACGACCCTCTCCTCATCTCTGTCTTAAATGGGTGAGCTCTTATTTCTAAACTTATTTTGGGGCGGCGCAGTGGTTAGCAGCGCAGCCTCACAGCTCCAGCGACCCGGGTTCAATTCTGGGTACTGCCTGTGTGGAGTTTGCAAGTTCTCCCTGTGTCTGCGTGGGTTTCCTCCGGGTGCTCTGGTTTCCTCCCACATGCCAAAGACTTGCAGGTTGATAGGTTAATTGGCCATTATAAAATTGCCCCTAGTATAGGTAGGTGGTAGGAGAATGGTGGGGATGTGGTAGGGAATATGGGATTAATGTAGGATTAGTATAAATAGGTGGTTTTTGGTCAGTACAGACTCGGTGGGCCGAAGGGCCTGTTTCAGTGCTGTATCTCTAAAAAAAAACAAGGGGTCACAGAGCTGAAACGTTAACTCTGATTTTCTCTTCAGAAATGCTGCCTGACCTGCTGAGCATTTCCAGCATTTTCTGATTTATTTCAGATTTCCAGCATCTGCACTATTTTGCTTTTGTACTAATCGTTCTGTTTAACTCCATTCATGGTCTCCTTCCTCTTCCAGCTCAGCAAGACGCCCTCTGAGAACACTCCATTTCTCAAATTCTGGTCTCTTGTATATTTCACCCTCTCTTCACTCCAACTATGTTGGTCACACTTTCTGCTGGTCCTGATCTCTGCTCTGCAATTCCCACCTAAACCTCTCCACCTCCCTCTCCTCAATTTGGACACTGCTTAAAAATGACTAACTTGATCAATCTTTTGGCCACCCCTCGTTCTACATCCTTTATTCAGCGCCCATCTTTTGTCTGATTTGGCTTCTGTGAAGCGCTTTGGGATGGTTTCCGATGTTTAAAGTGCTGTGAAAATATAATTTGTTGTTAAGTGTTTATTATCCCAGTGTCGGTGAATGAAACAGTAGGTAACTGAATTTTACAAGGTCTCAAATTTGGTTTTCAATTATTGCCGGAAGATAACTTCAGCTATAGTTTGGAGAAATTACTGATGTGACCGAGTCACTTTTAGCTTTCCACAGTGGGTAAAGAAAAGTACGCTGATAGTTTTAATTGAACACACGGGTGAGGGCAGACAAACAGTGAGACACAGATATAGTTGGAGAATTATGATTGCATATAATTGTCAATGTGTAATTACACATTATTGGTGTTTTCTGAGATTGGAATACCCGTTAAGATATTCCACATATCAATGGTCTCACTATCTCACTGTTTAAAAAGGGACAATTACAAACTTAGCGAGACTGTTAATGTTAAAAATATGAGATATAAGCGCCCAAACCAATTTCAAGAATTACAAGACAAAATTTCACATTCTAAGACTTTTTGTATACAACTAAACTAAAAGAAATCCCCATTTACTAAGTAGCTGATACCCCAGATTTACAAATCATGATATTTTCATTACTTATTAAAATACTTGAAAACCTCACAACACACTTAGGCATTACACATTCCTCTTTGATGGTGAAATATTTGTTATTAAAAGTCTCAAACTCCTCCCACCTGCAAAGGGTTGTATCTCCCAGACCTCTTCAATATCAGTCTCCTCTTCGAGTACTTCTCCGAGCTGGGCACCTGTGAATAAGATGATTCCTGGTGATCCATCACAAAATCAGTAAAATTTAATGGGAACCTCACATCAACAGTAAATTCTCCTTTTGAAATAAAGATATTACAGAAGTATGATTTTCAGCAGAGATAACGATGTGACAGGGGAGGATGGTCCCAGTGTGATCAAGCAGTGCGTAACCCAGGGAGGCTGGACCCAGTGTGATCAGACAGTGCGTAACCCGGGGAGGATGGACCCAGTGTGATCAGACAGTGTGTAACCTGGGGAGGATGGACCCAGTATGATCAGACAGTGCGTAACCCGGGGAGGATGGACCCAGTATGATCAGACAGTGCGTAACCCGGGGAGGATGGACCCAGTGTGATCAGACAGTGCGTAACCCGGGGAGGATGAACCCAGTGTGATCAGTCAGTGTGTAACCTGGGGAGGATGGACCCAGTATGATCAGACAGTGTGTAACCTGGGGAGGACGGACCCAGTATGATCAGACAGTGCGTAACCCGGGGAGGATGGACCCAGTGTGATCACAGTGCGTAACCCGGGGAGGATGAACCCAGCGTGATCAGACAGTGTGTAACCCGGGGAGGATGGACCCAGTGTGATCAGACAGTGTGTAACCTGGGGAGGATGGACCCAGTATGATCAGACAGTGCGTAACCCGGGGAGGATGGACCCAGTGTGATCAGACAGTGTGTAACCCGGGGAGGATGGACCCAGTGAGATCAGACAGTGCGTAACCCGGGGAGGATGGACCCAGTGTGATCAGACAGTGCGTAACCCGGGGAGGATGAACCCAGTGTGATCAGACAGTGTGTAACCCGGGGAGGATGACCCAGTGTGATCAGACAGTGTGAAACCTGGGGAGGATGGACCCAGTATGATCAGACAGTGCGTAACCCGGGGAGGATGGACCCAGTGTGATCAGACAGTGTGTAACCCGGGGAGGATGGACCCAGTGTGATCAGACAGTGTGTAACCTGGGGAGGATGGACCCAGTATGATCAGACAGTGCGTAGCCCGGGGAGGATGGACCCAGTGTGATCAGACAGTGTGTAACCTGGGGAGGATGGACCCAATATGATCAGACAGTGTGTAACCTGGGGAGGATGGACCCAGTGTGATCAGACAGTGTGTAACCTGGGGAGGATGGACCCAGTGTGATCAGACAGCGTGTAACCTGGGGAGGATGGACCCAGTATGATCAGACAGTGCGTAACCCGGGGAGGATGGACCCAGTGTGATCAGACAGTGTGTAACCCGGGGAGGATGGACCCAGTATGATCAGACAGTGCGTAACCCGGGGAGGATGGACCCAGTGTGATCAGACAGTGTGTAACCTGGGGAGGATGGACCCAGTATGATCAGAGAGTGTGTAACCTGGGGAGGATGGACCCAGTGTGATCAGACAGTGTGTAACCCGGGGAGGATGGACCCAGTATGATCAGACAGTGTGTAACCTGGGGAGGATGGACCCAGTATGATCAGACAGTGTGTAACCTGGGGAGGATGGACCCAGTGTGATCAGACAGTGTGTAACCTGGGGAGGATGGACCCAGTGTGATCAGACAGTGTGTAACCCGGGGAGGATGGACCCAGTGTGATCAGACAGTGTGTAACCTGGGGAGGATGGACCCAGTGTGATCAGACAGTGTGTTACCTGGGGAGGATGGACCCAGTGTGATCAGACAGTGTGTAACCCGGGGAGGATGGACCCAGTATGATCAGACAGTGTGTAACCTGGGGAGGATGGACCCAGTGTGATCAGACAGTGTGTAACCTGGGGAGGATGGACCCAGTGTGATCAGACAGTGTGTAACCCGGGGAGGATGGACCCAGTGTGATCAGACAGTGTGTAACCCGGGGAGGATGGACCCAGTATGATCAGACAGTGTGTAACCCGGGGAGGATGGACCCAGTATGATCAGACAGTGTGTAACCTGGGGAGGATGGACCCAGTATGATCAGACAGTGTGTAACCTGGGGAGGATGGACCCAGTATGATCAGACAGTGTGTAACCTGGGGAGGATGGACCCAGTGTGATCAGGCAGTGCGTAACCCGGGGAGGATGGACCCAGTATGATCAGACAGTGTGTAACCTGGGGAGGATGGACCCAGTGTGATCAGACAGTGTGTAACCTGGGGAGGATGGACCCAGTGTGATCAGACAGTGTGTAACCCGGGGAGGATGGACCCAGTGTGATCAGACAGTGTGTAACCTGGGGAGGATGGACCCAGTGTGATCAGACAGTGTGTTACCTGGGGAGGATGGACCCAGTGTGATCAGACAGTGTGTAACCCGGGAGGGATGGACCCAGTATGATCAGATAGTGTGTAACCTGGGGAGGATGGACCCAGTGTGATCAGACAGTGTGTAACCTGGGGAGGATGGACCCAGTGTGATCAGACAGTGTGTAACCCGGGGAGGATGGACCCAGTGTGATCAGACAGTGTGTAACCCGGCGAGGATGGACCCAGTATGATCAGACAGTGTGTAACCCGGGGAGGATGGACCCAGTATGATCAGACAGTGTGTAACCTGGGGAGGATGGACCCAGTATGATCAGACTGTGTGTAACCTGGGGAGGATGGACCCAGTATGATCAGACAGTGTGTAACCTGGGGAGGATGGACCCAGTGTGATCAGGCAGTGAGTATCCTGGGGAGGATGGACCCAGTGATTTAAAAAAAAAAATCTTTCACCTAACTCCATAGAGCTGCCTTTGCCCGATATCCCTTTAAATGAGATTAGGGAACAAATATGCATTAATTTGAGGTGTAGGTCTATCATTTGGCCCAGCATCAATTGCTGTTTGCAGCAGAGTGTTCCAAATTTCTGCCACCCTTCACATGTCGAAGTGTTACCACACACCTCATTCTCTAATTTGTAGACTCTTTCCCCTCATCCTAAATTCCCCAACCAACAGAAATGGCTTCTTTCTATTTACCATAACCATTCCCATAATATGTTGAAAATTTCACTCAAATCACCTTCTTAATTCCAGGGGATGCAACCCAAACCTCTGGAATCTCTCTTTTGAAATTTAACCCTTGAAGTTCCAGTATCACTGTTGCAAATCTGTGCTGCACTCTCTCCAAGGCCAATATATCCTTCCTAAGATGCCCAGAACTAACCACAGTACTCCAGGTTAATGTGTGTCTGGAGAAATGGTGCAGGAGAGAGTTTCGGATTCTGGGGCAATGGGATAAGGTCTGGGGCAGGATAGACCTGGAGAAGATGGAGAGGTTACACCTGAACACAGCTGGGATCAGTGTCCTCACTGTATAGTTCACTGGTACTTTGGGAGATGGTTTAAGTTAATTGGGCAGTGGGGTGAGCACCAGAATAAAATGTCGTGCGGGGAAACTAGATGCACAGAGGACTGGGAGAAGCAAATGGAACTAGTGTAAATAATAGTGCAATAATACAAGGGAATGGAAAGCAGCCAAATGTGAAGCAGTCTAAGATGTGTTTGGAGTGCAGATACCTGAATACATGTGGCATGGTAAATAAGGTCGGTGAGATACAGGCGCAATTCGCCACATAGAAGAATGATACAATGGCAGTAGCAGAGATACTCCAAGAAGGAGCAAATTGGGAACTTAATATTCCTGATTACAAGGTATTAGGGAACGTTAAGAAGGGATATGTTTGCTGTATAGATCAAAAAACTATTGTAGCTCTGGAGAGGGTTGATGTTGTTGAGTGGAGAAGGACAAGAATGTATTTGATTACAATTAACCAACAATAGAGGAGCTATTGCATTACTGAGTAATATAGACCACCAAATAATGGAAAAGTGATTGAGGAGCAAATTGCAGGCAATTTATAGGAAGATGTAAGAACTGCAGTGTAGTGATGAAGGGAAATTTCAATCATCCTAATATAGACTGGGATAATAACAGTGTAACATGCAAAGAGTGGGAGCAATTCCTAAAATGTATACAAGAAAACTTCCTTTATCAGTGTTTCCAGCCTAACAAGGAAGGAAGTTTTGCTGAATCTAGTTCTATGAAGATAAGAACATAAGAAATAGGAACAGGAGGCCCCTTGAGTCTGTTCCAGCATTCAGTACGATCATGGCTGATCTTCTGCCTCAACTCCACTTTCCCGCTCACTCCCCATATCTCTCGATTCCCTGAGAGATCAAAAATCTATCTATCTCGGATTTAAATATTCTTAATGAGGGAACATCCACAACTCTCTGGGGTAGAGAATTCTCAAGATTCCCTCTGGGGAATAAAGTGGAGAAATGTAGCATGTTTTAGTGGGAGAGCATTTGTGGAACTGTGATCATAATCTCATCCAGCTTCGAATAATAACAGTAACGGAAAAGGACAAGGTACAATCAAACATACTTCAGTACAGGAGGACTCACTTTACTGAGTTGAAAAGGGATCTGGCTCAGATGGATTGGAATCAAAAATTGTCCAGCAAAACAATAATGAAAAATGGGAGGACGTCAAATAGGAGATGCTTCATCCAGAGTAGACACATTCCTATTGGAGCACGGGAAGAAGGAAGGAACGGCATTCACACCTGGAGCACCCTGGGTGATAAACGATATACAGGTCAAAATGAGATGGAAAAATACAGTACATGGGAATTGTAAAGTTCGGACTACAGTAGAGAACAAAACTGAATATAACAAATGCAGAGGAGATCTTAAAGGGAATATGAAGGGCCAAGAGAGCATATGAGAATAGATTAGTGGCAAACATAAAAGGGAATCCAGAATTGTTTTATAAATACATAATAATGAAAGGGTAGTCAGAGGAATAGTGGACCTGATTAGGGACCAAAAAATGAGAATTTGTGGAGGCAGAGGGCATGGATAAGGTATTAAATGAGTAATTTACATGTGCTTTCACTAGGGAAGAGGAGGCTGTCAATGCAGCATGAAAGGAGGAGGCAGGAGTGATATTGAGTAGAATAAAAATAGACAAAGAGAATGTCCTTAAAAGGTTGGCAGTCCTTTCAAGTAGAAAAGTCATCAGGTCTGATTGGGATGTATCCTGAATTACTGAGGGAAGGAAGGGTGGAAATTGAGGAGACTGTGACCACAATCTTCTAATCCTCCTCGGATGATGGGTGGTGCCAGCGGACTGGAGGATTGCAAATGTTACATCCCTGTTCAAAAAAGGGAAGAGGGATACACCTGCCAACAACAGGCCAACCAGCCGAATGTCAATGATGGGGAATCTTTTGGAAACAATAATCCGAATAAAAATTAATTGGCGCTTGTAAACTTATGGGCCAATAAATGAAAGTCAGTCCGGATCTGTTAAAGGCAAATTAAGTTTGCCTAAAGTCATCAACTTCTTCAATGAAGTCATGGAGTGGGTTAATGAGGGTAGTGTGTTGATTTTGTACACATGGACTTTCAAATGCTGCCTGACAAAGTACCATATAATAGACTTGTTAGCAAAATGAAAGGCCATAGGGTTAAAGGGACTGGTGGATACAAAATTGTCTAAGGGACGGAAAGCGGGGAACGGTGGTGCGATGATGTTTTTCAGACTGGAGAAAAAAATATAATGGTGCTCCCAGGGGTTGGTATCAGGACCACTGCACTATTGTGTGTATATTAATGACCTGAACTTGGGTATACAGGGCACAAAACCCAGTAAACAGTTCGGGGAATAATGACATGCTTCTGGAGGACATTGACAGACAGGTAAATTGGGCAAACACATGGCAGATGAAATTTAGCAGAGAAGTGTGCATGGTAAATTTTGGCAGGAAGAATAAGGAGAGGCAATATGTATGTAATGGAGTACAATTTTAAACAAGTGCAGCAACAGAGACATGTTGGTGTACCTGAAGGGCTGGAGGCAGATCACGTTGAGAAGGATGTTTAAAAAACATATTTGTGATCCTTGGCTTTCTTCATAGAGGATTAGATTAAAATAAAACAAGGAGTTTATGCTAAACCTTTACAAAACACTGGTTAGTACTCAGCTGGAATATTGTGTTCAATTCTGGCACCACAATATAAGAAGGATATCAAGGCCTTGCAGAGGATGTGGAAGAGACTTACTAGAATAGGAGAAAGGATGAGGGACTTCATACTCTGCTGTAACCTGGAATACAATGTTTTGCAGATAACATATCAACTGAAATGGAGAATTCATCAAGTAATCAACGTCAGATTCAACACCCTGCTGCAAGGGAAGGTGATCAGGACACAGGAACCGGTACCAGTGAACAAAGTCAGATTCAACACCCTGCTACAAGGGAAGGTGATCAGGACACAGGAACCAGTACCAGGGAAGCGACTCATTCTCCCAGAGATGTAATACTTGAGAATAATACAAGTATTGAACGAAATACAGGTTAGTAGAATTAAACTCATTACAGTTGTTCCAAGAATATCTGATACCTCAATTACTACAGCAAAACTCTCCATTCCTTTACTGACCAACAAAAAATATGTAATAGACATGGAACAGTAGTTCACAGCTGTAATTGGTGCATATTCTGGATTCTCTTTGCTGCACCTGTCTTTTATTATTTCATTTTGTTAAGGAAGAAGTGCTAATGAGGTAGTAATTGCTTTTAACGTGCAAAATAGGCACTGCCCCGATCCGCCCGCGCTCGCACCCCGATCCGCCCCCGCTTGCACCCCGATCCTCCCGCGCTTGCACCCCGATCCTCCCGCGCTTGCACCCCGATCCGCCCCCGCTTGCACCCCGATCCGCCCCCGCTCGCACCCCGATCCGCCCCCGCTCGCACCCCGATCCGCCCCCGCTCGCACCCCGATCCGCCCCCGCTCGCACCCCGATCCGCCCCCGCTCGCACCCCGATCCGCCCCCGCTCGCACCCCGATCCTCCCGCGCTCGCACCCCGATCCGCCCGCGCTCGCACCCCGATCCGCCCCCGCTCGCCCCCCGATCCGCCCCCGCTCGCCCCCCGATCCGCCCCCGCTCGCCCCCCGATCCGCCCCCGCTCGCACCCCGATCCTCCCGCGCTCGCACCCCAATCCGAGTTCCAGGATTTTGACACAGCGACAGTGAAGGAACGGCGATATAGTTCTCAGTCAGGATGGCGTGTGGCTTGGAGGGGAACTTGCCGGTGGTGGTATTCCCATGTGTCCCATGTCCCTGTTCATCTTGGTGGTGGAGGTTGTGGTTTTCGAAGGTGCTGTTGAAGGTGGCTTTGTAAGTTACTGTAGTGCATCTTTTAGATGGTCCACACTGCTGCCACTGCACACTGGTGGAGGGAGTGAATGTTTAAACTGGTGGATGGGGTGTTGATCTAGCTGACTGCTTTGTCTTAGATGGTATCGACCTTCTTGAGTGTTGTTAGAGCTGCACTCATCCTGGCAAGTGGAGAGTATTCCATCAGATTCCTGACTGTAGACAGTGAACAGGCTTTGGGGTGTCAGGAGGTGGGTTACTCACTGCAGAATTCCCAGCCTCCGACCTGCTCTTGTAGCTACAGTATTTATAGAGCTGCTCCTGTTCAGTTTCTGGTCAGTGGTAACTCTCAGGATGTTGATGGTGGTGGGGTGGGTGTGGGGATGAGGTGCTCAGTGATGGTAATGCCGTTGAACATCAATGGATGGTGGTTAGATTCTCTCTTGTTGGAGATGGCCATTGCCTGGTGCTTGCCTGGTGTGAATGTTACTTGCCATTTACAGCCTAAGCCTGAATGTTGTCCAGGTCTCGCCTGCAGGCACGGACTGCTTCAATATCTGAGGATTTGTGAATGGTACTGAAAACAGTGCAATCATCAGCGAACATCCCCACTCCTGACCTTATAATGGAGGAAGGGTCATTGATGAGGAGTTGAAGATGGTTGGGCCTGGGACACTTCCCTGAGGAAGTCCTGCAGCCTATGGTGCAACCTAACAGTGCGTGAACAATTATGTAATAGTGATAATATGATTGAGTTTAATTTGTGTTTTGAAAGGGAGAAACGCGAAGCAGCTGCTAAGATTCCACATTTAGGTAAGGCTGACTTCAATATGATGAGACAAAGACTGTCAACAGTAAACTAGGCAAAGCTGTTAATGGGTAAAATGATAGCGAATCAGTGGGAGGTGTTAAAAGAAGAATTTGTGATGCAGAACCAGTTTATATCCCTAAGACTGCAATCGATCAAATGCTGCCTTGATGTCAAGGCCAGTCGCACTCTCATCTCACCTCTGGAGTTCAGCTCATCTGTCCATGTTTGGATCACGGCTGTGATGAGGTCAGGAGCCGAGCGGCTCTGGTGGAACCCAAACTGAACATCAGAACTGTCAATGATACCTTCAATAACTTTGCTGATGATTGGGAGCAGACTGATGGGGCAATAATTGACTGGATTATATTTGTCCTGCTTTTGTCACAGGACATACTTGGGCAATTTTCCACTTTGCCGGGTAGGTGCCAGTGTTGTAGCTGTACTGGAACAGTTTGTCTAAGCTAGTCCTGGAGGACAGGTCTTCAGTACTACTGTCAGCATATTGTCAGGGCCCATAGCCTTTGCTGTATCCAGTGCCTTTGGACGTTTCTTGCTGTCACTTGGACTGACTCTAATTGCAGATATCCTAACTATAATCTTCCAAAGTTCTCTCGAGTCAGGAACCATTCTATTAGATTTGAATATTGTGCTGCTATTTAAGAAAGGTGAGAGAGTGAAACCAGGGAATTAGAGACCAGTTAGCCTAACATATGTTATCAGGAAATTCCTAAAGTCTGTCATAAAGATAGAGTGACTGAACACCTTGGAAAATTTTCAGCTGATCAGATAGAGCCTTCAGAGATCTGTAAAGGGTAAGGTGTCATGCTTTCGAGAATTGTGACATTGAAAAATTACAGACTGCAGCAGAAGAGTTATAAAAATTGACTTTGCCTTTCAAGAAAATGGATAATCCTGCAAATGATGGCCACACATGCATTCGGATAGTGGCACATTGTCTGTTTAGAACAAAGAATATCTTCAAAGCTAAGAGCTGTCAATTGTTCCCATCCTACACCCATCCTGAAACATTCCTGAGTTGAATGGAATAAAAACAATAAAGGCCTGAAATACTCGGCAGGTCTGGCAGCATCTGTGGAGAGAGAAGCAGAGTTAATGTTTCAGGTCAGTGACCATCAGAAATGGCAAAGGCTGGAAATGTAATAGGTTTTAAGCAAATAATGCGGGGTTGGGCAAGAGATAAGCAAAGAGAAGTCCCCCTCTGAACTTTCTGCACTCCGTTCTCTCAGGTCTAACCCTGACAGTGCCATCAAACCTGCAGACAAGGGTGGTGCTGTTATTGACTGGTGTACCAACCTCTACCTTGCAGAGGCTTAGCGCCAACTCTCAGACACTTCTTCCTACTTCCCCCTGGACCATGACCCCACCACTGAACATCAAGCTACTGTCTACAGGACTGTCACTGACCTCATCTCCTCTGCAGATCTTCCCTTTACAGGTTCCAACCTCATAGTCCTGCAACCCTGGACAGCCCGCTTCTACCTCCTTCCCAAAATCCACAAACAGGACTGTCCCGGCAGACTCATTGTTTCAGCCTGTTCCTGCCCCACTGAACTTATTTCTTCCTATCTTGACAATAACTTTTCACCCCTGGTCCAGTCTCTTCCCACCTGTGGTGGTGCAGTGATAATGTCACTAGACTAGTAATTCAGAACCCAGTTCTGGGGACATGGGTTTGGATCCCACCACCACAGATGGTGAACTTTGAATTCAATTCATAAATCTGGAATTAAAAGCTGGTCTAATGATGACCAGGAAATCACTGTCGACTGCTGTAAAAATCCATCTGGGTCACTAATGTCCTTTAGGGTAAGAAATCTTTTCCTGGTCTGGCCTACATGTGACTCCAAACCCACAGCAATGTGGTTGACTTTTAAAAATGCCTTCTGAAATGGCCAAGCAATCTGCTCAGTCCAAGGGCAGTTAGGGATGGACAACAAATGCTGGCCTCGCCAGCGACACCCAGATCCCACAAACAGATAAAAAAACATGCGTGACTCTTCTGACACCCTACGTCATTTTGACAATTTTCAGTTTCCTGGCCCTAACCGCCTCCTCTTCAGTATGGACATCTAATCTTTCTACACCTCAATTCTCCACCAGGACGGTTTGAGGGCTCTCTGCTTCTTCCTTGAACAGAGGCCCAACCAGTCACCATCCACCATCACTCTCCTCCACCTGGCTGAACTTGTTCTCACATTGAACAACTTTTCCTTCAACTCCACTCACTTCCTTCAAGTAAAAGGTGTTGCTATCGGTACCCGCACGGGTCCTAGTTATGCCTGTCTTTTTGTGGGATATGTCGAACATTCCTTGTTCCAGTCCCACTCAGGCCCCCTCCCCCAACTCTTTTTCTGGTAAATTGATGACTGTGTTGGTGCCGTTTCATGCTCCCGCCCTGAACTGGAAATCTTTCTCAACATTGCTTCTAATTTCCACTCTTCTCTCACCTTTACATGGTCCATCTCTGTCACTTCTTCCTTTCCTCAACTTCTCTATCTCCATCTCTGGGGATAGGCTGTCTACTAATATTCATAAGCCCACTGACTCCCACGACTACCTTGACTACAATTCTTCACACCCTGCCTCCTGTAAGGACTCCATTCTATTCTCCCAGTTTCTCTGTCTCCGATGCATCTGCTGTGCTGATGCAACCTTCCACGACAGTGCGTCTGATATATCTTCCTTTTTCCTCAACCGAGGATTCCCCCCCCCGCTGTGGTTGACAGGGCCCTCAACCGTGTCCAGCCCATTTTCCGCACTTCTACCCTCACCCCGAAGAACAGCGACAGGGTTCCCTCTGTCCTCACTTTCCACCCACCAGCCTCCACATCCAAAGGATTATCCCCCGCCATTTCCACCACATCCAGCGTGATGCCACTACCAAATGCATCTTCCCCTCCCTTCCCCTGTCAGCATTCTGAAGGGATCGTTAGCTCCGCGACACCCTGGTCCACTCTTCCATTACTCCCGACACCTCATCCCCTTCCCACGGCACCTTCCCATGCAAATCACAGGAGGTGTATTACCTGCCCATTTACCTCCTCTCTCCTCACTATCCATGGCCCCAAACACACCTTTCAGGTGAAGCAGCGATTTACTTGTACTTCTTTCAATGTAGTATACTGTATTCGCTGCTCACAATGTGGTCTCCTGTACACTGGGGAGACCAAACGCAGACTGGGTGACAGCTTTGCGGAACACCTCCGCTCAGTTCGAAAGCAGGACCCCAAGCTTCCGGTTGCTTGCCATTTCAACACACCCCCCTGCTCTCATGCCCACATCTCTGTCCTGGGATTGCTGCAGTGTTCCAGTGAACATCAACACAAGCTCGAGGAACAGCATCTCATTCCCCGATTAGGCATGCTGCATCCTGCCGGATTGAACATTGCATTTAATAATTTCAGAGCATGAAGGGTTAGTTATTTTTTCTTTTTTACTTTTTATTTGCTTGTTTTATTTTGTTTCATCATTCATTTTTTTTAACCATGTGCCTACCCACTGCTTTTTTCATGTTTGTGCTTTGGGCCAGGCTGTTCTATTGTTCTGTCAATTAACACCCTCTGTGCTTTGTCTTTTACCACACCATTAACGTACCATTTGTCTTTGTCCCATGATCTTCTGGTCAGTTATTCTCTGTGACCTTGTCCTATCAACACTTTCTCTTTGGTTATCTCTTGCCCCACCCCCACTTTCTTTGTTTGGTAATGCTCACAGGAGGTTTCAGCTGTTTGATATCAGAGGAAATGTAACAGTTTGGATAGAATACCGACAATGTGTTTAGTTTTCTCCATTTGTGTTCACAGATCCGAACTCCACAATCACTGATTTCCTGACAAAGTGCGACGATTACCAGCTGTTCAAGTTGATGAAATTCTACCGGGACAGACTAGAACAGGCGATTGAAGAAGGAGTGGAGGGACTCAGTCTCATATTAAAAGAGGAGGACCATTTCACTGGACAAGAGCATCAAGTAAGTGGGAAGGATACAGCATGAGGTTAATTTGTTCTAATGTCACAGAACTGATAGAATATTGTAACATGGGAGCATAGGAAATGCTGGGTAAAAAATGACCAAGGTCTGACTCACCTTCTAACATTTGGGCAGTCACATACTGCACTGATAATGGAGTTGTTAATTGTTAACTGATCTCTATCAGCTAGTCTACAACAGACCCAGGTATGTGGAAAAGCCCAGAGGTGGAGAGCTTTGGGAACCAGAGGTCTAAAGTCACCTGTTCCTTCCAAGCATGTTACACTCACCACGTTTGGGTCCAGTGACATAGTGATCATGTTACTGGATTGTTATACCAGAGATCTGGATCAATAATCCAGACACCTGAGATCAAATCTCACTGTGGCAGTTTGTGAGTTTGAATTCATTAAATAATATTGGATATTTGTCAAAACCCAGCTGGTTCAGTAACATCCTTTAGGGAAGAAAACCTGCCATCCTTATCCAGCTTGACCTACCTGTGACTCCAGACAAAGTGGCGTGGTTGACTCTTAATTGCCCTTTGAAATGGCCTAGAAAGCCACTCAAACTGCTACAAAAAAGTAGAATAGTAAAACCAGGTGGACCGACCAGAATCATATTCTGTCACACAGCCCGCTGACCCTCCAAATTCCTCAGTAACATCTGCAGACTTGGAAAAAAAATTGAAAGAACTTATCCCACAGCTCAGTTAAGCAACAGCCTGACCTAGGTATGATCGAGTCTAACCATCAATCAATATCCCAGACTCCTCCATCACTATTCCTAGGTATGTCTTTTCCCACCAGACAGAACGATGGGAGATGGTGGCCCAGTGATATACAGTAAACAGGGTGGGCCACGAAAGACCTCAACATTGACTCTGAATCCCGTGAAATCTCATGACCTGAGGTCAGACATGGACGAGGAAACCACTTTCTGATTATTGTCCTCCCTCAGTTGAGGAATCTGTATTCCTTCATGTCACGTGGAAGAAGCAAGGGCCCAGAATGTACTCTGGAGGAGGTGAGGGTGGAGAATCTGTAATGTCCATCAAGAGTGGGTCAGTAGAACCACTCCTGACCGAGCTGGCCAATCCTGAAGGACATATCTGGCAGACTGGGCATGCAGAGGATGGCGAGAGAACCAACACAAGGGAAAAAATCTACTTGTCCTCACCCATCTATCTGTCGCAGATGTATCTGTCCATGACCGTATTGGTAGGAGTGATCACCACACAGTCCCTGTGGAGACTAAGTCACGTTTGGGAACTGAAGACTCCTCCATCATGTTGTGTGCACTACCACCGTTCTAAATGTGATGATACAGAATAGATCTATCATCCAAAACTGAGCATCCATGAGGTGCTGGGAGCCACGAGCAGCAGCAGAATGATATTTCACTACATTCTGTGACCTCATGGCCTGTCGTATCCCTCACTCTACCATTATCATCAAGCCAGGGACCAACTCTGGTTCAATGAGGAGAGTAGGAGAGCATGTCAGGAGCAGCAACAGGCAAACTGAAATTGAGGTGCCAACATAGTGAAGCTACATCACAGGACTACATGCTGAACAGCAGAAGTGGCATGCTGTAAACAGACAAGCGATCCCACAACCAACAAATCATAAAACTTTACAGTCCTGTCACACCCAGTCATATAGTGCTGGACAATTAAACAACTAACTGAAGAGGACGTTCCACAAACATCTGCATCATCCATAATGGCGAAGCCCAGAGTGCAGAAAACAAAGCTGAAGCATTCGCAGCCATCTTCAGCCAGAAGTTTCAAGTAGATGATCCATCTCTGCCTCATCCTGAGGTCCACACCTTCACAGATGCCGGTCTTCAGCCGGTTTGATTTACCCTACGTGATAAAAGAAATGGCTGAGTGCACTGGACACAGCAACTTCTATGGGCCCCGGCGATATCACATCTGTAGTGATGAAGTAACCACATCTCTAGGAAGCTGGTCCAACACTGGCAGCTGCCTGACAAATTGGAAGAATTGCCAATGTATGTCCTGCTCCACAAAACGCAGGACAAATCCATCACCCAATCAATTACCGCCCCATAGGCTACTCACAATCATCAGCAAAGTGATAGAAGTTGTCGTCAACAATGCTGTCAAGAGGCACTTACCAATAATCTGCTCATCGATGCTCAGTTTGGGTTCCACCACAGACACCCAGCTCCAGACCTCATTCTGGCCTTGGTCCAACTCTGGATAAAGAACCAAATTCTAGAGGAAAGGAGAGAGTGTTGGCCCTTGACAGCAAGACAACATTTGACCGAATGTGACATCAAGAAGCCCTAGTACAATTGAAGTCAATGGGAATCGAGGAAAACTCTCCACTGGCTGGAGTCATGTCTAGCACAAAGGAAGATGGTTGTGGTTGTTGGAGGCCAATCATCTCAGCCCCAGGACATCACTACAGGAATTCCTCAGGGCAGTGTCCTCGGCCCAAAGATCTTAAGCTGCTTCAGCGATGACCTTCCCTCCATCATATGGTCAGAAATGGGGATGAAGATTGCACCGTGTTCAGTTCCATTTGCAACTCCTCAGATAATGAAGCAGTCTGTGACCACATAGAGAAAGACTTGGACAACATTCAGGCTTGAGCTCACAAATGGCAAATAACATTCGTGCCATACAAGTACCAAGGTACAAATCAGGAGTGTGATGGAATATTCTCCACTTGCCTGGATGAGTGCGGCTCCAGCAACACTCAAGAAACACAGCACCATCCAAAACAAAACAGCCTGCTTGATTGGCACCCCATCCACCACCTTAAATATTCGCTCTCTCCACCATCGACGCACAGTGGCAGCAGTATGCACCATCTACAAGATGCACTGCAGTAACTCATCAAAGCTCCTTCGACAGCACCTTTCAAACCCATGACCTCTACCACCTAGAAGTACAAGGGAAGCAGGTGCACGGGAACATCACCACCTCCAAATTCCCCTCCAAGTCACACACCATCCTGACTTGGAAATATATTGTCATTCCTTCATTGTCACTGGGTCAGAATCCTGGAACTCTAACAGCAGTGTGGGTGTACCATCACCACATGGACTGCAGCGGTTCAGGAAGGCAGCTCACCCCCCACCTTCTCATGGGTAATAAATGCTGGCCATGCCAGAGGCATCCACATCCCATGAATGAATAAATAAAAACTGTCATATCTTAAATTACACTAATAGTGCATCTCAAAATGTTATTTTCTGAAATATATCTGTCTAATTCACAGTTGAATGAATCAATACTAACTCCAACCTCCCTAGGGAGTGTGTCCGACAGACTGACTGTTCACTCACTGTAATATTGTTATGAGAGATTAGTTGTGAATTTACCCTCCTTGAAGCTCAGGCTGTGTCCTCTGTTTCTACTGTACTGCACAAAGTGAAACAGCAATCATATCACCTCTCAACATTCTCTTTTCCAGTGAGGACATTCCCAGATTACACAATAGTTCCTCAATTCCAACCACTTCCTTCTCTCAGTTATTCTACTTCCTCTTTTCAGTAGCAACATTAACGTTTATGTACTGAGTCAATCAGAATTCTACAGTCATCTAAGTGCAGTCACATGAATGATTTTCGGAAGTGACAGGATTATCTCATTCTTTCAGCTCAATCTTGCACTGTTAATACACCCCAACATGTAATTTGCTTCCACGCTGCCACTGAGAATTGTTGCAATGTTAGATCTTCAAATTGCAGATTGTTAAAGGATAGAAACTGGGAAATAGGAAAGAAAGGATAAAATGGCAAATACCATGAATCTGAAACAATGTTCTGAAGAGGTGAAAATATTAGTGGATCCATCAGTATCTGTACAAAGAACAGGGTAGTGGTTCGAGTGTAACTGGAGTCTGGACTGAAAACAAAGGGAAAGAGTTTTAGTCGGATTGGAAAAAAGAGAGAAGAGAGGCAACAGGCAGGAATTGGCGGGAAGGCAATGAACCAGCCAGGAAACTGCTTAATAGTAAATTGGGGAACTTTAGATGACAAAAATAGCCTGTGGGTTAAACAAAAGCCATTTAAACACAAAGAGCTGAAATGATGAAAATGTGAGAAATACAAAACGGGAAAACAACCCAAAAAGAAACTGAAGGGACAGAATAACCTGGTTTCCCATTAATACTCTGCATTTAATTCATCGCATACTTACAGTCTTGAAGACTTCCATCAACTCATCCCTTAATTTTCTCACCTTGCGGGAATGATTGCTAAATTCTCAAATCCCACATTAACTCCTTAGTCTCTGGTAACATCCTGATGAATCTGCAGGACAGTGTCTCGATTGTTTTATTTCATTCCAAAACTGTCCACAACTTGCTCAGTTACTTTCCCCTGTGCCCTTGGTGTGCAGCGTCACTTCCCAGGTGGAATATCAGGAAATTGAACTCATTCAGTGTGTAATTTTCTGCCCTTGTGCTCTCGGTGTGGAATGTCGCTCTCCATGTTCTCCATTAGATATTGGGAAGATTGACACCACAAACTCCATCTCTTCACCTCTTGATTTTTCCCCCTGCCAGACAACCAGTGATATTCACCAACATGTTGCAGCACAGACATTTGACAAAATTATTGACTCAACCATGGACATGGGGACAGTTAATCTGCATATAAAGTCTATAGCCAACCTAATGTCATCAAAACAGAGTAAATTTAAAACACATTTCTCCCTATAAATAAAGTAGCTAAACATCACTGGAAAGCAGTACAACTGTATTTGCTAACAAGCAAGTAAAACAGTATGTGATGCCAGTGTGAATTACTTTTGTTGACAGAATAGAGCTCGCTACACCATGTGCTAACATTGTATTTGCATATAGGCAGAGAGCTAAACTATTATGTGACAAAAACCAGACTGCGAGAAGTAACAGTCTCTTTCCCAAGCTGGGTTGAATAATCTTTCTTTTCGAAGTTAACGCCACGTTTTTTTAATGGGTAAGAACAAAAGCGGGAAAAAACATTAACATCCAATTAGAATTCACAGCTACTTCCCAAGTCCCTCCTTGGTCATTGAGGACACTTAATACATGTTAGACTTTATAAAATATGTTCCAGTCCAAAACTTGAATGAGATGTGACTGTGGAGTTTGATGTCCTTCGCAAAGTTAACATCAGAACCTGCGCAATATTGCTGTGGTCTTTGTGAAACGGTTCATTTACTCAACTTCCCATTCTTCTCCTTTCTCTAATGCTAAACTAGTATTTTTGGGGGAGTTTCTAGTTTGTTTCGGTCAGAGGTGTTTTTTTTAATGAAAGGAATTGTTGTCATTCTGCATCACTTGTTCTCCCTCTTTCCAGCAGGTTTTCTCTAACACACACACCCCACCTGTGCTGTGTCTCAAATCGTTCTTCCCACCCCTCCCCCTCCCCCAGGCCCCTTTATAACTGAAATAAGTTTCTTTCAAGTTTTGGGGTTTGATGTTACAGTTTATTCATCTTTATTTCCTCCAAAAGAGCTGGAACGCTGATGGCCGTTAACCCGGACCTGTCACCAGGAGAAGCTCCGCACTTGCCGTCCCGTGGGACCGGGAGCTGCTTATTGGGGGTGTTTGTGAAGCATTACCGCCCACCCACCCGCTGGCTCCGTCCCCCCAGACCCCCACCCGCCGGCTCCGTCCCTCCATTCCTCCACCCGCCGGCTCCGTCCCCCCCAGACCCCCACCCGCTGGCTCCATCCCTCCATTCCTCCACCCGCCAGCTCCAGTACTTTCCTGCATTCTGCCGACCCCCTCTCTCCATCTCCAGCACCTGCTCCAGTCATACACCAGCACCATGCCTGTTCCCATCACAGTCAGTGATCTGCCCCACCCGGAGAGGCCCTGATGCTTTTTAATTACCTTCGCTCCTGATATTTTTAAATATCTTGCTCCAAGCCTTTAAACTTGTGTTTTAAAATAACCGAGCGGCTAAGGTTATTTTAAAACACAAGTTTAAAGGCTTGGAGCAAGACATTTACAATTACCACGGACTTCAACATTTTTAACCACACTGGTGTCGGTGTGCAGACACATTGTCAACTCCTGCTGGCCACTGCCTGAGGCTAAGACAGACTGTCTGTGATTTCAGCATCCACCCTCAATCTGAACTCCATATCCGACATTCTCTCCATCTATGTAACATTGCCAGTCTCTACCCCTACTTCAGCCCATCTCCTGCTGAGCCCTCGTCCATGCTTCCAGACACGACTATTCCAATGTTCTCCTGCCCAACCTCCCACCTTATACACTCTGTAATCTTCAGCTACTCAGAGTCTGCTGCCTGTACCCTGTCCCCTCCAGGTCCCATTTCTGATATCACATGTGTGTTCACATACCTAAAATGGCTTCCAACCCTCAGGCCTTCAATTTAAAATTCCTGTCCTTCTATTTAAATAGTTTGATGACCCCATTGCTTCCTTTCGCAGTTCCCTTCTTCAGTTCTCATACCACTGGAATTTTCCATTGCTCTGACACTGTCCTTTTGTACAGCCCTTCCTTCACACCACCACTGGTGGTCAAACTTTCAGCTATCTTGGGCCTCACACTCTGAAATTCACTACTGAAACCGATCCCCATCCCATTCCTTCTTAAAACTTACCTTTTCTTTAGGTTTTGGTCACCTGTGCCAATTTATCCTGCTCTGTCTCGGGCCCACTGTCTGATTCAGCCTCTGTGAAACATCTTGGGTTGTTTATCGACATTAAAATTCCAATATTAAATGTAAGTTGGCGATGGAAGTCCTGACTATCCATTGCTGGATATGTTCTCCCAGTTACTGAGGTTTCATACTGGCAGTGGGTGTACAAAACATTGCGTATCTGACATTTCAATTACTGAGGGGAATATATATGGAGTGATTGGATTTTCAGTATTATAATTATTGGTCAATTCTCCTGACTGATAAATCAACAGGGGTTGTTTCGATTGGTTGGTGATAATTTCTCAGACGGTTTTCTCGCTGTTTCCCTCAGTTCAGAATCGTCCTTCCCTGTCACTTGAGTTCTGATTCGCTGCTGTTTTATTTCTGAGTAAATCACAAAGTGTGACAGCAGGAAATAAGTGTGAGAAACAAGTGGATCATATTGTCAATCAGTATCTGATGTCATGTTGGACACTGAAGGACAGAGAAAACTAATCCCATTAAAATACTGCAGATTCTCAGTGATTTCTCACTCTCTGAGAACAATACTTCTGATTTTGAATTTAGTTTTATCACATTTATTTGCCATTAATGTCTGAATCAAGATGTTTACAGAATATTCAGCCCATGTTCAGAATGGATCAGTACCCGGCCCAGTGACTGCTTTCTGTGCTCAAAACTGAGAATTTAGATATTCATTACTATTCTTTACAGAAAGTCACTGAGCTCGTGGAGAAGGGAAACCGGGCGGACAGTTCCAAACTTCTCCTAAATCTGGTGATGGAGAAAGACTCTCGGGTCCGAAGGCTGATGTGGGAATCCTTTGTGAAAATGTGCCACAGGTTACCAAAGTTGTACAAAATACTGAAAGAAATACAGGAACTCGGTACGGTAAAATCACACACTGAATTCAACTTCAGATTCAAACACGGCAGAATTTACTGTAATATTACACAAATCTGATTTCATGAAAATTGATTGATTTTAACAGGTTGTGATTCATTTGATTATATGGACATCGCACGAGGTTTATCTGAAATACCCAGTGACCTGAAAGGTAAGTGATGACATGGAGATTTCAAACTGTTTATTTCACTTCCGAGAATCAGAATGATTGACTGTAGCCGTTTGTTTAAGAGATTGACAGAATCTGGGAATCAGATAATCAAAGGCTGGAGAAACAAGATTGAAAATTGTTTGGATTTGTTGTCAATTCTCAAATATTCTGCATAGATTCAAGTTACAATTCATATGATTTCTGTCATATCCTGTAAATATGTGAACATTGTATTATTTCACTTAATCCAGCTGCTGATCATTATTATTTCTGAAATCTTAGACACATCTGGCAGGATCCTGATAAGCTGTGAATCTTAATACAAACCTCCTGTGTGCTGCACGGATGCTCTGGGCTCACAGTAAAGAGCAGTGCCTTGACCCAGATGTTAAGGGTTCCTGCATCCCGAGCAATATGTCCCACCAAAATGATGAGCAGGAAGAGACCAGATGCTCCATCAAACCCACCCCATTCCACGAAGGCTCGAGCATTATAGCTAAAAACTTCATCCCTCCCTCGCCCCTTACCCCCACAAGACACCACTCCCACAGTCAAGCAAAACATGGAAACATTTTTTTTAAATTCATTCACAGGATGTGGGCGTCACTGGCCAGGCCAGCATTTATTGCCCATCCCTAATTGCCCTTGAGAAGGTGGTAGTGAGCTGCCTTCTTGAACCGCTGCGGTCCATGTGGGGTAGGTACACCCACAGTGCTGTTAGGAAGGGAGTTCCAGGATTTTGACCCAGCGACAGTGAAGGAACGGCGATATAGTTCCAAGTCAGGGTGGTGTGTGACTTGGAGGGGAATTTGCAGGTGGTGGTGTTCCCATGTTTTTGCTGCCCTTGTCCTTCTAGTTGGTAGAGGTCGCGGGTTTGGAAGGTGCTGTCAAAGGAGCCTTGGTGCATTGCTGTAGTGCATCTTGTAGCTGGTACACACTGCTGCCACTGTGCGTCGGTGGTGGAGGGAGTGAATGTTTGTAGATGGGGTGCCAATCAAGCGGGCCGCTTTGTCCTGGATGGTGTCAAGCTTCTTGAGTGTTGTTGGAGCTGCACCCATCCAGGCAAGTGGAGAGTATTCCATCACACTCCTGACTTGTGCCTTGTAGATTGTGGACAGGCTTTGGGGAGTCAGGAGGTGAGTTACTCGCCTCAGGATTCCAAGCCTCTGACCTGCTCTTGTAGCCACGGTATTTATATGGCTACTCCAGTTCAGTTTTCGGTCAATGGTAGCCCCTAGGATGTTGATAGTGGGGGATTCAGCGATGGTAATGCCGTTGAATGTCAAAGGGAGATGGTTAGATTCTCTTTTGTTGGAGATGGTCATTGCCTGGCACTTGTGTGGCGCGAAGGTTACTTGCCACTTATCAGCCCAAGCCTGGATATTGTCCAAGTCTTGCTGCATTTCTGCACAGACTGCTTCAGTATCTGAGGAGTTGCGAATGGTGCTGAACATTGTGCAATCATCAGCGAACATCCTCACTTCTGACCTTATGATTGAAGGAAGGTCATTGATGAAGCTGCTGAAGATGGTTGGGCCTAGGACACTACCCTGAGGTACTCCTGCAGTGATGTCCTGGAGCTCAGATGATTGACCTCCAACAACCACAACCATCTTCCTTTGTGCTAGGTATGACTCCAGCCAGCGGAGGGTTTTCCCCCTGATTCCCATTGACCTCAGTTTTGCTAGGGCTCCTTGATGCCATTCTCGGTCAAATGCTGCCTTGATGTCAAGGGCAGTCACTCTCACCTCACCTCTTGAGTTCAGCTCTTTTGTCCATGTTTGAACCAAGGCTGTAATGAGGTCAGGAGCTGAGTGGCCCTGGCGGAACCCAAACTGAGCATCACTGAGCAGGTTGTTGCGAAGCAAGTGTCGCTTGATGGCTGTTGATGACACCTTCCATCACTTTACTGATGATTGAGAGTAGGCTAATGGGGCGGTCGTTGGCTGGGTTGGATTTGTCCTGCTTTTTGTGTACAGGACATACCTGGGCAATACCCAGAGTCAATATGGGAAAATGTGCTCTGTGATATTCCTCTCTGACTGCTCCCCCCCCCCCCCCCCCCAATCCCCGTGCAATCCAGGAGATTACATGGGCCACATTTTACCTGGAAAGACACTTACCTTCTACATGGTGAGATCTCTGTCCCAGTCAGGAACCGGTCCAGCTCCCTCTTGAAGGTATACAGAGAGTCAGCAGCCAGCAGCACATTCCAGAGGCTCACAATTCTCTGGGAAAGAAGAACCATCGAACATCCAGTTTATTCCTACATTTGCATAGTTTAAATGTGTGTTTGCTGATCCTCCCAATCTGATAAACTAGAATAATCTATCTATAATATACTCTATCCAGCCATTCAGTTATTTAACATACCTCTATCAGGTTGCCTGTAAGTCTGTGCTGCTCTAAAATAAATAGACCAAGGTCCTTGACATTGTCTCAGTAGCTCAGGTTCCCTAAGATCGGAATCATTCCTGAAGATTTCCTCTGTACCTTTTCCAATGGCACTATATCATCCACCATGTGGGGGAACCAAGACTGGGCACAGTATCCAGATGTGGTCTGACCAGTGACCTGTCCAGTGTCAAAGTGGTGCCTTGTCTTTTATACTGAGTGGTTCGATTAATATAACCCAGTACTTTGGTAACTTTAGCAATGATTTCTTTACATTGGTCATTAACCTTCAGTGATCTGTGTACAATAACACCAAGATCTTTTTTCCCTCTCACACTCTCTCACTATTGATGCCTCCGAATGATTCCTGTGTTCTCTGATTGCCCGATCAATATGTGTGGCACTACATTTAACTAAATTAAATGCCATTTCCCATGTTTGCTTCACTCTCCTGGCACATCTACAATGTTTTTGGATTTGATTGCCCTCCTCAACCGTTTTAACCGTTGCACATATGTTAGTGCCATCTGCAAACCTACTTCCCATCCTCCCAACGCCACTGTCCAGGTCATTAATACAGACTGTGAAAAGTAGCAGGTCTAGGACCAGTCACTTGTAACATGTCTTCAAGCTGAATCACATCTGTTAATTATAACATTTTGGCTGCAGGATTGAAGACAATTCCTAATCCAGCATTTCAAATTTCTACTGATACATCAAGATTCCATCTTCTGAAGTAACCTAGTGTGAGGAACCTTATCCAAGACTTTCTGAAAGTCCAAGTAGACAATGTGCACAGGATTTCCCTCATCCACCATCCCAATGACTTCCTCAAAATAATACTCTGCAAAATTTGTTGGGCAGAAGCTATTTTCTCAGAAGTTCAGTTATAAATTTCTATTGGTCCCTTCATTTCCCTGTAAACATAAAGGACATCTTTTCTGATCCCATTAGCATCTTCCCAATAAGGGATGTCAGCATGATAGGCCTGTAGTTCCCTGGCTCTGATTTGTCTCCTTTTAAACTGTAGGGAAAGAGGTGGAGAAATGTGAAATATTAAAACGTTATCATTTCACAGCAAAGAATGAGACATCAGAATGTGTTTGATCCAATCTGAGAATATATGTTAATGTTCACACAATAGAACATTAATCTGTGGAGAAATGTGAGGAAAAGACAATGTTCAGAGTGACTGGAAAGTTAGTTATTGGCCAACTTCCTAATGACAGTGAAAGAGAGAATCTCATTCTACTCAAAGAATAATCCTTTAACTCTGGAGTTGTTTTTGAACCCAATGTAATGACTAACAGAAACATATTTTTAATTTCCTAAACCTGCATTGTAGGAAATCAAGACCAAAACAAAACAATGCAGTATAATTATTGGTAGAACAGTTCAGATGAACTGCGAATGTTTTCTGCTCTAACATTACACTGAGTGAAGTGGGCAGTAGTTCAATTTCTAATTCTAATCAGTAACATGACCGGACTGTTATCAAACCACAATCAATGAATGTATGTGTAAAACTGCTGAATAATTGTTAGCTTCCAGTCGCCTGTAATTTTAATTAGCAGCATAGGAACAAAGGAGCAGGAGTAGGTCATTCTGCCCATTGAGCCTGCTCCACTATTCAGTTAGATCATGGCTGATCATTTACCTCAATGCCACTACCCTACGTTATCTCCATATCTCTTGATGTTATTAGCATCCAGATAGCTATCAATTTCTGTCTTGAACATGCTCAATGATTGAACTTTCACAGCCCTCTGGAGTAGAGAATTCCAAAGATTTCCTACCCTCTGCGTGAAGAAATTCCTCCTCATCTCAGTCTTAAATGGCCTATCCCTTATTCTGAGACTAGGTCCCCCGGTTCTAGACTCACAAGCCAGGAGACACATCCTAGCTACATCCACCCTGTCACACCCTGTAAGAATTTTGTATGTTTCAATGAGATCACCTCTCATTTTTTTGAAAATCTAGAGAATACAAACCCAGTTTCCTCAATCTCTTCTCATAAGACAGTGTCCCTGGGACAAGTCTGGTGAATCTGCATTGTACTCCCTCTATGGCAAGTATATCCTTCCTTAAATGAGGATACAAAAACTGTGCACAATATTCCAGGGTTGGTCTCACCAAGGCTCTATACAACTGCAGCAAGACATTTTTACTCTTGTATTCTCATCCTCTTACAATGAAGGCCAACATACCTTTTATCTTCCTAATTGCTTGCTGCACCTGCACGCTCGCTTTTAATGACTCATGAACAAGGACACCAGGTCCTTTTCGACATGAACATTTCCCAACCTCTCACCATTTAAGAATTACTCTGTTGTACTGTTTTTTCTACGAAAGTGGATAACTTCATACCTATTCACATTGTAGTCACCAAGGTGGGAGTAATGCACTGCTAATTCAGTCCCACTACTTCACGGGTCACAACATACTAGTAAAGTTTCCTTCCTACTGAAAATTAGCCAAATTAAACACTTTATTTATCCCCCAGAATAAAGTACACCAAACCAGGTTTCTTTAAACAACAACAAAATTAACTATTTACTATTAAACTAAATCTTAAACAGTAATGGGTTAAATCTGTATACATAAAAGACCGCAATTGTTGACAACGCGATCGGTAGGTGGCGCTGTTTTGGCACATGCGCAAATACAGCATGTGCCACGAAAACGTCACAGCTTGCGACTGTAGCAGCTGCCAGGACTAAAGATGGCGCTGCTCAAAGAATCACAGTGATAAAACCTAACAAACACGTGGCAGAATACAATGGCCGGAGTGAGAGAGTGGAGCGGGCCGGGGAGAGCAGCGCAGGGAGCGGGGAGAGCAGCGCGGGGAGACCAGCGGTAGCGGTGCCGGGGGGTGGGGGGGAGAAAGAGGGAGAGGGAGGGGGGGAGAAAGAGGGAGAGGGAGGGGGGAGAATGAGGGAGAGGGAGGGGGGGAGAAAGAGGGAGGGGGAAGGAGGGAGGGGTAAAGAAGGGGGGCGGGGGAGAGTTGGGGGAAGTGGGGGGGAGGGGGAGAGGGAGGGGGAAGTGGGGGGGGGAGGGGGAGGAAGGGGAGAGAGTGGGGGGGAGCAGCGCAACGGAAGAGGAGTGCCTTTTTCTGTGCATGCGCCATAAACACAACAGCAAAAGACTTACTGGCCAGTCCCTGGACCCGGTGACACCAAGGTCTTCGCACGCTCGCTTCCGGCCCTCTCCATTCAGCCGTTCCCTCCAGCTGCGGATGCCCAATCCAGTTGCTTTCTCCCCTTCTCCACAGTACTTCAGGCATTGCAACTGTCTGGTCCCTGCATTTTGCATGCTCCCTCTCCCTCTCCCCACCCCTCCCCCTCTTCACCCACCCCTCCCTCTACCCCCTTACCTCCACCCCTCCACCATAGTTGAATATCTGAAGTGCAGTTGCAAAGTCGGGGAAATAGCATGCAAAATAAAACCTCAACAATTCTGGGTTTAATTATTGAAAAGTTTTATTAAGTTCATTAAGTATCCGAGGAACTGCTGTGCATGGATGTGTCCAGCATTCCCGTTAGACAGACAGGCCGAGTCTCTGCCATGCACAGCTAAAGAGATTCTTCCTGGAGAGCCTTGTGGTGAATAAACGCTTGGCTCTCTATTCCACTACTGTATTGTCCATGTGAAGAAGGCAAAGTCACAAGAGTCTGAGCTCAGTCTATTCTTGGTGAATGTTCCCCAAGCGCATCCCAATGTGCATTCCCAATTCATCCATAAATGCAACGTTCCTTTCCACATCGTGATGAGCTCCGCAGCATGATCCAGTTGCCTTCGTTGCTTGAATGCTGACCGTAAGTCTCGAGGATTGTTTTCTCGACGGCATGTTTTACATGAAAAGAAATAAAGCAAATCAGAGTCAGAGCTTGCCTCCCTCCATCCACTGAAATTACTGTTGTGCACACCTTTTTAAGTTCTGCAGTGAAGGCACCAATTGATAACGTCGCCAATGAAGCACTTATTACCCACCTCAGATGCAGGAATCATCACATCCTTGCGTCATCTCCTGCACTGCCTCCTTTGCTGGAATGCCGTCCTTAAGTGTCAAGGATTGTTTTCTCAAGGGCACATTTTACATGAAAGGAAATAACGAAAGAACATCAGTGTCAGAGCTTCCCTCCCTCCAATGAAATTACTGTTGCGCATGCTTTATGCTCTGCAGTATAGGCCAATGAATCACTTAGTACCCACCTCAGCTGTAGGAGTCAGGATGATGTAACTGCCCCTATCTCGTGATGGTTCAATGCTGCTCTCAGGGAAAACATGAATGATGTGAGGGTGCTGGAAAAAGAAGCACATTTCTTTTGGACTATGAACATAAAGCTGGCCATTTAGCCCAGCTGATCCCTGCTAGTGGTTATGCTACTCGTGCGCCTTCCCATCCATTCCCATTTAATCCTGCCTACTACTATCAGCATCATCTTCCATTTCTTTCACTCTTATCTACCTTTGCCTTAAAGCAACACTGAGGATGGAGAATGGTGTGGCTGCACTCCCACCTCACCAGTTGTGTACGCAGCAAGAGCATTCACATTTGTGCTACCACTGGACACGGCATGCTTGTTTCTTTTAGTGCTCAGTCTCTTCTTGCTGAATGTTCCCCAAGTGCTTGACCCCTTTGGATGCCTTCTCTGCTTGACAGGCAGCAGCTGGCAATTGCGGAGTCTCACAAGGCTCTGCATGGTTGTTTCAAGGGCGGATGGGGAAACGTGGCTGTGTGTCCACGTGCACTGCTTGGATGGGTGCAGGAACAGGTGACTGTGTGTCCATGTGCACTGCTTGGATGGGTGTAGGAACAGGTGACTGTGTAACTGAACAGCAAGGAGAGGGTACCGCAGGTGCGGGTAGTGGAGCTTTGAACAGGCAGGCGTATGTATGGTCCATCAGATCATTAGGCCAGGGGGTGAAACGCTCAGGATCCATGGATTGTGGCACATGACTGATGTTCAGCGCGTGGCCACCTCCATCCGAAGGTGCTTCCGGGCAATTGTTGGGCAAATTAATTGGCTCCATCTCATCAGCCAGTCCTTGTGTTTATGGCGCATGCACAGAAAAAGGCACTCCCCTGCCGCTCCGCTGCTCCCCCCCGACCTCCCTTCCCCCCTCCCTTCCCTCCCTTCCCTCCTCCCTTCCCTCCTCCCTTCCCTCCTTCCTTCCCTCCCTCCCTCCCTTCCTTCCCTCCCTTCCCTTCCCTCCCTTCCCTCCCTTGAAATGTATTTTCAGAGCAACTTACCTTGGAACAATCTCCTCTGTCTAATAAAAATGAAGCAAATGTCCAAAATGACTAAATAATTGAGCTAAAATGCCCGACGAAACCTCTCCTCCTTCCATTTTCAAAAACTCGCGCTGAAGCTTTTGGAAGATTGACGCACATGCGCACACGGGCTCCGGTCATCTGCGCATGCGCTGCGGTCCGGATTGCCAGGACCAGTTGGCGCATGCGCAAAGGCCAACCTGGCGTGTTCCCCGAGGAAGATGACGTTCGTGATGACGTCATCTGCGCCTGCACAAACTGGTCCTGGCAATCCGGACCGCAGCGCATGCGCAGAGGGCCTGAGACCGTGTGCGCATGTGCGCACCGCGGCGCATTCTGATGACGTAGCGTTGTCATCAATCACTTTGTATATAAAAGGATTTTATAACTTCTTATTCTTCCTAGCCCTCATGCACACACACATGCATTCAAAAATCAGTTAACTGGGGGAAAAAGCTTTTTGGTGTTCAACTATTTCTTAGCAATAATGAGATAGTTGGTGGTCATGGGCTGGTAGGATATTTCTAGATCGGAGAGGGATCCCAGAATCGAATAGTCAGATGCTACTCGAAGTCTCTCCAGGCGGGTTTGATGAACAGTCTGTGATGGGTAGGCGTGCAAGGTAATTCATCTGCAGCAGGTGTCAAACGGGTCTTTCAGCAAAGGATACAGCAACAGCTCTACCTAAATTTTAAAGTAACAGTCTAGCAATAGAAGCTTTCTTGAAATTTCAAGATCTCCCAAAACACAAAGAACAGGAATCACTCTTGAGGCAGAGATTTTCCAGAACGTGGAGGCAATAGCAATTTGCTACCTTTAACAATGCAGGGCTTCCTCTTAGCAAAGGAGCCTTTCTCCATAGAGAGCAGCAACTCCTCTTTCTCTGGGTCTTTTCCTCTCCAGGGCTGTTTTTCTCTCTCCAGGTAGAACACAGCCACAACTTCATCCGATGAAGGGTCACTGACCCGAAACGTTAACTCTGCTTCTCTTTCCACAGATGCTGCCAGACCTGCGGAGTGGTTCCAGCATTTCTTGTTTTTATTTCAGATTTCCAGCATCCGCAGTATTTTGCTTTTATTTCAGATGTAGGATTCCCTTTCTTAAGAGAGACAAGTCTTCTGTTCAGGGAGAGGTCTTTCTCTGGTTTGCAAAAAGAAAAACGAACAAAAAAAAACAACTGCCTGCCAGTTTGTTCTGCCTCCTGCCTGTCCAGCACTGGTCTTTCACAAAGCAAAAGTGAAACTGAACTCTTAACAGTAAGTCAGGTGACCTGTCAGTTCCCTTGCTGTTGTTTGGAAACAGGTTGCCTTGCAATCTATACCCACCCAGTTCAGCATTCAGTGTTCTCAGAGAGAAATCCCTTTTTCTCCTAGTCTTTCAAAACACAAAACTCGAAGTTTTCTTTTGAAAAATAAAACACTTGTAACACCTCCGCCCTTGGTGAAATGAAACGCCAACAGTATAAACACATTTTCGCATTCATACCCATCATTCATTCTACTGGTCGTTAACACAATTTTTCTTTGTAGCATTGTTGCTCCTGGAACTGAAATAAGGTTAAATTTGTGACAAAGCATCGGCGATAACGTCGTTTTTTCCCCCCAAAATGTGTCCAATCTTCAAATGATAAGGCTGTAACAATAAACTTTATCTTTATAGTCTAGCATTTTGGTTTAAACATTTTTTTTTTTACAAAGGTTGTTTCCATCAGCCAATTGCAACCTTCAAACATAGTCTCCTGGTTTTTCCATGTGTTGTTTCCAAGTATTCCTAAAGACCAGCACCTCAGCAAGATGACCTGCATCGTTAGGTACACTGGCCACTACTGGGTTCACTAGTCTCTGAATTTTTATTTTGAGTCGGTAATCTGTGTGGTATCACTTGACACTGGAAAATCCCGTCCATTGTAACAAAAACAGCTTCTTTCTGAGCTTGGGGTGTCAAAGGAATTTGCCAGTATCTCTCGAACCAAATTTACCTCTAATACAAATGGCACTGCCCACTCTGTAAATATTCTTCCAAGCGAGAAATTGAGCAAGAGTCTGCCTTCATTACTGCATTGACTTTTTTGTAGCCTATGCAAAGTTGGGTTGACCTGTCAGATTTAAACACTAATAACTATTGGTGAACTCCAGCTGCTTTGACTCCATTCAGTTACGTTGTTTTCCAGCATGGATTTCTGCTTTTACTTGAGCCTGTTTGTCTGGACTTAAGCGGTAAGGATGGTGTTTTATAGGCTAAAATAAAAGCAAAATACTGCAGATGCTGGAAATCTGAAATAAAAACAAGAAATGCTGGAAATACTCAGCAGGTCTGGCAGCATCTGTGGAGAAAGAAGCAGAGTTAATGTTTCAGGTCAGTGACCATTCCTCAGAACTAGCAAAGGTAAGAAATGGAATAGGTTTTAAGCAAATAAAGCAGGGGTGGGGCAAGAGATAACAAGTTTTATCGGAATGGATTCCACTATATCCACATCATGTGTGGCTAAGGTTGTACATCCTGGCTTATCCCGACGGACTCTTAAACGCTGTGAAAAGTCTTGTTAGGTCTTCACGTTGTTCTGTCTGTAAGTACAAAAGCATGTTGTCCAATTTTCCTTGCCATTCTGTATTAGCTAACTGGACAGTAGGAGGTTCAATCTGAAAATTGTCTAGGCCTGCTTCTACCTCATCCTCACTATCCTTTTCCTTCTCAATAGTCCCCCATTACCTAGCATACCTGCACTGGTTTATCCTCCTCCCTGTGGTAATATTGCATCAACATATTGATATCAAACAGCCAATTCTTTTCCCAGTGATCACGGGTTTCAATCAAGTAATTTACCGTACCCACTCTTTTCACCACTTCATACTGAACCTGCTTTTAATAGTTCACCCTGTAAAGGTAATAATACTAATATCTCATCCCCTAGTTGAAAATTTTGGGTCTTTGCATTCTTGTCTGCCCATTTTTTTCATATTGGCTTGGGATGATTTAAGATGTTCCTGAGCGACGTTACAAGCTTTCGTGAGCCTTTCCTGGAACACAGATACATCGTCGCGTATCGAAGGTTCATTCCTTTGTTCTAAGAATCTGTCTTCGATGAGTCTTATTTCTTGTCTGCGGGGAGGCAGTGGTGTAGTGGTATTGTCACTGGACTAGTAACCCAGAGACTCGGTATTTTTCTGGGGACATGGGTTCAAATCCCATCAGAGCAGAAGGTGAAATGGGAATTCAATTAATAAATCTGGAATTTAAAGCTAGTCTAATGATGGCCATGAAACAATTGTCGATCATTGTAAAAACCCATCTGGTTCACTAATGTCCTTTAGGGAAGGAAATCTGCTGTCCTTACCTGGTCTGGTCTACATGTGACTCCAGACCCACAGCAATGTGGTTAACTCTTACATGCCCTCTGAAATGGCCTAGCAAGCCACTCAGTTGTACCTATTGTACGAAGTCAATAAAACAGAATGAAACCGGACAGACCACCTGGCATTGACCGAGGCATCGGAAATTACGACAGCAAACCCAGCCCTGTCGACCCTGCAAAGCCCTCCTTAATAACATCTGGGGGCTTGTGCCAAAGTCGGGAGAGCTGTCTCACAGACGAGTCAAGCAACAACATACCATAGTCATACTCACGGAATCATACCTGCCAGATACTGGCATCACCGTCCCTGGGTATGTCCTGTCCTACTGGCAGGACAGATCCAGCAGAGGTGTTGGCACAGTAGAATACAGTCGGAAGGGAGTTTCCCTGGGAGTCCTCAAGATCGACTGCGGACCTGATGAAGTTTCATGGTATCAGGTCAAACTTGGGTAGGGAAACCTCCTGCTGATTACCACCTACCGCCCTCCCTCAACTGTGAATCAGTACTCCTCCATGTTGAACACCACTTGGAGGAAACACTGAGGGTGGCAAGGGCACAGAATGTACTCCGGGTGGGGGACTTCAATGTCCATCACCAAGAGTGGCTCGGTTACACCACTACTGACCGAACTGGCCGAGTCCTAAAGGACATAGCTGCTAGACTGGGTCTGCGGCAGGTGGTGGGGGAACCAACAAGAGGGAAAAACATTCTTGACCTCGTCCTCACCAATCTGCCTGCCACAGATGCACCTGTCCATGACAGTGTTGGTAGGAGTGACCTCCGCACAGTCCTTGGAGAGATAAAGTTCCGCCTTCACATTGAGGATACCCTCCATCGTGTTGTGTGGCACTACCACTGTGCTCAATGGGATAGTTTTCGAACAGATCTAGTAATGCAACACTGGGCATCCATGAGGTGCTGTGGGCCATCAGCAGCAGCAGAATTGTACTCAACCTCAATCTGTAACCTCAAGGCCCGGCATATCCCCCACTCTACCATTACCATCAAGCCAGGAGACAAAACCTGGTTCAATGCAGAGTGCAGGAGAGCATGCCAGGAGCAGCACCAGGCATACCTCAAAATGAGGTGTCAACCTGGTGAAGCGACAAACGATTCTGTGATTATGAATATCTTAGGCTGTTGCCTGACTAGTCTGTGAGACAGCTCTCTGAATTTTGGCACAAGATGTTGGTGAAGAGGAGTTTACAGGGTTAACTGGGCTGGTTATGCATGTGGTGTCAGGAGCCTCCGTCAGCACCAGGTGGTTTGTCTGGTTTTATACTGCTTACACTTTTTTTTACCAAATTGATAGAACTGAGTAACTTGCCAGGCCATTTCAGCCAGCAGTCAGCCACATTGTTGTGTGTCTGTAGTCACCTAGAACCAGACTGGATGGACGGCAGATTTCTTTCCCTAAACGACATTAGTGAACCAGGTGGGTTTTCATGACAATCTGGTAGTTTTCATGAACAACATTCTTGATACTAGCTTTATTCCAGATTTATTTACTGAACAGAATTTACATTCCCCAGCTCCCATGGTTGTATATAAACTCATATCTCCGGATCACTCGTCCAGTGCCATAACTGTGTTACTCTACCCTTGGTGGAACACAGGAGCCTCAGAGTTTTGTCAGGCTGGAGGTGGTTACAGAGATAGTGAGGGTCCAGGCCATGGAGGGATTTGAAAATAATGAGAATTTTTAAATTAATATGTTGCTGAACTGAGAGCCAATGTCCAGCCAGATAAACTGCTCATTGTCTGATACAATAACAGTGGGATTACTGACAATTCACAGTATAACCCACTTGTGTTCGATGTCAAATTTTCCATTTTTACAGAAGGTAAACACTGCTGATGGTTTTAAAAATGAATCCAATGGAATCTCTACTGTCTAATAACCAGGATCACGTGTGGATTTGTAATGAGATTTCTAATTGTACAGGGCAGGACAGATCATGTTAACCATCAGAGGGAAAATATCACCTGTGTAGGCATCTCCATGTTCAGTAAATGTTAGAATCAAATCAGGATTTAAAACTTCTTTTCACCATTGTTCACTTTCAAGTGAGGTTTTCATTAACTGAGTTTTAATTTATACACACACCTCTATTGAAGCTGTGAATTAAATCTTGCAACATTTATTGAATAATAAAATGTTTTCAGAAGTTGTTTTTATATCAATACAGCTAACATTGAAAACCACTTCCTGTCTGTTCTAATTAAAGATGTTCAACAGAAACACAAGGAAACACTCCGGGTACAAACTGAAACACTGAGAGTGAACACTATCCTAATAAAGGAGAAGGTTAAGATTTTCCAGCTGGTTGATCGATACGCTGAGCTAACGGTCATTTCTACTGTTCGAGATCGGACACTTGTCGAACATGAGCTTCTGGCAAGAGGCCGAGACCATGAAGAGTGGAGAGAGAAACATCTCCAGAAAGAACTGGAAAAAATCCGAACTGATCAATTGTTCCAGAGCAGTTTTTCCCAGAGAAAATCCAAATCTGGGAGTTCAGCAGCAGTGAGTGGAGTCCCGGGGATTGGAAAAACAACAATGGTACAAAAGATTGTTTATGACTGGGCCACTGGGAAAATATACCCAAACTTTCAATTTGTTTTCAGTTTTAAATTCCAGGATTTGAAGACTATTAACTACAGAATAAATCTGAGGAATCTGATACTGGATCTGTATCCTTACTTTGGGAATATTTTGGGAGAGCTCTGGAAGAATCCAGAGGGATTGCTGTTTATATTTGATGGTTTGGATGAATTCAAGGACACGATCGATTTTACTGACAATCGGAGAAATACAGAACCTCAGTACATGTGCACAGATCCCGAATGCTGCTGTGAAGTGTCTGACATTGTGTACAGTTTAATACAACACAAGCTGCTCCCAGGATGTTCTGTGTTAGTGACCAGTCGTCCCACTGCATTACATTTATTGGAAAAGGCTGAGATCAGTGTCTGGGCTGAAATCCTGGGATTTGTTGGTGATGAACGGAAGGAATATTTCAACAAGTTTTTTGAAGATCAGACGGTGGCAGCAGCTGTTTTCAAACACGTGGAGGAGAACGAGATCCTGTACACCATGTGCTACAACCCTTCCTACTGCTCGATCCTCTGTCTGTCACTGGGTCCCTTCTTTACACAAAGAGACAGGAAACAGCAGCAAGTTCCAAAGACCATCACCCAGCTATATTCCTACTATATTTACAACATTCTGAAAAACCATAGCCGAGAGATTGAAAACCCCCGTGATGTGTTACTGAAGATCGGTGAGATGGCCTTCACAGGAGTCTCCAGGAAGAAGATTGTGTTTAGAAATGGAGATTTGATCAAGTACAATCTGCAACCTTCCCAGTTCCTGTCTGGATTCCTGATGGAACTTTTGGAGAGAGATGATTCTGTCCAGAGTGTGGTTTACACATTCCCGCACCTCACCATCCAAGAGTTTGTAGCCGCACTTGCACAATTCCTGACTCCAAATCCCGGGGACATCTGGAATCTCCTCAGTGAAACTCACAGTGAGGAAGATGGGAGATTTGAGATATTTCTGCGTTTTGTTGCTGGTCTCTCCTCCCCACAGGCAGCTCGACCCCTGGAGGAGTTTCTGGGTCAATTTCCTCATCAAAAAACCTGTCGAGTGATTGACTGGGTGAAGGAGAAGGTTAAAGGACAGATTGGAAAAAACATGAATGTAACTGGTAAATGGAAGCTCCTGAACACATTGCACTACCTATTTGAGTCTCAGAATAAAGCACTGGTTCAGGACACAGTGGGATCTGTTGAAATACTTACATTTAGTGGATTGCAACTGACCCCAATTGACTGTGCCGTCCTGTCTCACGTTATTGGTCTCTGTGATACCATAAAAAACATTGATCTGTATGGCTGCAACATTCAGTGTGAAGGACTCCAGCGGCTGAGTCCCGTACTGCACAAATTCCAGGAGTTGAGGTAACTGTTTATTTGTCTCTAACTGTTGAACAGTCACAGATTGTCTTGTTGCTCTGTAATGAAGGGAAAGAAACCGTTCTGTTGACCCTCAAACTCGGGTGTCAACTGTCGTGGCGGACAAAAGACACCTGCACGAGATACTTCGTATAAACACTTTTATTGTTACTTAAATCACTTAGCTACTTGTTATTTCACTTGTTAAACTACTTGTTACAATAAATCACAAGTCTCACGGCTTGGACTTCAATACGACCCGTTGTGAGGTGAGGTGATCAGTCTCCCTCTGATGGGTTCTCTTCACTGAAGTGGACTCAGGGTTCCCTTTCCATGATGGTCCTGCAGGTCTTCTCCTTTCGGGGCTCCTCGCCTCCCCTTCTTATCCAGCTTCTCCCAGCATTGCGAATCTTCTTTGTCACGTACACTCAGGGCCTGGAGTCGTCTGTCTGCTTAGTTTTAAAATCAAAATACATCTGCTGGCCTTCCTTCTTATCTGTAACCTTGTTACCACGGCATCCCACAGTCTCATCGAATGTTTTATCACCCACTGCCTAGCAGGCTGGAAAATAATGACTTCAGCTGCTTCACAGCTCCTTCTCCTTGTGTAAAGCTGGCAACTTTTCCCATCATACCTTGCACAGCTTTAGCTGTTAACCTTCGGCTGCAGTTCAGTTAAACCAGAGAGAAACAGATTCAACACAACAATGACAAATAATAAGAGGATTGTTTAGTTTTACCATCAGGGCTGGAAAATCTAAAATGGATCCTTGTGAACCATCAGGGATTTTACAATCTGTATGGAATCAGTAAATACAGGTCACTGAAAGAGTCTGATTCAATTACAATAAATCATCATTAATAAGTCTGGACAGCAAAATGTAAATATAAAATATAAACCAGCAGAACAGAAAATTAATGTCAAATATTTTCCACATCCAGCATTTTAACTAGAAACAGGACAGAAACCTGAGTTTAAATAATTAACATTAGATATTTAATCCAATCCCATGCAGGATGTGTATGTCGAGGGAGACGTTTCCTGGATTGGGAGTATTGGGGAAGCAGGAATTATTTTAGCTGTAAATGTTTAGAATTATTCACAGTCCTGAACATTAAAGAGTGACATTTGGGAGGTTAAACTTGCTGATAAAAAGACTCCAATCTAACGTGTTGTGGGGTATTAACCCCAGAGTACAGACACACACCGGTCAGTGGTGGGGCCTCACAGCAGCAGCTCCTGGGAAAAACCTGGGGCCTGAACCCAGGGATTTCCCATAATCTGTCCCCTGTGCGTGAGGCCCCAATCAGGAAGGGAACTCCCAAAGATTCCCCAAAAACTGTCAGACCAGTTACACTTGAAATAAATGCAGTGCCAGTTTAATGGGGAATAAAGTGAGAGACTCCCCTCCCCTGTAAAATAGGAGCACAGGCACATTTAAAACTTACAATGGGACAGAATCAATTCTCCTTGTTATATAAACTCCTGGGAGAATGGATTTTACAGCAGCAGTTAGCACCATTTCACAATATAACTCACCCCAGGTATTATACAGATTGATCTACTGTACAGAGTAAAAAGTACAGGAAATCACCGTTTTATCATTTAATTCAGGGGAAATCACCCCATTCCCATAAAATCCAGGATTTAAGAAGTGACAAAAATGAGACCATTTTCCCCAAACATGACGAGGCTGGTCACTAATCTCCAGGAGGGTAATTCCGATCATCAGGTAATGAGACCAGACTGAGGGACAGTTAAAGACTTCACACAGACAGTACTGTATTACATCGGATATACAGCACAGAAACAGGCCATTCGGCCCAACCAGTCCATGCAGGCATTTATGCTGCACTCGAGCCTCCTCCCGTCTTTCCTCATCTAATTCTATCAACATAACTCTCTATTGTCTTCTCACTCATCTGATTATCCAGACTCTCCTTCAATGTATATAAACTATTCACCACAAATACCTACTGTGGTAGCAGGTTCCACATTCTCATTCGAGAGTCTTTATGTCACAGAAGGAGGCCATTTGACCCATTGAGTCCATGCCAGCTCTCTGTATTGTAGTTCACTCAGTCCCCTGCTCTATCCCCATTGTCCTGCAATTTTATTTCCATGAAGTGCCGATCCAATTCTCTTTTGAAATCATTGATCATCTCCACTTCCAACACCCTCATAGGCAGTGAGTTCCAAGTCATTACTACTTATTAATGGCCCTGGAAATAGTGGATGTATTGGTGGTCATTTTCCAAAATTCTGTAGACCCTGGAGCAGTTCCTACAGATGTAACCCTACTGTTTAAAAAAGGAGAGAGATAAAAAACAGGGAATTACAGACCAGTTAGCCTTTCATCAGTAGTGGGGAAAATGCTGGAGTCTATTATAAAGGATGTGATAGCAGAACATCTGGAAAGCATAAACGGGGTTGGACAAAGTCAGCATTGGTTTACAAAAGGGAAATCATGCTTAACAAATTTACTGGAGTTTTTTGAGGATGTAACTAGTAGAATAGATAAGGGAGAACCAGTGGATGTGGTGTATTTGGATTTCCAGAAGGCTTTTGATAAGGTCCCACATAAGAGGTTAGTGTTCAAAATTATAGCACATGGGATAGGGGGTAATATACTGGCATGGATTGAGAATTGGTTGACAGACAGGAAACGGAGAGTAGGATTAAACGGGTCTTATTCCGGGTTGCAGGCACTGACTAGTGGGGTACCGCAGGGATCAATGCTTGAGCCCCAGCTATTCACAATTTATATTAATGACTTTTTTGAGGGAACTAAATGTAACATTTCCAAGTTCGCAGACGACGCAATGTTGGGGGGAAATGTGAGCTCTGAGGACGATCCAAAGAGGCTCCAATGTGATTTGGACAAGTTGGGTGAGTGGACAAATGCATGGCAGATGCAGTATAACGTGGATAAATATGAGGCTATCCACTTTGGTTGTAAAAACAAAAAGGCAGATTGTTTGAATTATGATAGATTGGGGAAGGGGAAGGTGCAATGAGAACTGGGTGTCCTTGGACACCAGTTGCTGAAAGCAAGCAGTTGGGAAGGTGAATGGTATGTTGGCTTTCATTGCAAGAGGATTTGAGTACAGGAGCAAGGATGTCTTACTGCAGTTATCCAGAACACATCTGGAGTATTGTGTGCAATTTTGACCTCCTTATCTGAGGAAGGATGTTCTTGCCATGGAGGGAGTGCAATGAAGATTTGCTAGGCTGATTCCTGGGATGGTAGGATTGACGTGTAAGGAGAGATTGGGTTGACTGGGCATATATTCACGAGAGTTTCGAAGAATGAGAGGGGATCTCATAGAAACCGATAAAATTCTAACAGGACTAGACAGGCTAGATGCTGGGAGGATGTTCCCGATGGGTGGGGAGTCCAGAACCAGGGGTCACAGTCTCAGGATACGGGGTATGACATTTAGAACTGAGATGAGGAGATATTTCTGCACTCAGAGGGTGGTGAACCTGTGGAATTCTTTACCCCAGAAGGCAGTGGAGGCCAAATCATTAAATATATTCAAGAAAGAGATAGATGTATTTCTTAATTCCAACAGGATCAAGGAATAAGGAGAGAAAGCGGGAACAGAGTACTGAATTAGACCATCAGCCATGATCTTTTTTGAGTGGCAGAGCAGGGCTAAATGGCTGAATGGCCTACTCCTCCTATTTTCTATGTTTCTATGTTTCTCACTGTAAAAAAAAAAGTTACTCCTCATGTACCCCCTGTATGTTTTGCTCAAAAACTTAAACTTTGTCCAGTCCTTGTACCATCAGCTAATGGGAAAAAATATTCTTAGTCTCCGTTATCTAAACCTGTCATAATCTTGTACATCTCTATCAGATCTCCTCTCAACCTTCTTTTCTCCAGGGCATTTTACCAGCAGCGGGAACCTCAGTGGCACTGCCACCTACCGGGCAGCCAATTGAGGCAATTAAGTGCCCAGTGAAGAGGCAACTCCCACCCTCGCTGATATTGGGAGAGTGCCAGGTAAATCCTCCTTTATGGCTGCTCCATGGTCCATGAAGAGGTCTCCTGCTCACAATGGTCACCCTCGTGGCGACAGCACCAATGATGGAAGATGAATTTTTCTCTCCTCCCGATCGCTGAGGTCTGCCTGCCTGGCTCGGGCAGAGTCTGAATTGGCTGCTGCTGTTAAAATGCTTTCTCAGGGTCCAGCCGCCCACTGGCACGGGGTCGGGTCGCCTCACCCACCGGCGCGGAGTCGGGTCGCCTCACCCACCGGCGCGGAGTCGGGTCGCCTCACCCACCGGCGCGGAGTCGGGTCGCCTCACCCACCGGCGCGGAGTCGGGTCCCACAGTCTGCTGAATAAGACATTTCGAATGCAGTCACCCTTACCATCATGCTGTTGATCAGTCTATTTAACAGTTCCTTTGTTAAATTAATACCCTGAAACAAACTCAGATCCTTTAGAAGGTAATTAATCCTTAAAACTGGCATCGAAAAATCCAAAATCCTTCAGGTGTTTGGTTCCCAGCTGAGGTTTGTGCAGTGATTGGTGGACCAGACCAGGAATGTATGTGATCAAAGAACCACAGAAAAATTACAGCACAGAAGGAGGCCATTAAACCCGTCATGTCCCTGCCGGCTGAAAACTATCCTCCCAATTTAATTTCACCTTTCAGTGACTGGTCCATAGTCCCGCAGGTTACAGCACTTCAGGTACATGTCCAGGTACGTTTTAAAAGAATTGAGAGTTTCTGCCTCCACCACCATTCCTGGCAGTGAATTCCAGACACCCACCACCCTCTGGGTGAAAACAGTTTTCCTCATGTCCCTCTAATCCTTCTACCAATCACTTAAATCTGTGCTCCCTGGTAATTGACCTCTGCGCTAGTGGAAACAGGTCCTTCCTGTCTACTCTATCGAGGCCCCTCATGATTTTGTACACCTCAATTAAATCACCTCTCTGCCTTCTCTGTTCTAAGGAAAACAACCCTAGCCTATCCAATCTTTCCTCATACCTGTAACTTTCAAGCCCTGGCAACATTCTAGCAAATCTCATCTGCTCTCTCTCCGAGCAATTATGCCCTTCCTGTAATGTAATGACCAGAACTGTATACAATACTCCAACTGTGGCTGAAACAGCGTTTTGTGCAGTTCCAGCATTACTTTCCTGCTTTTGAATTGTATACCTTGCCCAATAAAGGAAAGCATTCTATATGCCTTCTTCACCACTCGATCTACCTGTCCTGCCACCTTTGGGGACCTGTGGACATGCACTCCAAGGTGTCTCACTTCTTCTATCCCTCTCAATATCCTCCCGTTTATTGTGTGTTCCCTCGCTTTATTTGCCCTCCCCAAGTGCATTACCTCATACTTCTCCGGATTGAATTCCATTTGTCACTTTCCCACCCACTGAACCAAACCATTTACTTCATTCTGGAGTCTACAGCTATCCTCTTCACTATCAACTACACGACCAATTTTTGTGTCATTGGCAAATTTCCCCATCATGCCTCCCACATTTAAGTCCAAATTATGAATATATACCACAAACAGCAAGCGACCAACACTGAGCCCTGTGGAACGCCATTGGAAACAGATTACCATTCACAAAAGCATCCGTCCACTACCACACTTTGCTTCCTGTCACCGAGCCAATTTTGGATCCAACCTGCCACATTCCCCTGTATCCCATGGGCTTTCATTTTACTGATCAGTCTGCCATGTAGGACCTTATCAAATGTTTTACTAAAATCCATATAAACCTCCTTGTTACTTCCTCAAAGAATTCAATTAAGTTGGTAAGACATGACCTTCCCTTAACAAATCCATGCTGACTATCCCTGATCAAAGTGGCAGTTTATCCTGTCCTTCAGAATTGATTCTAATAATCTACCCACCACCGAGGTCAGACTGAGTGGTCTATAATTATCTGGCCTACCCCTCGCACCCTTTTTAAACAATGGTGTAACGTTCGCAGACCTCCAGTCGTCTGGCACCTCGCCCGTATCCAGTGAGGATTTGAAGATGATCCTCAGTGCATCAGCTATTTCCTACCTGGCTTCCTTTAACAACCCGGGATACAATCCATCCGGCCCTGGTGAAGGATATTTACTTTCACCTTCTCTTGACACCAACACACCTCGTCCTCATTTACAGCCATGTTCCAGACACCTGGGGAACTACTTTGGCTCAATTGACAACCTCCCTTCATGCAGCTGCCGACTGTGCTTTTACTGAAGGGTGACACTCAATCTCAAGTAGAACCATCCTCCTTTAGTGCACTTCCTGCACGAACTCCAACTCTTTAACATCAAAGGACATAGTGTTGCCCACATGTCTCCACTGTGTCATTATGTACAATGAAAACTTCTCCTTTTGTAAAAATCTACAGCCCTTTAAGAACTGCTGTAGGACTGGATTTTACAAGCACTAGTCCAGTGAGCTACAGGGCAAGTTCTCTTGATAAAATGTTCCATTTTTTTAGTCTTACAAACATGAAGGGCTTTGATCGAGCAGATCGGGAGAAACTGTTTCCACTGGTGGGAGGGGCCATAACCAGAAAACACAGGTTTAAGATAATTAGCAACAGAATCAGGGAGAAGGTGAGGCAAATCTTTTTACCGAATCACTGAATTGTTACAGTGCAGACTGAGGCCATGCGGCCCATCATGTCCTCACTGGCTCTCTGAAAGAGAAACTCCCTCAGTCCCATTCCCCTGCCTTCTCCCCATAACACAGTCCATTCTTCCTTTTCATATAACTCTCTAATTTTCTTTTTGAATGCTTCAATTGAACCTGCTGCAACCACATTCCCAGGCAGCGCATTCCAGACCTTAACCACTCGCTGTGTGAAAAAGTTTTTCCTCATGTCATTTTTGCTTCTCTTACCAAACACTTTAAATCTGTGCCCTCTCATTCGAGATCCTTTCACAATTGGGAACAGTTTTTCTCTGTCGACTCTGTCCAGATCCCTCATGATTTTGTACACCTCTATCAAATCACCTCTCTGCCTTCTCTGAGGAAAACAGTCCTAACTTCCCCAGTCTATCTTCATAACTGAAGTTCCTCATCCCTGGAACCATTCTTTTTAATCTTTTCTGTACTTTCTCCAAAGCCCTCACGTCTTCCCTCAAGTGTGGTGCCTAGAATTGGACGGAATACTCCAGCTGAGGCTGAAGTAGTGTCTTACACAGTCATTTGCTGTGATCTGGATTGCACTGCCTGAAATGACAGTGAAGCAGATTTAATCATAACTTTCAAAAGGGAATACTTGAAAGGAAAGATTTGCAGGAGGCTGGCATTCGGTGAATTGCTCATTCAGAGGGCTTATGCACACACGATGGGCTGAATGGCCTCCTTCTGCACTGTAACAATTCTGTGATTCTGAAATTGTCCATTTTGGCAGGAAGAATAAAAGAAACATGTTATCCAAATGGTGAGAGATTGCAGAGCTCGGAGATGCAGAGGGATCTGGGTGTCCAAGTGCATGAATCACAAAAAGTTAGTATCCAGGTACAGCAAGTAATTAGGAAAGCTAATAGAATGTTATCCTTTATTGTGAGGGGAATTGAATACAAAAGTAGGGAGGTTATGCTTCAGTTATACAGGGTATTGTTGAGACCACATCTGGAGTAATGTGTACTGTATTGGTCTCCTTATTTAAGGAAGGATGGAAATGTATTGGATGCAGTTCAAAGAAGGTTTACTAGAGTAATACCTGGAATGGGTGGGTTGTCCTATGAGGAAAGGCTGGACAGGCTAGACTTGTAACTGCTGGAAGTTCAGAAGAGTAAGAGGCGACTTGATTGAAACATATAAGAATCTGATGGGTCTTGACAAGGTGGATGTGGAAAGGACGTTTCCTTTTGAGGGAGAATCTAGAATCAGGGGTCACTGTTTAAAAATAAGGGGTCACCCATTTAAGACAGAGATGAGAATTTTTTTTCTCTCAGGTTTGAGAGTCTTTGGATCTTCCTTTCTCAAAAGGTGGTGGAAGCAGAGTCTTTGAATGCTTTTAAGTAAGAGGTAGATAGACTCTTCATACGCAAGGGGGTGAAAGGTTATTGAGGGTAGGCAGGAGATCAGCCTTGATCATGTTGAATGGTGGAGCAGACTCAAGGGGCTGATTGGCCTTCTCCTGCTCCTAATTCAGATGTAAAGAGAACAACCCCAGATTTTCCAATCTAACCTTGTCGCTAAAATCCCCCATCCCCGGAATTGTTCTGTTAAATCTCTACTGCACCCTCTCGGGGACCCTCACATCCTTCCGAATGTGTGGTGACCAAATCTGGACGTAATACTCCAATTGTGGCCTAACCAGAGCTTTATAAAGATGCTACATAACTTCCCTGCTTTTGTACTCAATACTTCTATTTATGAAGCCCAAGATCTCATAAACTTTGTTAACTACTCTCCCAATATGTCCTGTCACGTTCAAAGATACAGGCACATGAACCCCCAGATCCCTCTGTTCCTGCAAATTCTAGAACTGTGCCATTAAGTCTATGTTGCCTCTCCCTATCTCTTCTGCCAAATGCAACACCTTACACTTCTCTGTATGACATTCCATCTGCTATTTGTTTGCCCATTCTGATAGCCTATCTATGTCCTGATGCAGGCGATTGGTATCATCCTCATAAGAACATTAGAAATAGTAGCAGGAGTAGGCCATTCAGCCCCTTGAATCTGTTCCGTCATTCAATAAGATCATGACTGATCTAATTGTGGTTTTAACTCTGCTTTCCTGCCTGCCCCCAATAAACCTTGACTCCCTTGTCAATCAAAAACCTGTCTAACTCAGCCTTGAATATATTCAATGATCCAGCCTCCACTGCTCTCTGGGGAAGAGTGTTCCAAACACTAACAACCCTCAGAGAAGTTGTTCCTCCTCATCTCCGTCTTAAATGGGAGGCCCCTTAGTTTGAAACTGTGCCCCACCCCCTCCCCGACCCCCCCACCCCATTCTACATTCCCCACTAGGGTAAACATCCCCTCAGCATCTACTCTGTCAAGTCCCCTCAGAATCTTATATTTTTCAATTCGATCACATCTCAATCTCCTAAACTCCAATGAGTATACGTCCAACTTGCTCAACCTTTCCTCATCAGACAAACCCCTTGTTGACCCTTTTTCTCTGTAGGGTATCAACTGATGTGACAGACAAAGATACACTAAAACCTAAGTATCGCATCACTTCACTTTATTACTACTGGAATCACTTAAAGCATACAAAAGCTTACAACAGTTTTATTTAGACACCAAATAAGTACAAGTCTCACTTCTTGTACAAGATACTACCCGTCAACACAGAGGTGATCAGTCTCTTGTCACGGTTGATCACTGAGCCTCCAGACTCAGGGTCCTGTCTTCGAGAGTTGTTCCCGGGTTCTCGCTGAGAATACCCTCCAGTGTTAACCCTTATATATTCTTTGAAGGCTCCTTGCTCAACCCATGGCTCACATGATCTTGTTTTGCACAAATCTTCAAGCATTATCTCATCTTTGGACAACATTAGCCATTTAGCCATCTGAACAGAAGTCCAGACTTGTTTCCAATAGCCACCTATATCTGTTCCTCTTTTATCTATTCTTGTTCAACACTTTGGTCTCATGGTCACATATCCCTAACCATAAGCTTTGACATGTCTGTTAGCTTACCAGCCAAAGACTTGCAGGTTGATAGGTAAATTGGCCATTGTAAATTGCCCCTATTGTAGGTTGGTGGTAGGAGAATGGTGGGGATGTGGTAGGGAATATGGGATTAATGTAGGATTAGTATAAATAGGTGGTTGCTGGTCGGCACAGACTCGGTGGGCCGAAGGGCCTGTTTCAGTGCTGTATCTCTCTATGACTCTTAAGTTCTGTGCTTATGTTTAGCTGCCTTAGAGCATGCTGGGTACAAAGTGTTACTTGACCAACATTTCAGGCCTACACCCTCATTCAGGAATCAGCCTAGTGGCCTCTGAACTACTTTCAATACAAGTGTGTCCCCCCTTAAATAAGTGACCAAAACTGTACACAGTACTGCAGATGCGGATACAACAATGATCTGTACTGTTGTAGCAAGACTTGCCTATTTTTATATGCCATCCCCTTTGCAATGAAGGCCAACATTCATTTGCCTTCCTAATTACTTGGTGTACCTGCATGCTGACTGTTTGTGAGTCATGTACAAGGTCACCCAGGTCCCTCTGGACCACAGCATTCTGCAGTCTCTCTCCATGTAAATAATTGTATTCCTGCTGGCAGATGGAGTATAATGTGAAAAATGTGAGGTTGTCCACTTTAGCAGGAATAAACTTATAGTGTTTGCAAATTTGGCTACAATGCATTTGGTCTCTTCATCAAAATCATTCATATCGATTGTAAGTAGTTACAGTTTGCCGTCCTGAAAATGACCCATTTATCCCGACTCTCTGTTTCCTGTCAGTTAGCCAGTCCTCAATCCATGTTAATATATCATCTCAACACCAGGAGCTCTTATCTTGTGCAGTAACCTTTTATGAGTCACCTTATCGAATACCTTTTGGAAATCCACATACACTACATCTACTGGTTCCCCTTTATCCACCCTGCTTGTTACATCCTCAAAGAACTCTCATAAATTTGTCAAACACGATTTCCCTTTCACAAAACCATGTTGACTCTGCCTGACTGTGTTGTGATTTTTCCAGATGTCCTGCTCTACCTCTTTAAATAATGGATTCTAGCATTTTCCCAACGATAAATGTTAGGCTAACTGGCCTGTAGTTTCCTGCTTTCTGTCCTTTCTTGAACAGAGGTGTTATACTCGTGTTTTTTCCAATCCACTGGGACCTTTCCAGAATCTCGGGAATTTTGGAAGATTAAAACCAATGCATCCACTATCTCTGCAGCCACTTCCTTAAAGACGCTCGGGCACAGGCCATCAGGACCAGGGGACTTAGTTTTAGTTTAGTTTAGAGATACAGCACTGAAACAGGCCCTTCGGCCCACCGAGTCTGTGCCGACCATCGACCACCCATATATACTAATCCTACACAAATCCCATATTCCTACCACATCCTCACCTGTCTCTATATTTCCCTACCACCTACCTATACTAGGGGCAATTTATAATGGCCAATTTACCTACCAACCTGCAAGTCTTTTGGCTTGTGGGAGGAAACCGGAGCACCCGGAGAAAACCCATGCAGACACAGGGAGAACTTGCAAACTCCACACAGGCAGTACCCAGAATTGAACCCGGGTTGCTGGAGCTGTGAGACTGCGGTGCTAACCACAGAGTGATTGTTTTAAATTCCTCCCTCTCTTTTGCCTCCTGATTTTCACTGTTTTTGACATCTCCAAGTTTGGTATCATTGGCAAATTTTGAAATTCGACTCTGTATTCCAATATCTAAGTCATTTGTATATATCAAAAAAGCAGTGATCCCAGTACTAACACCTGTCTACCATCCTCCACTCTGAAAAACAACAAGGCTCACTGTTTTCTGTCCTTAAGCCAATGCTTTATCCAGACTGACACTGACCCTCCAATTCCGGCCTTTTATTTTTATGTGGTACTTTGTCAAATGTTTTCTTATATATAGATAACATCCACCGAATTCCCTTTATCAACCTTCCCTGTTACTTCATTAAAAAAAAAATCAGTTACTTTCGTCAAATACTATTTGCTGTTAAAACCTCTCTACGTGCTGATCAATGTTTTTTCCCTGATTATTGTTTCTAAAACCTTTCCCACCACTGATGTTAAACTGCCCGTCCTGTAGTTACTACGAATGTCCTTACACCCTATCTTGAGTCGGTGTGTCATATTTACCACTTTCCAATCCTCTGGCACCTCCCCGTATCTCGGGAAGATTGGAAGATTATGACAAGCCCTTCTGCTCTCTCCACCCCACCTCCCTGAGCAACCTGGGATGCAAGCCATCCGGACCAGACGACCTATCCACTCCAAGCAAAGCCAGCCTTTCCAGTCCATCCGGCCGAGCCATTTTCACCCGTCCATTACTTCCAGCATCTCCACTTCTGCTATTTTGTCAGTATCATCTTCCTTAGCAGACACCAATACAAAGTACTCATTAGGTATTTTAACCATGCCCTGTGTCTCAAAACATATATCACTAAGTTACTGATGGAACCCACCCTGCCTCTGACTATTCACTTACCATTTACATGCCTGCAGAAGATTTTTGGATTCCCTTTTATATTAACTGCCATTCTATTCTTATATTCTCTCTTTGCCAGTCTTATTTTGCTCTTCACTTCCCCTTTCAACTTATTGTATTTGTCCTGGTTCTGTCATGAAGAATCCAGCTGACATGCATCAGACACCCTTTTCTTGTTTCAGTATATTCTCTATCTCGTTCATCATCCCAGGAGTCCTGGCTTTGGTTCCACTAACTTTTACCCTTGTTGGAATGTAATGAACCTGTACCTGAAACATCTCCTCCCATTGGAGACTGCTGAGAATGACAACACATTGGAGAGCAGTCCAGACCATGGCACCAATGAGCAAGAGACTGCACAGGGGGGAACAGCAAAGTGTAGGAATGCAGTGGTTATCGGAGATTCCATCGTCAGGTATTTCTGTAACTCTCATTGTGAGTCCCACATGGTGTGTTGTCTCCCTAATGCCGGGGTAAAGGAGAGAGTGTAGAATAGTTTGCAGGGGGAAGGAAGCGAGCTAGAAGTTGTGGTACACATCAGTACCAACGACATAGAGAGGGCAGGTATTGAGGTCCTATAGTCTGATTTTCAGGAGCTCGGGAGAAAATTAAAAAGTCGGACCTCAAAGATAATAATCTCTGGATTAGTCCCAGTGTCACACACCAGTGAGAGTATAAATTGGAAGACAGGGAGCATCAATATGTGGCTTGAAGCATGGTGCAGGAGGGAGGGCTTCAGATTCTTGGGACATTGGGGCCAGTTCTGGGGCTGAAGGCACCTATTCAAAAGGGAAATGTTCCACCCCAACAGGACTGGGACCAATGGCCGCGTGGGGATGTTCACTAGCGCGGTTGCGGAGGGTTTAAATTAAAGTGGCAGGAGGATGATCACCAGCATATAGAAGTACAATAGAGGAATAAGGTACATAAAGGAGTGAGTATATTGGATAGTACTAGAGAAGGAGGGAGGACCATATTAGATACAAGCATACACCTTAGTAGGTGGAGTCGGCTATTCGGCCCATCGAACCTGTTCCAACATTTGAGCAGATCATGACTGATCTGATTGCGGCCCCAACTCTACTTTCCTGTCTAGCTGCTATAACCTTTGACACTCCTGTCAATCAATAATCTGTTGAACTCCGCCTTAAAAATATTCAATGACCCTGCCTCCACTGCTCTCTGGAGAAGAGAATTCCGCAGACTAACAACCCTATGAGAGAAAACATTTCTCATCATCTCTGTCTTAAATGGGAGACCCTTTATTTTTAAACTGTGTTCCTTAATTTTAGTCTCTCCCACAAGGAGAAACATCTTTTCAGCATCCACCTGTCAAGTCCCCTCAGGATCTTATATGTTTCAATAAGATCACCTCTCATTCTTCTAAACTCCAGTGAAAACAGACCCAACCTGTCCAACCTTTCCTCTTCTGATCACCCCTTCATCCCAGGAAACAGTCGAGTGAATCTTCTCTGAACTGTTTCTAATGCAATTCTATCCTTTCTTAAGTAAGGAGACAAAAACTGAATGCAGTACTTCAGATGTGGTCTCACCAACACTCTGTACAACTGTAGCTAAGCTTCCCTACTTTTATATTTTATTCCCCTTGTAATAAACAACAACGTTCCATTTCCTTCCTAATCACTTACTGTACCTGCATACTAACTTTGTGAATCATGTACCAGGACACCCAGATCCCTCTGTACTGCAGAGTTCTGCAATCTCTCTCCATTTAAATAATATACTGCTTTTCAATTCTTCCTGCCAAAGTGAACAAGTACTCACTTTTCCACATTATACTCCATCTGCCAAAATTTTGCCTCCTCACTTAACCTATCTATATCTCTATGTAGACTCTTTATGTACTTCATTGGCTGTAAAGTGCTTTGAGATGTTTGGTGGTTGTGAAAAGCGATATAGAAATGCAAGTATTTTTCTTTACATGGAGATATTGGATCAGGTGATCAAAAGCTTGGAAAAGTCAGTTTGAAGGAGTGTCTTATTGGAGGAAAGTGTTCTGGGGAGGGTATTCCAGAGCTTGGGGCCTAGAAAACTGAAGGTCACCAATGGTGGAGCGATTAAAATCAGGGATGTACAAGAGGCCAGAATTAGAGGAGCACAGATATCTCGGAGGGTTGTGGGGCTGGAGGAGATTACAGAGATAGAGAGATTAAGAAGGATTACAAGGAATACAAAGACATGTTTAGACATATGTGTACAAGCACAAAGTGTGGTGAATAAGTTTGTTGAGCTACAAGTACAAACAGCATGTGGGAATATGAAATAAAAACAGAAAGTGCAGTCAATACTCAGCAGGTCAGGCAGCATCTGTGGAGAGAGAAGCAGAGTTAATGTTTCAGGTCTGTGACCTTTCATCAGAACTGATGTAAAGATAGGGAAGGATAAAAGGGAAGAGTGGTGACAGTACTGATTAGGGAAGACATTGTCCCTCTGTCTCTCCACACTCTTTAGAACTATGGCATTAAGTCTATATTGCCTCTCCCTCCCCATTCTGCCAAAATGCATCACCTCACACTTCACTGTATTAAATTCCATCTGCCACTTGTCTGCCTATATTACTAGTCTATCTCTGCCCTGTTACAGTCGATTGGTGACATCCTCACAGTCTGCTACATCTCCGAGTTTGGTATCATCAGTAAATTTTGAAATTTTACTCCATTTGAACATCCAAGTCATTTATATATGTCACAAATAAAATCAGTGCACCAGCACTGACCCTTGGGGAATGTCAATGTCCACCATCCAGTAGTCTGATAAACAATCATTTACCACCACTCGCTGGTTTCCATACTTAAACCAGTTTTTTTGTCTAAGCTGACACTGACCTTTCTATTCCAGACACCTCGATGTTTTTTTATTAACCAGCCTTTTATGTGGAACTTTGTCAAAAGGTATTTTAAAAACCATATAGAGAATGTCCACCGAATTCCCCTCATCGACCTTCTCTCTTACATCATTAAAAACATTCAGTTAGATTAGTCAAGCATGATCTGCCTTTTACAAATCCGTACTGACTCTCCTTAATTAACTCAAACCTCTCCAAATACCTGTTAATTTTTTCCCTGATCATTGTTTCCAAAATCTTACCCAACACAGTTAAACCGACTGGTCTGTAGTTACGATGCATGTTCTTACAAAGTTTCTTGAACAAGGGTGTCACATTTGTCACTGTCCAATCCTCTAGCACCTTCCCCGTATCTGGGGAAGATTAGAAGATTATGGCAAGCCCTTCCATATCTCCACCCTCACTTCCTTAAACAACCTGGATGCAAGACATCCAGACCAGGTGACATATGCACTCTAAGCAGAGCCGGCCTTTCCAGTACATCCTGCCGATCAATCTTCACCCCATCCATTACCCCTACCATCTCCGCTTCAACTGGTATTTTGTCACATTCCACTTCCTTAGTAAACACCGATACGAAATATTCATTTCATGTTCTAGCCTTGCCCTGCACCTCTAAGCATATATCACCCTCTTTGACCCTAATCGGCCTCACCCCACATCTTACTACCCCCTTAAACCCTTAAGGTGATTGGTAGAAGGATTAGAGGGGACATGAGAGGAAACGTTTTCACCCAGAGGGTGGTGGGTGTCTGGAATTCACTGTCAGGAATGGTGGTGGAGGCAGAAACTCTCAATTCTTTTCAATGGTACCTGGACATGTACCGAGGGTGCTGTAACCTGCAGGGCGGTGGACCAGGGGCTGGAAGGTGGTATTAGTTTGGGTGGATAGCTTCTTTAGCCAGCATGGACACGATGGGCTGAATGGCCTCATTCTATGCTGTACTTTTTCTGTGTTTCTATGTTTCTTACCATTTACATGCTGTTAGAGGATTTTTGGGTTCCCTTTTGCGTTAACTGCCATTCCATTCTCAGATGATCACACACATCAGAGCCACAGCAATCTCCCACACGGCAGCTCATTTAAAGCCAGCACAGCCACCCCCAACGTGGAGGGGGTAGGCTGTCTGACACCGGCAATGGTTTCAGATGCCTGTGTGCAGGAGCTGGTCCCATCTTTCAAGGGCAACCAGTGCTGCCCCCAAAATTTACCTAACAAAATTGTAATGCCCCTTTCCCACCCCCAATAAGAATTACATTAACTATTTTCCCTTCCCCCCCCACAAAATACTTAACTTTGAAACGTGACCTTTGTTCCCTGAGACTGTACAAAGTTTAAAGTTCATCCCTTCCCACAATCCCATATACTGATGATGATTATTTGACCCCGTCCCCCCATCACTGCTCCCCCCCCCCACACTAAATATCTTAATTTCCCCCCGCCCCCCCACCCCACACCAGTGTCCTGCCTGCTTTTCCCAGATGGGGAAGTGAAGGTGTGGGAGTGCCGGCTGCTGCACTGGAGATCGTGGTGGGCCCGGAAGATTCGAGGTAAGTTTATTTCAATCTATTCATTAAAATATTTCAATGCAGGTCCCGTTGCCCAGCGACAGGGGTGCCGTCACAGAGCCTTGTCACCACCAGGAGGATCAGGCCTGGCCCTCCCGGAATCGGGCTCCATGGTGAACCTCTGCCAGAAGCATCTTCCACCTCCCCCACCACGGAGCCTGAAACCAGGGGCTCGGTAAAATCCAGCCCATTGTGTTTGGCCTGGTTCGTGCTTGAATAATTCACCTGACATGCTCCATACACTGTTTTTTTATTTTGTCATATTCTCTATCTCCCTCATTATCCAAGGAGCCCTGGCTTTGTTTCCCCGACCTTTCCAGCTTGTTGGAATGTACTTAGCCCATTCTCCGTGATGTCCTTTACCCCAGTACCAGGGAGGTAACACATCATCTAGGACTGACCAATCTGAATTCACTGTTTGATTTGTGGGTGACTATCTTACATTGATGGCCTCTAGTTTTGCTTTTCCGCACAAGTGGAAACATTCTCTGTGTCTCCTCTATTGAAACCTTTCATACTTTTAAACACCTCTATTAGGTCACCCCTCAGCCTGCTCCTTTTTTTTTAGAGAAAAGAGACCAGTCTGTTCATTCCCTCCTGATCGGTATTCCCTGCATTTCTGGTATCATCCTTGTGAATATTTTTCACACTCTCCAGTGCCTCCATATCTTTTTTATAATATGATGAACAGAATTGTCTGCAGTATTCCAGGTGTGGTCCAACCAGGGTTTGACACAAGTTTAGCATAACTTCGATACTTTTCAATTCTACCCCCTAGGAATAAACCTTAGTGCTTGGTTTACTGTTAACCTGTGTAATTACTTTTAGTGATTTGTGTATTTGTTCTCCCAGATCACTTACCTCCTCTGCCCTATTTAGATTCTTATTTTGTAAGTAATATGTAACCTCTTTACTTTTCTTTCCAAAATGTAATACCTCACATTTATCAATGTTGATATTAATTTGTCAATTACATGTCTATTCTGCAAGTTTGTGAATATCTTCATGTAATTTGTTGCTATCCTCCTCAGATTAACTATCCCCCCAACCCCAAGTTTGGTGCCATCTGAAGATTTAGAAATTGTGTTTTTGATTCCAAAGTCTAAATCATTAATATAAATTGTAAAACAGTGATCCCAGCACTGATCCTTGTGGAACATCACTTTCCACCTTCTGCCATTCTGAGTAACTACACTTTATCCCGACTCTCTGCTTTCTGTTTTGAAGCCAGCTAGCTGTCCATTCTGCTTGTTCCCTTATCCTGCAATCTCTGACCTTATTCATTAGTCTGTTCTGTGATACCTTATCGAAGACTCTTTGAAAATCTGGATAAATTGTATCTACTGCATTAGCATTGTCTACTTTCTCTGTCACCTCTTCAAAAAATTCAACAAGGTTGGTTAAGCAAGACTTTCTCTTTAAATTCATGCTGACTATTCATTATTATATCTTTGGTTTCCAGATATTCTTCTATTCCCACCTTTAGTAGAGATTCCATTATTTTTCCTATCACTGATGTTAAGCCAACTGGTCTATAGTTCCCTGTACATGTTCTATCTCCTTTCTTAAATATCGGTATAATGTTAGCTATCGGCCAGTCTTCTGACACTACACCTTTCTCTAAAGAATGATTAAAAATGTGTAGTAATGTCTCTGCTATCTCTTCCCTAGATTTTTTTAAAATGTGTGGATGTAATCCATTTGGACCAGGGGTTTTTATCCTCTGAGTTTGATTAGTTTATTTAAAACTTCACCTTTTTATTTTCAATGCTGTTATCTGATTTCTAATCTGTCCACCTATCCTGTTTTCCTGGTAAATATTGAAGCAAGGTCATTATTTAATATTTCTGTCATTTCTCTATCATTGCCTGTTGTGATATAATCCTGACCATCAATAATTGACCCTTTTCCATCATGATTTTCCTTTTTTTATTTATGTGCCTATAAAATATTTTACTATTTGTTCCTTGATAATTTAATTGTTCCTTTTTGTCCTTTTTTTAAAATGTCTAATCTCTTTGTCATGCTCTCCCCTGCTGCTCATGTACTTAATGTCTGTCTTTTTCCAAGACCTCATTTTTCTTTATCTGATATCTTTGTTCATCCATGGTAACTCATTAGTGTTTCACTTGTTCTTGTCTTTTACACAGAATATATTTTTCCTGGACTATGTCGAACATGGTTTTAAATGTTTCCCATTGCTGTTCTACATCACTGTTTGACAATAGGGCGGCACAGTGGCGCAGTGGTTAGCACCGCAGCCTCACAGCTCCAGGGACCCGGGTTCAATTCCGGGTACTGCCTGTGTGGAGTTTGCAAGTTCTCCCTGTGTCTGCGTGGGTTTTCTCCGGGTGCTCCGGTTTCCTCCCACAAGCCAAAAGACTTGCAGGTTGATAAGTAAATTGGCCATTATAAATTGTCACTAGTATAGGTAGGTGGTAGGGAAATTTAGGGACAGGTGGGGATGTTTGGTAGGAATATGGGATTAGTGGAGGATTAGTATAAATGGGTGGTTGATGTTCAGCACAGACTCGAAGGGCCTGTTTCAGTGCTGTATCTCTAATCTAATCTAATATTGTTGTCAGTTTTATTTCCCTCAGCTCTATTCTCAGACCCTCAAAATCCACTTTTCTCCAATCTATTCCCTGGTCTTCGTCATACTTACGTCCTTCTCAATTATTGTCTTAAAGTATATAATATTAATGTTCACTATTGTCTAGATGTTCCCCTACTTTTACTTCTTTTATCTGCTCTGGCTCATTCCCCATTACTCGATCCAGTAGGGAATCCTCCCTTGTTGAGCTTCTTACATAGTGGGTTAGAAAGGAGTCTTGTACATATTGTAGTAACTCCATTCCCTTATTTCATTTACATATCTCTTCTGGCCAATTAATCTCATGTTAGTTGAAATTCCCCCATGATTATTCCATGTTTTTTTATTAATTTCCCTAATTTCTTTGTATACTTCTCCCTCACCTTCCTTCCACTATTATGTGGTCCGTCGACTATCCCTGTTAATGTGGTTAATCCTTTATTATCTTTTATCTTTATCCATGTGGATTCTATTTCTCTCTTGCTGATGTCCATGTCACTTTTTGCTACTGCCATTGTTTTCAGTATTAAGTACAGCTACTCCACCTCCCCAATTTCCCCTCTATCTTTTCTAAGTAGTTTATATCCTGCAATGTTTAATGCTCAGTCCAGATTTTTCCATAGCTGTGTCTCAGTAATCCCTAATATGGATCCTCACAATGTAGTATTGCCTCCAGTTCCCCTGTTTTATTACTGACACTGTGTGTATTGCTGTATGAAAACTTTAACTCATTTGTAATAACAGTTCCTCTTACTTCATTTTTTTTACCAGCTTTTTACAATCATACTCCATAATTCTATTTACCTCCTTTCTATCGAAGTACTCACTTTTTTCTTTCCAATGAGTGCTACTAAAGAGTGTTTTTTTTTCAATTCAGTGTAGCTTATTAAGGACTTTATATCGTAGTGGGTAGAACAAGGCCCCTGGTGTAATTAGTATTTTGTAAAGGAAGTAACTAAATTAATTTAAAGGTAAGTCATGGCAGGAGAGCTCAGCCCTGTGGTATACTCCTCCTGCACTATGTGAGAAATCAGGGATGCTTCCAGTATCCCTGGTGACCATGTGTGCAGGAAGTGTATCCATCAGCAGCCACTGGCTACCTACATTACAGAGCTGGAGCTGTGGGTGGATTCACTGTGGAGCATCCGCGATGCTGAGGACGTCGTGGATAGCACGTTTAGTGAGGTGGTCACACCGCAGGTAATGGCTGCACAGGCAGAAAAGAGATGGGTGACCACCAGACGGAGTAGTAGGCACAGGCAGGTAATGCTGGAGTCCCCTGTGGTCATCCCCCTCTCAAACAGATATACCGCTTTGGATACTGTTGGGGGGAATGAGCTCCCAGGGGAAAGCAGCAACAGCCAGGTCTGTGGCACCATGGAGGGCTCTGCTGCACAGCAAGGGAGGAAAAAGGGGTGGAAGAGCTACAGTGATAGGAGGATTCTATCGTAAGGGGTGCAGATAGGCGTTTCTGTGGCCACAAATGAGACTCCAGGATGGTATGTTGCCTCCCTGGTGCTATGGTCAAGGATGTCTCAGAGCGGCTGCTGGACATTCTGAAAGGGGAGGTTGAGCAGTCAGAGCTCATGGTGCATTTTGGTACTAACGACATAGGCAGGAAGAGAGATGAGGTCCTGCAAAGTGAATATAGGGAGTTAGGCAGAAGGTTAAAAAGCAGGACCTCTAGGGTTGTAATCTCAGGATTACTCCCTGTGCCACGTGCTCGTGAGGGTAGGAATAGGAGGATAAGGTAAATGAATGTGTGGCTGAAGAGCTGGTGTAGGCAGGAGGGCTTCAGCTACTTGCATCATTGGGATCTCTTCTGGTGCAGAGGTGACCTGTACAAGAGGGACAGGTTGCATCTAAACTGGAAGGGGACCAATATCCTTGCGAGGAGGTTTGCTAGTACTACTCGGGAGGGTTTAAACTAGTCTGGCAGGGGGGTGGGACCTTTCTGATGAGATAGTTGAGACAAATGTGGAGGTTAAAGCAAGCAAGTCCAGTAGGCAGGACAGGGAGTGTGGATAGTCTGGTAGGCTAAATTGCATTTACTTTAATGCAAGAATCCTTACAGGGAAGGCAGATGAACTCAGAGCATGGATCGGTGCATGGGATTGTGATATTATAGCTATTACGGAAACGTGGTTGAGGGATGGGCAGGACTGGCAGTTCAATGTTCCGGGGTACCGAAGCTTCCCGTGTGACAGAGGTGAAGGTAAGAGAGATGGGGGAGTTGCACTATTGATTAGGGAGGATATCACGGCAGTACTGAGAGAGGATGTCCTGGGGGGAATGTCCAGCGAGGCCATATGGGTAGAACTGAGAAAATAAGAAAGGGGTGATCGCTTTGATGGGATTATACTATAGGCCCCCCAATAGTCAGAGGGAATTGGAGGAGCATATATATAGGGAAATCACAGATAGGTGTCGGAATTATAGGGTTGTAATAGTAGGTGATTTTAACTTCCCCAATATTGACTGGGACTGCCTTAGTGCTAAGGGATCAGATGGGGAAGAAGTTGTTAAGTGTGTCCAGGATAGTTTTCTGAAGCAGTGTGTGGATGGCTCGACTAGAAAAGGGGCTACACTTGACCTCCTCTTAGGAAATGAGGCTGGGCAGGTGGTTGATGTGTCAGTGGGGGAGCACTTTGGGACCAGTGACCATAACTCTATTAGCTTCAAGATAGTTATGGAAAAGGATAGGACTGGTCCTCAGGTTGAAGTCTTAAATTGGGGGAAGGCTAATTTCGATGGCATCAGACAGGAACTCTCAGAAGGAGGCAAATATCAGGTATAGGCAGCTGGGATAAAGCGAGTCCCTCGAGGAGTATAGGGGATGCAGGAGTACACTTAAGAAGGAAATTAGGAGGGCGAAAAGGGGCCATGAGATTTCCCTGGCAGATAAGATAAAAGTAGAATGTTAAAAGATTCTATAAGTATATTAAGAGTAAAAGGGTAGCTAGGGAGAAAGTAGGTTCCTTTAAAGATCAGTGTGGCAATCTATGTGTGGAGCCATGGGAAATGGGTGAGGTCTTAAAGTGAATACTTCTCATCTGTATTTACCGTGGAGAAGGTCATGGAAGCTAGTGAGTTCAAGGGAGGGAACAGCGATATCCTGGAGCATATCAACATTACAAAGGAGGAGGTGTTGGAGGTTTTGAAGCGCATTAAGGTGGATAAATCCCCAGGGCCTGACCAGGTGTATCCTATGATGCTATGGGAAGCAAGGGAGGAGATTGCTGGGGCCCTGGCAGATATTTTTGTATCATCATTAGTCACGGTAGAGGTACCGGAAGACTGGAGGATAGCTAATGTTGTGTCTTTATTTAAGAAGGGCAGCAGGGATAAGCCAGGGAACTACAGGCCAGTGAGACTTACATCAGTGGTGGGAAAGTTATTGGAAGGGATTCTGAGAGACAGGATTTATATGCATCTGGAAAGGCATGGTCTGATTAGGGATAGTCAGCATGGCTTTGTGCGTGGGAAATCATGTCTCACGAATTTGATTGAGTTTTTTGAGGATTTGACCAAGAGGATTGACGAGGGCAGGGTGATGGACGTTGTCTACATGGACTTTAGCAAGGCCTTTGACTAGGTCCCGCATGGTAGGCTGGTCCGGAAGGTTTGAACACATGGGATCCAGGGTGAGCTAACCAATTGGATACAAAAATTGGCTTGGTGATAGGAGGCAGAGGGTGGTGGTGGAGGGTTGTTTTTCAGATTGGAGGCCGGTGACCAGTGGTGTGCCGCAGGGATTGATGCTGGGCCCTCTGTTGTTTGTCATATATATTAATGACTTGGATGTGAATGTCGGGCATGGTCAGTACGTTTGCAGATGACACCAAAATTGGAGGGAGAGTGGACAGTCAAGAAGGTTGTCTAAGGTTACAAAAGGATATAGATCAACTGGGAAAGTGGGCAAGGGATTGGCAAGTGGAATTTAATGCAGACAAGTGTGAGGTGATGCATTTTGGGAACTTAAACCAGGGCAGGACATAGACAGTGAATGGCAGGACCCTGGGGAGTGTTGTTGAGTCGAGCGGCCTTGGTGTGCAAGTACATAGTTCCCTGAAAGTGGCAACACAGGTAGACAGGGTGGTGAAGAAGGCGTATGGCATGCTTGCCGAGGCATTGACTACAAGAGTTGGGACGTCATGTTACAGTTGTACATAACGTTGGTTCGGCCACACTTGGAGGACTGTGTGCAGTTCTGGTTGCCGCACTACAGGAAAGATGTGATTAAGCTAGAGAGGATGCAGAAAAGATTCACAAGGATGTTACCTGGTTTGGAGGGCCTGAGTTATAAAGAGAGATTGGATAGGCTGGGTCTGTTTTCCCTGGAGCGAAGGAGGCTGACAGGGGACATGATGGAGGTATATAAAATTATGAGAGGGGTAGATAGCCAGAGTCTACTTCCCATGATAGGAGTGACTAAAACTAGAGGCCATAGATTTAAGGTGAGAGGGAGGAGTTTTAAAGGGGATCAAAGGGGTAAATTGTTCACACAAAGAATAGTGGGTATCTGGAATGAGCTGCCAGAGGAGGTGGTGGAGGCAGGTACAGTAGCGACATTTAAGAGGCATCTGGACTGGTACTTGAATGAGAGAGTCATAGAGGGATATGGAATTAATGCAGGCAGGTGGGATTCGGCATGGACACAGTGGGCCGAAGGGCCTGTTTCTATGCTGTACGACTCTATGAGAATGCTCCACTTTCCTGTATTGTTTCTATTCAGGCTGAATTCATTTTCTGTTCGTCCCTCCCCATCTCCCCCACACCCCCTCACCCCCACCCTGCCCCGTCTTATTAGTTTAAAGCCTTTACCATCTCCTTGTTTGCCCTTTCCACTCGGACACAGGTCCCATCCCGGTTCAGGTGGAGTCTGTAAACTCAGTATAACTCCTTCCTGTGCCAGTACCGGTGCCAATGTTTCATTTAAAGGAACCCCTCTTTCCCACACCAGCTCTTTAGCCACACTTGAATTCTCCTGATCTGACTGTTTCTTTGCCAATTTACATGTGGCTTGGGAAATAATCCAGTGATTATTGCCCTTGAGGTCCTGCTTTTTAATTTAGCTCCAAACACCTGATATTCCCTCAGCAGGATCTCCTCCCGGTTCCTACATATGTCGTTTGTTCCAACATCGACCACGACAACTGGATTATTCCCACCCCTTCCAAATTGCTCTCCTGCCACCATAAGATATCCCTTACCCTGGCACCTTGTAGACAACGCACCCGACAGGATTCTCATTCATGTCTGCAGAGGACACTATCCATCCCTCTAATTAGAGAAACCCTTATCACTACCACATTCTATTCTGCTCTTTCCCTCTTGGACAGTCTTCTGAGCCACAGTACCTTGGTCTACATTGTGACTGTCCTCCCCACAGTCTTTCTCCTTGTCCTCACAGGTAACAAGTACATTGTACCTTTTGGACAGGACCTGTGTTTGAGGAACCTCCTTCTCAATCTCTCCTCAGTCCTCACCATGCTGCTCCCTAATGGTTACACCCTCTTCTTGAACCTGTGATTTTCTCTGAACTGTGACTGTGTTCTGGATAAAACTGTGAAGAAATTCCTCCCCCTCCCTTATGTTTGGGAATGTCTCTAACTCACATTCCTGCCCATTGACTCTGAGCTGGAATGACTGAAGATGGAGACATTTCCTGCTGGTGTGGGAATGTGGGACAGTCTCACTATCCACAAACTCCCACATCCTACAGTCACAACACGTAGCCTGCCCTGTCATCTCTAGTCTTTTATAATTAATTTGTTTATTGATAACCTGAATAAATGTAATTAGGTCTTTTAAAACAATTCATAATAAATGTATTAATTAGTTCATTTATCAAATTAATTTAATAAAGTAATAGATTTATTACCCCAAGCAATACTTTATTCAAATGCTGTCACTTAGAGAGACAAAAACACACTGTAATACTCACCAACCAATCACCTACCTTCTATCCCGTTACTTCCCTCTTTGATGTTTATTGACAGCTCCTGAATATATGAGGAGTTCTACAGTGTGAGATTCATTGTCAGTGATGGGAAAATCTGGTTATTAATTTCCTCAAGTCTTTTTCAGTGTTTCCTGTAACATTCAACAGAAAGTGAATTGTATCAGGTCCGGGTTTGATTCAGTTTGTTTCTCACTCTCTGTCTGTTTGTGTTTAGACTGGATTCCAATAATCTGGGAGATTCAGGAGTGAAACTATTGTCTGAGGCTTTGAGGAACCCAGACTGTAAAATACAGGACCTGGGGTAAGTACCAGATTGTGTGAGATTGTGTTTATAATAACTGGGTATCTGACACTGTACATTACTATTAATATCAGTAATAGTGTTATTAATAAACACTGGGAATTTACTCTAATTCCTGTCATTTCTCCATCTTTGATTCCAGGCTGGGAGGAAACAATCTCACAGATTCTTGTATCGAAGATCTTGCCTCCGCTCTCAGTACAAACCGGTCACTGACAGATCTGGACCTGAGTGATAATAATCTGGGAGATTCAGGAGTGAAACTACGGTCTGAAGCTCTGAGGAACACGGACTGTAAAATACAGAAATTGTGGTGAGTACCAGACTGTGTGAGATTGTGTTTATAATAACTGGATGTCTGACACTGTACGTTACTATTAATATCAGTAATGGTGTTATTAATAAACACTGGGAATTTACTCTAATTCCTGTTATTTCTCCATCTTTGATTCCAGGCTGGGAGGAAACAATCTCTCAGATTCTTGTATCGAGGATCTCGCCTCCGCTCTCAGTACAAACAGGTCACTGACGGATCTGGACCTGAGTGGTAATAATCTGGGAGATTCAGGAGTGAAACTACTGTCTGAGGCTCTGAAGAACCCAGACTGTAAAATACAGGAACTGTGGTAAGTGCCAGACTGTGTGAGATTGTGTTTATAATAACTGGGTATCTGACACTATGTTGCTATTAATATCAGTAATAGTGTTATTAATAAACACTGTGCATTATTATTAGTATCAGCAATGGTGTTATTACTAAGCACTGCATATTACTCTAGTAATAACATGATCAGTAATAATGTTATTAATAAACACTGGGGATTTACTCTAATTCCTGTTATTTCTCTATCTTTGATCCCAGGTTGGTAGGAAACAATCTCACAACTTCGTGTATCGATGATCTCGCATCTGCTCTCAGTACAAACCGATCACTGACGGATCTGAACCTGAATTATAATGAACTGGGAGATTCAGGAGTGAAACTACTGTCTGAGGCTCTGAGGAACCCGGACTGTAAAATACAGAAATTGTGGTAAGTGCGAATTGTATGTTAGTTGTATATTAATTGTGTGCAGATAGTGGGCATTGACTGGGGTTTCAATTCAGCACATATAAAGAGCCACTTATTGACACTGTGGTGTGATTGAGTGAGGAGGTGTATGTTTGTAATGCTAAACTCTAAATTAATGTAAGACTGAGTAAAGATTAGCTCCAGTAATATTCTTCACCAACTGGATTTCCAGAGTAGAATATGGTAACAGAGAATGGTCGCCTCAAGGTGAAGGTCGAAGGTTATGAAAAAAAGGCTGCGTTTGCTGACAATGTAACCACTAGGTGGCGCTGCACTGGCACAAGTGTAAATACAGCCTGCTGCACTAAAACGTCACTGTCTGCGGTGTTCGGGTAGCTGCCAGGACTAAAGATGGCGGTGCTCAAATAATCACAGAAAGGCAACTGAAACACATGGCAGCACACAATCGCTGTACATGGAGCGGGGTGGGTGGGTGGCGGGAGATGTGAGGGGTGAGGCAGCGGGCGGCCAGAGTGAGGATAGTGGGTGAGGAGCGGGGGGGAGTGGGGAAGGAGAACGAAGAGGGGTGGGGAGCAAGTGGTGGGGGGAGTGAGCGGGAGGAAGCAGGGAATGAGTGGCCTGCAGTCAGTGGCCGGGGGCTGGGGAGGAGGAGTGCACACTCGGACCCACCGCCACCAAGTTCTTCAGGCTGCTCTCCCCCCCCCGCTTCCCCCCTTGCTCACCCCCCGCTTCCCCCCCTCGCTCTCTCCCCGCTTCCCCCCCTCGCTCTCTGCCCACTTCCCCCTTTGCTCTCTCCCCGCTTCCCCCCCGCTTCCCCCTCTCGCTCACCCCCCGCTTACCCCCTCACTCTCCCGCCACTTCCCCCCTTGCTCAACCCCGCTTCCTCCCCTCGCTCTCCCTGCTTCCTCCCTCACTCTCTCCCCACTTCCCCCCTTGCTCAACCCCCGCTTTCTCCCCGCTTCCCCCCCCTCGCTCTCCCTGCTTCCCCCCTTACTCTCTCGCCGCATCCCCCCTTGCTCTCTCCCCGCCTCCCCCTTATTCTCTTCCCGCTTCCACCTTGCTCTCTCCCTGCTTTCCCCTCACTCTCTCCCTGCTTCCCCCTCGCTCTCTCCCTGCTTTCCCCCCACGCTCTCCCCATTGCCCCCCCAATGCTCTCTCCCCATTGCCCCCCCAATGCTCTCTCCCCATTGTCCCCCCAATGCTCTCTCCCCGCTTCCCCCCTCGCTCTCTCCCTGCTTCCCCCCACACTCTCTCCCCACTTCCCCCCTTGCTCACCCCCCGCTTTCTCCCCGCTTCCCCTCCCTCGCTCTCCCTGCTTCCCCCCTTACTCTCTCGCCGCATCCCCCCTTGCTCTCTCCCCGCATCCCCCCTTGCTCTCTCCCCGCCTCCCCCTTATTCTCTTCCCGTTTCCACCTCGCTCTCTCCCTGCTTCCCCCTCGCTCTCTCCCTGCTTCCCCCTCGCTCTCTCCCTGCTTCCCCCCTCGCTCTCTCCCTGCTTCCCCCCTCGCTCTCTCCCTGCTTCCCCCCTCGCTCTCTCCCCATTGCCCCCCCCAATGCTCTCTCCCCATTGCCCCCCCAATGCTCTCTCCCCATTGCCCCCCCAATGCTCTCTCCCCATTGCCCCCCCAATGCTCTCTCCCCATTGCCCCCCCAATGCTCTCTCCCCATTGCACCCCCCAATGCACTCTCCCCATTGCCCCCCCAATGCTCTCTCCCCATTGCCCCCACAATGCTCTCTCCCCATTGCCCCCCAATGCTCTCTCCCCGCTTCTCCCTTGCTCTCTCCCCGCTTCCCCCTCGCTCTCTCCCCGCTTGCCACGTGCTCTCTTCCCACTTCACCCGCCCCGCTCTCTCCCCATCTCCCCCCCCTCGCTCTCTCCCCGCTTCCCCCTCGCTCTCTCCCCGCTTCCCCCTCGCTCTCTCCCCGCTTCCCCCCTCGCTCTCTCCCCGCTTCCCCCCTCGCTCTCTCCCCGCTTCCCCCCTCGCTCTCTCCCCGCTTCCCCCCTCGCTCTCTCCCCGCTTCCCCCCTCGCTCTCTCCCCGCTTCCCCCCTCGATCTCTCCCCGCTTCCCCCCTCGCTCTCTCCCCGCTTCCCCCCTCGCTCTCTCCCCGCTTCCCCCCTCGCTCTCTCCCCGCTTCCCCCCTCGCTCTCTCCCCACTTCCCCCCTCGCTCTCTCCCCGCTTCCCCCCTCGCTCTCTCCCCGCTACCCCCTCGCTCTCTCCCCGCTTGCCCCTCGCTCTCTCCCCGCTTCCCCCCTCGCTCTCTCCCCGCTTCCCCCCTCGCTCTCTCCCCGCTTCCCCCCTCGCTCTCTCCCCGCTTCCCCCCTCGCTCTCTCCCCGCTTCCCCCCTCGCTCTCTCCCCGCTTCCCCCCTCGCTCTCTCCCCGCTTCCCCCCTCGCTCTCTCCCCGCTTCCCCCCTCGCTCTCTCCCCGCTTCCCCCCTCGCTCTCTCCCCGCTTCCCCCCTCGCTCTCTCCCCCGCTTCTCCGATCGCTCTCTCCCGCCTTCCCCCTCGCTCTCTCCCCGCTTCCCCCCCTCTCTCCCCGCTTCTCCCATCGCTCTCTCTCCCGCTTACCCCCTCGCTCTCTCCCCGCTTACCCCCTCGCTCTCTCCCCGCTTCCCCCCTCGCTCTCTCCCCGCTTCCCCCTCGCTCTCTCCCCGCTTCCCCCCTCGCTCTCTCCCCGCTTCCCCCCTCGCTCTCTCCCAGCTTCCCCCCTCGCTCTCTCCCCGCTTCCCCCTCGCTCTCTCCCCGCTTCCCCCCTCGCTCTCTCCCCGCTTCCCCCCTCGCTCTCTCCCCGCTTCCCCCCTCGCTCTCTCCCCGCTTCCCCCCTCGCTCTCTCCCCCGCTTCTCCCATCGCTCTCTCTCCCGCTTCCCCCCCTCGCTCTCTCCCCGCTTCCCCCCTCGCTCTCTCCCCGCTTCCCCCCCTCGCTCTCTCCCCGCTTCCCCCCCTCCATCTCTTTGCGCTTCCCCCTTGCTCTCTTCCTGCTTCCCCCCCTCGCTCTCTTGCCGCTTCCCCCCTCGCTCTCTTGCCGCTTCCCCCCTCGCTCTCTTGCCGCTTCCCCCCTCGCTCTCTTGCCGCTTCCCCCCTCGCTCTCTTGCCGCTTCCCCCCCTCGCTCTCTTGCCGCTTCCCCCCCTCGCTCTCTTGCCGCTTCCCCCCCTCGCTCTCTTGCCGCTTCCCCCCCTCGCTCTCTTGCCGCTTCCCCCCCTCGCTCTCTTGCCGCTTCCCCCCCTCGCTCTCTTGCCGCTTCCCCCCCTCGCTCTCTTGCCGCTTCCCCCCCTCGCTCTCTTGCCGCTTCCCCCCCTCGCTCTCTTGCCGCTTCCCCCCCTCGCTCTCTTGCCGCTTCCCCCCTCGCTCTCTTGCCGCTTCCCCCCCTCGCTCTCTTGCCGCTTCCCCCCCTCGCTCTCTTGCCGCTTCCCCCCCTCGCTCTCTTGCCGCTTCCCCCCCTCGCTCTCTTGCCGCTTCCCCCCCTCGCTCTCTTGCCGCTTCCCCCCCTCGCTCTCTTGCCGCTTCCCCCCTCGCTCTCTTGCCGCTTCCCCCCCGCTCTCTTGCCGCTTCCCCCCCCCGCTCTCTTGCCGCTTCCCCCCCTCGCTCTCTTGCCGCTTCCCCCCCTCGCTCTCTTGCCGCATTTCCCCCCTCGCCCTCTTGCCGCTTCCCCCCTCGCTCTCTTGCCGCTTCCCCCCCTCGCTCTCTTGCCGCTTCCCCCCCTCGCTCTCTTGCCGCTTCACCCCCTCGCTCTCTCCCCGCTTCCCCCCTCGCTCTCTCCCCGCTTCCCCCTCCGCTTCCCCCTCTCGCTCACCCCCCGCTTCCCCCTCTCGCTCACCCCCCGCTTCCCCCCTCACTCTCCCCCCACTTCCCCCCTTGCTCAACCCCGCCTCCCCCCCTCGCTGTCCCTGCTTCCTCCCTCACTCTCTCCCCACTTCCCCCCTTGCTCACCCCCCGCTTTCTCCCCGCTTCCCCCCCTCGCTCTCCCTGCTTCCCCCTTACTCTCTCGCCGCATTCCCCCTTGCTCTCTCCCCGCCTCCCCCTTATTCTCTTCCCGCTTCCACCTTGCTCTCTCCCTGCTTCACCCTCGTTCTCTCCCTGCTTCCCCCTCGCTCTCTCCCTGCTTCCCCCTCGCTCTCTCCCTGCTTCCCCCCCCACGCTCTCCCAATTGCCCCCCCAATGCTCTCTCCCCATTGCCCCCCCAATGCTCACTCCCCGCTTCCCCCCTCGCTCTCTCCCTGCTTGCCCCCTCGCTCTCCCTGCTTCCCCCTCACTCTCTCCCCACTTCCCCCCTTGCTCACCCCCCGCTTTCTCCGCGCTTCCCCCCCTCGCTCTCCCTGCTTCCCCCCTTACTCTCTCGCCGCATCCCCCCTTGCTCTCTCCCAGCCTCCCCCTTATTCTCTTTCCGCTTCCACCTTGCTCTCTCCCTGCTTCCCCCTCGCTCTCTCCCTGCTTCCCCCTCGCTCTCTCCCTGCTTCCCCCTCGCTCTCTCCCTGCTTCCCCCTCGCTCTCTCCCTGCTTCCCCCTCGCTCTCTCCCTGCTTCCCCCTCGCTCTCTCCCTGCTTCCCCCTCGCTCTCTCCCTGCTTCCCCCTCGCTCTCTCCCTGCTTCCCCCTCGCTCTCTCCCTGCTTCCCCCTCGCTCTCTCCCTGCTTCCCCCTCGCTCTCTCCCTGCTTCCCCCTCGCTCTCTCCCTGCTTCCCCCTCGCTCTCTCCCTGCTTCCCCCTCGCTCTCTCCCTGCTTCCCCCTCGCTCTCTCCCTGCTTCCCCCTCGCTCTCTCCCTGCTTCCCCCTCTCTCTCTCCCTGCTTCCCCCTCGCTCTCTCCCTGCTTCCCCCTCGCTCTCTCCCTGCTTCCCCCTCGCTCTCTCCCTGCTTCCCCCTCGCTCTCTCCCTGCTTCCCCCTCGCTCTCTCCCTGCTTCCCCCTCGCTCTCTCCCTGCTTCCCCCTCGCTCTCTCCCTGCTTCCCCCTCGCTCTCTTGCCGCTTCCCCCCTCGCTCTCTTGCCGCTTCCCCCCTCGCTCTCTTGCCGCTTCCCCCCCTCGCTCTCTTGCCGCTTCCCCCCCTCGCTCTCTTGCCGCTTCCCCCCCTCGCTCTCTTGCCGCTTCCCCCCCTCGCTCTCTTGCCGCTTCCCCCCCTCCCTCTCTTGCCGCTTCCCCCCCACGCTCTCTTGCCGCTTCCCCCCCTCGCTCTCTTGCCGCATTCCCCCCTCGCTCTCTTGCCGCTTCACCCCCTCGCTCTCTTCCCGCTTCACCCACTCGCTCTCTCGCCGCTTCCCCCCCTCGCTCTCTTCCCGCTTCACCCACTCGCTCTCCACCCACTCCCCCCCCGCCTCGCTTTCCACCCACTTGCCCCCTTGCTGTCTACCCGCTTCCCCCCCTCTCTCCCCGCTTCCCACCTTTATAATAAATGGCTATCTGACACTGTACGTTACTATTAATATACATTGTGCATTATTATTAGTATCAGTAATGGTGTTATTACTAAGCACTGCATATTACTCTAGTAATAACACCATCAGTAATAATGTTATTAATAAACGCTGGGGATTGACTCTAATTCCTGTTATTTCTCTATCTTTGATCCCAGGCTGGTAGGAAACAATCTCACAGATTCTTGTATCGAAGATCTCGCATCTACTCTCAGTACAAACCGATCACTGACGGATCTGGACCTGAGTTATAATAAACTGGGAGATTCAGGAGTGAAACTACTGTCTGAGGCTCTGAGGAACCCGGACTGTAAAATACAGAAACTGGAGTATGTGCTAATTATATATTAATTATGTGCAGATAGTGGGCATTGACTAGGGTTTCAGTTGAGCACATATAAAGAGACACTTATTGATATTGTGGTGTGTTTGAGTGAGGCGGTGTATGTTTGTAATGCTAAACTCTAAATTAATGTAAGACTGAGTAAAGATTAGCTCCAGTAATATTCTTCACCAACTGGATTTCCAGAGTAGAATATGGTAACAGAGAATGGTCGCCTCAAGGTGAAGGTCGAAGGTTATGAAAAAAAGGCTGCGTTTGCTGACAATGTAACCACTAGGTGGCGCTGCACTGGCACAAGTGTAAATGCAGCCTGCTGCACTGAAACGTCACTGTCTGCGGTGTTCGGGCAGCTGCCAGGACTAAAGATGGCAGTGTTCAAATAATCACAGAAAGGCAACCAAACCCATGGCAGCACACAATCGAGGGGGGAGGGGGGAGAGGGAGGGGTGAGGCAGTGGGCGGCCAGAGTGAGGATAGTGGGTGAGGAGCGGGGGGGGAGTGGGGAAGGAGAACGAAGAGGGGTGGGGAGAGGGGAGCGAAGAGGGGAGTGGGGAGCGAGTGGTCAGGGGAGTGAGCGGGGGGAAGCAGGGAGTGAGTGGCCTGCAGTCAGTGGCCGGGGGCTGGGGAGGAGGAGTGCACACTCGCATCCACTGCCACCATGTTCTGCAGGCTGCTCTCCCCCCGCTTTCCCCCCCTCGCTCTCCCCTGGCTTCCCCCCCTCGCTCTCTCCCCGGCTTTCCCCCCTCGCTCTCTCCCCGGCTTCCCCCCCCTCGCTCTCTCCCCGGCTCCCCCCCCCCCTCGCTCTCTCACCGGCTTCCCCCCCCCCTCGCTCTCTCACCGGTTTCCCCCCCCCTCGCTCTCTCACCGGCTTCCCCCCCCTCGCTCTCTCACCGGCTTCCCCCCCCCTCGCTCTCTCACCGGCTTCCCCCCCCTCGCTCTCTCACCGGCTTCCCCCCCCCTCGCTCTCTCACCGGCTTCCCCCCCTCGCTCTCTCACCGGCTTCCCCCTCCTCGCTCTCTCACCGGCTTCCCCCCCCTCGCTCTCTCATCGGCTTCCCCCCTCGCTCTCTCAACGGCTTCCCCCCCTCGCTCTCTCCCCGCTTCCCCCCCTCGCTCTCTCCCCGCTTCCCCCCCTCGCTCTCCCCTCGCTCTCCCCTCGCTTCCCCCCTCGCTCTCCCCTCGCTTCCCCCCCTCGCTCTCCCCTCGCTTACCCCCCTCGATCTCTCCTCGCTTCCCCCCCTCGCTCTCTCCTCGCTTCCCCCCCCTCGCTTCCCCCGCTTCCCTCCCTCGCTCTCTCCCCGCATCCTCCCCTCGCCCTCTCCCCGCTTACCCCCCCCTTGCTCTCTCCCTGCTTCCCCCCCTCGCTCTCTCCCCGGCTTTCCCCCCTCGCTCTCTCCCCGGCTTCCCCCCCCTCGCTCTCTCCCCGGCTTCCCCCCCCCTCGCTCTCTCACCGGCTTCCCCCCCCCTCGCTCTCTCACCGGTTTCCCCCCCCTCGCTCTCTCACCGGCTTCCCCCCCCCTCGCTCTCTCACCGGCTTCCCCCCCCTCGCTCTCTCACCGGCTTCCCCCCCTCGCTCTCTCACCGGCTTCCCCCCCCCTCGCTCTCTCACCGGCTTCCCCCCCCTCGCTCTCTCACCGGCTTCCCCCCCCTCGCTCTCTCACCGGCTTCCCCCCCCTCGCTCTCTCACCGGCTTCCCCCCCCTCGCTCTCTCACCGGCTTCCCCCCCCTCGCTCTCTCAACGGCTTCCCCCCCCTCGCTCTCTCAACGGCTTCCCCCCCCTCGCTCTCTCCCCGCTTCCCCCCCTCGCTCTCTCCCCGCTTCCCCCCCTCGCTCTCCCCTCGCTCTCTCCCCTCTTCCCCCCCCTCGCTCTCTCCCCGCTTCCCCCCCTCGCTCTCTCCCCGCTTCCCCCCCCTCGCTCTCTCCCCGCTTCCCCCCCTCGCTCTCTCCCCGTTTCCCCCCCTCGCTCTCTCCCCGCTTCCCCCCCTCGCTCTCTCCCCGCTTCCCCCCTCGCTCTCTCCCCGCTTCCCCCCCTCGCTCTCTCCCCGCTTCCCCCCCTCGCTCTCTCCCCGCTTCCCCCCCTCGCTCTCTCCCCGCTTCCCCCCCTCGCTCTCTCCCCGCTTCCCCCCCTCGCTCTCTCCCCGCTTCCCCCCCTCGCTCTCTCCCCGCTTCCCCCCTCGCTCTTTCCCCGCTTCCCCCCCTCGCTCTCTCCCCGCTTCCCCCCCTCGCTCTCTTCCCGCTTCCCCCTCTCTCTCTTCCCGCTTCCCCCTCTCTCTCTTCCCGCTTCCCCCTCGCTCTCTTACCACTTCCCCCTCCTCGCTCTCATCTTGCTTCCCCCCCCTCGCTCTCATCTTGCTACCTCCCCGCTCTCATCTCGCTTCCTCCCCTCGCTCTCTTCCCGCTTTCCCCCTCGCTCTCTTCCCGCTTTCCCCCTCGCTCTCTTCCCGCTTCCCCCTCTCTCTCTTCCCGCTTCCCCCTCTCTCTCTTCCCGCTTCCCCCTCTCTCTCTTCCCGCTTCCCCCTCTCTCTCTTCCCGCTTCCCCCTCTCTCTCTTCCCGCTTCCCCCTCGCTCTCTTCCCGCTTCCCCCTCGCTCTCTTTCCACTTCCCCCTCCCCGCTCTCATCTCGCTTCCCCCCCGCGCTCTCTTTCTGCTTCCCCCACCCAGCTTTCTTCCCGCTTCCCCCCCTCGCTCTCTTCCTGCTTCCCCCCTTTATAATAATTGGGTATCTGACACTACGTTACTATTAATATCAGTGATAGTGTTATTAATATACATTGTGCATTATTATTAGTATCAGCAATAGTGTTATTACTAAGCACTGCATATTACTCTAGTAATAACAGCATCAGTAATAATGTTATTAGTAAACACTAGGGATTTACTCTAATTCCTGTTATTTCTCCATCTTTGATCCCAGGCTGGAAAATAACAATCTCACAGCTTCTTGTATCGAAGTTCTCGCCTCCGCTGTCAGTACAAACCGGTCACTGACGGATCTGGACCTGAGTGATAATAAACTGGGAGATTCAGGAGTGAAACAACTTTCTGAGGCTCTGAGGAACCCGGACTGTAAAATGCAGGATCTGTGGTAAGTGCTAATTGCATATTAATTCTGTTTAGATAGTGGGCAGTAACTGGGGTTTCACTTGAGCTCCTATCAAGAGACACTTATCAATACTGTGGTGTGGTTGAGTGAGGAGGTGTCTGTTTGTAATGCTAAACTCTAAACTAATGTAAGACTGAATAAAGATTAACTCCAGTAATATTCTTCACCAACTGGCTTTCCAGAGTAGAATATGGGAACACAGAATGGTTGCCTCAAGGTGAAGGTCGAAGGTTATGAAAAAAAGGCTGCGTTTGCTGACAATGTAACCACTAGGTGGCGCTGCACTGGCACAAGTGTAAATACAGCCTGCTGCACTGAAACGTCGATGTCTGCGGTGTTCGGGTAGCTGCCAGGACTAAATATGGCGCTGCTCAAATAATCACAGAAAGGCAACCAAACCCATGGCAGCACACACGTGCCAACCAGTCCTGGCAATGCGGAATGCCACACACGTGCAGAGAGTAGGAGCCTGTTTGCACATGTGTACAGCTCGGTGTAGTCTGATGATGTCAGGCTGCTCAATTCAACACAAAACAAAAACAATCGAACCCGAACTGCTTCACCCCTCAATAGCAGTGATCACCACTTCCACCCCCTGTCAAATACACCACTCCCTCCCGCGATTGCCGCTTCTCTTTCCCGCTCCCTCCCACACACATCTTCCTGCCACTCCCGACTTCTTGCCACTCCATTTCACCATTCTCTCCCGTACCCGTCTGCTCGCTGTTCCCTCCCGCTGCTCGATCCCCACCTCACCACCCAGAGAAGCAGCGGGGATGCTGGGGCTGCGTGTGTGGGTGACAGAAGTGAGTACGGCAGGAAGCGAGTGGCGGGATGGAGCAGCAGAGGTGGCCGGGGCAGTTGGAGGGTGTGGGTGGGGATTTAGCAGCGAGGCAGGATGGAGCAGTGAAGAGTCGGGAGTGGAGAGCAGGCGGGCACGGGAGAGAACAGTGGGAGAGAGTGAGGAAGAGAAGCAGCGACTGAGGTGTGACGGCGGGAGGGAGCGGGGTACTGTTGGAGGGAGAGAGATTGTGAACACGGCCACTGAGGGGTGAAGCAACACTCGGACATTATTACGTCTGATGTCATTACGTGGTGACGTTGACACAACCGTGCACAGACCCATACTGGCAAGCTGGCCACTAATAACAGACAAAAATCTACAATCCTCGCAGCAATGATCAGAAATAGCCGAAAGCAAGTGTAAATTGTTGGGCTTTGATTACCCTCCGATGTTCTCGGAATCTGAACCATATGACCAGGTTAGGTGAAAGTGATTGTTCTTGATATCGAGGCAGCATTTGACCGAGTGGGACATCAAGGAGCCCGAGGCAAATTGAAGTTAGTGGGAATCAGGGGGAAAACTCTCCACTGGTTGGTGTTATGAGCGAGGATGGAGGAGTGCACTGTCTTTCTCTAGTTCCACTTCTCCACAGGTCACAACATATATTTAAATGTTTTACCCAGTTACCGATACAGACAATTATATACTTCATCTATTTCAGTTTCTGAATAAAAATCTACCAACCAAGTTTCTTTAATAATAAACAAAATTATTAATTTATTATAAAACAAGACTCATTTCATAAAGATGCAAAGGTTATTAACACACAGGTTGAAATGTGAAAGTATAAATATATTCCCTTCGAACATCAACACTTACAAGTTTCACACCATTTAAAAAACACTCTGCTTTTCTATTTTTACAACCAAAGTGAATAACTTTACACTTCCCGACATTATATTCCATCTACCATTCTCAACTGCTCAGATACTGAAGTAGTCCATGTCCCCATGAGGCCAGACCTGGACAACATCCAGGCTTGGGCTGACAAGTGCTAAGTAACATTCATGCCAAACAAGTGCCAGGCAATGCTCATCTTCAACAAGTGAGAATCTAACCATCTCCCCTTGACATTCAACGGCATTAACATCACTGGATCCCCACTATCAACATCCTGGGTGTTACCATTGACCAGAAACTGAACTGGAGCAGCATTATAAATACTGTGTCTACAAGAGCAGGTCTGAGGCTGGAAATTCTCCAGTGAGTAGTCAACCCCCTGACTCCCCAAACCTGTCTACCATCTACAAGGCACAAATCAAGAGTGTGATAGAATACTGTCCACTTGCCTGAATGAGGGCAGCTCCAACAACACTCAGGAAGTTCAACACCATCCAGGATAAATGCAGCCCATTTGATCGACACCCCATCCACCACCTTAAACATTCACTCCCTCCACCAGGGACAGACAGTGACAGCAGAGTGTACCAGATACAAGATGTACTACAGCAACTCACCATGCCTCCTTCAACAGCATCTTCCAAACCCGCGACCTCTTCCATCTCGAAGGAAAAGGCAGCAGATGCGTGGGAAGTTTTCCTCCAGGCCACACACCATCCTGACTTGAGAATATATCACCGTTCCTTCACTGTTGCGAGATCAACATCCTGGAATTCCCTCTCTAACAGCATTGTGGATATACCTACACCAGATAGACTGCAGAGCTTCAAGAAGGCAGCTCACCACCACCTTCCCAAGGGCAATTAGGGATGGGCAACAAATACTGGTCTTTCCAGTGACACCCACATCCCACAAAACAAATAAGTATAAAAAATAACCAGTGGAAGAATGAAGTGGAGATGTGGATATGGGTTGTGTCCCGATGAGAAATCTGGAGAAATGTGTGTTTAAGTTCCCATCCCTAGGTGACCCAAAGAACATGAAACTAGTCATTTTTAGCGATGGTTTACATGCTAATCTTCCTGATGGGTATTCTAGTGCAGCTGGTTTCATAATATTACTGATGGGTGAAAATGGGAGATACTGTCCTTCAGCTTGGGAAGCTCAGAAAATAAAAAGGGTTGTTAAAAGTACTTCAGCTGATTGACACACTGGCCCTTGTGGAGACAGTGGATATGGGATTCTATTTGTCAAATATTGTAAGTGAGATTCTATACCAGGGGTTTACTGAAGATCACATACTCATTGAATGTTATGTAGATAATTGTTCATTGTTGGCTGATGCACATTCTACTAAAAGTGTCAGAAAAGGTTCCAGATCGATCTTGCTGGCTTGAAAGAAATGCCGGTTCAGTGTGAAAGAACGAGTTGGTGATGCAGAGGTTATGATAGGTACACAACTCCAGCAGTCTCTGTCCATTCGAATTCATCCTTCCAATGCCATAGCGCCCGAGGCAGGAGGGCCATGAGTCATGGTCGGCCCCAACCCTGGCGTTAAAGTCCCCCAGCAGGAACAGATGTTCAGTATTGGGGATGCTACTAATGATATTATGGAGTTCCTCGTAGAACTGGTCTTTAACTTCAGGTGGGGAGCAGAGTGTTAGAGCTTAGATGCTGAGTAAGTGTACTGGACCAGAGGCGGTGAGCAGTCCAATGGACAGTATGCGTTCCGAGCTATTTGAAGGTGGCTCGATCATGCTGAGCAAAAGATTTCTGATGGCGAAGCACACTCCATGCTGTCTTGGTTCTTCAGGATCCCTACCCTGCCAGTAGAAGGTGTAGTCTTGCTCTCTTAGAGATCCACTCACAGGCAGGCGTGTCTCCTGAAGTGCTGCAATGAAGTGCTGGCATTGAGTCCACTGAGCTCATTGTCAATGATGGCAGTCTTCCAAGAATCGTTGGTTTGTGTAAGGTTTTCCGACATGCCAGGAGACATAGTTCTGACATTCCAGTTTGCAAAACGACGGGCTGGTACCTTCTTTCCTTTTTTTGTCATGCTTGGTGCAGTGTTACATTCCACTTGTCGGGCAATGACCCTGAGTTCCAAGCACCCATTGAAGCAGGTGGACTGTGGTGGGACAGAACCTTAGTGACCGGGGGCTGCCCAGTTTGAGGCGGGCAGTAGCTGTCCAGTGAGATGCGATGACCTCTCCCAGTCTTTCCTGTTCAGTTTGTTCAAATCTCATCTACTTTGTGGAAATGGTGAAAAACCTTTCAACATCTTTACTAATGAATATTATTATTAATTATTATTTATTAATATAAGTAATAGTGTTATTAATGAACGCTGGAGATTTACACATTCCTGTTATTTCTCTCTCTGATCCCCAGTCTATGGGGTGTCGGTCTCACAGATTCTTGTGCCGAGGCTCTTGCCTCTGCTCTCAGTGCAAACCAGTCACTGATGGAGCTGAAACTGGGATCAAACTCCTTCACAGACCAATCTGTCCCTGCTTTCCACCGCCTCATACTGAACTGCAGGAGTCTGGAGAAGATCTGGTGAGTGTTTGTGTTAATGTTTAATGTAATAAATAAAATATAAATGGGATTCAGTCATTCTTATCAGTAATATCTCTGTAATTATTATTGAAATATTAATCCCAGTCTCCCTGTTATTTACACTATTGTTCAATCTGTTTATTTCCTGTTTAATCTTTAATCTGTTTCAGTTTAGGGGGGAATCAGTTCAGTTCAAATGTAAAGAATCAGCTGAAGTCGCTGCAGGGTACAGGACCCGGACTGGATGTGTTTCTGTGAACATTTCAATTTGTAAATATCACTGGTCTCTCTACATGAATATTTTTGGCCAATTTTCTGTCCTTCCCCTTTAATTGGCCGTGCTCCAGGTTTAATTCTTATTGGCTGTTTCACTGTTTCTAGTTCGAGCTGAGCGAGTGTCATCTCCCATTGTGACTTGAGAGGCCCAGCAACAGGGTCACGTGACTCAGCCGCCCGGCCCCACAGCGCTGTTTCTGTAGGATATCCGGGACTGAATGTTCCCCAATGGGGCACTGGGGAAATGTACAGACAGGAAGGGTCCAGGGTGGGGCTCAGTCTGGGCTGCAGTGGAACACTGGTAATTACACTCAATATCCCTGACCCTGCTGGGAAGTGAACCTGTGTGTGTTCAGGATGGAGACAGGCTCTGTTCAGCTTGGATAGATCCCACCGTCCAATAGATACCAATACCCAGTGTCTGGGGTCACCCAGAGAGAGTATCCTATTGGGGAGGTTCCTGAAACTGGTGCACCCAGGATGGGTCAGCACTGCGAGAGGAGAAATGGGGAAAGTGTCAGTCAGGAATCCCACTGTTCTGTCTGGGTGATCGTGAGCATTTGTAGTGTTTAAGGATCCTGAACTTAACGTGTTTCTGGCACCAACATGGGAGCAGGTACTGGTGTTACCATGGAAATTAAACATTGTGTACTTACTGTGGACTGAATTTTCAAACGGAATCACCTGAGACTGCAAACCATGAGATTGTGAAAAGGTGCAATGACCCTGTGAAACATCCTGAGGAAACTGAGGGGTCGATGAACGGACTTGTTACCTGTACTCACCTGGATTTGTATAATGACTTCCACTTGGAAATGTTTTATTAAACTTCACCTCTGTATCACTGCCTCCTGGATGATGTAACAGTACTGATGAGAATTGTTATTGTGTGATGTTGAATTAAATGATGTATTATCTTAACAAGTACATCTCAGGACTTCTTAACAACTTCAAATTTGAGAACAGTTTGAGAGTTTTGACCATGGAATCCCTTCTTATATTTTCTGGTCATAGAAAAGCCTCTGGAGACTGAGTTCATTCAATCGTGACCTCACTATTGTTTGAATTGTCCAATTAGGAAACGATCTGTCCACCCAAACCAGGTCAGAATCTCAAAATCTCTGACTTCCCACACTCGGACTCCTATCAGCTCGAATGTGAACACCTGGTAAAAGCAAGTCGAAATGATGTGGCCTTAACATCCAGCTAATTTGCCTCGGCACTACCTATATCTGAGCCTCTGAGATTCTGCTAAGGTGTTTATCTTTTACTTCTCACACAGCAGGTCACCTGTTTTCACACTCTACTGCATCTCTGTTGAAGTTTACTATTGACCAGGGTTATAAAGTTACAATCAGATCTAGGCTGATCAGGGTGATGTCAGGAAGCACTTCCCCCAATAAGAAAAGTGGAAATCTGGATCCTCACCGAAACGACTGTGGATGCTGAGGGTGTATTTGAAAAGTGAAAACATATTGATGGACCTGACTGATGAGTTAGACAATGTGAAAAGGCCGGTCAACGGGTTCAAGACACAGAGGGATTGAATGACCTCCTAGTGGTCATGTTTGAGTTGTTATCATCACAGAGATGAGATTAATATACTGTTCATTTATGCCCCAGGAGGATTTATACAACGGAAGGTTTCGGGCCTTTTAGAATTGTTGATTCCAGACAGATTTGTTCACTATTAGCTAGAGGGAGAATATGTGTGAGCAAAAAGGTAGAAAGGGTTAGGAAACAAATGTGAGTAAATTGAATTAAGAGACGGCAGGTTGATTGGCCTCTTATTATTGTTAAAGCTGGTCTATTCGTACTGAGTCCATTAGTCAGCCCTGAAAACGGTTTACTAGACAAACTAAGGCAAAGTGTGAAATCCCAGATATTACCTAAACCGGGGAATGTTACCTGTATTTTCTGCTTTTATTACTTGTTAAACTGGCTGCTTTATTCAAATTACTCTGAAAATATTCAGCAAAGGGGCGAGTAATCTTTCTGATCTCTTGGGCACCGCACCTTCCACTTACTGAGTTCAGTATTTACATTTCAGGGTTTTGTGTTACTTCAAATAATTCAAATAAATATGATATTGAGTGAACCGCTGAATTTCACGCATGTAAAAAGGTTAGTCTAGCAGAATACACCTTGTGTCCGTAAGTCACTGCTTAAAATATCAGACTTTGGTTCTCCGTCCACTCCGTTCATTACCACAGAGTCAGACAGTCACAGACTCATTTACGGCACAGAAGGCGGATATTCCGCCCATCAAGTCCATGCCAGCTCTCCACAGAGCTATGCTGTCAGTCCCACTCCCTGGCTTGATCCCCGTAGCCCTGCAAGTCTATTTCTCTCAGGTGACTATCCAACTTCCTCTTGAAGTCATTGATCGTCTCCACTTCCACCACCCTTGTGGGCAGTGAGTTCCAGGTCATTACCACCCACTGTGTAAAAAAGTGTTTCCTCATATTCCCCCCGGCATCTTTTGCACAAAACTTTCAATCTGTGTCCCCAAGTCCTTGTAACATTTGTTAATGGGAACAGCTTTTCCTTGTTTAACTTATCGAAGCCTGTTATAATCTGAGACACATCTATTAAATCTCCCCTCAATCTCCTTTGTTCTAAAGAAAATTAACCCAGCTTTTCCACCTTAACCTTGTAACTAAATTCTCCATCCCTGGAACCAGTCTGGTAAATCTCCTCTGCACCCTCTCAAGGACCCTCACATCCTTCCTGAAGTGTGGTGACCAGAACTGGACACAGTTTTCTCCAGTTGGGGCCGAACCAGAGCTTTATAAAGTTTCACCAAAACTTCCCTGCTTTTGTATCCCAAGATCCCACATACTTTACTAACCACTCTCTCAATATGCCCTGCCACATTCAAAGATCTATGCACAATCTATGACTTAAAATGGTAAACAGATATATGTATAGTTTTACTGAGGTTCTGAGAGAGCAGAGAGCAACTGTTGGAGACACACACACAAATACAGACACAGAAACACACACAGACACAGATACACACACAGACAGACAGAGTGACTGAGGGACAAAGAGCGACAGAAGTATTTTTAAATTTCCAGAAGGAATTCAATAAAGTCAATCTTTGATTTAAAAATAAACAATTGATTTTGCATCAATGAGTATTTGCAGAAGACATTTCCAAACGAATACCACCTTTTGTGTGGAGAAGTGTTTCCTAACTTCACTCCTGAAATGTCTGCCTCTCATTTTTAGACTATGCTCACTTGTCCCAGACTCCCCAACCTACCGAAATAGTTTTACCCAAGATATCCCATCAATTCCCTTTAATACCTCAACAACATTGATCAAATCAGCCCTGACCCACCTAAATTCGAGGGAATACATCCCTAACTTGTGTAATATCACCTCGTAATTAACTCTTGGAGTCCAGTTATCATTCTGGTAAATCTACACTGCACTCAAATGGACATGGAACCACCACCCACCCCCCCCCTCCCCAAAGTCTCTTTGCACCTCCAGTGTTTCTAGTTTTTCATATCTATAAAGTTTCTGTTCTGTTCTTTTTTGCTGACATTGAAATCCATCCACCACAGTTTTGCTCATTCACGTGAGACATTAATATCTCTTTGTAAATTTATGCTTCTAGCTACACTGCTGACAATGCTGCCTATTTCTGTGTCAATGGGAAACCTGGGAATGTGGCATTCTACCCCATCATCTTCAATCATTAATAAATACAGAAAAACTAAGACACACACGGGCTTTGTACCAGCAGACAGGAGGGAATCATTCCATCCTAGAGGTTTTTAATTCCAGATTTATGTTTTTTCAAAGAAAAAATCAGAATTCAAATTCCCAGCAGTTAGTGTGGATTTGAACTCCTGCTTTTTTCAATCATCAGCTCAGGCCTTCAAATTAAAACCATTAAAAAGAGATTCACTTTCCTACTGCTATTGCCTGACTGTCTCAGGTTTTGTATATTGTTCCCTTCATGTGGTGAATTGTAAATACCTTCAATTCTGTGTATTTGCAAGGGATACAAATCAAATTCTCACCTTATCTCATCAACCAAAACCTGCAAGTCCATTCAAACACCCCTAATTCCTGTCTCTGTAAAGATATCTCACATTTCTACAATGCAGGAATGTCTGAATGGAAACAGCTTTTGACACATTTCCCGACACATTTCAGGATGAGGAGCTAGTTACAACTCATAGATTCCAAGCCCCAAATTGAGCTTTTTGGTAGAAAAGGTAACATAGATGAAATCCCTGTTCTCTCTGTTCTGGCACCAATTCTAACATTGTACCATTTAGTTTATATCACTCAGCCTTCCTTCCAAAATGCATCATTTCACATTTCTCAGCATTGAAGTTAACCTGCTATGTGTCTGTCCAATGATAGGTTGGATAGTAAGCTGTCAAGAGGACATAAAGAGTCTACAAAGAGATTTCGGTAGGTTAAGTGAGCAAAAAAGATGGAGTATAATGTGGGAAAATGTGAGCTTGTCCACTTTAGCAGGAAGAATAAAAAGCAGTATATTATTTAAATGGAGAGAGACTGCAGAACTGTACAGTACAGAGGGATCTGGGTGTCCTGGTACATGAATCACAAAATGTTACTATGCAGGTACAGCGAGTGATTCGGAAGGCAAATGGAATGTTGTTGTTTATTGCAAGGTGAATAGAATATAAAAGTAGGGAAGGGTTGCTACAGCTGTACAGAGCATAAGTTAGAGCACATCTGGAGTACTGTGGACAGTTTTGGTCTCCTTAGAAATTATATAATTGCATCAGAAGTAGTTCAGAGAAGGTTCACTAGGCTGATTCCTGGATGAAGGGGTTATCTTACGAGGAAAGGTTGAACAGGTTGGGCCTATACCCACTGGAGATTTGAAGAATGAGAGGTGATCTTATTGAAACAGTCCTGAGGGAACTGGACAGGGAGGATTCTGAGAGAATGTTTCCACTTGTTGGGGAGACTAGAACGAGGGGACACAGTTTAAAAATTAGGGACGTCCCATTTAAAACTGAGATCGGGAGAAATGTTTTTCTCTCAGAGGGTGGTTAGTCTGTGGAATTCTCTTCCCCAGAGAGCAGTGGAGGCTGGATCATTGAATATATTCAAGGCTGAGTTAGATAGATTTTTGATCAATTAGGGAGTCAAGGGTTATGGAGGTCAGACAGGAAAGTGGAGTTGAGGTCACAATCAGATCAGCCATTGAATGGCAGAGCAGGCTCGAGGGGCCGAATGGTCTAATCCTGCTCCGAATTCATTTGTTCTTGTGTGTTCCATTTCACCAGACTGCCTCTATCCTCCTGAAGTCTGCTACTACTCCCTTCCCTGTTTATTACATTGCAGATGACACAAACATTGGCAAACATTGAAGTTATGCCCTGTAAACCCAAGTCCAAGTCATTAGTATATATCAAAAAGAGCAGTGGTCCTAATATAAACCTCCACTGTATACCTCCCTTCAGTCTGAAACAACCATTGTCCACTCTCTCAGCCAATGTCGTATCCACTCAGCCACTGCCCCTTTCATCCATGGAGCACTAATATTGCTAACTGGTCTATTATGAGGCACCGTTAAGTCCTCCCCATGAGGACCCTGGTCCCAGACCTCTCTGTTTCTACTCTCCCATCAACATTCCCCAGACAGATACAGCACGGATTAGATACAGAGTAATGCTCCCTCTACACTGTCCCATCCAACATTCCCAGGGCAGGAAGATCATGGGGTGGATACAGAAAGAATCTCACTCTACACTGTCAGAAACAGACACAGTGAGAGACAGAAAGTGAGAAACAGAGAGACATAGACTGACAGGGTGACTGAGAGTGAAAGAAGGATATTTAACATCGGATATTGGAAGAGGAGGATGCAATTTAACCCCACAACCCTGTTCCAGCATTCAATGGAGTGTTTGATGGGCTACATTAATCGGCCATATACAGTCCTGTATCAGGCTGTGAGGAAGCAGAGCATGTTCAGTACACAACGGGTCAAAGGGAATGATTCACACCTGCCTGATACTGGGAAGAAAGACTGACCTTGACATCAAGGCAGCGTTTGACTGAGTGTGGCAACGAGGAGCCTGAGTAAAATTGAAGTCAGCGGGAATCGGGGAAAACGCTGTGCTGGTTGGAATCATACCGAGCACAAAGGAAGATGGTTGTGGTTGTTGGAGGTCAATCATCTCAGTCCCAGGACATCACCGCAGGAGTTCCTCAGGGTCATGTCCTCAGCCCAACCATCTTCAGCTGAGATCCCAGCAGAAAATGCTGGATATACTGAGCAGGGCAAGTAGCATCTGTGGAGAGAGAAACAGTGTTAGTGATTCAGCTCAATGGTTTCCAGATTTCCAGCATCCACAGTATTTGCCTCAGATAATGAAGCAATCCAGAGCCACATGCACCAAGGCTCGGACAACATTCAGGCTTGGGCCGACCAGTGGCAATTAACATTCCCGTCACCCAAGTGCCAGGCAATGACCATCTGCAATACGAGAGAATCCAACCACCTCCCCATGGCATTCAAAGCATTATCCCATCGCTGAATCCACCAGCATCAACATCCTGGGGAAACATTGACATCAAACTTAACTGAACGAAACACATCAATAGTATTTTCACCATCTCTCTGAGACAGAGACACAGATAAAGAATGTGAGTGGACCTTGACAGAGCCTCAGTAAATTGTTCCAACCGTTGATAATGATATAAATCAAGGATTATATCAGAGCAAAGGAAGAGGCATATAACGTTAGCCCCTTTATAACTGTATCCTTTAGTTTAGATTGCCTCTCCTCCTTCTTCCTACCTGTGGAGGTGGATGATGTGGGCATGGTTCTTAATGAATACTTGTGTCTGTCTTCATAAAAGAGGGGGAACGATGCAGACATTGTAGTTAAAGAGGAGGGTGTGAAATATTGGATGGGATAAACAGAGTGAGAGGGAAATATTAAGGTGTTTGGCAGTTTTGAAAGTGAATAAATGGTCAGGCCTGGATGCATTGGAATCAGTTCAGAGAAGGTTCACTGGGCTCATTCCTGGGATGAAGGGGTTTTCCTATGAGGAATGGTTGACCAGGTTGGGCCTGCACACATTGGAGCTTACAAGAATGAGAGGTGATCTTATTGTAACAAACAAGATTCTGAGGGGACTTTACAGGGCGGATGCTGGGTGGGTGTTCCACTTGTGGGGGAGTCTGGAACTAAGGGGCACAGTTTAAAAATAAAGAGTCTCCCATTTATGACAAAGATGAGGAGGAATTTTTCTCTCTCAGCGGTTGGTTAGACTCTGGAATTCTCTTCCCCAGAGAGCAGTGGAGGTTGTGTCATTGAATATATTCAAGGCTCAGTTAGACAGATTTATGAGCAACAAGGGAGTCAAAGGTTATGGGGGGCAGGCAGGAAAGTGAAGTTAAGACCTCGACCAGATCAGTCGTGATCTTATTGAATGGCAGAGCAGGCCCGAGGGGCTGAATGGCCTCCTACTCCTATTTCTTATGATCTTGTGTATAAAATGGAGGGTGTTCTCACCAGATGTGTAAAATGGAGGGCGGGGCCACATACACCTCTCACATTTTAACCCAATTTTTATAACAGAGACAAGGCCATGTGTAAGATGGGGTCTAGTGCAGTCCTAACTAGTGCATTGATAACTGAGGCTAGTGTAAAAGGTAGTGAGGATGCAGAATTCTTCAAATGCATTCAGGGAAACTATTTTAGGCCAGTACGGAGCAAGGCCAACAAGAGATGGGTCAGTTCTACACTTAGTTTTCGGGAATGAAGCTGGGCCGCTGGAAGGCGAGTTAGAAAAAGTGGACTGGGAAAAACCTACTTGAAGGTAAATCAGTGTCAGAGCAGTGAGAGTGAATCATTTCATCTTGGAGGATTTATTATTCCAGATTTATTCTTTATTTTCAGAGAAATTCAAGTTCACAAAAGACATTCACCTTCCGACTGTTGACTGACTGTCTCAGCTTTTGCATATTAGAACAAAGAACAGTACAGCACAGGAACAGGCCATTCGGCCCTCCAAGCCTGCGCTGATCTTGATGCCTGCCTAAACTAAAACCTTCTGCACTTCCGGGGACCATATCCCTCTATTCCTATCCTATTCATGTGTTTGTCAAGATGCCTCTTAAACGTCGCTATCGTATATTGTCCCCAATCTTTTTCTTTCATGTGTCTAATGTTAGTCAGACATTGTGAACCACTTCAATCTCTCAGGACATCTACTGTAAAGACCTTCAGTTGTGTGTATCTGCAAGGGACGCAATCCACAATCGAATTCACAGCATATTCAATCAAACAAAATCTTCAACTTCATTCAAACACCCCGATATCCTGTCTCTGCACAGATAACTGACAGTTCCACAATGCAGGAATGTCTGAATTGAAAGAAAGAAACGTCAGCTGTATTTTAAGCATTGAGACTGAAATATTTCAGGAGCCTACTCAACCAAGAAGTATTCAGAGAAAAGTCAGGATAGGTATTGAAAGAGAAAGAGAGTGAGCGAAATGGAAAGACAGAGAGAGACAGAGAGACTGCCTGCTCCTGTATGTGTAACGTACTGTGGGTAGAACGTCAAGTCTCTCTGTTCCTGTACCCGTTTTAACATTGTACCATTTAGTTTATATTGCCTGTCCCACAGTCTTCCTTCTAAAATCCATCACTTCACATTTCTCAGCATTGAAGTTAACCAGCCATGTGTCTGTCCAATTCACCAGACTGCCAATAGCTTCCTGAAGTCTGCTACTATTCTCTTCTCTCTTTACTACATTTCCAAAGTTTTGTGTTATCGAAACAGAGAAAAATAGGAGCAGGAGTAGGCCATTCGGCCCTTCGAGCCTGCTCCGCCATTCAATATCATCATGGCTTATCATCCAAACTCAGTAACCTCTTCCCACTTTCTCCCCGTATCCCTTGATCTCATTAGCCCTGAGATCTATATCTAACGCTTTCTTGAATATATTTAATGATTTGGCCTCAACTGCTTTCTGTGGTAGAGAATTCTACAGGTTCACCACTCTCTGGGTGAAGCAATCTCTCTGCATCTCAATCCTAAATGGCTTACACCTTATCCTTAGACTGTGACCCCTTGTCATGGACTCCCCCCACATCGGGAACATCCTTCCTGTATCTAGTCTGTCCAGTCCTGTTAGAATTTTGCAGGTTTCTATGAGATCCCCTCTCATTCTTCTAAACTTTAACGAATACAAGCCTAATCAACCCAATCTCTCTTCATACGTTAGTCCCAGGAATCAGTCCAGTAAACCTTCTTTACACTCCCTCCAGAGCAAGAACATCCTTCCTCAGATAAGGAGACCAAAACTGCACACAATCCTCCAGATGTGGTCTCACCAAGGCCTTGTATAATTGCAGCAAGACATCCTCGCTCCTGTACTCGAATCCTCTCACTATGAAGGCCAACATACCATTTGCCTTCTTAACTGCCTGCTGCACCTGCATGCTTACTTTCAGCGATGGTGCACAAGGACGCCCAGGTCTCGCTGCACCTCCCCCTTTCCCAATTTATCGCTGTTCAGATAATAATCTGCCTTTCTGTTTTTTGCCACCAAAGTGGATAACCTCACAGTTATCCACATCTGCCATGTATTTGCCCACTCACTCAACCTGTCCAAATCACACTGGAGTTTCTCTGCATCCTCCTCACAGCTCACACTCCTTTGATGTTCTGCCCTGGAAACCCAAGTCAGGTCATTAATATACATCAGCAAGAGCAGTGGTTCCATACAAACCTCTGGGGGACATCACTCTATACCTCCCTCCAGTCTGAAACAACCGTTCACCACTACTCTCTGTGTTCTGTCTCTTGGTCAATGTTAGATACAGAAGTGAGGGAGGCATAGAGAGAGACAGAGAGAGGGTGGGGGAGAGACAAAGAGACAGAGAGAGGGAGGGAGAGAAACAGAGAGGGAGGCAGAGAGAGTGAGAGAGAGGTTGGGAGAGAGACAGAGAGAGGGAGGGAGAGAAGAGAGAAAGAGCAAGTCGTGGGAGAGATAGAGAGAGGGAGGCATAGATTGACAGAGAGGGTGGGAGAGAGACAGAGAGAGGGAGGGAAAGAAAGAGAGAGTGCGAGGGAAGGAGAGATAGAGAGAAGGAGGTATAGAGATACAGAGAGAGGGAGGGAGAGAAAGAGAGAGCAAGGGAGGGTGAGCGAGAGAGAGCGAGGGAGGGAGAGCTAGAGAGAGAGTGAGGGAGGGAGAGATAGAGAGGGAGGCATAGAGAGACAGAGAGAGGGTGGGATAGAGAGGTGAGACATCAAAGAGAGTGAGACAGAGTGAGAGAGAGACACAGCAAGGGAGACAGAGAGAGGTAGAGAGGGAGCGAGACAGAAGCATGGAGTGATAGAGTGACAGAAACAGAGAGAGGGAGAGCGAGATAGACAGAGGGAGAGGGAGAGAGAGAGAGAGACAGAAAGAGGATGCGAGAGAGGAAGAGAGGGAGAGAGAGACAGAGCAAGAGGGACAGACAGGCATGGAGTGAGAGAGTGACAGAAACAGAGAGAGGGAGAGTGAGATAGAGGGCGAGCGAGAGGGAAAAGAGAGGGAGAGAGAGACGGAACAGGGAGAGAGAGAGACAGAGCAGGGAGACAGGCAGGCATGGAGTGAGAGAGTGACAGAAACAGAGAGATGGAGGGAAAGAGAGAGAGAGAGAGATGGAGACAAGGAGACAGAGTGAGAAGGAGAGAGAGACAGAGAGGGAGGGAGAGAGAAAGAGGGAGGGATGGAGGGAGAGACAAAGAGGAGACATCGAGACAGAGAGAGGGAGGGAGAGATAAACAGAGAGACAGAGAGAGGGAGACGAAGTGAGGGAGACATAGAGAGACAGAGAGGGAGGCAGAGAGAGACAAAGGGGGAAAGAGAAAAAGAGAGATGTAGAGAGTGAGGGAGGGAGAGAGAGAGAGGGAGGCATAGAGAGACAGAGAGGGAGGCAGAGAGAGACAAAGGGGGAAAGAGAAAAAGAGAGATGTCGAGAGTGAGGGAGGGAGAGAGAGAGAGGGAGGCATAGAGAGACAGAGAGAAGGAGGGTGAGAGAGAGACATAGAGTGGGAGGGAGGGAGAGAGAGAGAGACAGAGAGGGATGGAATGGGAGACGAAGTGAGGGGGTAGAGAGACAGACATACAGAGAGAGGGAGCAAGAAAGAGAGGGAGGGAGAGACATGTAGGGAGAGAGAGAGAGAGAGAAATAGAGGGAGGGGAGTGAAAGAAAGGCAGAGAGGGAGAAGAGAGCGAGACAGAGAGAGAGACAGAGACAGAGCAAGGGAGACAGAGAGAGCAAGGGAGACAGAGAGAGTAAGAGAGGGCAGACAGAGGCATGGAGTGAGAGAGTGACAGAAACAGAGAGAGGGAGGGAGAGAGAGAGAAAGCGAAAGGGAGGGAGAGAGACAGAGAGATGGTTTCCAGATTTCCAGCATCCACAAAATTTTGCCTCAGATTAAGGGACCCTGCACTGCCAGAACTGTCCCAACCTTTTAACCTGTCTGGACCCCTCATGACTTTGAACAGAGAACACAGAACAAACCTAAAATGTCTGACTGATGTCTGGTCTTTACGTTCTGAGAGAGGAGAGAGAGTCAGACAGGCAGATAGAGAGAAAACACAGACCGAGAGGGTGAGTGAGACACAGAGAGTGATAGCAGTAATTTTGTCATCGAATATAGGAAGAGAAGGAGGCCATTTAGCCCTTCAACCCTGTTCTGTCATTAAACGAGCTCATGGCTGATCTGTGATCTAAGACCATATACCAGTCTTGGCCCCTTATCACTTAATACTTTTGGTTAACAATAATCTATCAAACTCAGATTTAAACATTAACAAGTGGCTCAGCATCAATTGCTGTTTGTGGAAGAGAGTTTCACTCTGGTACAGTTTGAGATTTAAAAAATCCTCCTTCCCCGTAAATCCCCTCAGCCTTTTCACTCAGCTCCCTCCAGACGGAATTGGCAACAAGACAGCAAGAAACAAACAGGAAACAGGGATTTCAGGAGAGAAAGGTTTCACCTGATGTTCTTGTCACAGGATTCTCTGTCATGGGAGAGGTCATCGCAGATCCTACAGAAATAAACAACTCATTAATATCAGACAGAGAATTGGAGTAAAATAGAGACCAGATCGGTGAAAGCTTTCAGTCTGTCATAAAAAGTGAAATGGTTAAACAATGTTGTTATGGGAGAGGCCTGGCCTCCATTTGACTCCATTCAGATGGATGGATGGATATTAATATAAATAAAGATATATATTTGTCTCAGTTGGAGATGTAATCATTTCTGGTTGTTAGAATATCTTCAGTCTTGTTACTAGCTATCAGCCGCTGTATACAATTTCTAATTGCTCTGGTTTGATGTGGGTAATATTTATGTTTGAAAGGATGGGGTGAATCTTATAACAATCTCGCAGAGATGAAGTGGGATTGAGGGACTGGAGTAAAGGTCAATAACAGTGCAATGCACTTTACACGACTGAGTAACAAACTCTGTTGTGTTAAAGTTTAATAAATCACACTTGTGTTGCACTGTGACAATTGTTAGCAGTTTTTTTTAAACAAATGGGGATTGTTTTACTCACAGGATTTTCGATTGTATTTTCCTTTATTGGCCGATGTATAGAATATAAGAGCAGGGACGTTATGCTGGAACTGCATAAAACACTAGTTAGACCACAGCTAGAGTACTGCATACAGTTCTGGTCAGCACATTACAGGAAGGATGTGATTGTAGGAGAGAGGATACAGAGGAGATTTATAGAGGATGTTGCCAGGAATGAAGAATTTTAGCTATGAGGAAAGATTGGACAGGCTGGAGTTATTTTTTTTGGAACAGAGGAGGCTGAGGGGAGATTTAATGGAGGTGTATAAAATTGTGAAGAGCCTAGATAGAGTGGATAGGAAGGACCGATGAAGAACAACCCAAGCTCTCCAATCTATCCATATATCTGAAAGAACTGAAATAAAGACAGAGAGAGAGAGAAAGAGGGACAGAGAGAGAGCGAGAGAGATAGAGAGGGGGCGGGAGGGGGAGAAAAAGAGAGCGAGTGGGAGGGGGAGAGGGAGGGCAAGTGAGAGAGTGGGAGGGAGGGAGAGAGAAACGGGGAGAGAGAGACTGGCGGAGAGAGAGAGAGAGAGAGACGGACTGAAGGCGGGGTGGGGGGGGTGGGGGGGAGAGAGAGAGAGAGACTGGCTGAGGGACAGAGAGAGAGACCGGGTGAAGGAGAGGGTGAAGAATATAATATCCCAAAGGGATGGAACAAGTTTGAGGGGCCGAACGGCCTCCTCCTATCTTCCTAAGGGCTTTACTAATATTACAAGGTCGTGATGATAATTTTGAATAAATAAAATGGAATTAATTGACAATAGTTTCTCCTTTAAGATTACTGATCCTATCACCTCCTAATGTGTTATAGTACTCTATGATTCGATGGTCCTGTTCTGAGAGAGAGAGAGAATGAGATGGGGTAAGAGAGAGAGAGAGAGATGGGGTGAGGGAGAGACAGAGAGAGAGATGGGTTTGGGAGAGAGAGAGAAAGAAAGATACAGAGATGGGGTGATAGAGAGAGAGACGGGGTGAGAGAGAGATAGACAGAGACAGGGTGAGGGAGGGAGAGAGACAGGTAAGGACGAGAGAGAGAGACTGGCTGAGGGACAGAGAGAGACACACACAGTAAGGGAGAGGGTGAGGAATAAAATATCTCAAAGAGATAGGACGGGCTCGAGGGGCCGAACGGCCTCCTCCTCTCTTCCTAAGGGCTTTATGAATATTAAATACTGCACTAAACAAGGTCATGATGATAATTTTTAGCAAATTAAATGGAATTAACTAACAATAGTTTCTCCTTTAAAATTATTAATCCGAATTCACAATTTTACTTGTGTGAATTTGGGCTTGACAAATAATTTGCTGTTTATTAACATCACTGAATAAATAAATATTTGAAGATTCAATGTCACTTTGTTCCCATCCTTGTTCAAACTCCTCCTGACTCACTCGAAGGTTTAAATCTGAGGAGCAGTTCTGGCGGTGCGGGGTCCCTTTAAGAGGTTGGGACTAACCCCCTCCTTGTGCCCCCTCGAGGTCACAACACTGGGTCAGGGGTCACAGACTGCATAGACACTGGCATTGACCCATAACCCCCTAACCCCAGGAAAAGGAAAGCAAAACTTCTGGTCCCTGTGAAATCAGATTGACAATAAATTTAAACCCCAAGAGTGAAATATGAAAGGATAAAAAGAGAGATTTTGATGTTTGTAAAAACATTATTTACACAGAGGGAAGTGTTTGTGTTTACCTGCCTAAGTTGGTCAATGTGAATATATGTGTCTCGGTGCGGGTTTCTCTCTCTCTCTTGCTCAGTGGGAATGGTGTCCCCATCTCACTGCAGTTACTGCCCCCTCTCACCATCTCCATCTGCTGGTGTCCCCATCTCACTGCAGTTACTGCCCCCTCTCACCATCTCCATCTGCTGGTGTCCCCGTCTCACTGCAGTTACTGCCCCCTCTCACCATCTCCATCTGCTGGTGTCCCCATCTCACTGCAGTTACTGCCCCCTCTCACCATCTCCATCTCCCGGTGTCCTTGTCTCACTGCAGTTACTGCCCCCTCTCACCATCTCCATCTGCTGGTGTCCCCATCTCACTGCAGTTACTGCCCCCTCTCACCATCTCCATCTCCCGGTGTCCCCATCTCACTGCAGTTACTGCCCCCTCTCACCATCTCCATCTGCTGGTGTCCCCATCTCACTGCAGTTACTGCCCCCTCTCACCAGCTCCATCTGCTGGTGTCCCTGTCTCACTGCAGTTACAGCCCCCTCTCACCATCTCCATCTGCTGGTGCCCCTGTCTCACTGCAGTTACTGCCCCCTCTCACCATCTCCATCTCCCGGTGTCCCTGTCTCACTACAGTTACTGCCCCCTCTCACCATCTCCATCTCCCGGTGTCCTTGTCTCACTGCAGTTACTGCCCCCTCTCACCATCTCCATCTGCTGGTGTCCCTCTCTCACAGCAGTTACTGCCCCCTCTCACCATCTCCATCTCCTGGTGTCCTTGTCTCACTGCAGTTACTGCCCCCTCTCACCATTTCCATCTGCTGGTGTCCTTGTCTCACTGCAGTTACTGGCCCCTCTCACCATCTCCATCTGCTGGTGTCCCCATCTCACTGCAGTTACTGCCCCCTCTCACCATCTTCATCTGCTGGTGTCCCCATCTCACTGCAGTTACTGCCCCCTCTCACCATCTCCATCTGTTGGTGTCCTTGTCTCACTGCAGTTACTGCCCCCCTCACCATCTCCATCTGCTGGTGTCCCTCTCTCACTGCAGTTACTGCCCCCTCTCATCATCTCCATCTGCTGGTGTCCTTGTCTCACTGCAGTTACTGCCCCCTCTCACCATCTCCATCTGCTGGTGTCCTTGTCTCACTGCGGTTACTGCCCCCTCTCACCATCTCCATCTGCTGGTGTCCCCATCTCACTGCAGTTACTGCCCCCCTCACCATCTCCATCTCCTGGTGTCCTTGTCTCACTGCAGCTTCTGCCCCTCTTCATCGTCATTACAAGCAGGCAATGATCTGAATTAATGGCTGTACTTGGGCAAGTGAAGGCTTTCTTGATGTTGTTCTTGTTTCTTTCACTGATCATCAGAAAATCGAAAAGCAAAATACTGCGGATGCTGGAAATCTGAAATAAAAACAAGAAATGCTGGAACCACTCAGCAGGTCTGGCAACATCTGTGGAAAGAGAAGCAGAGTTAACTGACCCTTCTTCTAAATTGTTGATGTTGAGTCTAAACAACTCTTTCATGCAGATGTCTATTTTACCACTCTGGTCGGGTGGCCTCACATTCCATTTTTCGCTGTTCAAAACTTCTTGTCTGGGTTTGAGAGTTCCTCAACATTAACACCTCCAGTACTGCCCACCTCAACATTCAACCCGCTGAGAAATAAAAAGTCACCTCAACATCAAATTCCCTCAATGAAACCCCGCCTTAACATCGGACCCTCCCAGTAATGCCCGCCTCAACATTCAACTCGGGTCCTGGGCCCTGTCCCAGCTCCTGCCACTCACCAGTCCTTTCCACTCCTCTGTCATCGCCACATCCTTGCTTCCACTGCTCCTCGGGTATCGCTGCTTGCTGGCTCCCGCTACTCCTCAGCCCTCGATGTTTCCTGGCTCCCGCCACTCCTCGGCCATTGCTGCTCTCTGTCTCCTGGCGCTCCTCGGCTCTAATAGATCATGTTTCATGAATCAAACTCCTCTGCCATTCGTCGACTCTCCATGCCACCTCCTTCCAAGTCAACATATTACTTTTTCTGGTTCCCTCTATTTCTTGTTTCCGTCCATGTCTTTTAATGACTGTTAATTATTTCGCACACCTCGAACAACTGTTATTTATGTTAGCTCAATGTTTTTTTTAACAAACAGTCCAATACACTTTGCCATTTATTTAAACGTTTTTAAAATGTTTTGGAAAATTTAAAAAAATCAACGTTTATAAAAGTTTTACTCACCAGTTTTAGGGGAAAAAGGACTTAATAGGTTAGGTAAACACTACTCACCTTCCTGTAAGCTCCAGGTAACTTTTGGGACATGCCTTATGCTGCTGTTAGTTTTGGCTGATTCCGTGAGCCTGTCTCCTCTTCACTCCTGTACGTGCTCTAACGTTTACAATTACATTGAACTATGCTGGAGAGATCTGGTGGGACCCACATCCTGAGGAAATCATCTGGGAATCCCATTACAATTTTCACCTGGATCATAAAGTTCGGGAAGTTGACATTTTTGGTCGAGGTCAGCGGCAAGCACAGTAACTTCACTGCTGACTGCAAAATAGGGGCCAGAGAATCAATCAGAACAGCATTCCACCCATCACTGTCTGTGCTGACTCTTTCAAAGAATGATCTGTGATGTAGAGCAAATTTTGTGGTCCGTGCATGGCATCTGGTCATGTAACTTGCACACAATTTGTTTTCTCTATTTCTCTCCTTTGTGCACCACAGACTGGGCTACAGATTCATGGAGGTCTTATTTCTATAAGTTAATTTGTTGTTATATACTTCTTAAAACGTTGACTCCCTTTCTGGCAACCTGTGGCTTTGAACAATTTTTAAGGAGGTTTTGACTCACTGCCAATGAGTCCCACTCTCCTGCTCTTCCCCGACATTGCTGCAATGTTTTCCGCTAGAAGTATATATCATGTTCCCTTTTGAAAGTTCCGACTGAATCAGCTGTGACCAGATTTTTCAGACAAAATATTTGAGATAACAACGACTTTTCTTTTGCTGATAGTGACATCAAAGTGATATTCAGTGTAGAGGTTGATCTCTCAGACTGTTGGAGAAATGGGATTAGCTGGGATATTTCTCCTGAATTCACCACAATTTTCAGGGAGAGCGGTTTGATCCGGAGAAAGTGGGCCTCTTTGAAGAAATTGAGAGCTTCCATCCAGCCAATCTTGATGTTGAGAGTTGAGTGCAGAACTTCTTGAAAACATTGTTCAGAGGAAACTGCCTTCATTCCACTTATGGGGATATGAGGACAGATGACCAACAGATTGGTCAATGAGATATGCTTTAAGGAGCGTCTTAAAGTATGAGAAAGAGGCAGCGAGGTTTAGGCCCAAAACACTGAAGGAATAGCTGCCAATAGCGGCTGGAAGAAGTGGGAGATGCTGTAGAGGCCAAAGAAGGAGCAATGGAAAGTTCTGGAAGGGCCACATTTTTTTTCTATCCCCTCAAAATGTGCTGGAAAACAGAAACATTTCTCTCTGAATCCTGGAAAAACCCAGGCTCTATCGAATAGATAGTAGATAACATCTCTCATACTTCTGGCTTTCCAAATATGTTTGAATAATTTGGACATTCACAGACAAAACATTCAACAATCACTCCAATTTTCAGTCATTTTGACTTTTTAATTTTAAAAGTACCCAGCATTTCCCTCTCACAATTTCAAAGCCACATTCCTTACTCCTGCTAATACATTTTCACCATTTTATATTTTTTTATGTTTCTGTTCCAACAATACTATTAATTCCGCTCTCTAGTCTCGGATCCGGATATTCCCACTCACCCATCCAGTCATAAAGGCTGATGGTCCTTCAATGGCTTCATGTACTTTTCCTGTAAATCCATTTTTGGTGATCAGTTCAGATCGCAGCCATCCCTTCCCTTCCCTTCCCCCTCAACTCACTTTCGTGCCTAAACAAGGTGCCTTTCCTCCTGCACCAGCACTGCTACCACACCTACCTTATATTTCCAACCATAGACAGCGCAGTGGGAAACAATCTCGAAATCACCACCATGATGTCTTGTTTTAGTTTACAGCTCAGGCCCTAATATTCCCCTTATAAATGTATTTCTATCTGTATTATTGGTTCTGACCATAACAAGTGTCTGCTCTCATTTTCATCAAACAGATGATGCCACCCGTTCCAGGATATTCTTTCCTCTGGCACCAGTGAGACCGTTTTCCATTCAGGTCCTGCTGCTGTCTGCAAATCTGTTTCTCTATCCCCCCGGGAGAGAATTTACCAGCTCTATTGCTCTGCTATTCTTGTGTCCCTTTTGCTTCGCTTCTCACCCCACGCCACTCGAAATGGTCCCCTGACCCATGGTGCTACGCTGTCGCTCAGGAAGATCCATCTCTATCCACCTTTCAGTCCCAAATGCCAGGTATCTATCAGACAGTTCCAGTACTCAAGGACTCCCTCCACCTGTGACTGCAATACCCCTATAGGCGGTCACTAAGTCCCTCTTTCTACTCATCCTCTGTCCTGTTCACTTTGAATCTTGCCCTCTGCTTGAACCTTCAGCCATGGCAGGAACAGACTTTCCCATATTCTGATGCTATTTAACAAGGAAAAGCCGGTATTTAACATTGTTGTAGAAAGTTGCACATTTACCTTGACAGTTGTTAGTGAGATAGTTTGCAGCACCTGTTCCTACTTTAACAAATCACAACCTGTCAACCCAGATATTTGCACTTTATTGAAGTACAAGCAGAAACATTAGTTTTTGTTGTTGCATAGAACCCAAACATAGTATCAGGCACACGGAATTTCCTGTGCAGTAAATCCAAGTATTCTCCTAAAACATGGAGATTCTGTTGCAAGAAAGGTGTTTTTGTTGTCCTGAAAGATAAAGGCTGTGAAATCGGACAAATCTTTCATTCCCTCCTTTATCTCCTGACTAAACAATTGCTTGGGGTGGGATGTGGGAGGCGTGGTGTTTACATCCCAGTGTAGGTATAAGGATGTTTGATGTCTGACTTGGTTTGCATTTAACCCAGTTCGGATCAAAATGAATTTCATTTATCAACCATCGATTTGGTTATCCTCAAGCTGCTGAGTGAGTGAGTTAACTATTTCTTGCAAACCGGTAAGGAAGAATGCAAACCTTACGTCATGCACTGACCAAATTGAACTCTTACAAATCACAACTTAGAGTTAAAGCTGGGAACAGAGGTGATTTATAGACATTAAAACATGGAAACAGAGTTAGCGAGCAATTGAGTAGCAAAACACCAAAGGGTAAAGTTACTTAATTAAATCGTAAAGATTTCCCTAGCAATTAGTATATCACTATGGATAAGGATGATGTAGGTGGAGAGATCAGGAAGGGGGATTGTGATATGCTTGAACATATTAACAAATGTGGTACCATTATTCAACAAGGGTAGCAGGGACAGACCAGGTTATTACAGGCCGGTGAGTCTAACATCAGTGGTTGGGAAACTATTGGACAAAATTCTGAGGGACAGGATTAATATCCACTTGGAGAAGCAGGGAATAATCAGGAATAGTCAGCATGGCTTTGTCAGGGGGAGATCGTGTCAACTTGATTGAATTTTTCGAGGAGATGACTAGATGTGTAGATGAAGATAAAGCAGTTGATGTTGCCTACACAGACTTCAGTAAGGCTTTTGGTAAGGTCCTGCATGGGAGATTGGTTAAGAAGGTAAGAGCTCATGGGATCCAGGTCAACTTGGCAAATTGGATCCAAAATTGGCTTAGTGGCCTGAAACAGAGGTAAATGGTTGAGGGTTGTTTTTGCGAATGGAGGGTTGTGACCAGTGGTGTATCACAAAGATCGGTGCTGGGACCCCTGCTGTTTGTAGTGTACATTAATGATTTAGAGTGAATATAGGAGGTATGATAAGTAAGTTCGCAGATGACACAAAAATTGGTGGTGTCATAAATAGTGAGGAGGAAAGCCTTAGATTACAGGGAGATATTGATGGGCTGGTAAGATGGGCGGAGATGTGGCAAATGGAATTTAATCCTGAGATGTGTGAGGCGATGCATTTTGGGAGGACTAGCAAGCCAATGGAATATACAATGATGGTAGGACTCTAGGAAGTACAGAAGGTCAGAGGGACATTGATGCACTTGTCCATAGATCACTGAAGACAGCAGCACAGGTAGATAAGGTGTTTAGGGAGGCATATAGGATTCTTGTCTTTATTAGCCGAGGCATAGAATATAAGAGCAGCGAGGTTACGATGGCACTGTATAAAATCCTAGTTAGGCCACAGCTGGAGTACTGTGTACAGCTCTGGGCACCACACTATAGGAAGGATGTGATTGCACTGGAGAATGTGCAGAGGAGATTCACCAGGATGTTGCCTGGGCTGGAGCATTTCAGCTATGAAGAGAGACTGAAAAGGCTAGGGTTGCTTTCCTTAGAACAGAGAAGGATGAGGGGGGACATGATTGAGGGACACAGAATTAAGAGGAGCATTGATAGGTTAGATAGGAAGAGACTTTTTCCCTTAGCAGAGGGGTCACTAACCAGGGGGCATAGATTTTAGGTAAGGGGCAGGAGGTTTAGAGGGGATTTGAGGAAAACAAATTCACCCAGAGGGTGTTTGGAATCTGGAATACACTGCCTGAAGGGATGGTAGAGGCAGGAACCCTCACAAAATTTAAGAAGTATTTTGATGAGCACTTGAAACGCCATAGCATACAAGACTACGGGTCATGTGCTGGAAAATGGGATTAGAATTGATGGCTGGCACAGACACGATGAGCCGAATGGCCTGTTTCTGTGCTGTATAACTTGATGACCTCATGTCTCTATGAACATCAAAGAGTGCTGGACATTAAGAACAACAGCAACCAGCCTCTGAGGTTATAACTTAGTCAGACATTGTTTATTCATTCAGGGGATGTGGGCGTGGTTGGAAAGTCAAACATTTATTTAATCATTCCTAATTGTCCCTGAGGAGGTGGTAATGAGCCAGCTTCTTGAACTGCTGCAGCGCGTGTTACTCATATGTTACTCCAATAGTGCTGTTTGATAAGGAGCTCCAGGATTTTGACCCAGTGACAATAACCGAACAGTGTGTGCTTGGAAGGAAACTTGGAGGTGGTGTTATTCCCATGTGCCTGTCTGCTTTGTTCTTTAGCTGCTATCGGTCGCAGGTTTGAAATATGCTGTCAAAGTCATTTGGCGGAATGCCTCATCACCAGAACTTTCAAACAAGCACCAAGATGTAGCTTGGCTGGTGGTGAGAAGGGCCCTCCCCGTCAGATCCTTCATGCACACCCGAAGTTTCGCCCCCTCCGCACAGTGCCCCCGCGTTGGCTGTGGTGGGGAAGAGACGGTTGCCCACCTCCTCCTGGAATGTGCCTTTGCAAAGCAGGTGTGAAAAGAGATGCAGTGGTTTTCGTCAAGGTTCATCCCAAGCAGCTCTGTAACACAGGAGTCTGTGCTCTACAGGCTGTTCCCAGGGACGCACACCGAGACAAATATCAACTGCTGCTGGAGGACTATCAATTCGGTGAAAGACGCCCTTTGGTCTGCCCGAAACTTGCTGGTCTTCCAGCGCAAAGAGTTGTCCACCGCCGAATGTTGCAGACTGGCACATTCCAAGGTCCAGGACTACGTGCTGAGGGACGCACTAAAGCTTGGGGCAGCTGCAGCAAAGGCTCAATGGGGAAAGACCACAGTGTAAGGTTCCCCCACCAAGCTGAACTGAGGGGCTGGATCCATGGGAAACCCCTCGAACTGTATCGTTAATATTCTCAATTGCTGTAAATGTAAAACTGTAATTGACATGACAATTGTGAAACGGAAGGGTTGGGAAGAAACTCATGACAGTATTGAAGGAAACTGATCTCCCTTGCAGTGTTTGTATTTTTTGGTGCTGTTTGGAAACTGTTTGGCAATGTAATTTTTACAGATTTTTATGAATAAAGTATATTTTGGAAATAAAAAAAAAAGAAATATGCTGTCAAAGTATCCTTGGTGAGTTGTTGCAGTGCATCTTGGAGATAATGCACAACAAAAGCAGGTTGCGTTGCTGGTGGAGAGAGTTAATGTTTATTGGATGCCAATCATGCAGGCTGTTTCTTGGTCCTGGATGGTGTCGAGTTCCTTGAGTGTTGTTGGAGCTGCACTCATCCACACTTCTGACTTGTGCCTTCTCGGTAGTGGAAAGGTTTTGATAGTCAGGAGGAGAGTCACTTGCTGGTCCAGTTAAGTTCCTGATCAATGACAACGCCCAGGATGTTGATAGTGTGAGATTCCACAATGGTAATTTCATTGAAAGACAAGGGTAGATGGGTAGACTCTCTCAATTTGAAGGTACTCATTGCCTGCCAGTTGTGTGGCACAATTTTGCTGAACACTTTTCAGCCCAAGTCGGAATGTTGTTCAGGGTTTGCTTCATGCAGGACATGGACTTCTTCAGTGTCTGAATGGTTGAGAATGGAATTTAGCACTGTTTAATCAAAGCTTTTTCCCAGGGTGGAAGAGTCAGTTACTGGGGGACATAGGTTTAAGGTGCAAGGGGCAAAGTTTAGAGGGGACGTGCAAAGTTTTTTACACAGAGGGTGCTGAGTGCCTGGAACTTGCTGCCAGGGGAGGTGGTGGAAGCAGATACGATAGCGACGTTTAAGAGACATCTTGACAAATATATGAATGGAAAGGGAATAGAGGGATATGGGCCCTGGAAGTGCAGAAGGTGTCAGTTTAGGCAGGCATCAAGATCGGCGCAGGCTTGGAGGGCCGAATGGCCTGTTCCTGTACTGTACTGTTCTTTGTTCTTTGTTCTTTTTATCACGGAGCATCCCCACTTCTGACCTGATGATGGAGGGAAGGTCAAAAGCAGCAGACTATGATTGGGTGTAGGACACTACCCTGGGGAACTCCTGCAGCACATGCTAGGGCTAATATGATTGGCCTTCAACAACCAGAAACATCTTTTATGCTAGCAATGACATCAGGCAGTGGATAGATTTCCCCGATTCCCACTGACTTATATTTTACCATGGCCCCTTATTACCACACTTAGTGAAATGCTGCCTTGATGACAGGAGCAGTCACTCTCACCTGACCTCTGGAATCCAACTCTTTTGTTTGTATGGACCAAGGCTGCAATGAGGTCTGGAGCTTACCAGTGTTGGCAAAATCCAAGCAGGACATCAGTGAGCAGGTTTTCGGTTAGTAAGTTTCTGGATATATACTTGAGGTGCTGAAACCAGCAGGGCTATGGACCAAGAACTGGAAAGTGCCATTGATACTGCATAACACTTTTTCTGAAGGCACAAAAACATTATGGTTTGAATGGTCTCCTTCAGAACCATAATGTTTTCCATCTTCTAGGTTTCTATAAAGCCCAGGGAATGGACTGAAGCAGATCCCAGTAAAGGCGATGGTCCAAGATATAAAACCGAGAGGAATGAACTGAAATGGGCCATAACACAGAGCATTGTCTGGGATATAAACCCCAGGGGATGGGCTGAATCTGGTCAGGAAAGAGGGGACATTCTGGAAATGGGGTTTGGTATGGTTAGTGTGTAGTTTACAGAAAATGACACATTTGCACTTCTATGAGTGAAAATACAGCTGTGTCAGATGAATGGACTTTGAGAGAACAAAAAACTTCAAGCGGAACAAACAGACAGACAGTGTGTAATCCAGGGAGGATGGACCCAGTGTGATCAAACAGTGTGTAACCTGGGGAGGATGGACCCAGTGAGATCAGACAGTGTGTAATCCAGGGAGGATGGGCCCAGTGAGATCAGACAGTGTGTAACCCGGGGAGGATGGACCCAGTGTGATCAGACAGTGTGTAACCCGGGGAGGATGGACCCAGTGTGATCAGAGAGCGTGTAACCCGGGGAGAATGGACCCAGTGTGATCAGAGAGCGTGTAACCCGGGGAGAATGGACCCAGTGTGATCAGACAGTGTGTAACCCAAGGAAGACAGAGCCAATGAGATCAGACAGTGTGCAACCCGGGGAGAATGGGCCCAGTGTGATCAGACAGTGTGTAACCCAGGGAGGATGGACCCAGTGTGATCAGACAGTGTGTAACCCAAGGAAGACAGAGCCAGTGAGATCAGACAGTGTGCAACCCGGGGAGAATGGGCCCAGTGTGATCAGACAGTGTGTAACCCGGGGAGGATGGACCAAGTGTGATCAGACAGTGTGTAACCCGGGGAGGATGGACCCAGTGTGATCAGACAGTGTGTAACCCGGGGAGGATGGACCCAGTGTGATCAGAGAGCGTGTAACCCGGGGAGAATGGACCCAGTGTGATCCGAGAGCGTGTAACCCGGGGAGAATGGACCCAGTGTGATCAGACAGTGTGTAACCCAAGGAAGACAGAGCCAATGAGATCAGACAGTGTGCAGCCCGGGGAGAATGGGCCCAGTGTGATCAGACAGTGTGATCAGACAGTGTGTAACCCAGGGAGGATGGACCCAGTGTGATCAGACAGTGTGTAAACCAAGGAAGACAGAGCCAGTGAGATCAGGCAGTGTGCAACCCGGGGAGAATGGGCCCAGTGTGATCAGACAGTGTGTAACCCGGGGAGAATGGGCCCAGTGAGATCAGACAGTGTGTAACCCGGGGAGGATGGACCCAGTGAGATCAGACAGTGTGTAACCCGGGGAGGATGGACCCAGTGAGATCAGACAGTGTGTAACCCGGGGAGAATGGGCCCAGTGTGATCAGACAGTGTGCAACCCGGGGAGAATGGGCCCAGTGTGATCAGACAGTGTGTAACCCGGGGAGGATGGACCCAGTGAGATCAGACAGTGTGTAACCCGGGGAGGATGGACCCACTGAGATCAAACAGTGTGTAACCCGGGGAGAATGGGCCCAGTGTGATCAGACAGTGTGCAACCCGGGGAGAATGGGCCCAGTGTGATCAGACAGTGTGTAACCCAGGCACGACAGAGCCAGTGAGATCAGACAGTGTGTAATCCAGGGAGAATGGGCCCAGTGTGATCAGACAGTGTGTAACCCGGGGAGAATGGGCCCAGTGTGATCAGACAGTGTGTAACCCAGGGAAGACAGAGCCAGTGAGATCAGACAGTGTGTAATCCAGGGAGAATGGGCCCAGTGAGATCAGACAGTGTGTAACCCGAGAGGGATAGACCCAGTAAGATAAGACAGTGTGTCACCCAGGGAAGACAGAGCCAGTGAGATCAGACAGTGTGTAACCCGGGAGGGATGGACCCAGTGAGATCAGACAGTGTGTAACCCGAGTAGGATGGACCCAGTGTGATCAGACAGTGTGTAACCCGGGGAGGATGGACCCAGTGAGATCAGACGGTGTGTAACCCGAGGAGGATGGACCCAGTGAGATCAGACAGTGTGTAACCTGGGGAGGATGGACCCAGTGATATCAGACAGTGTGTAACCCGAGGAGGATGGACCCAGTGTGATTAGACAGTGTGTAACCCGGGGAGGATGGACCCAGTGTGATCAGACAGTGTGTAACCCAGGGACGATGGACCCAGTGATATCAGACAGTGTGTAACCCGAGGAGGATGGACCCAGTGCGATCAGACAGTGTGTAACCCGAGGAGGATGGACCCAGTGTGATCAGAGAGCGTGTAACCCGGGGAGAATGGACCCAGTGTGATCAGACAGTGTGTAACCCAAGGAAGACAGAGCCAATGAGATCAGACAGTGTGCAACCCGGGGAGAATGGGCCCAGTGTGATCAGACAGTGTGTAACCCAGGGAGGATGGACCCAGTGTGATCAGACAGTGTGTAACCCAAGGAAGACAGAGCCAGTGAGATCAGACAGTGTGCAACCCGGGGAGAATGGGCCCAGTGTGATCAGACAGTGTGTAACCCAGGGAGGATGGACCCAGTGTGATCAGACAGTGTGTAACCCAAGGAAGACAGAGCCAGTGAGATCAGACAGTGTGCAACCCGGGGAGAATGGGCCCAGTGTGATCAGACAGTGTGTAACCCGGGGAGGATGGACCAAGTGTGATCAGACAGTGTGTAACCCGGGGAGGATGGACCCAGTGTGATCAGACAGTGTTTAACCCGGGGAGGATGGACCCAGTGTGATCAGAGAGCGTGTAACCCGGGGAGAATGGACCCAGTGTGATCAGAGAGCGTGTAACCCGGGGAGAATGGACTCAGTGTGATCAGACAGTGTGTAACCCAAGGAAGGCAGAGCCAATGAGATCAGGCAGTGTGCAACCCGGGGAGAATGGGCCCAGTGTGATCAGACAGTGTGTAACCCAGGGAGGATGGACCCAGTGTGATCAGACAGTGTGTAAACCAAGGAAGACAGAGCCAGTGAGATCAGACAGTGTGCAACCCGGGGAGAATGGGCCCAGTGTGATCAGACAGTGTGTAACCCGGGGAGGATGGACCAAGTGTGATCAGACAGTGTGTAACCCGGGGAGAATGGGCCCAGTGAGATCAGACGGTGTGTAACCCGGGGAGGATGGACCCAGTGAGATCAGACAGTGTGTAACCCGGGGAGGATGGACCCAGTGAGATCAGACAGTGTGTAACCCGAGGAGGATGGGCCCAGTGTGATCAGACAGTGTGCAACCCGGGGAGAATGGGCCCAGTCTGATCAGACAGTGTGTAACCCGGGGAGGATGGACCCAGTGAGATCAGACAGTGTGTAACCCGGGGAGGATGGACCCAGTGAGATCAAACAGTGTGTAACCCGGGGAGAATGGGCCCAGTGTGATCAGACAGTGTGCAACCCGGGGAGAATGGGCCCAGTGTGATCAGACAGTGTGTAACCCAGGCACGACAGAGCCAGTGAGATCAGACAGTGTGTAATCCAGGGAGAATGGGCCCAGTGTGATCAGACAGTGTGTAACCCAGGGAGGATGGACCCAGTGTGATCAGACAGTGTGTAACCCAAGGAAGACAGAGCCAATGAGATCAGACAGTGTGCAACCCGGGGAGAATGGGCCCAGTGTGATCAGACAGTGTGTAACCCAGGGAGGATGGACCCAGTGTGATCAGACAGTGTGTAACCCAAGGAAGACAGAGCCAGTGAGATCAGACAGTGTGCAACCCGGGGAGAATGGGCCCAGTGTGATCAGACAGTGTGTAACCCAGGGAGGATGGACCCAGTGTGATCAGACAGTGTGTAACCCAAGGAAGACAGAGCCAGTGAGATCAGACAGTGTGCAACCCGGGGAGAATGGGCCCAGTGTGATCAGACAGTGTGTAACCCGGGGAGGATGGACCAAGTGTGATCAGACAGTGTGTAACCCGGGGAGGATGGACCCAGTGTGATCAGACAGTGTTTAACCCGGGGAGGATGGACCCAGTGTGATCAGAGAGCGTGTAACCCGGGGAGAATGGACCCAGTGTGATCAGAGAGCGTGTAACCCGGGGAGAATGGACTCAGTGTGATCAGACAGTGTGTAACCCAAGGAAGGCAGAGCCAATGAGATCAGGCAGTGTGCAACCCGGGGAGAATGGGCCCAGTGTGATCAGACAGTGTGTAACCCAGGGAGGATGGACCCAGTGTGATCAGACAGTGTGTAAACCAAGGAAGACAGAGCCAGTGAGATCAGACAGTGTGCAACCCGGGGAGAATGGGCCCAGTGTGATCAGACAGTGTGTAACCCGGGGAGGATGGACCAAGTGTGATCAGACAGTGTGTAACCCGGGGAGAATGGGCCCAGTGAGATCAGACGGTGTGTAACCCGGGGAGGATGGACCCAGTGAGATCAGACAGTGTGTAACCCGGGGAGGATGGACCCAGTGAGATCAGACAGTGTGTAACCCGAGGAGGATGGGCCCAGTGTGATCAGACAGTGTGCAACCCGGGGAGAATGGGCCCAGTCTGATCAGACAGTGTGTAACCCGGGGAGGATGGACCCAGTGAGATCAGACAGTGTGTAACCCGGGGAGGATGGACCCAGTGAGATCAAACAGTGTGTAACCCGGGGAGAATGGGCCCAGTGTGATCAGACAGTGTGCAACCCGGGGAGAATGGGCCCAGTGTGATCAGACAGTGTGTAACCCAGGCACGACAGAGCCAGTGAGATCAGACAGTGTGTAATCCAGGGAGAATGGGCCCAGTGTGATCAGACAGTGTGTAACCCAGGGAGGATGGACCCAGTGTGATCAGACAGTGTGTAACCCAAGGAAGACAGAGCCAGTGAGATCAGACAGTGTGCAACCCGAGGAGAATGGGCCCAGTGTGATCAGACAGTGTGTAACCCGGGGAGGATGGACCAAGTGTGATCAGACAGTGTGTAACCCGGGGAGGATGGACCCAGTGTGATCAGACAGTGTGTAACCCGGGGAGGATGGACCCAGTGTGATCAGAGAGCGTGTAACCCGGGGACAATGGACCCAGTGTGATCAGAGAGCGTGTAACCCGGGGAGAATGGACCCAGTGTGATCAGACAGTGTGTAACCCAAGGAAGACAGAGCCAATGAGATCAGACAGTGTGCAACCCGGTGAGAATGGGCCCAGTGTGATCAGACAGTGTGTAACCCAGGGAGGATGGACCCAGTGTGATCAGACAGTGTGTAAACCAAGGAAGACAGAGCCAGTGAGATCAGACAGTGTGCAACCCGGGGAGAATGGGCCCAGTGTGATCAGACAGTGTGTAACCCGGGGAGGATGGACCAAGTGTGATCAGACAGTGTGTAACCCGGGGAGAATGGGCCCAGTGAGATCAGACAGTGTGTAATCCGGGGAGGATGGACCCAGTGAGATCAGACAGTGTGTAACCCGGGGAGGATGGACCCAGTGAGATCAGACAGTGTGTAACCCGGGGAGAATGGGCCCAGTGTGATCAGACAGTGTGCAACCCGGGAAGAATGGGCCCAGTGTGATCAGACAGTGTGTAACCCGGGGAGGATGGACCCAGTGAGATCAGACAGTGTGTAACCCGGGGAGGATGGACCCAGTGAGATCAAACAGTGTGTAACCCGGGGAGAATGGGCCCAGTGTGATCAGACAGTGTGCAACCCAGGGAGAGTGGGCCCAGTGTGATCAGACAGTGTGTAACCCAGGCACGACAGAGCCAGTGAGATCAGACAGTGTGTAATCCAGGGAGAATGGGCCCAGTGTGATCAGACAGTGTGTAACCCGAGGAGGATGGGCCCAGTGTGATCAGACAGTGTGTAACCCAAGGAAGCCAGAGCCAGTGAGATCAGACAGTGTGCAACCCGGGGAGAATGGGCCCAGTGTGATCAGACAGTGTGTAACCCGGGGAGGATGGACCAAGTGTGATCAGACAGTGTGTAACCCGGGGAGGATGGACCCAGTGTGATCAGACAGTGTGTAACCCGGGGAGGATGGACCCAGTGTGATCAGAGAGCGTGTAACCCGGGGAGAATGGACCCAGTGTGATCAGAGAGCGTGTAACCCGGGGAGAATGGACCCAGTGTGATCAGACAGTGTGTAACCCAAGGAAGACAGAGCCAATGAGATCAGACAGTGTGCAACCCGGGGAGAATGGGCCCAGTGTGATCAGACAGTGTGTAACCCAGGGAGGATGGACCCAGTGTGATCAGACAGTGTGTAAACCAAGGAAGACAGAGCCAGTGAGATCAGACAGTGTGCAACCCGGGGAGAATGGGCCCAGTGTGATCAGACAGTGTGTAACCCGGGGAGGATGGACCAAGTGTGATCAGACAGTGTGTAACCCGGGGAGAATGGGCCCAGTGAGATCAGACAGTGTGTAACCCGGGGAGGATGGACCCAGTGAGATCAGACAGTGTGTAACCCGGGGAGGATGGACCCAGTGAGATCAGACAGTGTGTAACCCGGGGAGAATGGGCCCAGTGTGATCAGACAGTGTGCAACCCGGGGAGAATGGGCCCAGTGTGATCAGACAGTGTGTAACCCGGGGAGGATGGACCCAGTGAGATCAAACAGAGTGTAACCCGGGGAGAATGGGCCCAGTGTGATCAGACAGTGTGCAACCCAGGGAGAATGTTCCCAGTGTGATCAGAAAGTGTGTAACACAGGCACGACAGAGCCAGTGAGATCAGACAGTGTGTAATCCAGGGAGAATGGGCCCAGTGTGATCAGACAGTGTGTAACCCGGGGAGAATGGGCCCAGTGTGATCAGACAGTGTGTAACCCAGGGAAGATGGGTCCAGTGAGATCAGACAGTGTGTAACCCGAGAGGGATAGACCCAGTGAGATAAGACAGTGTGTAACCCAGGGAAGACAGAGCCAGTGAGATCAGACAGTGTGTAACCCGGGAGGCATGGACCCAGTGAGATCAGACAGTGTGTAACCCGAGTAGGATGGACCCAGTGTGATCAGACAGTGTGTAACCCGGGGAGGATGGACCCAGTGAGATCAGACGGTGTGTAACCCGAGGAGGATGGACCCAGTGAGATCAGACAGTGTGTAACCTGGGGAGGATGGACCCAGTGATATCAGACAGTGTGTAACCCGAGGAGGATGGACCCAGTGTGATTAGACAGTGTGTAACCCGGGGAGGATGGACCCAGTGTGATCAGACAGTGTGTAACCCAGGGACGATGGACCCAGTGATATCAGACAGTGTGTAACCCGAGGAGGATGGACCCAGTGCGATCAGACAGTGTGTAACCCAAGGAAGACAGAGCCAGTGAGATCAGACAGTGTGCAACCCGGGGAGAATGGGCCCAGTGTGATCAGACAGTGTGTAACCCGGGGAGGATGGACCAAGTGTGATCAGACAGTGTGTAAGCCGGGGAGGATGGACCCAGTGTGATCAGACAGTGTGTAACCCGGGGAGGATGGACCCAGTGTGATCAGAGAGCGTGTAACCCGGGGAGAATGGACCGAGTGTGATCAGAGAGCGTGTAACCCGGGGAGGATGGACCCAGTGTGATCAGAGAGCGTGTAACCCGGGGAGGATGGACCCAGTGTGATCAGACAGTGTGTAACCCAAGGAAGACAGAGCCAGTGAGATCAGACAGTGTGCAACCCGGGGAGAATGGGCCCAGTGTGATCAGACAGTGTGTAACCCGGGGAGGATGGACCAAGTGTGATCAGACAGTGTGTAACCCGGGGAGAATGGGCCCAGTGTGATCAGACAGTGTGTAACCCGGGGAGGATGGACCAAGTGTGATCAGACAGTGTGTAACCCGGGGAGGATGGACCCAGTGTGATCAGACAGTGTGTAACCCGGGGAGGATGGACCCAGTGTGATCAGAGAGCGTGTAACCCGGGGAGAATGGACCCAGTGTGATCAGAGAGCGTGTAACCCGGGGAGAATGGACCCAGTGTGATCAGACAGTGTGTAACCCAAGGAAGACAGAGCCAATGAGATCAGACAGTGTGCAACCCGGGGAGAATGGGCCCAGTGTGATCAGACAGTGTGTAACCCAGGGAGGATGGACCCAGTGTGATCAGACAGTGTGTAAACCAAGGAAGACAGAGCCAGTGAGATCAGACAGTGTGCAACCCGGGAAGAATGGGCCCAGTGTGATCAGACAGTGTGTAACCCGGGGAGGATGGACCAAGTGTGATCAGACAGTGTGTAACCCGGGGAGAATGGGCCCAGTGAGATCAGAAAGTGTGTAACCCGGGGAGGATGGACCCAGTGAGATCAGACTGTGTGTAACCCGGGGAGGATGGACCCAGTGAGATCAGACAGTGTGTAACCCGGGGAGAATGGGCCCAGTGTGATCAGACAGTGTGTAACCCGGGGAGAATGGGCCCAGTATGATCAGACAGTGTGTAACCCGGGGAGGATGGACCCAGTGAGACCAGACAGTGTGTAACACGGGGAGGATGGACCCAGTGAGATCAAACAGTGTGTAACCCGGGGAGAATGGGCCCAGTGTGATCAGACAGTGTGCAACCCGGGGAGAATGGGCCCAGTGTGATCAGACAGTGTGCAACCCAGGCACGACAGAGCCAGTGAGATCAGACAGTGTGTAATCCAGGGAGAATGGGCCCAGTGTGATCAGACAGTGTGTAACCCGGGGAGAATGGGCCCAGTGTGATCAGACAGTGTGTAACCCAGGGAAGACAGAGCCAGTGAGATCAGACAGTGTGTAATCCAGGGAGAATGGGCCCAGTGAGATCAGACAGTGTGCAACCCGGGGAGAATGGGCCCAGTGTGATCAGACAGTGTGTAACCCAGGCACGACAGAGCCAGTGAGATCAGACAGTGTGTAATCCAGGGAGAATGGGCCCAGTGAGATCAGACAGTGTGTAACCCGAGAGGGATAGACCCAGTGAGATAAGACAGTGTGCAACCCAGGGAAGACAGAGCCAGTGAGATCAGACAGTGTGTAACCCGGGAGGCATGGACCCAGTGAGATCAGACAGTGTGTAACCCGAGTAGGATGGACCCAGTGTGATCAGACAGTGTGTAACCCGGGGAGGATGGACCCAGTGAGATCAGACGGTGTGTAACCCGAGGAGGATGGACCCAGTGAGATCAGACAGTGTGTAACCTGGGGAGGATGGATCCAGTGATATCAGACAGTGTGTAACCCGAGGAGGATGGACCCAGTGTGATTAGACAGTGTGTAACCCGGGGAGGATGGACCCAGTGTGATCAGACAGTGTGTAACCCAGGGACGATGGACCCAGTGATATCAGACAGTGTGTAACCCGAGGAGGATGGACCCAGTGCGATCAGACAGTGTGTAACCCGAGGAGGATGGACCCAGTGTGATCAGAGAGCGTGTAACCCGGGGAGAATGGACCCAGTGTGATCAGACAGTGTGTAATCCAAGGAAGACAGAGCCAATGAGATCAGACAGTGTGCAACCCGGGGAGAACGGGCCCAGTGTGATCAGACAGTGTGTAACCCAGGGAGGATGGACCCAGTGTGATCAGACAGTGTGTAACCCAAGGAAGACAGAGCCAGTGAGATCAGACAGTGTGCAACCCGGGGAGAATGGGCCCAGTGTGATCAGACAGTGTGTAACCCAGGGAGGATGGACCCAGTGTGATCAGACAGTGTGTAACCCAAGGAAGACAGAGCCAGTGAGATCAGACAGTGTGCAACCCGGGAAGAATGGGCCCAGTGTGATCAGACAGTGTGTAACCCGGGGAGGATGGACCAAGTGTGATCAGACAGTGTGTAACCCGGGGAGGATGGACCCAGTGTGATCAGACAGTGTGTAACCCGGGGAGGATGGACCCAGTGTGATCAGAGAGCGTGTAACCCGGGGAGAATGGACCCAGTGTGATCAGAGAGCGTGTTACCCGGGGAGAATGGACCCAGTGTGATCAGATACTGTGTAACCCAAGGAAGACAGAGCCAATGAGATCAGACAGTGTGCAACCCGGGGAGAATGGGCCCAGTGTGATCAGACAGTGTGTAACCCAGGGAGGATGGACCCAGTGTGATCAGACAGTGTGTAAACCAAGGAAGACAGAGCCAGTGAGATCAGACAGTGTGCAACCCGGGGAGAATGGGCCCAGTGTGATCAGACAGTGTGTAACCCGGGGAGGATGGACCAAGTGTGATCAGACAGTGTGTAACCCGGGGAGGATGGACCCAGTGTGATCAGAGAGCGTGTAACCCTGGGAGAATGGACCCAGTGTGATCAGAGAGCGTGTAACCCGGGGAGAATGGACCCAGTGTGATCAGACAGTGTGTAACCCAAGGAAGACAGAGCCAATGAGATCAGACAGTGTGCAACCCGGGGAGAATGGGCCCAGTGTGATCAGACAGTGTGTAACCCAGGGAGGATGGACCCAGTGTGATCAGACAGTGTGTAAACCAAGGAAGACAGAGCCAGTGAGATCAGACAGTGTGCAACCCGGGGAGAATGGGCCCAGTGTGATCAGACAGTGTGTAACCCGGGGAGGATGGACCAAGTGTGATCAGACAGTGTGTAACCCGGGGAGAATGGGCCCAGTGAGATCAGACAGTGTGTAACCCGGGGAGGATGGACCCAGTGAGATCAGACAGTGTGTAACCCGGGGAGGATGGACCCAGTGAGATCAGACAGTGTGTAACCCGGGGAGAATGGGCCCAGTGTGATCAGACAGTGTGCAACCCGGGGAGAATGGGCCCAGTGTGATCAGACAGAGTGTAACCCGGGGAGGATGGACCCAGTGAGATCAGACTGTGTGTAACCCGGGGAGGATGGACCCAGTGAGATCAAACAGTGTGTAACCCGGGGAGAATGGGCCCAGTGTGATCAGACAGTGTGCAACCCGGGGAGAATGGGCCCAGTGTGATCAGACAGTGTGTAACCCAGGCACGACAGAGCCAGTGAGATCAGACGGTGTGTAATCCAGGGAGAATGGGCCCAGTGTGATCAGACAGTGTGTAACCCGGGGAGAATGGGCCCAGTGTGATCAGACAGTGTGTAACCCAGGGAAGACAGAGCCAGTGAGATCAGACAGTGTGTAATCCAGGGAGAATGGGCCCAGTGAGATCAGACAGTGTGTAACCCGAGAGGGATAGACCCAGTGAGATAAGACAGTGTGTAACCCAGGGAAGACAGAGCCAGTGAGATCAGACAGTGTGTAACCCGGGAGGGATGGACCCAGTGAGATCAGACAGTGTGTAACCCGAGTAGGATGGACCCAGTGTGATCAGACAGTGTGTAACCCGGGGAGGATGGACCCAGTGAGATCAGACGGTGTGTAACCCGAGGAGGATGGACCCAGTGTGATTAGACAGTGTGTAACCCAGGGACGATGGACCCAGTGATATCAGACAGTGTGTAACCCGAGGAGGATGGACCCAGTGTGATCAGACAGTGTGTAACCCAGGGACGATGGACCCAGTGATATCAGACAGTGTGTAACCCGAGGAGGATGGACCCAGTGCGATCAGACAGTGTGTAACCCGAGGAGGATGGACCCAGTGAGATCAGACAGTGTGTAACCCGAGGAGGATGGACACAGTGTGAGCAGACAGTGTGAAACCCAGTGAGGATGGACCCAGTGTGATCAGACAGTGTGAAACCCAGGGAGGATGGACCCAGTGAGATCAGTCAGTGTGTAACCCGAGGAGGATGGACCCAGTGTGATCAGACAGTGAATAACCCGGGGAGGATGGACCCAGTGTGATCAGACAGTGTGTAACCCGGGGAGGATGGACCCAGTGTGATCAGACAGTGAATAACCTGAGGAGGATGGACCCAGTGTGATCAGACAGTGTGTAACCCAGGGACGATGGACCCAGTGATATCAGACTGTGTGTAACCCGGGGAGGATGGACCCAGTGAGATCAAACAGTGTGTAACCCGGGGAGAATGGGCCCAGTGTGATCAGACAGTGTGCAACCCGGGGAGAATGGGCCCAGTGTGATCAGACAGTGTGTAACCCAGGCACGACAGAGCCAGTGAGATCAGACGGTGTGTAATCCAGGGAGAATGGGCCCAGTGTGATCAGACAGTGTGTAACCCGGGGAGAATGGGCCCAGTGTGATCAGACAGTGTGTAACCCAGGGAAGACAGAGCCAGTGAGATCAGACAGTGTGTAATCCAGGGAGAATGGGCCCAGTGAGATCAGACAGTGTGTAACCCGAGAGGGATAGACCCAGTGAGATAAGACAGTGTGTAACCCAGGGAAGACAGAGCCAGTGAGATCAGACAGTGTGTAACCCGGGAGGGATGGACCCAGTGAGATCAGACAGTGTGTAACCCGAGTAGGATGGACCCAGTGTGATCAGACAGTGTGTAACCCGGGGAGGATGGACCCAGTGAGATCAGACGGTGTGTAACCCGAGGAGGATGGACCCAGTGTGATTAGACAGTGTGTAACCCAGGGACGATGGACCCAGTGATATCAGACAGTGTGTAACCAGAGGAGGATGGACCCAGTGTGATCAGACAGTGTGTAACCCAGGGACGATGGACCCAGTGATATCAGACAGTGTGTAACCCGAGGAGGATGGACCCAGTGCGATCAGACAGTGTGTAACCCGAGGAGGATGGACCCAGTGAGATCAGACAGTGTGTAACCCGAGGAGGATGGACACAGTGTGAGCAGACAGTGTGAAACCCAGTGAGGATGGACCCAGTGTGATCAGACAGTGTGAAACCCAGGGAGGATGGACCCAGTGAGATCAGTCAGTGTGTAACCCGAGGAGGATGGACCCAGTGTGATCAGACAGTGAATAACCCGGGGAGGATGGACCCAGTGTGATCAGACAGTGTGTAACCCGGGGAGGATGGACCCAGTGTGATCAGACAGTGAATAACCTGAGGAGGATGGACCCAGTGTGATCAGACAGTGTGTAACCCAGGGACGATGGACCCAGTGATATCAGACAGTGTGTAACCCGAGGAGGATGGACCCAGTGAGATCAGACAGTGTGTAACCCGGGGAGGATGGACACAGTGTGATCAGACAGTGTGTAACCCAGGGACGATGGACCCAGTGATATCAGACAGTGTGTAACCCAGGGACGATGGACCCAGTGTGATCAGACAGTGTGCAACCCGAGGAGGATGGACCCAGTGAGATCAGACAGTGTGTAACCCGGGGAGGATGGACCCAGTGAGATCAGACAGTGTGTAACCGGGGAGGATGGACCCAGTGAGATCAGACAGTGTGTAACCCGGGGAGGATGGACCCAGTGTGATCAGACAGTGTTTAACCCGGGGAGGATGGACCCAGTGTGATCAGACAGTGTGTAACCTGGGGAGGATGGACCCAGTGTGATCAGACAGTGTTTAACCCGGGGAGGATGGACCCAGTGTGATCAGACAGTGTGTAACCCAAGGAAGACAGAGCCAGTGAGATCAGACAGTGTGCAACCCGGGGAGAATGGGCCCAGTGTGATCAGACAGTGTGTTACCCGGGGAGGATGGACCAAGTGTGATCAGACAGTGTGTAACCCGGGGAGAATGGGCCCAGTGAGATCAGACAGTGTGTAACCTGGGGAGGATGGACCCAGTGAGATCAGACAGTGTGTAACCCGGGGAGGATGGACCCAGTGAGATCAGACAGTGTGGAACCCGGGGAGAATGGGCCCAGTGTGATCAGACAGTGTGCAACCCGGGGAGAATGGGCCCAGTGTGATCAGACAGTGTGTAACCCGGGGAGGATGGACCCAGTGAGATGAGACAGTGTGTAACCCGGGGAGGATGGACCCAGTCAGATCAAACAGTGTGTAACCCGGGGAGAATGGGCCCAGTGTGATCAGACAGTGTGCAACCCGGGGAGAATGGGCCCAGTGTGATCAGACAGTGTGTAACCCAGGCACGACAGAGCCAGTGAGATCAGACAGTGTGCAATCCAGGGAGAATGGGCCCAGTGTGATCAGACAGTGTGTAACCCGGGGAGAATGGGCCCAGAGTGATCAGACAGTGTGTAACCCAGGGAAGACAGAGCCAGTGAGATCGGACAGTGTGTAACACAGGGAGAATGGGCCCAGTGAGATCAGACATTGTGTAACCCGGGGAGGATGGACCCAGTGAGATCAGACAGTGTGTAACCCGGGGAGGATGGACCCAGTGAGATCAGACAGTGTGTAACCCAGGGAGAATGGGCCCAGTGTGATCAGACAGTGTGTAACCCGGGGAGAATGGGCCCAGTGTGATCAGACAGTGTGTCACCCAGGGAAGACAGAGCCAGTGAGATCAGACAGTGTGTAATCCAGGGAGAATGGGCCCAGTGAGATCAGACAGTGTGTAACCGGAGAGGGATAGACCCAGTGAGATAAGACAGTGTGCAACCCAGGGAAGACAGAGCCAGTGAGATCAGACAGTGTGTAACCCGGGAGGGATGGACCCAGTGAGATCAGACAGTGTGCAACCCGAGTAGGATGGACCCAGTGTGATCAGACAGTGTGTAACCCGGGGAGAATGGACCCAGTGAGATCAGACGGTGTGTAACCCGAGGAGGATGGACCCAGTGAGATCAGACAGTGTGTAACCTGGGGAGGATGGACCCAGTGATATCAGACAGTGTGTAAACCGAGGAGGATGGACCCAGTGTGATTAGACAGTGTGTAACCCGGGGAGGATGGAACCAGTGTGATCAGACAGTGTGTAACCCAGGGACGATGGACCCAGTGATATCAGACAGTGTGTAACCCGAGGAGGATGGACCCAGTGTGATCAGACAGTGTGTAACCCGGGGAGGATGGACCCAGTGAGATCAGACAGTGTGTAACCCGAGGAGGATGGACACAGTGTGATCAGACAGTGTGAAACCCAGTGAGGATGGACCCAGTGTGATCAGACAGTGTGAAACCCAGGGAGGATGGACCCAGTGAGATCAGTCAGTGTGTAACCCGGGGAGGATGGACCCAGTGATATCAGACAGTGTGTAACCCGAGGAGGATGGACCCAGTGTGATCAGACAGTGTGTAACCCGGGGAGGATGGAGCCAGTGAGATCAGACAGTGTGTGACACGAGGAGGATGGACTCAGTGTGATCAGACAGTGTGAAACCCAGTGAGGATGGACCCAGTGTGATCAGACAGTGTGAAACCCAGGGAGGATGGACCCAGTGAGATCAGTCAGTGTGTAACCCGGGGAGGATGGACCCAGTGTGATCAGACAGTGAATAACCCGAGGAGGATGGAACCAGTGTGATCAGACAGTGTGTAACCCGGGGAGGATGGACCCAGTGTGATCAGACAGTGTGTAACCCGAGGAGGATGGACCCAGTGAGATCAGTCAGCGTGTAACCCGGGGAGGATGGACCCAGTGTGATCAGACAGTGTGTAACCCAGGGACGATGGACCCAGTGATATCAGACAGTGTGTAACCCAGGGACGATGGACCCAGTGTGATCAGACAGTGTGTAACCCGAGGAGGATGGACCCAGTGAGATCAGACAGTGTGTAACCGGGGAGGATGGACCCACTGAGATCAGACAGTGTGTAACCCGGGGAGGATGGACCCAGTGTGATCAGACAGTGTTTAACCCAGGGACGATGGACCCAGTGATATCAGACACTGTGTAACCCGAGGAGGATGGACCCAGTGTGATCAGACAGTGTGTAACCCGGGGAGGATGGACCCAGTGAGATCAGACAGTGTGTAAACCGAGGAGGATGGACACAGTGTGATCAGACAGTGTGAAACCCAGTGAGGATGGACCCAGTGTGATCAGACAGTGTGAAACCCAGGGAGGATGGACCCAGTGAGATCAGTCAGTGTGTAACCCGGGGAGGATGGACCCAGTGTGATCAGACAGTGAATAACCCGAGGAGGATGGATCCAGTGTGATCAGACAGTGTGTAACCCGGGGAGGATGGACCCAGTGTGATCAGACAGTGTGTAACCCGAGGAGGGTGGACCCAGTGAGATCAGTCAGTGTGTAACCCGGGGAGGATGGACCCAGTGTGATCAGACAGTGTGTAACCCAGGGACGATGGACCCAGTGATATCAGACAGTGTGTAACCCAGGGACGATGGACCCAGTGTGATCAGACAGTGTGTAACCCGAGGAGGATGGACCCAGTGAGATCAGACAGTGTGTAACCGGGGAGGATGGACCCACTGAGATCAGACAGTGTGTAACCCGGGGAGGATGGACCCAGTGTGATCAGACAGTGTTTAACCCGGGGAGGATGGACCCAGTGTGATCAGACAGTGTGTAACCTGGGGAGGATGGACCCAGTGTGATCAGACAGTGTTTAACCCGGGGAGGATGGACCCAGTGTGATCAGACAGTGTTTAACCCGGGGAGGATTGACCCAGTGTGATCAGACAGTGTGTAACCTGGGGAGGATGGACCCAGTGTGATCAGACAGTGTGTAACCCGAGGAGGATGGACCAGTGTGATCAGACAGTGTGTAACCCGAGGAGGATGGACCCAGTGTGATCAGACAGTGTGTAACCCGAGGAGGATGGACCAGTGTGATCAGACAGTGTGTAACCTGGGGAGAATGGGCCCAGTGTGATCAGACAGTGTGAGACAGTGTGTAACCCAGGGAGGATGGACCCAGTGAGATCAGACAGTGTGTAACCTGGGGAGGATGGACCCAGTGTGATCAGACAGTGTGTAACCCGAGGAGCATGGACCAGTGTGATCAGACAGTGTGTAACCTGGGGAGAATGTGCCCAGTGAGATCAGACAGTGTGTAACCCGAGAGGGATAGACCCAGTGAGATCAGACAGTGTGTAACCCAGTGAAGCCAGAGCCAGTGAGATCAGTGTGTAACCCGGGACGGATGGACCCAGTGAGATCAGACAGTGTGTAACCCCAGGAGGATGGACCCAGTGAGATCAGACAGTGTGTAACCCGGGAGGGATAGACCCAGTGAGATCAGACAGTGTGTAACCCAGTGATGACAGAGCCAGTGAGATCAGACAGTGTGTAACCCGGGAGGGATAGACCCAGTGAGATCAGACAGTGTGTAACCCAGTGCAGACAGAGCCAGTGAGATCAGACATTGTGTAACCCGGGACGGATAGACCCAGTGAGATCAGACAGTGAGTAACCCGAGGAGGATGGACCCAGTGAGATCAGACAGTGTGTAACCCGGGGAGGATGGACCCAGTGAGATCAGACAGTGTGTAACCTGGGGAGGATGGACCCAGTGTGATCAGACAGTGTGTAACCCGAGGAGGATGGACCCAGTGAGATCAGACAGTGTGTAACCCAGTGAAGACAGAGCCAGTGAGATCAGACAGAGTGTAACCCGGGAGGGATAGACCCAGTGAGATCACTGTGTAACCCAGTGAAGACAGAGCCAGTGAGATCAGACAGTGTGCAACCCGGGACGGATGGACCCAGTGAGATCAGACAGTGTGTAACCCGAGGAGGATGGACCCAGTGAGATCAAACAGTGTGTAACCCGGGGAGGATGAACCCAGTGAGATCAGACAGTGTGTAACCCAGGGAGAATGGACCCAGTGTGATCAGACAGTGCGTAACCCGGGGAGGATGGACCCAGTGTGATCAGACAGTGTGTAACCCGAGGAGGATGGACCCAGTGTGATCAGACAGTGTGTAATCCAGGGAGAATGGGCCCAGTGAGATGAGACAGTGTGTAACCCGGGGAGGATGGACCCAATGAGATCAGACAGTGTGTAACCCGGGGAGGATGGACCCAGTGAGATCAGACAGTGTGTAACCCGGGGAGAATGGGCCCAGTGTGATCAGACAGTGTGTAACCCAGGGAAGACAGAGCCAATGATATCAGACAGTGTGTAATCCAGGGAGAATGGGCCCAGTGTGATCAGACAGTGTGTAACCCGGGGAGAATGGGCCCAGTGTGATCAGACAGTGTGTAACCCAGGGAAGACAGAGCCAGTGAGATCAGACAGTGTGTAATCCAGGGAGAATGGGCCCAGTGAGATCAGACAGTGTGTAACCCGAGAGGGATAGACCCAGTGAGATAAGACAGTGTGCAACCCAGGGAAGACAGAGCCAGTGAGATCAGACAATGTGTAACCCGGGAGGGATGGACCCACTGAGATCAAACAGTGTGTAACCCGAGGAGGATGGACCCAGTGAGATCAGACAGTGTGTAACCCGGGGAGGATGGACCCAGTGAGATCAGACAGTGTGTAACCCAGGGAGGATGGACCCAGTGAGATCAGACAGTGGGTAACCCGGGGAGGATGGACCCAGTGTGATCGGACAGTGTGTAACCCGAGGAGGATGGACCCAGTGTGATCAGACAGTGTGTAACCCGGGGAGGATGGACCCAGTGAGATCAGACGGTGTGTAACCCGAGGAGGATGGACCCAGTGAGATCAGACAGTGTGTAACCCGGGGAGGATGGACCCAGTGTGATCAGACAGTGTGTAACCCGGGGAGGATGGACCCAGTGTGATCAGACAGTGTGTAACCCGGGGGCGATGGACCCAGTGATATCAGACAGTGTGTAACCCGAGGAGGATGTACCCAGTGTGATCAGACAGTGTGTAACCCAAGGAGGATGGAACCAGTGAGATCAGACAGTGTGTAACCCAGGGAAGACAGAGCCAATGATATCAGACAGTGTGTAATCCAGGGAGAATGGGCCCAGTGTGATCAGACAGTGTGTAACCCGGGGAGAATGGGCCCAGTGTGATCAGACAGTGTGTAACCCAGGGAAGACAGAGCCAGTGAGATCAGACAGTGTGTAATCCAGGGAGAATGGGCCCAGTGAGATCAGACAGTGTGTAACCCGAGAGGGATAGACCCAGTGAGATAAGACAGTGTGCAACCCAGGGAAGACAGAGCCAGTGAGATCAGACAATGTGTAACCCGGGAGGGATGGACCCACTGAGATCAAACAGTGTGTAACCCGAGGAGGATGGACCCAGTGAGATCAGACAGTGTGTAACCCGGGGAGGATGGACCCAGTGAGATCAGACAGTGTGTAACCCAGGGAGGATGGACCCAGTGAGATCAGACAGTGGGTAACCCGGGGAGGATGGACCCAGTGTGATCGGACAGTGTGTAACCCGAGGAGGATGGACCCAGTGTGATCAGACAGTGTGTAACCCGGGGAGGATGGACCCAGTGAGATCAGACGGTGTGTAACCCGAGGAGGATGGACCCAGTGAGATCAGACAGTGTGTAACCCGGGGAGGATGGACCCAGTGTGATCAGACAGTGTGTAACCCGGGGAGGATGGACCCAGTGTGATCAGACAGTGTGTAACCCGGGGGCGATGGACCCAGTGATATCAGACAGTGTGTAACCCGAGGAGGATGTACCCAGTGTGATCAGACAGTGTGTAACCCAAGGAGGATGGAACCAGTGAGATCAGACAGTGTGTAACCCGGGGAGGATGGACCCAGTGTGATCTGACAGTGTGTAACCCGGGGAGGATGGACCCAGTGAGATCAGTCAGTGTGTAACCCTGGGAGGATGGACCCAGTGTGATCAGACAGTGTGTAACCCGGAGACGATGGACCCAGTGATATCAGACAGTGTGTAACCCTAGGAGGATGGACCCAGTGTGATCAGACAGTGTGTAACCCGAGGAGGATGGACCCAGTGAGATCAAACAGTGTGTAACCCGGGGAGGATGGACCCAATGTGATCAGACAGTGTGTAACCTGAGGAGGATGGACCCAGTGTGATCTGACAGTGTGTAACCCGGGGAGGATGGACCCAGTGAGATCAGTCAGTGTGTAACCCAGGGAGGATGGACCCAGTGTCATCAGACAGTGTGTAACCTGGGGAGGATGGACCCAGTGAGATAAGACACTGTGTAACCCGGGGACAATGGACCCAGTGTGATCAGACAGTGTGTAACCCGGGGAGGATGGACCAAGTGTGATCAGACAGTGTGTAAGCCGAGGAGGATGGACCCAGTGTGATCAGACAGTGTGTAACCCGGGGACGATGGACCCAGTGATATCTGACAGTGTGTAACCCGAGGAGGATGGACCCAGTGTGATCAGACAGTGTGTAACCCGAGGAGGATGGACCCAGTGTGATCTGACAGTGTGTAACCCGGGGAGGATGGACCCAGTGAGATCAGTCAGTGTGTAACCCGCGGAGGATGGACCCAGTGTGATCAGACAGTGTGTAACCCGAGGAGGATGGACCCAGTGTGATCTGACAGTGTGTAACCCGGGGAGGATGGACCCAGTGTGATCAGTCAGTGTGTAACCCGCGAAGGATGGACCCAGTGTGATCAGACAGTTTGTATTCCGGGGAGGATGGACCCAGTGTGATCAGACAGTGTGTAACCCGAGGAGGATGGACCCAGTGTGATCTGACAGTGTGTAACCCGAGGAGGATGGACCAGTGTGATTAGACAGTGTGTAACCTGGGGAGGATGGACCCAGTGTGATCAGACAGCGTGTAACCTGGGGAGGATGGACCCAGTGTGATCAGACAGCGTGTAACCTGGGGAGAATGGACCCAGTGTGATCAGACAGTGTGTAACCCGGGGAGGATGGACCAGTGTGATCAGACAGTGTGTAACCCGGGGAGGATGGACCCAGTGAGATCAGACAGTGTGTAATCCAGGGAGAATGGGCCCAGTGAGATCAGAGAGTGTGTAACCCGAGAGGGATAGACCCAGTGAGATAAGACAGTGTGCAACCCAGGGAAGACAGAGCCAGTGAGATCAGACAGTGTGTAACCCGGGAGGGATAGACCCAGTGAGATCAGACAGTGTGTAACCCAGTGAAGACAGAGCCAGTGAGATCAGACAGTGTTTAACCCGGGACGGATGGACCCAGTGAGATCAGACAGTGTGTAACCCGAGGAGGATGGACCCAGTGAGATCAGACAGTGTGTAACCCGGGGAGGATGGACCCAGTGAGATCAGACAGTGTGTAACCCAGGGAGGATGGACCCAGTGAGATCAGACAGTGCGTAACCCGGGGAGGATGGACCCAGTGTGATCAGACAGTGTGTAACCCGAGGAGGATGGACCCAGTGTGATCAGACACTGTGTAACCCGGGGAGGATGGACTCAGTGTGATCAGACAATGTGTAACCCGGGGAGAATGGACCCAGTGAGATCAGACAGTGTGAAACCTGGGGAGGATGGACCCAGTGTGATCAGACAGTGTGTAACCCAGGGAGGATGGACCCAGTGAGATCAGACAGTGTGTAACCCAAGGAGGATGGACCCAGTGAGATCAGACAGTGTGTAACCCGGGGAGGATGGACCAAGTGTGATCAGACAGTGTGTAACCCTGGGAGGATGGACCCAGTGTGATCAGACGGTGTGTAACCCGGGGACGATGGACCCAGTGATATCTGACAGTGTGTAACCCGAGGAGGATGGACCCAGTGTGATCAGACAGTGTGTAACCCGAGGAGGATGGACCCAGTGTGATCTGACAGTGTGTAACCCGGGGAGGATGGACCCAGTGAGATCAGTCAGTGTGAAACCCGCGGAGGATGGACCCAGTGTGATCAGACAGTGTGTAACCCGAGGAGGATGGACCCAGTGTGATCTGACAGTGTGTAACCCGGGGAGGATGGACCCAGTGTGATCAGTCAGTGTGTAACCCGCGAAGGATGGACCCAGTGTGATCAGACAGTGTGTATCCCGGGGAGGATGGACCCAGTGTGATCAGACTGAGTGTAACCCGAGGAGGATGGACCCAGTGTGATCTGACAGTGTGTAACCCGAGGAGGATGGACCAGTGTGATTAGACAGTGTGTAACCTGGGGAGGATGGACCCAGTGTGATCAGACAGCGTGTAACCTGGGGAGGATGGACCCAGTGTGATCAGACAGCGTGTAATCTGGGGAGAATGGACCCAGTGTGATCAGACAGTGTGTAACGCGGGGAGGATGGACCAGTGTGATCAGACAGTGTGTAACCCGGGGAGGATGGACCCAGTGAGATCAGACAGTGTGTAATCCAGGGAGAATGGGCCCAGTGAGATCAGACAGTGTGTAACCCGAGAGGGATAGACCCAGTGAGATAAGACAGTGTGCAACCCAGGGAAGACAGAGCCAGTGAGATCAGACAGTGTGTAACCCGGGAGGGATAGACCCAGTGAGATCAGACAGTGTGTAAACCAGTGAAGACAGAGCCAGTGAGATCAGACAGTGTTTAACCCGGGACGGATGGACCCAGTGAGATCAGACAGTGTGTAACCCGAGGAGGTTGGACCCAGTGAGATCAGACAGTGTGTAAACCGGGGAGGATGGACCCAGTGAGATCAGTCAGTGTGTAACCCAGGGAGGATGGAGCCAGTGAGATCAGTCAGTGCGTAACCCGGGGAGGATGGACCCAGTGTGATCAGACAGTGTGTAACCCGAGGAGGATGGACCCAGTGTGTTCAGACACTGTGTAACCCGAGGAGGATGGACCCAGTGTGATCAGACAGTGTGTAACCCGAGGAGGATGGACCCAGTGTGATCTGACAGTGTGTAACCCGGGGAGGATGGACCCAGTGAGATCAGTCAGTGTGTAACCCGCGGAGGATGGACCCAGTGTGATCAGACAGTGTGTATCCCGGGGAGGATGGACCCACTGTGATCAGACAGTGTGTAACCCGAGGAGGATGGACCCAGTGTGATCAGACAGTGTGTAACCCGAGGAGGATGGACCCAGTGTGATCTGACAGTGTGTAACCCGGGGAGGATGGACCCAGTGAGAACAGTCAGTGTGTAACCCGCGGAGGATGGACCCAGTGTGATCAGACAGTGTGTATCCCGGGGAGGATGGACCCAGTGTGATCAGACAGTGTGTAACCCGAGGAGGATGGACCCAGTGTGATCAGACAGTGTGTAACCCGAGGAGGATGGACCCAGTGTGATCAGACAGTGTGTAACCCAGGGAGGATGGACCCAGTGTGATCAGACAGTGTGTAACCCAGGGAGGATGGACCCAGTGAGATCAGACAGTGCGTAACCCAGGGAGGATGGACCTAGTGAGATCAGGCAGTGTGTAACCTGAGGAGGATGGACCCAGTGTGATCAGACACTGTGTAACCCGGGGAGGATGGACCCAGTGAGATCAGGCAGTGTGTAACCTTGGGAGGATGGACCCAGTGAGATCAGGCAGTGTGTAACCCGGGGAGGATGGACCCAGTGAGATCAGACAGTGTGTAACCCAGGGAGGATGGACCCAGTGAGATCAGACAGTGCGTAACACGGGGAGGATGGACCCAGTGTGATCAGACAGTGTGTAACCCGAGGAGGATGGACCCAGTGTGATCAGACACTGTGTAATCCGGGGAGGATGGACTCAGTGTGATCAGACAGTGTGTAACCCGGGGAGAATGGACCCAGTGAGATCAGACAGTGTGAAATCTGGGGAGGATGGACCCAGTGTGATCAGACAGTGTGTAACCCAGGGAGGATGGACCCAGTGTGATCAGACAGTGTGTAACCCAGGGAGGATGGACCCAGTGAGATCAGACAGTGCGTAACCCGGGGAGGATGGACCCAGTGAGATCAGGCAGTGTCTAACCTGAGGAGGATGGACCCAGTGTGATCAGACACTGTGTAACCCGGGGAGGATGGACCCAGTGAGATCACGCAGTGTGTAACCCGGGGAGGATGGACCCAGTGTGATGAGACAGTGTGTAACCCGGTGAGGATGGACCCAGTGTGATCAGACAGTGTGTAACCCGAGGAGGATGGACCCAGTGTGATCTGACAGTGTGTAACCCGAGGAGGATGGACCCAGTGTGATCTGACAGTGTGTAACCCGGGGAGGATGGACCCAGTGAGATCAGTCAGTGTGTAACCCGCGGAGGATGGACCCAGTGTGATCAGACAGTGTGTAACCCGAGGAGGATGGACCCAGTGTGATCTGACAGTGTGTAACCCGTGGAGGATGGACCCAGTGAGATCAGTCAGTGTGTAACCCGCGGAGGATGGACCCAGTGTGATCAGACAGTGTGTATCCCGGGGAGGATGGACCCAGTGTGATCAGACAGTGTGTAACCCGAGGAGGATGGACCCAGTGTAATCTGACAGTGTGTAACCCGAGGAGGATGGACCAGTGTGATTAGACAGTGTGTAACCTGGGGAGGATGGACCCAGTGTGATCAGACAGCGTGTAACCTGGGGAGGATGGACCCAGTGTGATCAGACAGCGTGTAACCTGGGGAGAATGGACCCAGTGTGATCAGACAGTGTGTAACCCGGGGAGGATGGACCAGTGTGATCAGACAGTGTGTAACCCGGGGAGGATGGACCCAGTGAGATCAGACAGTGTGTAATCCAGGGAGAATGGGCCCAGTGAGATCAGACAGTGTGTAACCCGAGAGGGATAGACCCAGTGAGATAAGACAGTGTGCAACCCAGGGAAGACAGAGCCAGTGAGCTCAGACAGTGTGTAACCCGGGAGGGATAGACCCAGTGAGATCAGACAGTGTGTAACCCAGTGAAGACAGAGCCAGTGAGATCAGACAGTGTGTAACCCGGGACGGATGGACCCAGTGAGATCAGACAGTGTGTAACCCGAGGAGGATGGACCCAGTGAGATCAGACACTGTGTAACCCGGGGAGGATGGACCCAGTGAGATCAGACAGTGTGTAACCCAGGGAGGATGGACCCAGTGAGATCAGACAGTGCGTAACCCGGGGAGGATGGACCCAGTGTGATCAAACACTGTGTAACCCGGGGAGGATGGACTCAGTGTGATCAGTCAGTGTGTAACCCGGGGAGAATGGACCCAGTGAGATCAGACAGTGTGAAACCTGGGAGGATGGACCCAGTGTGATCAGACAGTGTGTAACCCAGGGAGGATGGACCCAGTGAGATCAGACAGTGTGTAACCCAGGGAGGATGGACCAAGTGAGATCAGACAGTGCGTAACCCGGGGAGGATGGACCCAGTGAGATCAGGCAGTGTGGAACCTGAGGAGGATGGACCCAGTGTGATCAGACACTGTGTAACCCGGGGAGGATGGACCCAGTCAGATCAGGCTGTGTGTAACCTTGGGAGGATGGACCCAGTGAGATCAGGCAGTGTGTAACCCGGGGAGGATGGACCTAGTGTGATGAGACAGTGTGTAACCCGGTGAGGATGGACCCAGTGTGATCAGACAGTGTGTAACCCGAGGAGGATGGACCCAGTGTGATCAGACAGTGTGTAACCCGAGGAGGATGGACCCAGTGTGATCTGACAGTGTGTAACCCAGGGAGGATGGACCCAGTGTGATCAGACAGTGTGTAACCCAGGGAGGATGGACCCAGTGAGATCAGACAGTGCGTAACCCGGGGAGGATGGACCCAGTGAGATAAGGCAGTGTGTAATCTGAGGAGGATGGACCCAGTGTGATCAGACACTGTGTAACCCGGGGAGGATGGACCCAGTGAGATCAGGCAGTGTGTAACCTTGGGAGGATGGACCCAGTGAGATCAGGCAGTGTGTAACCCGGGGAGGATGGACCCAGTGTGATGAGACAGTGTGTAACCCGGTGAGGATGGACCCAGTGTGATCAGACAGTGTGTAACCCGAGGAGGATGGACCCAGTGTGATCAGACAGTGTGTAACCCGAGGAGGATGGACCCAGTGTGATCTGACAGTGTGTAACCCGGGGAGGATGGACCCAGTGAGATCAGTCAGTGTGTAACCCGCGGAGGATGGACCCAGTGTGATCAGACAGTGTGTATCCCGGGGAGGATGGACCCAGTGTGATCAGACAGTGTGTAACCCGAGGAGGATGGACCCAGTGTGATCTGACAGTGTGTAACCCGAGGAGGATGGACCAGTGTGATTAGACAGTGTGTAACCTGGGGAGGATGGACCCAGTGTGATCAGACAGCGTGTAACCTGGGGAGGATGGACCCAGTGTGATCAGACAGTGTGTAACCCGGGGAGGATGGACCAGTGTGATCAGACAGTGTGTAACCCGGGGAGGATGGACCCAGTGAGATCAGACAGTGTGTAATCCAGTGAGAATGGGCCCAGTGAGATCAGACAGTGTGTAACCCGAGAGGGATAGACCCAGTGAGATAAGACAGTGTGTAACCCAGGGAGGATGGACCCAGTGAGATCAGACAGTGTGTAACCCAGGGAGGATGGACCCAGTGAGATCAGACAGTGCGTAACCCGGGGAGGATGGACCCAGTGTGATCAGACAGTGTGTAACCCGAGGAGGATGGACCCAGTGTGATCAGACACTGTGTAACCCGGGGAGGATGGACTCAGTGTGATCAGTCAGTGTGTAACCCGGGGAGAATGGACCCAGTGAGATCAGACAGTGTGAAACCTGGGGAGGATGGACCCAGTGTGATCAGACAGTGTGTAACCCAGGGAGGATGGACCCAGTGAGATCAGACAGTGTGTAACCCAGGGAGGATGGACCCAGTGAGATCAGACAGTGCGTAACCCGGGGAGGATGGACCCAGTGAGATCAGGCAGTGTGTAACCTGAGGAGGATGGACCCAGTGTGATCAGACACTGTGTAACCCGGCGAGGATGGACCCAGTGAGATCAGGCAGTGTGTAACCTTGGGAGGATGGACCCAGTGAGATCAGACAGTGTGTAACCCGAGGAGGATGGACCCAGTGTGATCAGACAGTGTGTAACCCGAGGAGGATGGACCCAGTGTGATCTGACAGTGTGTAACCCGGGGAGGATGGACCCAGTGAGATCAGTCAGTGTGTAACCCGCGGAGGATGGACCCAGTGTGATCAGACAGTGTGTAACCCGAGGAGGATGGACCCAGTGTGATCTGACAGTGTGTAACCCGGGGAGGATGGACCCAGTGAGATCAGTCAGTGTGTAACCCGCGGAGGATGGACCCAGTGTGATCAGACAGTGTGTATCCCGGGGAGGATGGACCCAGTGTGATCAGACAGTGTGTAACCCGAGGAGGATGGACCCAGTGTGATCTGACAGTGTGTAAGCCGAGGAGGATGGACCAGTGTGATTAGACAGTGTGTAACCTGGGGAGGATGGACCCAGTGTGATCAGACAGCGTGTAACCTGGGGAGGATGGACCCAGTGTGATCAGACAGCGTGTAACCTGGTGAGAATGGACCCAGTGTGATCAGACAGTGTGTAACCCGGGGAGGATGGACCAGTGTGATCAGACAGTGTGTAACCCGGGGAGGATGGACCCAGTGAGATCAGACAGTGTGTAATTAAGGGAGAATGGGCCCAGTGAGATCAGACAGTGTGTAAACCGAGAGGGATAGACCCAGTGAGATAAGACAGTGTGCAACCCAGGGAAGACAGAGCCAGTGAGATCAGACAGTGTGTAACCCTGGAGGGATAGACCCAGTGAGATCAGACAGTGTGTAACCCAGTGAAGACAGAGCCAGTGAGATCAGACAGTGTGTAACCCGAGGAGGATGGACCAGTGTGATTAGACAGTGTGTAACCTGGGGAGGATGGACCCAGTGTGATCAGACAGCGTGTAACCTGGGGAGGATGGACCCAGTGTGATCAGACAGCGTGTAACCTGGGGAGAATGGACCCAGTGTGATCAGACAGTGTGTAACCCGGGGAGGATGGACCAGTGTGATCAGACAGTGTGTAACCCGGGGAGGATGGACCCAGTGAGATCAGACAGTGTGTAATCCAGGGAGAATGGGCCCAGTGAGATCAGACAGTGTGTAACCCGAGAGGGATAGACCCAGTGAGATAAGACAGTGTGCAACCCAGGGAAGACAGAGCCAGTGAGATCAGACAGTGTGTAACCCGGGAGGGATAGACCCAGTGAGATCAGACAGTGTGTAACCCAGTGAAGACAGAGCCAGCGAGATCAGACAGTGTGTAACCCGGGGAGAATGGACTCAGTGTGATCAGACAGTGTGTAACCCGGGGAGAATGGACCCAGTGAGATCAGACAGTGTGTAACCTGGGGAGGATGGACCCAGTGTGATCAGACAGTGTGTAACCCAGGGAGGATGGACCCAGTGTGATCAGCCAGTGTGTAACCCAGGGAGGATGGACCCAGTGAGATCAGACAGTGCGTAACCCGGGGAGGATGGACCCAGTGAGATCAGGCAGTGTGTAACCTGAGGAGGATGGACCCAGTGTGATCAGACACTGTGTAACCCGGGGAGGATGGACCCAGTGAGATCAGGCAGTGTGTAACCTTGGGAGGATGGACCCAGTGAGATCAGGCAGTGTGTAACCCGGGGAGGATGGACCCAGTGTGATGAGACAGCGTGTAACCCGGTGAGGATGGACCCAGTGTGATCAGACAGTGTGTAACCCGAGGAGGATGGACCAGTGTGATCAGACAGTGTGTAACCCGAGGAGGATGGACCCAGTCAGATCAGACAGTGTGTCACCCGGGAGGATGGACCCAGTGTGATCAGACATTGTGCAACCCGGGGAGAATGGACCCAGTGTCATCAGACAGTGTGTAACCTGAGGAGGATGGACTCAGTGTGATCAGACAGTGTGTAACCCGGGGAGAATGGACCCAGTGAGATCAGACAGTGTGAAACCTGGGGAGGATGGACCCAGTGTGATCAGACAGTGTGTAACCCAGGGAGGATGGACCAGTGTGATCAGACAGTGTGTAACCCGGGGAGGATGGACCCAGTGAGATCAGACAGTGTGTAATCCAGGGAGAATGGGCCCAGTGAGATCAGACAGTGTGTAACCCGAGAGGGATAGACCCAGTGAGATAAGACAGTGTGCAACCCAGGGAAGACAGAGCCAGTGAGCTCAGACAGTGTGTAACCCGGGAGGGATAGACCCAGTGAGATCAGACAGTGTGTAACCCAGTGAAGACAGAGCCAGTGAGATCAGACAGTGTGTTAGCCGGGACGGATGGACCCAGTGAGATCAGACAGTGTGTAATCCGAGGAGGATGGACCCAGTGAGATCAGACAGTGTGTAACCCGGGGAGGATGGACCCAGTGAGATCAGACAGTGTGTAACCCAGGGAGGATGGACCCAGTGAGATCAGACAGTGCGTAACCCGGGGAGGATGGACCCAGTGTGATCAGACAGTGTGTAACCCGAGGAGGATGGACCCAGTGTGATCAGACACTGTGTAACCCGGGGAGGATGGACTCAGTGTGATCAGTCAGTGTGTAACCCGGGGAGAATGGACCCAGTGAGATCAGACAGTGTGAAACCTGGGGAGGATGGACCCAGTGTGATCAGACAGTGTGTAACCCAGGGAGGATGGACCCAGTGAGATCAGACAGTGTGTAACCCAGGGAGGATGGACCCAGTGAGATCAGACAGTGCGTAACCCGGGGAGGATGGACCCAGTGAGATCAGGCAGTGTGTAACCTGAGGAGGATGGACCCAGTGTGATCAGACAGTGTGTAACCCGGGGAGGATGGACCCAGTGAGATCAGGCAGTGTGTAACCTTGGGAGGATGGACCCAGTGAGATCAGGCAGTGTGTAACACGGGGAGGATGGACCTAGTGTGATGAGACAGTGTGTAACCCGGTGAGGATGGACCCAGTGTGATCAGACAGTGTGTAACCCGAGGAGGATGGACCCAGTGTGATCAGACAGTGTGTAACCCGAGGAGGATGAACCCAGTGTGATCTGACAGTGTGTAACCCGGGGAGGATGGACCCAGTGAGATCAGTCAGTGTGTAACCCGCGGAGGATGGACCCAGTGTGATCAGACAGTGTGTAACCCGAGGAGGATGGACCCAGTGTGATCTGACAGTGTGTAACCCGGGGAGGATGGACCCAGTGAGATCAGTCAGTGTGTAGCCCGCGGAGGATGGACCCAGTGTGATCAGACAGTGTGTATCCCGGGGAGGATGGACCCAGTGTGATTAGACAGTGTGTAACCCGAGGAGGATGGACCCAGTGTGATCTGACAGTGTGTAACCCGAGGAGGATGGACCAGTGTGATCAGACAGTGTGTAACCCGAGGAGGATGGACCCAGTGTGATCTGACAGTGTGTAACCCGGGGAGGATGGACCCAGTGTGATCAGTCAGTGTGTAACCCGCGAAGGATGGACCCAGTGTGATCAGACAGTGTGTATCCCGGGGAGGATGGACCCAGTGTGATCAGACTGAGTGTAACCCGAGGAGGATGGACCCAGTGTGATCTGACAGTGTGTAACCCGAGGAGGATGGACCAGTGTGATTAGACAGTGTGTAACCTGGGGAGGATGGACCCAGTGTGATCAGACAGCGTGTAACCTGGGGAGGATGGACCCAGTGTGATCAGACAGCGTGTAATCTGGGGAGAATGGACCCAGTGTGATCAGACAGTGTGTAACGCGGGGAGGATGGACCAGTGTGATCAGACAGTGTGTAACCCGGGGAGGATGGACCCAGTGAGATCAGACAGTGTGTAATCCAGGGAGAATGGGCCCAGTGAGATCAGACAGTGTGTAACCCGAGAGGGATAGACCCAGTGAGATAAGACAGTGTGCAACCCAGGGAAGACAGAGCCAGTGAGATCAGACAGTGTGTAACCCGGGAGGGATAGACCCAGTGAGATCAGACAGTGTGTAAACCAGTGAAGACAGAGCCAGTGAGATCAGACAGTGTTTAACCCGGGACGGATGGACCCAGTGAGATCAGACAGTGTGTAACCCGAGGAGGTTGGACCCAGTGAGATCAGACAGTGTGTAAACCGGGGAGGATGGACCCAGTGAGATCAGTCAGTGTGTAACCCAGGGAGGATGGAGCCAGTGAGATCAGTCAGTGCGTAACCCGGGGAGGATGGACCCAGTGTGATCAGACAGTGTGTAACCCGAGGAGGATGGACCCAGTGTGTTCAGACACTGTGTAACCCGAGGAGGATGGACCCAGTGTGATCAGACAGTGTGTAACCCGAGGAGGATGGACCCAGTGTGATCTGACAGTGTGTAACCCGGGGAGGATGGACCCAGTGAGATCAGTCAGTGTGTAACCCGCGGAGGATGGACCCAGTGTGATCAGACAGTGTGTATCCCGGGGAGGATGGACCCACTGTGATCAGACAGTGTGTAACCCGAGGAGGATGGACCCAGTGTGATCAGACAGTGTGTAACCCGAGGAGGATGGACCCAGTGTGATCTGACAGTGTGTAACCCGGGGAGGATGGACCCAGTGAGAACAGTCAGTGTGTAACCCGCGGAGGATGGACCCAGTGTGATCAGACAGTGTGTATCCCGGGGAGGATGGACCCAGTGTGATCAGACAGTGTGTAACCCGAGGAGGATGGACCCAGTGTGATCAGACAGTGTGTAACCCGAGGAGGATGGACCCAGTGTGATCAGACAGTGTGTAACCCAGGGAGGATGGACCCAGTGTGATCAGACAGTGTGTAACCCAGGGAGGATGGACCCAGTGAGATCAGACAGTGCGTAACCCAGGGAGGATGGACCTAGTGAGATCAGGCAGTGTGTAACCTGAGGAGGATGGACCCAGTGTGATCAGACACTGTGTAACCCGGGGAGGATGGACCCAGTGAGATCAGGCAGTGTGTAACCTTGGGAGGATGGACCCAGTGAGATCAGGCAGTGTGTAACCCGGGGAGGATGGACCCAGTGAGATCAGACAGTGTGTAACCCAGGGAGGATGGACCCAGTGAGATCAGACAGTGCGTAACACGGGGAGGATGGACCCAGTGTGATCAGACAGTGTGTAACCCGAGGAGGATGGACCCAGTGTGATCAGACACTGTGTAATCCGGGGAGGATGGACTCAGTGTGATCAGACAGTGTGTAACCCGGGGAGAATGGACCCAGTGAGATCAGACAGTGTGAAATCTGGGGAGGATGGACCCAGTGTGATCAGACAGTGTGTAACCCAGGGAGGATGGACCCAGTGTGATCAGACAGTGTGTAACCCAGGGAGGATGGACCCAGTGAGATCAGACAGTGCGTAACCCGGGGAGGATGGACCCAGTGAGATCAGGCAGTGTCTAACCTGAGGAGGATGGACCCAGTGTGATCAGACACTGTGTAACCCGGGGAGGATGGACCCAGTGAGATCACGCAGTGTGTAACCCGGGGAGGATGGACCCAGTGTGATGAGACAGTGTGTAACCCGGTGAGGATGGACCCAGTGTGATCAGACAGTGTGTAACCCGAGGAGGATGGACCCAGTGTGATCTGACAGTGTGTAACCCGAGGAGGATGGACCCAGTGTGATCTGACAGTGTGTAACCCGGGGAGGATGGACCCAGTGAGATCAGTCAGTGTGTAACCCGCGGAGGATGGACCCAGTGTGATCAGACAGTGTGTAACCCGAGGAGGATGGACCCAGTGTGATCTGACAGTGTGTAACCCGTGGAGGATGGACCCAGTGAGATCAGTCAGTGTGTAACCCGCGGAGGATGGACCCAGTGTGATCAGACAGTGTGTATCCCGGGGAGGATGGACCCAGTGTGATCAGACAGTGTGTAACCCGAGGAGGATGGACCCAGTGTAATCTGACAGTGTGTAACCCGAGGAGGATGGACCAGTGTGATTAGACAGTGTGTAACCTGGGGAGGATGGACCCAGTGTGATCAGACAGCGTGTAACCTGGGGAGGATGGACCCAGTGTGATCAGACAGCGTGTAACCTGGGGAGAATGGACCCAGTGTGATCAGACAGTGTGTAACCCGGGGAGGATGGACCAGTGTGATCAGACAGTGTGTAACCCGGGGAGGATGGACCCAGTGAGATCAGACAGTGTGTAATCCAGGGAGAATGGGCCCAGTGAGATCAGACAGTGTGTAACCCGAGAGGGATAGACCCAGTGAGATAAGACAGTGTGCAACCCAGGGAAGACAGAGCCAGTGAGCTCAGACAGTGTGTAACCCGGGAGGGATAGACCCAGTGAGATCAGACAGTGTGTAACCCAGTGAAGACAGAGCCAGTGAGATCAGACAGTGTGTAACCCGGGACGGATGGACCCAGTGAGATCAGACAGTGTGTAACCCGAGGAGGATGGACCCAGTGAGATCAGACACTGTGTAACCCGGGGAGGATGGACCCAGTGAGATCAGACAGTGTGTAACCCAGGGAGGATGGACCCAGTGAGATCAGACAGTGCGTAACCCGGGGAGGATGGACCCAGTGTGATCAAACACTGTGTAACCCGGGGAGGATGGACTCAGTGTGATCAGTCAGTGTGTAACCCGGGGAGAATGGACCCAGTGAGATCAGACAGTGTGAAACCTGGGAGGATGGACCCAGTGTGATCAGACAGTGTGTAACCCAGGGAGGATGGACCCAGTGAGATCAGACAGTGTGTAACCCAGGGAGGATGGACCAAGTGAGATCAGACAGTGCGTAACCCGGGGAGGATGGACCCAGTGAGATCAGGCAGTGTGGAACCTGAGGAGGATGGACCCAGTGTGATCAGACACTGTGTAACCCGGGGAGGATGGACCCAGTCAGATCAGGCTGTGTGTAACCTTGGGAGGATGGACCCAGTGAGATCAGGCAGTGTGTAACCCGGGGAGGATGGACCTAGTGTGATGAGACAGTGTGTAACCCGGTGAGGATGGACCCAGTGTGATCAGACAGTGTGTAACCCGAGGAGGATGGACCCAGTGTGATCAGACAGTGTGTAACCCGAGGAGGATGGACCCAGTGTGATCTGACAGTGTGTAACCCAGGGAGGATGGACCCAGTGTGATCAGACAGTGTGTAACCCAGGGAGGATGGACCCAGTGAGATCAGACAGTGCGTAACCCGGGGAGGATGGACCCAGTGAGATAAGGCAGTGTGTAATCTGAGGAGGATGGACCCAGTGTGATCAGACACTGTGTAACCCGGGGAGGATGGACCCAGTGAGATCAGGCAGTGTGTAACCTTGGGAGGATGGACCCAGTGAGATCAGGCAGTGTGTAACCCGGGGAGGATGGACCCAGTGTGATGAGACAGTGTGTAACCCGGTGAGGATGGACCCAGTGTGATCAGACAGTGTGTAACCCGAGGAGGATGGACCCAGTGTGATCAGACAGTGTGTAACCCGAGGAGGATGGACCCAGTGTGATCTGACAGTGTGTAACCCGGGGAGGATGGACCCAGTGAGATCAGTCAGTGTGTAACCCGCGGAGGATGGACCCAGTGTGATCAGACAGTGTGTATCCCGGGGAGGATGGACCCAGTGTGATCAGACAGTGTGTAACCCGAGGAGGATGGACCCAGTGTGATCTGACAGTGTGTAACCCGAGGAGGATGGACCAGTGTGATTAGACAGTGTGTAACCTGGGGAGGATGGACCCAGTGTGATCAGACAGCGTGTAACCTGGGGAGGATGGACCCAGTGTGATCAGACAGTGTGTAACCCGGGGAGGATGGACCAGTGTGATCAGACAGTGTGTAACCCGGGGAGGATGGACCCAGTGAGATCAGACAGTGTGTAATCCAGTGAGAATGGGCCCAGTGAGATCAGACAGTGTGTAACCCGAGAGGGATAGACCCAGTGAGATAAGACAGTGTGTAACCCAGGGAGGATGGACCCAGTGAGATCAGACAGTGTGTAACCCAGGGAGGATGGACCCAGTGAGATCAGACAGTGCGTAACCCGGGGAGGATGGACCCAGTGTGATCAGACAGTGTGTAACCCGAGGAGGATGGACCCAGTGTGATCAGACACTGTGTAACCCGGGGAGGATGGACTCAGTGTGATCAGTCAGTGTGTAACCCGGGGAGAATGGACCCAGTGAGATCAGACAGTGTGAAACCTGGGGAGGATGGACCCAGTGTGATCAGACAGTGTGTAACCCAGGGAGGATGGACCCAGTGAGATCAGACAGTGTGTAACCCAGGGAGGATGGACCCAGTGAGATCAGACAGTGCGTAACCCGGGGAGGATGGACCCAGTGAGATCAGGCAGTGTGTAACCTGAGGAGGATGGACCCAGTGTGATCAGACACTGTGTAACCCGGCGAGGATGGACCCAGTGAGATCAGGCAGTGTGTAACCTTGGGAGGATGGACCCAGTGAGATCAGACAGTGTGTAACCCGAGGAGGATGGACCCAGTGTGATCAGACAGTGTGTAACCCGAGGAGGATGGACCCAGTGTGATCTGACAGTGTGTAACCCGGGGAGGATGGACCCAGTGAGATCAGTCAGTGTGTAACCCGCGGAGGATGGACCCAGTGTGATCAGACAGTGTGTAACCCGAGGAGGATGGACCCAGTGTGATCTGACAGTGTGTAACCCGGGGAGGATGGACCCAGTGAGATCAGTCAGTGTGTAACCCGCGGAGGATGGACCCAGTGTGATCAGACAGTGTGTATCCCGGGGAGGATGGACCCAGTGTGATCAGACAGTGTGTAACCCGAGGAGGATGGACCCAGTGTGATCTGACAGTGTGTAAGCCGAGGAGGATGGACCAGTGTGATTAGACAGTGTGTAACCTGGGGAGGATGGACCCAGTGTGATCAGACAGCGTGTAACCTGGGGAGGATGGACCCAGTGTGATCAGACAGCGTGTAACCTGGTGAGAATGGACCCAGTGTGATCAGACAGTGTGTAACCCGGGGAGGATGGACCAGTGTGATCAGACAGTGTGTAACCCGGGGAGGATGGACCCAGTGAGATCAGACAGTGTGTAATTAAGGGAGAATGGGCCCAGTGAGATCAGACAGTGTGTAAACCGAGAGGGATAGACCCAGTGAGATAAGACAGTGTGCAACCCAGGGAAGACAGAGCCAGTGAGATCAGACAGTGTGTAACCCTGGAGGGATAGACCCAGTGAGATCAGACAGTGTGTAACCCAGTGAAGACAGAGCCAGTGAGATCAGACAGTGTGTAACCCGAGGAGGATGGACCAGTGTGATTAGACAGTGTGTAACCTGGGGAGGATGGACCCAGTGTGATCAGACAGCGTGTAACCTGGGGAGGATGGACCCAGTGTGATCAGACAGCGTGTAACCTGGGGAGAATGGACCCAGTGTGATCAGACAGTGTGTAACCCGGGGAGGATGGACCAGTGTGATCAGACAGTGTGTAACCCGGGGAGGATGGACCCAGTGAGATCAGACAGTGTGTAATCCAGGGAGAATGGGCCCAGTGAGATCAGACAGTGTGTAACCCGAGAGGGATAGACCCAGTGAGATAAGACAGTGTGCAACCCAGGGAAGACAGAGCCAGTGAGATCAGACAGTGTGTAACCCGGGAGGGATAGACCCAGTGAGATCAGACAGTGTGTAACCCAGTGAAGACAGAGCCAGCGAGATCAGACAGTGTGTAACCCGGGGAGAATGGACTCAGTGTGATCAGACAGTGTGTAACCCGGGGAGAATGGACCCAGTGAGATCAGACAGTGTGTAACCTGGGGAGGATGGACCCAGTGTGATCAGACAGTGTGTAACCCAGGGAGGATGGACCCAGTGTGATCAGCCAGTGTGTAACCCAGGGAGGATGGACCCAGTGAGATCAGACAGTGCGTAACCCGGGGAGGATGGACCCAGTGAGATCAGGCAGTGTGTAACCTGAGGAGGATGGACCCAGTGTGATCAGACACTGTGTAACCCGGGGAGGATGGACCCAGTGAGATCAGGCAGTGTGTAACCTTGGGAGGATGGACCCAGTGAGATCAGGCAGTGTGTAACCCGGGGAGGATGGACCCAGTGTGATGAGACAGCGTGTAACCCGGTGAGGATGGACCCAGTGTGATCAGACAGTGTGTAACCCGAGGAGGATGGACCAGTGTGATCAGACAGTGTGTAACCCGAGGAGGATGGACCCAGTCAGATCAGACAGTGTGTCACCCGGGAGGATGGACCCAGTGTGATCAGACATTGTGCAACCCGGGGAGAATGGACCCAGTGTCATCAGACAGTGTGTAACCTGAGGAGGATGGACTCAGTGTGATCAGACAGTGTGTAACCCGGGGAGAATGGACCCAGTGAGATCAGACAGTGTGAAACCTGGGGAGGATGGACCCAGTGTGATCAGACAGTGTGTAACCCAGGGAGGATGGACCAGTGTGATCAGACAGTGTGTAACCCGGGGAGGATGGACCCAGTGAGATCAGACAGTGTGTAATCCAGGGAGAATGGGCCCAGTGAGATCAGACAGTGTGTAACCCGAGAGGGATAGACCCAGTGAGATAAGACAGTGTGCAACCCAGGGAAGACAGAGCCAGTGAGCTCAGACAGTGTGTAACCCGGGAGGGATAGACCCAGTGAGATCAGACAGTGTGTAACCCAGTGAAGACAGAGCCAGTGAGATCAGACAGTGTGTTAGCCGGGACGGATGGACCCAGTGAGATCAGACAGTGTGTAATCCGAGGAGGATGGACCCAGTGAGATCAGACAGTGTGTAACCCGGGGAGGATGGACCCAGTGAGATCAGACAGTGTGTAACCCAGGGAGGATGGACCCAGTGAGATCAGACAGTGCGTAACCCGGGGAGGATGGACCCAGTGTGATCAGACAGTGTGTAACCCGAGGAGGATGGACCCAGTGTGATCAGACACTGTGTAACCCGGGGAGGATGGACTCAGTGTGATCAGTCAGTGTGTAACCCGGGGAGAATGGACCCAGTGAGATCAGACAGTGTGAAACCTGGGGAGGATGGACCCAGTGTGATCAGACAGTGTGTAACCCAGGGAGGATGGACCCAGTGAGATCAGACAGTGTGTAACCCAGGGAGGATGGACCCAGTGAGATCAGACAGTGCGTAACCCGGGGAGGATGGACCCAGTGAGATCAGGCAGTGTGTAACCTGAGGAGGATGGACCCAGTGTGATCAGACAGTGTGTAACCCGGGGAGGATGGACCCAGTGAGATCAGGCAGTGTGTAACCTTGGGAGGATGGACCCAGTGAGATCAGGCAGTGTGTAACACGGGGAGGATGGACCTAGTGTGATGAGACAGTGTGTAACCCGGTGAGGATGGACCCAGTGTGATCAGACAGTGTGTAACCCGAGGAGGATGGACCCAGTGTGATCAGACAGTGTGTAACCCGAGGAGGATGAACCCAGTGTGATCTGACAGTGTGTAACCCGGGGAGGATGGACCCAGTGAGATCAGTCAGTGTGTAACCCGCGGAGGATGGACCCAGTGTGATCAGACAGTGTGTAACCCGAGGAGGATGGACCCAGTGTGATCTGACAGTGTGTAACCCGGGGAGGATGGACCCAGTGAGATCAGTCAGTGTGTAGCCCGCGGAGGATGGACCCAGTGTGATCAGACAGTGTGTATCCCGGGGAGGATGGACCCAGTGTGATTAGACAGTGTGTAACCCGAGGAGGATGGACCCAGTGTGATCTGACAGTGTGTAACCCGAGGAGGATGGACCAGTGTGATTAGACAGTGTGTAACCTGGGGAGGATGGACCCAGTGTGATCAGACAGCGTGTAACCTGGGGAGGATGGACCCAGTGTGATCAGACAGCGTGTAACCTGGGGAGAATGGACCCAGTGTGATCAGACAGTGTGTAACCCGGGGAGGATGGACCAGTGTGATCCGACAGTGTGTAACCCGGGGAGGATGGAACCAGTGAGATCAGACAGTGTGTAATCCAGGGAGAAATGGCCCGGTGAGATCAGACTGTGTGTAACCCGAGAGGGATAGACCCAGTGAGATAAGACAGTGTGCAACCCAGGGAAGACAGAGCCAGTGAGATCAGACAGTGTGTAACCCGGGAGGGATAGACCCAGTGAGATCAGACAGTGTGTAACCCAGTGAAGACAGAGCCAGTGAGATCAGACAGTGTGTAACCCGGGACGGATGGACCCAGTGAGATCAGACAGTGTGTAACCCGAGGAGGATGGACCCAGTGAGATCAGACAGTGTGTAACCCGGGGAGGATGGACCCAGTGAGATCAGACAGTGTGTAACCCAGGGAGGATGGATCCAGTGAGATCAGACAGTGCGTAACCCGGGGAGGATGGACCCAGTGTGATCAGACACTGTGTAACCCGGGGAGGATGGACTCAGTGTGATCAGACAGTGTGTAACCCGGGGAGAATGGACCCAGTGAGATCAGACAGTGTGAAACCTGGGGAGGATGGACCCAGTGTGATCAGACAGTGTGTAACCCAGGGAGGATGGACCCAGTGTGATCAGCCAGTGTGTAACCCAGGGAGGATGGACCCAGTGAGATCAGACAGTGCGTGACCCGGGGAGGATGGACCCAGTGAGATCAGGCAGTGTGTAACCTGAGGAGGATGGACCCAGTTTGATCAGACACTGTGTAACCCAGGGAGGATGGACCCAGTGAGATCAGGCAGTGTGTAACCTTGGGAGGATGGGCCCAGTGAGATCAGGCAGTGTGTAACCCGGGGAGGATGGACCCAGTGTGATGAGACAGCGTGTAACCCGGTGAGGATGGACCCAGTGTGATCAGACAGTGTGTAATCCGAGGAGGATGGACCAGTGTGATCAGACAGTGTGTAACCCGAGGAGGATGGACCCAGTCAGATCAGACAGTGTGTCACCCGGGAGGATGGACCCAGTGTGATCAGACATTGTGCAACCCGGGGAGAATGGACCCAGTGTCATCAGACAGTGTGTAACCTGAGGAGGATGGACTCAGTGTGATCAGACAGTGTGTAACCCAGGGAGGATGGACCAGTGTGATCAGACAGTGTGTAACCCGGGGAGGATGGACCCAGTGAGATCAGAAAGTGTGTAATCCAGGGAGAATGGGCCCAGTGAGATCAGACAGTGTGTAACCCGAGAGGGATAGACCCAGTGAGATAAGACAGTGTGCAACCCAGGGAAGACAGAGCCAGTGAGCTCAGACAGTGTGTAACCCGGGAGGGATAGACCCAGTGAGATCAGACAGTGTGTAACCCAGTGAAGACAGAGCCAGTGAGATCAGACAGTGTGTAACCCGGGACGGATGGACCCAGTGAGATCAGACAGTGTGTAACCCGAGGAGGATGGACCCAGTGAGATCAGACAGTGTGTAACCCGGGGAGGATGGACCCAGTGAGATCAGACAGTGTGTAACCCAGGGAGGATGGACCCAGTGAGATCAGACAGTGCGTAACCCGGGGAGGATGGACCCAGTGTGATCAGACAGTGTGTAACCCGAGGAGGATGGACCCAGTGTGATCAGACACTGTGTAACCCGGGGAGGATGGACTCAGTGTGATCAGTCAGTGTGTAACCCGGGGAGAATGGACCCAGTGAGATCAGACAGTGTGAAACCTGGGGAGGATGGACCCAGTGTGATCAGACAGTGTGTAACCCAGGGAGGATGGACCCAGTGAGATCAGACAGTGTGTAACCCAGGGAGGATGGACCCAGTGAGATCAGACAGTGCGTAACCCGGGGAGGATGGACCCAGTGAGATCAGGCAGTGTGTAACCTGAGGAGGATGGACCCAGTGTGATCAGACAGTGTGTAACCCGGGGAGGATGGACCCAGTGAGATCAGGCAGTGTGTAAACTTGGGAGGATGGACCCAGTGAGATCAGGCAGTGTGTAACCCGGGGAGGATGGACCTAGTGTGATGAGACAGTGTGTAACCCGGTGAGGATGGACCCAGTGTGATCAGACAGTGTGTAACCCGAGGAGGATGGACCCAGTGTGATCAGACAGTGTGTAACCCGAGGAGGATGGACCCAGTGTGATCTGACAGTGTGTAACCCGGGGAGGATGGACCCAGTGAGATCAGTCAGTGTGTAACCCGCGGAGGATGGACCCAGTGTGATCAGACAGTGTGTAACCCGAGGAGGATGGACCCAGTGTGATCTGACAGTGTGTAACCCGGGGAGGATGGACCCAGTGAGATCAGTCAGTGTGTAACCCGCGGAGGATGGACCCAGTGTGATCAGACAGTGTGTATCCCGGGGAGGATGGACCCAGTGTGATCAGACAGTGTGTAACCCGAGGAGGATGGACCCAGTGTGATCTGACAGTGTGTAACTCGAGGAGGATGGACCAGTGTGATTAGACAGTGTGTAACCTGGGGAGGATGGACCCAGTGTGATCATACAGCGTGTAACCTGGGGAGGATGGACCCAGTGTGATCAGACAGCGTGTAACCTGGGGAGAATGGACCCAGTGTGATCAGACAGTGTGTAACCCGGGGAGGATGGACCAGTGTGATCAGACAGTGTGTAACCCGGGGAGGATGGACCCAGTGAGATCAGACAGTGTGTAATCCAGGGAGAATGGGCCCAGTGAGATCAGACAGTGTGTAACCCGAGAGGGATAGACCCAGTGAGATAAGACAGTGTGCAACCCAGGGAAGACAGAGCCAGTGAGATCAGACAGTGTGTAACCCGGGAGGGATAGACCCAGTGAGATCAGACAGTGTGTAACCCGGGACGGAGGACCCAGTGAGATCAGACAGTGTGTAACCCGAGGAGGATGGACCCAGTGAGATCAGACAGTGTGTAACCCGGGGAGGATGGACCCAGTGAGATCAGACAGTGTGTAACCTAGGGAGGATGGACCCAGTGAGATCAGACAGTGCGTAACCCGGGGAGGATGGACCCAGTGTGATCAGAGAGTGTGTAACCCGAGGAGGATGGACCCAGTGTGATCAGACACTGTGTAACCCGGGGAGGATGGACTCAGTGTGATCAGACAGTGTGTAACCCGGGGAGAATGGACCCAGTGAGATCAGACAGTGTGAAACCTGGGGAGGATGGACCCAGTGTGATCAGACAGTGTGTAACCCAGGGAGGATGGACCCAGTGTGATCAGACAGTGTGTAACCCAGGGAGGATGGACCCAGTGAGATCAGACAGTGCGTAACCCGGGGAGGATGGACCCAGTGAGATCATGCAGTGTGTAACCTGAGGAGGATGGACCCAGTGTGATCAGACACTGTGTAACCCGGGGAGGATGGACCCAGTGAGATCAGGCAGTGTGTAACCTTGGGAGGATGGACCCAGTGAGATCAGGCAGTGTGTAACCCGGGGAGGATGGACCCAGTGTGATGAGACAGCGTGTAACCCGGTGAGGATGGACCCAGTGTGATCAGACAGTGTGTAACCCGAGGAGGATGGACCAGTGTGATCAGACAGTGTGTAACCCGAGGAGGATGGACCCAGTCAGATCAGAGAGTGTGTCACCCGGGAGGATGGACCCAGTCTGATCAGACATTGTGCAACCCGGGGAGAATGGACCCAGTGTCATCAGACAGTGTGTAACCTGAGGAGGATGGACTCAGTGTGATCAGACAGTGTGTAACCCGGGGAGAATGGACCCAGTGAGATCAGACAGTGTGAAACCTGGGGAGGATGGACCCAGTGTGATCAGACAGTGTGTAACCCAGGGAGGATGGACCCAGTGTGATCAGACAGTGTGTAACCCGGGGAGGATGGACCAGTGTAATCAGACAGTGTGTAACCTGGGGAGGATGGACCCAGTGAGATCAGGTAGTGTGTAACCCGGGGAGGATGGACCCAGTGTGATCAGACAGTGTGTAACCCGGGGAGGATGGACCCAGTGAGATCAGACAGTGTGTAACGCGGGACGGATGGACTCAGTGAGATCAGACAGTGTGTAACCCGGGGAGGATGGACCCAGTGAGATCAGACAGTGTGTAACCCAGGGAGGATGGACCCAGTGAGATCAGACAGTGCGTAACCCGGGGAGGATGGACCCAGTGTGATCAGACAGTGTGTAACCCGAGGAGGATGGACCCAGTGAGATCAGGCAGTGTGTAACCCGAGGAGGATGGACCCAGTGTGATCAGACAGTGTGTAACCCGGGGAGGATGGACCCAGTGAGATCAGGCAGTGTGTAACCCGGGGAGGATGGACCCAGTGTGATGAGACAGTGTGTAACCCGGTGAGGATGGACCCGGTGTGATCAGACAGTGTGTTACCCGAGGAGGATGGACCAGTGTGATCAGACAGTGTGTAACCCGAGGAGGATGGACCCAGTCAGATCAGACAGTTTGTAACCCGGGGAGGATGGACCCAGTGAGATCAGACAGTGTGTAACCCGTGGGCGATGGACCCAGTGATATCAGACAGTGTGTAACCCGAGGAGGATGTACCCAGTGTGATCAGACAGTGTGTAACCCAAGGAGGATGGAACCAGTGAGATCAGACAGTGTGTAACCCGGGGAGGATGGACCCAGTGTGATCTGACAGTGTGTAACCCGGGGAGGATGGACCCAGTGAGATCCGTCAGTGTGTAACCCGGGGCGGATGGACCCAGTGTGATCAGACAGTGTGTAACCCGGGGACGATGGACCCAGTGATATCAGACAGTGTGTAACCCGAGGAGGATGGACCCAGTGTGATCAGACAGTGTGTAACCCGAGGAGGATGGACCCAGTGAGATCAGACAGTGTGTAACCCGGGGAGGATGGACCCAATGTGATCAGACAGTGTGTAACCTGAGGAGGATGGACCCAGTGTGATCTGACAGTGTGTAACCCGGGGAGGATGGACCCAGTGAGATCAGTCAGTGTGTAACCCGGGGAGGATGGACCCAGTGTCATCAGACAGTGTGTAACTTGGGGAGGATGGACCCAGTGAGATCAGACACTGTGTAACCCGGGGAGGATGGACCCAGTGTGATCAGACAGTGTGTAACACGGGGAGGATGGACCAAGTGTGATCAGACAGTGTGTAACCCGGGGAGGATGGACCCAGTGTGATCAGACAGTGTGTAACCCGGGGACGATGGACCCAGTGATATCTGACAGTGTGTAACCCGAGGAGGATGGACCCAGTGTGATCAGACAGTGTGTAACCCGAGGAGGATGGACCCAGTGTGATCTGACAGTGTGTAATCCGAGGAGGATGGACCAGTGTGATCAGACAGTGTGTAACCCGAGGAGGATGGACCCAGTCAGATCAGACAGTGTGTCACCCGGGAGGATGGACCCAGTGTGATCAGACATTGTGCAACCCGGGGAGAATGGACCCAGTGTCATCAGACAGTGTGTAACCTGAGGAGGATGGACTCAGTGTGATCAGACAGTGTGTAACCCAGGGAGGATGGACCAGTGTGATCAGACAGTGTGTAACCCGGGGAGGATGGACCCAGTGAGATCAGAAAGTGTGTAATCCAGGGAGAATGGGCCCAGTGAGATCAGACAGTGTGTAACCCGAGAGGGATAGACCCAGTGAGATAAGACAGTGTGCAACCCAGGGAAGACAGAGCCAGTGAGCTCAGACAGTGTGTAACCCGGGAGGGATAGACCCAGTGAGATCAGACAGTGTGTAACCCAGTGAAGACAGAGCCAGTGAGATCAGACAGTGTGTAACCCGGGACGGATGGACCCAGTGAGATCAGACAGTGTGTAACCCGAGGAGGATGGACCCAGTGAGATCAGACAGTGTGTAACCCGGGGAGGATGGACCCAGTGAGATCAGACAGTGTGTAACCCAGGGAGGATGGACCCAGTGAGATCAGACAGTGCGTAACCCGGGGAGGATGGACCCAGTGTGATCAGACAGTGTGTAACCCGAGGAGGATGGACCCAGTGTGATCAGACACTGTGTAACCCGGGGAGGATGGACTCAGTGTGATCAGTCAGTGTGTAACCCGGGGAGAATGGACCCAGTGAGATCAGACAGTGTGAAACCTGGGGAGGATGGACCCAGTGTGATCAGACAGTGTGTAACCCAGGGAGGATGGACCCAGTGAGATCAGACAGTGTGTAACCCAGGGAGGATGGACCCAGTGAGATCAGACAGTGCGTAACCCGGGGAGGATGGACCCAGTGAGATCAGGCAGTGTGTAACCTGAGGAGGATGGACCCAGTGTGATCAGACAGTGTGTAACCCGGGGAGGATGGACCCAGTGAGATCAGGCAGTGTGTAAACTTGGGAGGATGGACCCAGTGAGATCAGGCTGTGTGTAACCCGGGGAGGATGGACCTAGTGTGATGAGACAGTGTGTAACCCGGTGAGGATGGACCCAGTGTGATCAGACAGTGTGTAACCCGAGGAGGATGGACCCAGTGTGATCAGACAGTGTGTAACCCGAGGAGGATGGACCCAGTGTGATCTGACAGTGTGTAACCCGGGGAGGATGGACCCAGTGAGATCAGTCAGTGTGTAACCCGCGGAGGATGGACCCAGTGTGATCAGACAGTGTGTATCCCGGGGAGGATGGACCCAGTGTGATCAGACAGTGTGTAACCCGAGGAGGATGGACCCAGTGTGATCTGACAGTGTGTAACTCGAGGAGGATGGACCAGTGTGATTAGACAGTGTGTAACCTGGGGAGGATGGACCCAGTGTGATCATACAGCGTGTAACCTGGGGAGGATGGACCCAGTGTGATCAGACAGCGTGTAACCTGGGGAGAATGGACCCAGTGTGATCAGACAGTGTGTAACCCGGGGAGGATGGACCAGTGTGATCAGACAGTGTGTAACCCGGGGAGGATGGACCCAGTGAGATCAGACAGTGTGTAATCCAGGGAGAATGGGCCCAGTGAGATCAGACAGTGTGTAACCCGAGAGGGATAGACCCAGTGAGATAAGACAGTGTGCAACCCAGGGAAGACAGAGCCAGTGAGATCAGACAGTGTGTAACCCGGGAGGGATAGACCCAGTGAGATCAGACAGTGTGTAACCCGGGACGGAGGACCCAGTGAGATCAGACAGTGTGTAACCCGAGGAGGATGGACCCAGTGAGATCAGACAGTGTGTAACCCGGGGAGGATGGACCCAGTGAGATCAGACAGTGTGTAACCTAGGGAGGATGGACCCAGTGAGATCAGACAGTGCGTAACCCGGGGAGGATGGACCCAGTGTGATCAGAGAGTGTGTAACCCGAGGAGGATGGACCCAGTGTGATCAGACACTGTGTAACCCGGGGAGGATGGACTCAGTGTGATCAGACAGTGTGTAACCCGGGGAGAATGGACCCAGTGAGATCAGACAGTGTGAAACCTGGGGAGGATGGACCCAGTGTGATCAGACAGTGTGTAACCCAGGGAGGATGGACCCAGTGTGATCAGACAGTGTGTAACCCAGGGAGGATGGACCCAGTGAGATCAGACAGTGCGTAACCCGGGGAGGATGGACCCAGTGAGATCATGCAGTGTGTAACCTGAGGAGGATGGACCCAGTGTGATCAGACACTGTGTAACCCGGGGAGGATGGACCCAGTGAGATCAGGCAGTGTGTAACCTTGGGAGGATGGACCCAGTGAGATCAGGCAGTGTGTAACCCGGGGAGGATGGACCCAGTGTGATGAGACAGCGTGTAACCCGGTGAGGATGGACCCAGTGTGATCAGACAGTGTGTAACCCGAGGAGGATGGACCAGTGTGATCAGACAGTGTGTAACCCGAGGAGGATGGACCCAGTCAGATCAGAGAGTGTGTCACCCGGGAGGATGGACCCAGTCTGATCAGACATTGTGCAACCCGGGGAGAATGGACCCAGTGTCATCAGACAGTGTGTAACCTGAGGAGGATGGACTCAGTGTGATCAGACAGTGTGTAACCCGGGGAGAATGGACCCAGTGAGATCAGACAGTGTGAAACCTGGGGAGGATGGACCCAGTGTGATCAGACAGTGTGTAACCCAGGGAGGATGGACCCAGTGTGATCAGACAGTGTGTAACCCGGGGAGGATGGACCAGTGTAATCAGACAGTGTGTAACCTGGGGAGGATGGACCCAGTGAGATCAGGTAGTGTGTAACCCGGGGAGGATGGACCCAGTGTGATCAGACAGTGTGTAACCCGGGGAGGATGGACCCAGTGAGATCAGACAGTGTGTAACGCGGGACGGATGGACTCAGTGAGATCAGACAGTGTGTAACCCGGGGAGGATGGACCCAGTGAGATCAGACAGTGTGTAACCCAGGGAGGATGGACCCAGTGAGATCAGACAGTGCGTAACCCGGGGAGGATGGACCCAGTGTGATCAGACAGTGTGTAACCCGAGGAGGATGGACCCAGTGAGATCAGGCAGTGTGTAACCCGAGGAGGATGGACCCAGTGTGATCAGACAGTGTGTAACCCGGGGAGGATGGACCCAGTGAGATCAGGCAGTGTGTAACCCGGGGAGGATGGACCCAGTGTGATGAGACAGTGTGTAACCCGGTGAGGATGGACCCGGTGTGATCAGACAGTGTGTTACCCGAGGAGGATGGACCAGTGTGATCAGACAGTGTGTAACCCGAGGAGGATGGACCCAGTCAGATCAGACAGTTTGTAACCCGGGGAGGATGGACCCAGTGAGATCAGACAGTGTGTAACCCGTGGGCGATGGACCCAGTGATATCAGACAGTGTGTAACCCGAGGAGGATGTACCCAGTGTGATCAGACAGTGTGTAACCCAAGGAGGATGGACCCAGTGTGATCAGACAGTGTGTAACCCGGGGAGGATGGACCCAGTGTGATCAGACAGTGTGTAACCCGGGGAGGATGGACCCAGTGAGATCAGACAGTGTGTAACGCGGGACGGATGGACTCAGTGAGATCAGACAGTGTGTAACCCGGGGAGGATGGACCCAGTGAGATCAGACAGTGTGTAACCCAGGGAGGATGGACCCAGTGAGATCAGACAGTGCGTAACCCGGGGAGGATGGACCCAGTGTGATCAGACAGTGTGTAACCCGAGGAGGATGGACCCAGTGAGATCAGGCAGTGTGTAACCCGAGGAGGATGGACCCAGTGTGATCAGACAGTGTGTAACCCGGGGAGGATGGACCCAGTGAGATCAGGCAGTGTGTAACCCGGGGAGGATGGACCCAGTGTGATGAGACAGTGTGTAACCCGGTGAGGATGGACCCGGTGTGATCAGACAGTGTGTTACCCGAGGAGGATGGACCAGTGTGATCAGACAGTGTGTAACCCGAGGAGGATGGACCCAGTCAGATCAGACAGTTTGTAACCCGGGGAGGATGGACCCAGTGAGATCAGACAGTGTGTAACCCGTGGGCGATGGACCCAGTGATATCAGACAGTGTGTAACCCGAGGAGGATGTACCCAGTGTGATCAGACAGTGTGTAACCCAAGGAGGATGGAACCAGTGAGATCAGACAGTGTGTAACCCGGGGAGGATGGACCCAGTGTGATCTGACAGTGTGTAACCCGGGGAGGATGGACCCAGTGAGATCCGTCAGTGTGTAACCCGGGGCGGATGGACCCAGTGTGATCAGACAGTGTGTAACCCGGGGACGATGGACCCAGTGATATCAGACAGTGTGTAACCCGAGGAGGATGGACCCAGTGTGATCAGACAGTGTGTAACCCGAGGAGGATGGACCCAGTGAGATCAGACAGTGTGTAACCCGGGGAGGATGGACCCAATGTGATCAGACAGTGTGTAACCTGAGGAGGATGGACCCAGTGTGATCTGACAGTGTGTAACCCGGGGAGGATGGACCCAGTGAGATCAGTCAGTGTGTAACCCGGGGAGGATGGACCCAGTGTCATCAGACAGTGTGTAACTTGGGGAGGATGGACCCAGTGAGATCAGACACTGTGTAACCCGGGGAGGATGGACCCAGTGTGATCAGACAGTGTGTAACACGGGGAGGATGGACCAAGTGTGATCAGACAGTGTGTAACCCGGGGAGGATGGACCCAGTGTGATCAGACAGTGTGTAACCCGGGGACGATGGACCCAGTGATATCTGACAGTGTGTAACCCGAGGAGGATGGACCCAGTGTGATCAGACAGTGTGTAACCCGAGGAGGATGGACCCAGTGTGATCTGACAGTGTGTAACCCGAGGAGGATGGACCCAGTGTGATCTGACATTGTGTAACCCGGGGAGGATGGACCCAGTGAGATCAGTCAGTGTGTAACCCGCGAAGGATGGACCCAGTGTGATCAGACAGTGTGTATCCCGGGGAGGATGGACCCAGTGTGATCAGACAGTGTGTAACCCGAGGAGGATGGACCCAGTGTGATCTGACAGTGTGTAACCCGAGGAGGATGGACCAGTGTGATTAGACAGTGTGTAACCTGGGGAGGATGGACCCAGTGTGATCAGACAGCGTGTAACCTGGGAAGGATGGACCCAGTGTGATCAGACAGCGTGTAACCTGGGGAGAATGGACCCAGTGTGATCAGACAGTGTGTAACCCGGGGAGGATGGACCAGTGTGATCAGACAGTGTGTAACCCGGGGAGGATGGACCCAGTGAGATCAGTCAGTGTGTAACCCGCGGAGGATGGCCCAGTGTGATCAGACAGTGTGTAACCCGAGGAGGATGGACCCAGTGAGATCAGTCAGTGTGTAACCCAGGGAGGATGGACCCAGTGTCATCAGACAGTGTGTAACTTGGGGAGGATGGACCCAGTGAGATCAGACACTGTGTAACCCGGGGAGGATGGACCCAGTGTGATCAGACAGTGTGTAACACGGGGAGGATGGACCAAGTGTGATCAGATAGTGTGTAACCCGGGGAGGATGGACCCAGTGTGATCTGACAGTGTGTAACACGGGGACGATGGACCCAGTGATATCTGAAAGTGTGTAACCCGAGGAGGATGGACCCAGTGTGATCAGACAGTGTGTAACCCGAGGAGGATGGACCCAGTGTGATCTGACAGTGTGTAACCCGAGGAGGATGGACCCAGTGTGATCTGACAGTGTGTAACCCGGGGAGGATGGACCCAGTGAGATCAGTCAGTGTGTAACCCGCGAAGGATGGACCCAGTGTGATCAGACAGTGTGTATCCCGGGGAGGATGGACCCAGTGTGATCAGACAGTGTGTAACCCGAGGAGGATGGAGTCAGTGTGATCTGACAGTGTGTAACCCGAGGAGGATGGACCAGTGTGATTAGACAGTGTGTAACCTGGGGAGGATGGACCCAGTGTGATCAGACAGCGTGTAACCTGGGGAGGATGGACCCAGTGTGATCAGACAGCGTGTAACCTGGGGAGAATGGACCCAGTGTGATCAGACAGTGTGTAACCCGGGGAGGATGGACCAGTATGATCAGATAGTGTGTAACCCGGGGAGGATGGACCCAGTGAGATCAGTCAGTGTGTAACCCGCGGAGGATGGACCCAGTGTGATCAGACAGTGTGTAACCCGAGGAGGATGGACCCAGTGTGATCTGACAGTGTGTAACCCGGGGAGGATGGACCCAGTGAGATCAGTCAGTGTGTAACCCGCGGAGGATGGACCCAGTGTGATCAGACAGTGTGTATCCCGGGGAGGATGGATCCAGTGTGATCAGACAGTGTGTAACCCGAGGAGGATGGACCCAGTGTGATCTGACAGTGTGTAACCCGAGGAGGATGGACCAGTGTGATTAGACAGTGTGTAACCTGGGGAGGATGGACCCAGTGTGATCAGACAGCGTGTATCCTGGGGAGGATGGACCCAGTGTGATCAGACAGCGTGTAACCTGGGGAGAATGGACCCAGTGTGATCAGACAGTGTGTAACGCGGGGAGGATGGACCAGTGTGATCAGACAGAGTGTAACCCGGGGAGGATGGACCCAGTGAGATCAGACAGTGTGTAATCCAGGGAGAATGGGCCCAGTGAGATCAGACAGTGTGTAACCCGAGAGGGATAGACCCAGTGAGATAAGACAGTGTGCAACCCAGGGAAGACAGAGCCAGTGAGATCAGACAGTGTGTAACCCGGGAGGGATAGACCCAGTGAGGTCAGACAGTGTGTAACCCAGTGAAGACAGAGCCAGTGAGATCAGACAGTGTGTAACCCGGGACGGATGGACCCAGTGAGATCAGACAGTGTGTAACCCGAGGAGGATGGACCCAGTGTGATCAGACACTGTGTAATCCGGGGAGGATGGACTCAGTGTGATCAGACAGTGTGTAACCCGGGGAGAATGGACCCAGTGAGATCAGACAGTGTGAAACCTGGGGAGGATGGACCCAGTGTGATCAGACAGTGTGTAACCCAGGGAGGATGGACCCAGTGTGATCAGACAGTGTGTAACCCAGGGAGGATGGACCCAGTGAGATCAGACAGTGCGTAACCCGGGGAGGATGGACCCAGTGAGATCAGGCAGAGTGTAACCTGAGGAGGATGGACCCAGTGTGATCAGACACTGTGTAACCCGGGGAGGATGGACCCAGTGAGATCAGGCAGTGTGTAACCTTGGGAGGATGGACCCAGTGAGATCAGGCAGTGTGTAACCCGGGGAGGATGGACCCAGTGTGATGAGACAGCGTGTAACCCGGTGAGGATGGACCCAGTGTGATCAGACAGTGTGTAATCCGAGGAGGATGGACCAGTGTGATCAGACAGTGTGTAACCCGAGGAGGATGGACCCAGTCAGATCAGACAGTGTGTCACCCGGGAGGATGGACCCAGTGTGATCAGACATTGTGCAACCCGGGGAGAATGGACCCAGTGTCATCAGACAGTGTGTAACCTGAGGAGGATGGACTCAGTGTGATCAGACAGTGTGTAACCCGGGGAGAATGGACCCAGTGAGATCAGACAGTGTGAAACCTGGGAAGGATGGACCCAGTGTGATCAGACAGTGTGTAACCCGAGGAGGATGGACCCTGTGTGATCTGACAGTGTGTAACCCGGGGAGGATGGACCCAGTGAGATCAGTCAGTGTGTAACCCGCGAAGGATGGACCCAGTGTGATCAGACAGTGTGTATCCCGGGGAGGATGTACCCAGTGTGATCAGACAGTGTGTAACCCGAGGAGGATGGACCCAGTGTGATCTGACAGTGTGTAACCCGAGGAGGATGGACCAGTGTGATTAGACAGTGTGTAACCTGGGGAGGATGGACCCAGTGTGATCAGACAGCGTGTAACCTGGGGAGGATGGACCCAGTGTGATCAGACAGCGTGTAACCTGGGGAGAATGGACCCAGTGTGATCAGACAGTGTGTAACCCGGGGAGGATGGACCAGTGTGATCAGACAGTGTGTAACCCGGGGAGGATGGACCCAGTGAGAACAGTCAGTGTGTAACCCGCGGAGGATGGACCCAGTGTGATCAGACAGTGTGTAACCCGAGGAGGATGGACCCAGTGTGATCTGACAGTGTGTAACCCGCGGAGGATGGACCCAGTGTGATCAGACAGTGTGTATCCCGGGGAGGATGGATCCAGTGTGATCAGACAGTGTGTAACCCGAGGAGGATGGACCCAGTGTGATCTGACAGTGTGTAACCCGAGGAGGATGGACCAGTGTGATTAGACAGTGTGTAACCTGGGGAGGATGGACCCAGTGTGATCAGACAGCGTGTATCCTGGGGAGGATGGACCCAGTGTGATCAGACAGCGTGTAACCTGGGGAGAATGGACCCGGTGTGATCAGACAGTGTGTAACGCGGGGAGGATGGACCAGTGTGATCAGACAGTGTGTAACCCGGGGAGGATGGACCCAGTGAGATCAGACAGTGTGTAATCCAGGGAGAATGGGCCCAGTGAGATCAGACAGTGTGTAACCCGAGAGGGATAGACCCAGTGAGATAAGACAGTGTGCAACCCAGGGAAGACAGAGCCAGTGAGATCAGACAGTCTGTAACCCGGGAGGGATAGACCCAGTGAGGTCAGACAGTGTGTAACCCAGTGAAGACAGAGCCAGTGAGATCAGACAGTGTGTAACCCGGGACGGATGGACCCAGTGAGATCAGACAGTGTGTAACCCGAGGAGGATGGACCCAGTGAGATCAGACAGTGTGTAACCCGGGGAGGATGGACCCAGTGAGATCAGACAGTGTGTAACCCAGGGAGGATGGACCCAGTGAGATCAGACAGTGCGTAACCCGTGGAGGATGGACCCAGTGTGATCAGAGAGTGTGTAAACCGAGGAGGATGGACCCAGTGTGATCAGACACTGTGTAATCCGGGGAGGATGGACTCAGTGTGATCAGACAGTGTGTAACCCGGGGAGAATGGACCCAGTGAGATCAGACAGTGTGAAACCTGGGGAGGATGGACCCAGTGTGATCAGACAGTGTGTAACCCAGGGAGGATGCACCCAGTGTGATCAGACAGTGTGTAACCCAGGGAGGATGGACCCAGTGAGATCAGACAGTGCGTAACCCGGGGAGGATGGACCCAGTGAGATCAGGCAGAGTGTAACCTGAGGAGGATGGACCCAGTGTGATCAGACACTGTGTAACCCGGGGAGGATGGACCCAGTGAGATCAGGCAGTGTGTAACCTTGAGAGGATGGACCCAGTGAGATCAGGCAGTGTGTAACCCGGGGAGGATGGACCCAGTGTGATGAGACAGCGTGTAACCCGGTGAGGATGGACCCAGTGTGATCTGACAGTGTGTAACCCGAGGAGGATGGACCAGTGTGATCAGACAGTGTGTAACCCGAGGAGGATGGACCCAGTCAGATCAGACAGTGTGTCACCCGGGAGGATGGACCCAGTGTGATCAGACATTGTGCAACCCGGGGAGAATGGACCCAGTGTCATCAGACAGTGTGTAACCTGAGGAGGATGGACTCAGTGTGATCAGACAGTGTGTAACCCGGGGAGAATGGACCCAGTGAGATCAGACAGTGTGAAACCTGGGGAGGATGGACCCAGTGTGATCAGACAGTGTGTAACCCAGGGAGGATGGACCAGTGTGATCAGACAGTGTGTAACCCGGGGAGGATGGACCCAGTGAGATCAGACAGTGTGTAATCCAGTGAGAATGGGCCCAGTGAGATCAGACAGTGTGTAACCCGAGAGGGATAGACCCAGTGAGATAAGACAGTGTGCAACCCAGGGAAGACAGAGCCAGTGAGCTCAGACAGTGTGTAACCCGGGAGGGATAGACCCAGTGAGATCAGACAGTGTGTAACCCAGTGAAGACAGAGCCAGTGAGATCAGACAGTGTGCAACCCGGGACGGATGGACCCAGTGAGATCAGACAGTGTGTAACCCGAGGAGGATGGACCCAGTGAGATCAGACAGTGTGTAACCCGGGGAGGATGGACCCAGTGAGATCAGACAGTGTGTAACCCAGGGAGGATGGACCCAGTGAGATCAGACAGTGCGTAACCCGGGGAGGATGGACCCAGTGTGATCAGACAGTGTGTAACCCGAGGAGGATGGACCCAGTGTGATCAGACACTGTGTAACCCGGGGAGGATGGACTCAGTGTGATCAGTCAGTGTGTAACCCGGGGAGAATGGACCCAGTGAGATCAGACAGTGTGAAACCTGGGGAGGATGGACCCAGTGTGATCAGACAGTATGTAACCCAGGGAGGATGGACCCAGTGAGATCAGACAGTGTGTAACCCAGGGAGGATGGACCCAGTGAGATCAGACAGTGCGTAACCCGGGGAGGATGGACCCAGTGAGATCAGGCAGTGTGTAACCTGAGGAGGATGGACCCAGTGTGATCAGACACTGTGTAACCCGGGGAGGATGGACCCAGTGAGATCAGGCAGTGTGTAACCTTGGGAGGATGGACCCAGTGAGATCAGGCAGTGTGTAACCCGGGGAGGATGGACCTAGTGTGATGAGAGAGTGTGTAACCCGGTGGGGATGGACCCAGTGTGATCAGACAGTGTGTAACCCGAGGAGGATGGACCCAGTGTGATCAGACAGTGTGTAACCCGAGGAGGATGGACCCAGTGTGATCTGACAGTGTGTAACCCGGGGAGGATGGACCCAGTGAGATCAGTCAGTGTGTAACCCGCGGAGGATGGACCCAGTGTGATCAGACAGTGTGTAACCCGAGGAGGATGGACCCAGTGTGATCTGACAGTGTGTAACCCGGGGAGGATGGACCCAGTGAGATCAGTCAGTGTGTAACCCGCGGAGGATGGACCCAGTGTGATCAGACAGTGTGTATCCCGGGGAGGATGGACCCAGTGTGATCAGACAGTGTGTAACCCGAGGAGGATGGACCCAGTGTGATATGACAGTGTGTAACCCGAGGAGGATGGACCAGTGTGATTAGACAGTGTGTAACCTGGGGAGGATGGACCCAGTGTGATCAGACAGCGTGTAACCTGGGGAGGATGGACCCAGTGTGATCAGACAGCGTGTAACCTGGGGAGAATGGACCCAGTGTGATCAGACAGTGTGTAACCCGGGGAGGATGGACAGTGTGATCAGACAGTGTGTAACCCGGGGAGGATGGACCCAGTGAGATCAGACAGTGTGTAATCCAGGGAGAATGGGCCCAGTGAGATCAGACAGTGTGTAACCCGAGAGGGATAGACCCAGTGAGATAAGACAGTGTGCAACCCAGGGAAGACAGAGCCAGTGAGATCAGACAGTGTGTAACCCGGGAGGGATAGACCCAGTGAGATCAGACAGTGTGTAACCCAGTGAAGACAGAGCCAGTGAGATCAGACAGTGTGTAACCCGGGACGGATGGACCCAGTGAGATCAGACAGTGTGAAACCCGAGGAGGATGGACCCAGTGAGATCAGACAGTGTGTAACCCGGGGAGGATGGACCCAGTGAGATCAGACAGTGTGTAAGCCAGGGAGGATGGACCCAGTGAGATCAGACAGTGCGTAACCCGGGGAGGATGGACCCAGTGTGATCAGAGAGTGTGTAACCCGAGGAGGATGGACCCAGTGTGATCAGACACTGTGTAACCGGGGAGGATGGACTCAGTGTGATCAGACAGTGTGTAACCCGGGGAGAATGGACCCAGTGAGATCAGACAGTGTGAAACCTGGGGAGGATGGACCCAGTGTGATCAGACAGTGTGTAACCCAGGGAGGATGGACCCAGTGTGATCAGACAGTGTGTAACCCAGGGAGGATGGACCCAGTGAGATCAGACAGTGCGTAACCCGGGGAGGATGGACCCAGTGAGATCAGGCAGTGTGTAAACTGAGGAGGATGGACCCAGTGTGATCAGACACTGTGTAACCCGGGGAGGATGGACCCAGTGAGATCAGGCAGTGTGTAACCTTGGGAGGATGGACCCAGTGAGATCAGGCAGTGTGTAACCCGGGGAGGATGGACCCAGTGTGATGAGACAGCGTGTAACCCGGTGAGGATGGACCCAGTGTGATCAGACAGTGTGGAAACCGAGGAGGATGGACCAGTGTGATCAGACAGTGTGTAACCCGAGGAGGATGGACCCAGTGAGATCAGACAGTGTGTCACCCGGGAGGATGGACTCAGTCTGATCAGACATTGCGCAACCCGGGGAGAATGGACCCAGTGTCATCAGACAGTGTGTAACCTGAGGAGGATGGACTCAGTGTGATCAGACAGTGTGTAACCCGGGGAGAATGGACCCAGTGAGATCAGACAGTGTGAAATCTGGGGAGGATGGACCCAGTGTGATCAGACTGTGTGTAACCCAGGGAGGATCGACCCAGTGTGATCAGACAGTGTGTAACCCGGGGAGGATGGACCAGTGTAATCAGACAGTGTGTAACCTGGGGAGGATGGACCCAGTGTGATCAGACAATGTGTAACCCGGGGAGGATGGACCCAGTGAGATCAGACAGTGTGTAACCCGGGACGGATGGACCCAGTGAGATCAGACAGTGTGTAACCCGGGGAGGATGGACCCAGAGAGATCAGACAGTGTGTAACCCGGGACGGATGGACCCAGTGAGATCAGACAGTGTGTAACCCGGGGAGGATGGACCCAGTGAGATCAGACAGTGTGTAACCCGGGGAGGATGGACCCAGTGAGATCAGACAGTGTGTAACCCAGGGAGGATGGACCCAGTGAGATCAGACAGTGCGTAACCCGGGGAGGATGGACCCAGTGTGATCAGACAGTGTGTAACCCGAGGAGGATGGACCCAGTGTGATCAGACAGTGTGTAACCCGGGGAGGATGGACCCAGTGAGATCAGGCAGTGTGTAACCCGAGGAGGATGGACCCAGTGTGATCAGACAGTGTGTAACCCGGGGAGGATGGACCCAGTGAGATCAGGCAGTGTGTAACCCGGGGAGGATGGACCCAGTGTGATGAGACAGTGTGTAACCCGGTGAGGATGGACCCAGTGTGATCAGACAGTGTGTTACCCGAGGAGGATGGACCAGTGTGATCAGACAGTGTGTAACCCGAGGAGGATGGACCCAGTCAGATCAGACAGTGTGTAACCCGGGGAGGATGGACCCAGTGAGATCAGACAGTGTGTAACCCGGGGGCGATGGACCCAGTGATATCAGACAGTGTGTAACCAGAGGAGGATGTACCCAGTGTGATCAGACAGTGTGTAACCCAAGGAGGATGGACCCAGTGAGATCAGACAGTGTGTAACCCGGGGAGGATGGACCCAGTGTGATCTGACAGTGTGTAACCCGGGGAGGATGGACCCAGTGAGATCAGTCAGTGTGTAACCCGGGGCGGATGGACCCAGTGTGATCAGACAGTGTGTAACCCGGGGACGATGGACCCAGTTATATCAGACAGTGTGTAACCCGAGGAGGATGGACCCAGTGTGATCAGACAGTGTGTAACCCGGGGAGGATGGACCCAGTGAGATCAGACAGTGTGTAACCCGGGGAGGATGGACCCAATGTGATCAGACAGTGTGTAACCTGAGGAGGATGGACCCAGTGTGATCTGACAGTGTGTAACCCGGGGAGGATGGACCCAGTGAGATCAGTCAGTGTGTAACCCGGGGAGGATGGACCCAGTGTCATCAGACAGTGTGTAACCTGGGGAGGATCGACCCATTGAGATCAGACACTGTGTAACCCGGGGAGGATGGACCCAGTGTGATCAGACAGTGTGTAACCCGGGGAGGATGGACCAAGTGTGATCAGACAGTGTGTAACCCGGGGAGGATGGACCCAGTGTGATCAGACAGTGTGTAACCCGGGGACGATGGACCCAGTGATATCTGACAGTGTGTAACCCGAGGAGGATGGACCCAGTGTGATCAGACAGTGTGTAACCCGAGGAGGATGGACCCAGTGTGATCTGACAGTGTGTAACCCGAGGAGGATGGACCCTGTGTGATCTGACAGTGTGTAACCCGGGGAGGATGGACCCAGTGTGATCTGACAGTGTGTAACCCGAGGAGGATGGACCCAGTGTGATCAGACAGTGTGTAACCCGAGGAGGATGGACCCAGTGTGATCTGACAGTGTGTAACCCGAGGAGGATGGACCAGTGTGATTAGACAGTGTGTAACCTGGGGAGGACGGACCCAGTGTGATCAGACAGCGTGTAACCTGGGGAGGATGGACCCAGTGTGATCAGACAGCGTGTAACCTGGGGAGAATGGACCCAGTGTGATCAGACAGTGTGTAACCCGGGGAGGATGGACCAGTGTGATCAGACAGTGTGTAACCCGGGGAGGATGGACCCAGTGAGATCAGACAGTGTGTAATCCAGGGAGAATGGGCCCAGTGAGATCAGACAGTGTGTAACCCGTGAGAGATAGACCCAGTGAGATAAGACAGTGTGCAACCCAGGGAAGACAGAGCCAGTGAGATCAGACAGTGTGTAACCCGGGAGGGATAGACCCAGTGAGATCAGACAGGGTGTAACCCAGTGAAGACAGAGCCAGTGAGATCAGACAGTGTGTAACCCGGGACGGATGGACCCAGTGAGATCAGACAGTGTGTAACCCGAGGAGGATGGACCCAGTGAGATCAGACAGTGTGTAACCCGGGGAGGATGGACCCAGTGAGATCAGACAGTGTGTCACCCAGGGAGGATGGAGCCAGTGAGATCAGACAGTGCGTAACCCGGGGAGGATGGACCCAGTGTGATCAGACAGTGTGTAACCCGAGGACGATGGACCCAGTGTGATCAGACACTGTGTAACCCGGGGAGGATGGACTCAGTGTGATCAGACAGTGTGTAACCCGGGGAGAATGGACCCAGTGAGATCAGACAGTGTGAAACCTGGGGAGGATGGACCCAGTGTGATCAGACAGTGTGTAACCCAGGGAGGATGGACCCAGTGAGATCAGACAGTGCGTAACCCGGGGAGGATGGACCCAGTGAGATCAGGCAGTGTGTAACCTGAGGAGGATGGACCCAGTGTGATCAGACACTGTGTAACCCGGGGAGGATGGACCCAGTGAGATCAGGCAGTGTGTAACCTTGGGAGGATGGACCCAGTGAGATCAGGCAGTGTGTAACCCGGGGAGGATGGACCCAGTGTGATGAGACAGTGTGTAACCCGGTGAGGATGGACCCAGTGTGGTCAGACAGTGTGTAACCCGAGGAGGATGGACCCAGTGTGATCAGACAGTGTGTAACCCGAGGAGGATGGACCCAGTGTGATCTGACAGTGTGTAACCCGGGGAGGATGGACCCAGTGAGATCAGTCAGTGTGTAACCCGCGGAGGATGGACCCAGTGTGATCAGACAGTGTGTAACCCGGGGAGGATGGACCCAGTGAGATCAGGCAGTGTGTAACCTTGGGAGGATGGACCCAGTGAGATCAGGCAGTGTGTAACCCTGGGAGGATGGACCCAGTGTGATGAGACAGTGTGTAACCCGGTGAGGATGGACCCAGTGTGATCAGACAGTGTGTAACCCGAGGAGGATGGACCCAGTGTGATCAGACAGTGTGTAACCCGAGGAGGATGGACCCAGTGTGATCTGACAGTGTGTAACCCGGGGAGGATGGACCCAGTGAGATCAGACAGTGCGTAACCCGGGGAGGATGGACCCAGTGTGATCTGGCAGTGTGTAACCCGAGGAGGATGGACCCAGTGTTATCAGACACTGTGTAACCCGGGGAGGATGGACTCAGTGTGATCAGTCAGTGTGTAACCCGGGGAGAATGGAGCCAGTGAGATCAGACAGTGTGAAACCTGGGGAGGATGGACCCAGTGTGATCAGACAGTGTGTAACCCAGGGAGGATGGACCCAGTGAGATCAGACAGTGTGTATCCCAGGGAGGATGGACCCAGTGAGATCAGACAGTGCGTAACCCGGGGAGGATGGACCCAGTGAGATCAGGCAGTGTGTAACCTGAGGAGGATGGACCCAGTGTGATCAGACAGTGTGTAACCCGGGGAGGATGGACCCAGTGAGATCAGGCAGTGTGTAACCCGGGGAGGATGGACCTAGTGTGATGAGACAGTGTGTAACCCGGTGAGGATGGACCCAGTGTGATCAGACAGTGTGTAACCCGAGGAGGATGGACCCAGTGTGATCAGACAGTGTGGAACCCGAGGAGGATGGACCCAGTGTGATCTGACAGTGTGTAACCCGGGGAGGATGGACCCAGTGAGATCAGTCAGTGTGTAACCCGCGGAGGATGGACCCAGTGTGATCAGACAGTGTGTAACCCGAGGAGGATGGACCCAGTGTGATCTGACTGTGTGTAACCCGGGGAGGATGGACCCAGTGAGATCAGTCAGTGTGTAACCCGCGGAGGATGGACCCAGTGTGATCAGACAGTGTGTATCCCGGGGAGGATGGACCCAGTGTGATCAGACAGTGTGTAACCCGAGGAGGATGGACCCAGTGTGATCTGACAGTGTGTAACCCGAGGAGGATGGACCAGTGTGATTAGACAGTGTGTAACCTGGGGAGGATGGACCCAGTGTGATCAGACAGCGTGTAACCTGGGGAGGATGGACCCAGTGTGATCAGACAGCGTGTAACCTGGGGAGAATGGACCCAGTGTGATCAGACAGTGTGTAACCCGGGGAGGATGGACCAGTGTGATCAGACAGTGTGTAACCCGGGGAGGATGGACCCAGTGAGATCAGACAGTGTGTAATCCAGGGAGAATGGGCCCAGTGAGATCAGACAGTGTGTAACCCGAGAGGGATAGACCCAGTGAGATAAGACAGTGTGCAACCCAGGGAAGACAGAGCCAGTGAGATCAGACAGTGTGTAACCCGGGAGGGATAGACCCAGTGAGATCATACAGTGTGTAACCCAGTGAAGACAGAGCCAGTGAGATCAGACAGTGTGTAACCCGGGACGGATGGACCCAGTGAGATCAGACAGTGTGTAACCCGAGGAGGATGGACCCAGTGAGATCAGACAGTGTGTAACCCGGGGAGGATGGACCCAGTGAGATCAGACAGTTTGTAACCCAGGGAGGATGGACCCAGTGAGATCAGACAGAGCGTAACCCGGGGAGGATGGACCCAGTGTGATCAGAGAGTGTGTAACCCGAGGAGGATGGACCCAGTGTGATCAGACACTGTGTAATCCGGGGAGGATGGACTCAGTGTGATCAGACAGTGTGTAACCCGGGGAGAATGGACCCAGTGAGATCAGACAGTGTGAAACCTGGGGAGGATGGACCCAGTGTGATCAGACAGTGTGTAACCCAGGGAGGATGGACCCAGTGTGATCAGACAGTGTGTAACCCAGGGAGGATGGACCCAGTGAGATCAGGCAGTGTGTAACCTGAGGAGGATGGACCCAGTGTGATCAGACACTGTGTAACCCGGGGAGGATGGACCCAGTGAGATCAGGCAGTGTGTAACCTTGGGAGGATGGACCCAGTGAGATCAGGCAGTGTGTAACCCGGGGAGGATGGACCCAGTGTGATGAGACAGCGTGTAACCCGGTGAGAATGGACCCAGTGTGATCAGACAGTGTGTAACCCGAGGAGGATGGACCAGTGTGATCAGACAGTGTGTAACCCGAGGAGGATGGACCCAGTCAGATCAGACAGTGTGTAACCCGGGAGGATGGACCCAGTGTGATCAGACATTGTGCAACCCGGGGAGAATGGACCCAGTGTCATCAGACAGTGTGTAACCTGTGGAGGATGGACTCAGTGTGATCAGACAGTGTGTAACCCGGGGAGAATGGACCCAGTGAGATCAGACAGTGTGAAACCTGGGGAGGATGGACCCAGTGTGGTCAGACAGTGTGTAACCCAGAGAGGATGGACCCAGTGTGATCAGACAGTGTGTAACCCGGGGAGGATGGACCAGTGTAATCAGACAGTGTGTAACCTGGGGAGGATGGACCCAGTGAGATCAGACAGTGTGTAACCCGGGGAGGATGGACCCAGTGTGATCAGACAGTGTGTAACCCGGGGAGGATGGACCCAGTGAGATCAGACAGTGTGTAACCCGGGACGGATGGACCCAGTGAGATCAGACAGTGTGTAACCCGAGGAGGATGGACCCAGTGAGATCAGACAGTGTGTAACCCGGGGAGGATGGACCCAGTGAGATCAGACAGTGTGTAACCCAGGGAGGATGGACCCAGTGAGATCAGACAGTGCGTAACCCGGGGAGGATGGACCCAGTGTGATCAGACAGTGTGTAACCCGGGGAGGATGGACCCAGTGAGATCAGGCAGTGTGTAACCAGAGGAGGATGGAACCAGTGTGATCAGACAGTGTGTAACCCGGGGAGGATGGACCCAGTGAGATCAGGCAGTGTGTAACCCGGGGAGGATGGCACCAGTGTGATGAGACAGTGTGTAACCCGGTGAGGATGGACCCAGTGTGATCAGACAGTGTGTAACCCGAGGAGGATGGACCAGTGTGATCAGACAGTGTGTAACCCGAGGAGGATGGACCCAGTCAGATCAGACAGTGTGTAACCCGGGGAGGATGGACCCAGTGAGAGCAGACAGTGTTTAACCCAGGGAGGATGGACCCAGTGAGATCAGACAGTGCGTAACCCGGGGAGGATGGACCCAGTGTGATCAGACAGTGTGTAACCCGAGGAGGATGGACCCAGTGTGATCAGACAGTGTGTAACCCGGCGAGGATGGACCCAGTGAGATCAGGCAGTGTGTAACCCGAGGAGGATGGACCCAGTGTGATCAGACAGTGTGTAACCCGGGAGGATGGACCCAGTGTGATCAGACATTGTGCAACCCGGGGAGGATGGACCCAGTGTGATCAGACAGTGTGTAACCTGGGGAGGATGGACTCAGTGTGATCAGACAGTGTGTAACCAGGGGAGAATGGACCCAGTGAGATCAGACAGTGTGTAACCTGGGGAGGATGGACCCAGTGTGATCAGACAGTGTGTAACCCGGGGGAGGATGGACCCAGTGTGATCAGACAGTGTGTAACCTAGGGAGGATGGACCCAGTGTGATCAGACAGTGTGTAACCCAGGGAGGATGGACCCAGTGTGATCAGACATTGTGTAACACGGGGAGGATGGACCAGTGTGATCAGACAGTGTGTAACCTGGGGAGGATAGACCCAGTGAGATCAGACAGTGTGTAACCCAGTGAAGACAGAGCCAGTGAGATCAGACAGTGTGTAACCCGGGACGGATGGACCCAGTGTGATCAGACAGTGTGTAACCCAGGGAGGATGGACCCAGTGAGATCAGACAGTGCGTAACCCGGGGAGGATGGACCCAGTGAGATCAGGCAGTGTGTAACCTGAGGAGGATGGACCCAGTGTGATCAGACAGTGTGTAACCCGGGCAGGATGGACCCAGTGAGATCAGGCAGTGTGTAACCTTGGGAGGATGGACCCAGTGAGATCAGGCAGTGTGTAACCCGGGGAGGATGGACCCAGTGTGATGAGACAGTGTGTAACCCGGTGAGGATGGACCCAGTGTGATCAGACAGTGTGTAACCCGAGGAGGATGGACCCAGTGTGATCAGACAGTGTGTAACCCGAGGAGGATGGACCCAGTGTGATCAGACACTGTGTAACCCGGGGAGGATGGACTCAGTGTGATCAGACAGTGTGTAACCCGAGGAGGATGGACCCAGTGTGATCAGACAGTGTGTAACCCGAGGAGGATGGACCCAGTGTGATCAGACAGTGTGTAACCCGGGGAGGATGGACTCAGTGTGATCAGTCAGTGTGTAACCCGGGGAGAATGGACCCAGTGAGATCAGACAGTGTGAAACCTGGGGAGGATGGACCCAGTATGATCAGACAGTGTGTAACCCAGGGAGGATGGACCCAGTGAGATCAGACAGTGTGTATCCCAGGGAGGATGGACCCAGTGAGATCAGACAGTGCGTAACCCGGGGAGGATGGACCCAGTGAGATCAGGCAGTGTGTAACCTGAGGAGGATGGACCCAGTGTGATCAGACACTGTGTAACCCGGGGAGGATGGACCCAGTGAGATCAGGCAGTGTGTAACCCGGGGAGGATGGACCTAGTGTGATGAGACAGTGTGTAACCCGGTGAGGATGGACCCAGTGTGATCAGACAGTGTGGAACCCGAGGAGGATGGACCCAGTGTGATCAGACAGTGTGTAACCCGAGGAGGATGGACCCAGTGTGATCAGACACTGTGTAACCCGGGGAGGATGGACTCAGTGTGATCAGACAGTGTGTAACCCGAGGAGGATGGACCCAGTGTGATCAGACAGTGTGTAACCCGAGGAGGATGGACCCAGTGTGATCAGACACTGTGTAACCCGGGGAGGATGGACTCAGTGTGATCAGTCAGTGTGTAACCCGGGGAGAATGGACCCAGTGAGATCAGACAGTGTGAAACCTGGGGAGGATGGACCCAGTGTGATCAGACAGTGTGCAACCCAGGGAGGATGGACCCAGTGAGATCAGACAGTGTGTATCCCAGGGAGGATGGACCCAGTGAGATCAGACAGTGCGTAACCCGGGGAGGATGGACCCAGTGAGATCAGGCAGTGTGTAACCTGAGGAGGATGGACCCAGTGTGATCAGACACTGTGTAACCCGGGGAGGATGGACCCAGTGAGATCAGGCAGTGTGTAACCCGGGGAGGATGGACCTAGTGTGATGAGACAGTGTGTAACCCGGTGAGGATGGACCCAGTGTGATCAGACAGTGTGGAACCCGAGGAGGATGGACCCAGTGTGATCTGACAGTGTGTAACCCGGGGAGGATGGACCCAGTGAGATCAGTCAGTGTGTAACCCGCGGAGGATGGACCCAGTGTGATCAGACAGTGTGTAACCCGAGTAGGATGGACCCAGTGTGATCTGACAGTGTGTAACCCGGGGAGGATGGACCCAGTGACATCAGTCAGTGTGTAACCCGCGGAGGATGGACCCAGTGTGATCAGACAGTGTGTATCCCGGGGAGGATGGACCCAGTGTGATCAGACAGTGTGTAACCCGAGGAGGATGGACCCAGTGTGATCTGACAGTGTGTAACCCGAGGACAATGGACCAGTGTGATTAGACAGTGTGTAACCTGGGGAGGATGGACCCAGTGTGATCAGACAGCGTGTAACCTGGGGAGGATGGACCCAGTGTGATCAGACAGCGTGTAACCTGGGGAGAATGGACCCAGTGTGATCAGACAGTGTGTAACCCGGGGAGGATGGACCAGTGTGATCAGACAGTGTGTAACCCGGGGAGGATGGACCCAGTGAGATCAGACAGTGTGTAATCCAGGGAGAATGGGCCCAGTCAGATCAGACAGTGTGTAACCCGAGAGGGATAGACCCAGTGAGATAAGACAGTGTGCAACCCAGGGAAGACAGAGCCAGTGAGATCAGACAGTGTGTAACCCGGGAGGGATAGACCCAGTGAGATCATACAGTGTGTAACCCAGTGAAGACAGAGCCAGTGAGATCAGACAGTGTGTAACCCGGGACGGATGGACCCAGTGAGATCAGATAGTGTGTAACCCGAGGAGGATGGACCCAGTGAGATCAGACAGTGTGTAACCCGGGGAGGATGGACCCAGTGAGATCAGACAGTGTGTAACCCAGGGAGGATGGACCCAGTGAGATCAGACAGTGCGTAACCCGGGGAGGATGGACCCAGTGTGATCAGAGAGTGTGTAACCCGAGGAGGATGGACCCAGTGTGATCAGACACTGTGTAACCCGGGGAGGATGGACTCAGTGTGATCAGACAGTGTGTAACCCGGGGAGAATGGACCCAGTGAGATCAGACAGTGTGAAACCTGGGGAGGATGGACCCAGTGTGATCAGACAGTGTGTAACCCAGGGAGGATGGACCCAGTGAGATCAGACAGTGCGTAACCCGGGGAGGATGGACCCAGTGAGATCAGGCAGTGTGTAACCTGAGGAGGATGGACCCAGTGTGATCAGACACTGTGTAACCCGGGGAGGATGGACCCAGTGAGATCAGGCAGTGTGTAACCTTGGGAGGATGGACCCAGTGAGATCAGGCAGTGTGTAACCCGGGGAGGATGCACCCAGTGTGATGAGACAGCGTGTAACCCGGTGCGAATGGACCCAGTGTGATCAGACAGTGTGTAACCCGAGGAGGATGGACCAGTGTGATCAGACAGTGTGTAACCCGAGGAGGATGGACCCAGTCAGATCAGACTGTGTGTAACCCGGGAGGATGGACCCAGTGTGATCAGACATTGTGCAACCCGGGGAGAATGGACCCAGTGTCATCAGACAGTGTGTAACCTGAGGAGGATGGACTCAGTGTGATCAGACAGTGTGTAACCCGGGGAGAATGGACCCAGTGAGATCAGACAGTGTGAAACCTGGGGAGGATGGACCCAGTGTGGTCAGACAGTGTGTAACCCAGGGAGGATGGACCCAGTGTGATCAGACAGTGTGTAACCCGGGGAGGATGGACCAGTGTAATCAGACAGTGTGTAACCTGGGGAGGATGGACCCAGTGAGATCAGACAGTGTGTAACCCGGGGAGGATGGACCCAGTGTGATCAGACAGTGTGTAACCCGGGGAGGATGGACCCAGTGAGATCAGACAGTGTGTAACCCGGGACGGATGGACCCAGTGAGATCAGACAGTGTGTAACCCGAGGAGGATGGACCCAGTGAGATCAGACAGTGTGTAACCCGGGGAGGATGGACCCAGTGAGATCAGACAGTGTGTAACCCAGGGAGGATGGACCCAGTGAGATCAGACAGTGCGTAACCCGGGGAGGATGGACCCAGTGTGATCAGACAGTGTGTAACCCGAGGAGGATGGACCCAGTGTGATCAGACAGTGTGTAACCCGGGGAGGATGGACCCAGTGAGATCAGGCAGTGTGTAACCCGAGGAGGATGGACCCAGTGTGATCAGACAGTGTGTAACCCGGGGAGGATAGACCCAGTGAGATCAGGCAGTGTGTAACCCGGGAAGGATGGACCCAGTGTGATGAGACAGTGCGTAACCCGGTGAGGATGGACCCAGTGTGATCAGACAGTGTGTAACCCGAGGAGGATGGACCAGTGTGATCAGACAGTGTGTAACCCGAGGAGGATGGACCCAGTCAGATCAGACAGTGTGTAACCCGGGGAGGATGGACCCAGTGAGATCAGACAGTGTTTAACCCAGGGAGGATGGACCCAGTGAGATCAGACAGTGCGTAACCCGGGGAGGATGGACCCAGTGTGATCAGACAGTGTGTAACCCGAGGAGGATGGACCCAGTGTGATCAGACAGTGTGTAACCCGGCGAGGATGGACCCAGTGAGATCAGGCAGTGCGTAACCCGAGGAGGATGGACCCAGTGTGATCAGAGAGTGTGTAACCCGGGAGGATGGACCCAGTGTGATCAGACATTGTGCAACCCGGGGAGGATGGACCCAGTGTGATCAGACAGTGTGTAACCTGGGGAGGATGGACTCAGTGTGATCAGACAGTGTGTAACCACGGGAGAATGGACCCAGTGAGATCAGACAGTGTGTAACCTGGGGAGGATGGACCCAGTGTGATCAGACAGTGTGTAACCCGGGGGAGGATGGACCCAGTGTGATCAGACAGTGTGTAACCTAGGGAGGATGGACCCAGTGTGATCAGACAGTGTGTAACCCAGGGAGGATGGACCCAGTGTGATCAGACATTGTGTAACACGGGGAGGATGGACCAGTGTGATCAGACAGTGTGTAACCTGGGGAGGATAGACCCAGTGAGATCAGACAGTGTGTAACCCAGTGAAGACAGAGCCAGTGAGATCAGACAGTGTGTAACCCGGGACGGATGGACCCAGTGAGATCAGACAGTGTGTAACCCGAGGAGGATGGACCCAGTGAGATCAGACAGTGTGTAACCCGGGGAGGATGGACCCAGTGAGATCAGACAGTGTGTAACCCAGGGAGGATGGACCCAGTGAGATCAGACAGTGCGTAACCCGGGGAGGATGGACCCAGTGTGATCAGAGAGTGTGTAACCTGAGGAGGATGGACCCAGTGTGATCAAACACTGTGTAACCCGGGGAGGATGGACTCAGTGTAATCAGACAGTGTGTAACCCGGGGAGAATGGACCCAGTGAGATCAGACAGTGTGAAACCTGGGGAGGATGGACCCAGTGTGATCAGACAGTGTGTAACCCAGGGAGGATGGACCCAGTGTGATCAGACAGTGTGTAACCCAGGGAGGATGGACCCAGTGAGATCAGACAGTGCGTAACCCGGGGAGGATGGACCCAGTGAGATCAGGCAGTGTGTAACCTGAGGAGGATGGACCCAGTGTGATCAGACACTGTGTAACCCGGGGAGGATGGACCCAGTGAGATCAGGCACTGTGTAAACTTGGGAGGATGGACCCAGTGAGATCAGGCAGTGTGTAACCCGGGGAGGATGGACCCAGTGTGATGAGACAGCGTGTAACCCGGTGAGGATGGACCCAGTGTGATCAGACAGTGTGTAACCCGAGGAGGATGGACCAGTGTGATCAGACAGTGTGTAACCCGAGGAGGATGGACCCAGTCAGATCAGACAGTGTGTAACCCGGGAGGATGGACCCAGTGTGATCAGACAGTGTGTAACCCAGGGAGGATGGACCCAGTGAGATCAG